>NC_142010.1:254796669-255396669 GCF_049901735.1 Notechis scutatus | reverse complement strand
TAACTTTGAGATCTAGGGAAAAAATAGCTTCTACTCAAGCAAAAGAAGATGACCTGCTATTTTAACAATTCCTGTCTCTCCCCACTTTCACTCCCTGCTCTGCATCCTGTGAATGCTGTCAGTGGATAGTAGCTTTTTGTTCACTAATTATGTTATTTAATAACTCTACCACAATATTAGAAAGACATCCCAGTATTTGTTGTTTGTACATTCCGTGTTTGCATATAGTTGCTAATTTGCAAGAATTTCTTGGCAGCTTCACAAAACAAATAAATAATTAAAGGCATAACATAAATCAAACACTTCATTAAACCCATTTAAAATATAAAAAAATTAGCATACATATTACTTAAACATTGTGAAAAGAGAGTTACGCAATGGAAAGATTCTTTTAGTCAGTTGAGAAATCTAAGTCAACCTTGAGCCAGTGAAATCAGCTTTCCATTTTTTGGTAAAATGAAGACCCAGATTGTTGGGGGCAATATGTTATAAATCACTCAGAGAGCATTGTAAAGCACTATGAAGTGGTATGTAAATCTAAGTGCTATTTCTATTGCTATTTAAGATAAACTATATATATTTAGTATATCGGATTAGACTTTCTTCCTTTGCTCTTTGGTGCATTAGTGAAGACAGAAAAGAAATATCCCAAAGGCCCCAAAACCAAGTAACAAAAATAATCTAAACTTGGCTTTAAATACAACAGTTCAACAAATCAAGTGTTTAATATCAGACAACAGACTTATAACTACAACTCATCGATTTGTTAATAAAATCTATCACAGTATCTCAATTTTATAAAATATGGCCAATTTGCTCATCAACCCTGCAAACTTAAAGGCCAACTGGTCAAACCATCAGAGAAAATAAGCAACCAAGCAACAAAACATAATAATATAATGTTTTCCCCTGATGTGGAAGCCAATAGTAGAACAAGAGATAGAGACTGCAGAATAAATCTAATGCTGAGTCTGCTTCTTAGGAACCAATAAGATACCTGTAGGTCAGTGAATTAGGTAGTAATCTAGAGAATTCAGTAGAATTTGAAAGGACTACAAGTCCACCCAAAACTCACCAAGAAGTAATTCCAGAAATACGAATCACTTTATTTGGCAAGGAAGGATTACTAGATCATATTGATATTGAAGGCTGTCTAGTTGCAGAATAAAGACTTAAGTACACCATTCTGAAAATATTTTCCTGGAATATTGTTGGTTGGTTTAATACTCACGGAATACTTAAGTAATTTTGATATTGTTGTATTATAGGAAACTTGGGTGCACAATCAAATACCCATTTCATCCTACTTCAGATTTCATTGATGCACGTTTTGTTATTATTTGAAGTCATATTTCCCAGAAGGAATGGATGCAGGTCAAGACTGAGCTGTTTTTTTTTTTTTAAAAAATGTACATAATGGTTGAGGGATCTTTTTTGTTTCATGGCCAGTCTAGGAAGCTCTAGAGCAGGGCTATCAAACTCGCAGGCCGCGGGCTGGATGCGTTATGCGCTGGCCGCACCCCCACCTGGTTTAGCGAAGGGGGAGAAAGTCCTGATATATCATGCAACATTGCTGTGACAATACAACTTTGATACCCCTGCTTTAGAGAAACCCTTTCACCAAAATATCCAAAGTATGAGCCGAACTTTGCAAAGATTAAAAATACTTTGAAGACATACTGTGAGCCACTAAAAAGGAAGCACAATTCCCCATGTGGAATCTGTGAATTTCTGAGGGAAGGATTAACACATTTACAGTTAGTGTTTTGTCCCAGCATGGAGTCAAACTTCAGATTTATCTCTAGAAGAATTCAGAACAAAATAATAGAGTTAGAAGGGATTTTGAAGGTCTTTTAGTCCAACCCCCCACACAAGCAGGAGACCCTATACCAGTGATGGCAAACCTTTTTGTTGTGGTGTGCCAAAAGCGCGCGTGATAGTGCACGCGTGTGTCCCAATACCCACAATGAATGCGCCCCCCTCCCACGCATACATGAGCAACACCCCTGGCCTGCCTTCTTACCTGCACTGCACATGCGTGAGCCTCCTGGCTGATTTTCGGCCCATTTGAGGCAGTTTACACCCTCCCTGAGGCTCAAGGGAAGGCTCTGCAGCCTCAGAAGGCTTCCCTCCAGCCTCCGGGAGGGTGAAAACGGCCTTCCCTGAGCTCCAGAGGCCCTCTGGAGGCTGAAAACGGTATTTCTGGAAGGACCATTTTTCGGCCTCCCGAGGCTGCAGAGGCTCTCCTGAAGCCCCCAGGAGGGCAAAAATGGCCTTAAATAGGCCTCAAATCAGCTGAGAGGCACGTGTATGCACAGTGCAGGTAAGTTTGGCTGGGGTTCGCATGCCCGCACAAATGGCTCTGTGTTCCACCTATGGCACACGTGCCATAGGTTCGCCATCATGGCCCTATACTATTCCAGACAAATGGTTGTTCAACCTCTTCTTAAAAACCTCACAGTGATGGGGCACCCACATCTTCTGGAGGCAAGATGTTCCACTGATTAATTGTTCTCACTGTCAGGGAATTCCTCCTTAGTTCTAGGTTGCTTCTCTCCTTGGTTAGTTTCCATCCATTGCTTCTTATCCTGCCCTCAGGTGCTTTGGAGAGTAGCTTGACTCCCTCTTCTTTGTGGCCGACACTCAAATATTGCAGCACCTCTATCATGTCACCCTGGCCCTTCTAGGCATTAATTCATGGCAAAATCCTTTTATATCCCTAGAAGGCAATGCCTCAATTTCAGACGGAATTGCTCATCTGCAGTTTTACATCTTCTAGTTTAAATTTAATCAACTAAATATCTCACCATGATTGATATTCCCCTTTACAAGTAAAGCAATAGGCATTGCTGTTCTTCTACCAAGCCTAATCTTGGATACTATTAAAAAGTACTATTGAGAACCTGAAAAAAAATTGTTTCAGGAGATATATCTGCCTGATGTATTGCTCAGATTGACTATCTTTGCTGCATGCATTTGAAACAAGTTTAATGTCTCCCAGCTGCATTGAACTCAACAGATTTACCCACACTTTTAACAAAATTCAGCTGGAAGCCTGATTAGATTTATATCCAGATTTCTTGCTGAGTTACCAAATTACAGAAAAACCAACAAAATAAAGCAGTAATGATGTAACAGAAACGTCTCTGGATCCTATGGCTGGCATTATAGAATTCTTGAAAGTCTTACAATCTATTCTGTTATTTTTCCAAGTCCCTCTGGAGTCGAAGGGAAAGCTCACCTTTCTTTAAAAAGTTAGGTGAAAATAATGAGTTTGCTGTGCACCACAATATTTGTCACTGACATCATAGTATATGATTTTAAATATCAAATGTATTAGAACTAGTGTGTGCAATTGAAAAGAGAAGACTTGGTCCTGCTTGGAAGCTGCCAAGAAAATGTTCTACTATACCAGAGGTCTCCAAACTTGGCAACTTTAAGACTTGTGGACTTCAACTCCCAGAATTCTCCAGCCAGCTATTCTGGCTGGAGTATTCTGGGAGTTGAAGTCCACAAGTCTTAAAGTTACCAAGTGTGGGGACCCCTGTACTATACTTTGGGATTCTAAAAAGGGATGCTACTTTATAGGGTCTCCTGCTTGGGCAGGGGGTTAGATTAGATGACCTACAAGGTCCCTTCCAACTCTGTTAATCTATAATTATAAAAAAAATCCTTTGGACCACACTTGGAATACTGCATCCAGTTCTGGTTGCCACGATATAAAAAAGATGTTGAGACTCTAGAAAGAGTGCAGAGAAGACCAACAAAGATAATTAGGGGACTGGAGGTGTTGTGCCTGGTTTTTATGAAAGCCAGTGAAGGATCAAGTAGGGGGCACCTCTAGGAAATCCCAGAGTGTGCCTGGTGCTACCCCACTCCTAAGCCTCCCCAGGACCAAGCACCTCCTCCTGGCTGGCTCACCAAAAATGTTGTGCCGAAGTGGAGGTATGGCTTGGTAAAAATTCACACACACAAAAAAACAGAGATTGCCTTTTAGATTACATGTTTATTCGGCTGAACAAAGAAGGCCTTCTCTAACAGAGAGGAAGCCCCAAACACACAGAGATTTTTATATTTATATGTTTTCTTACACTCCACCCGGCCAGGCTGGCACATAAGAGATACAGGAATCACCAAGAAAGTTGGGCACACAGTAGATATCAAGATGTTCTTAGCATATATGGAGGTTCTTTAGGGACACTGGGTGGTTCCTGGCATCTCAGGACATTGGGGGTTTCCCTGGGGTCTTTCAATAGCCCTGCAGGTGCCCAGAGATAAGGGTGCCATCTGTACATACACGCCTTCCAGGCTATCCCCAGAATCAGGGTCAACAGAGGCTAAAACATATGAAGAATTGGGTATGTATAGTTTAATCAAACTAAGAACTAGAACAGTGGTGGGATTCAAAAAGTTTTACCACTGGTTTGGTGAGCGTGGCTTGGTGGGTGCGCTTTGCACGTGTGCACACACTTTGCATGTGCACCAAATGCTCACTTTATGCAGGTGCACAGGCATTTGCTCCAATTCACCTCCTGCAAGCCTGCACTCTCCCAGTCGCTTCAGCAGCTGCCGCGAGGCACTCTGCTATGCTGCGTAAAGCACCTGTGCTTTAAAACCAGAGGATAAAGGTGAGTATGGGAGCCCAGGTGGGTGGGTGGGCCCACCAGCAGAGCGGCAAAGAGAACCGGTTTGGTCTCCGCTGCTCATCACTGCTACAGGATCTGCAGAACCGGGCCGAACTGGTAGAATACCACCAGTGAACTAGAGGTGACATGGTAGCAGTGTTCCAATATCTCAGGGGCTTCCACAAAGAAGAGGGAGTCAAGCTATTCTCCAAAGCACCAGAGGGCAGGACAAGAAGCAATGGATGGAATCTAATCAAGGAGAGAAGGAACCTAGAACTAAGGAGGAATTTCCTAACAATGAGAACAATTAATCAGTGGAACGACTTGCCTCCTGCAGTTGTGGATGCTTCAACACTGGATATTTTAAAGAAGCGATTGAACAACCATTTGTGTGAAATAGTATAGGGTCTCCTTCTTGAGCAGGCACTTGGACTAGAAGACCCCCAAGGTCCCTTCCAAATCTGTTGTTCTATTCCCAGCAAACATTCTCCATTTGAAACTTTATAATTCACAGTCTTAATTTTCAGTGTACTTATAACTTGAAAGATCTCTTACATACTCTTATGTATAAAAGCACCTTGTTCCCAAGGACTGTTTATTTTCTGCACTTGTGAATTCAGCAAATGAATGTGGGAATCGACAGTGTCCTGCCAAGATTTCTTAAATATCCTTTTGCTCATGGCAACACTATCAGTTCTCATGTTACAGCCCCTTGTTTCTTCAAATAATAGTCTGGAGCCGTGATGGCGAACCTATGGCACGCGAGCCACAGGTTGACACAGATCCATTTGTCTGGGCACGTGAGCCCCAGGCAAACTTACCTCACTGTGCATGCACATGCCTCCCAGCTGATTTTAGGGTCTTTTCTGGCCTGTCAGAGGTTTGAGGGATGCTTCTGCAGACTTTGTAGGCCGAAAAATAGGCTTATTTCATCACTTCCTGTATTTCTGGAAATACCGGAAGTGATGAAACGGGCCCATTTTTTGGCCTGCAAAGCCCGCAGAGGCATCCCTCAAGCCTCTGGCAGGCTGAAAAAGGCCTCAAACGGGCCAAAAATCAGCTGGGAGGTGCAGTGCAGGTAAGAGAGTGGTGGTGGGGAATTGCGCGCACACAGGAGGCGTGGGGGGACTATGCATTGCCTTCTGGGTGCTGGCACACGAGCACGTGAGTGCTTGCATGCACACAATTTTTGGTACATGAGCCAAAAAAGGTTAGCCACCACTGGTCTAGAGACTAAGAATGAACAAATCTGTTAATTTATATGAAGGAATTTTGTGACCTTTGGTAAATTCTCACTAATCTGCATTGGTCAAGTTCTAGCAGTACAATCACTTCCAACATAATGTGATTCTGTCAAGATTCTGTCATGTATTTAAGCTTAATCCCCTGTTGTAAGCAGCAATTCAATTTAACCCATTCATGACAAATGGCAGTCCAGTCCTCAAACATATCCAGCAAAGGGAAGCCAATCACTAGTCTAAATTGTCCCCCACCTCCAAGTTCAAAGAGAAACATATGACACCCATAATTCACCCCCCCCCCATTATTCACCATGAGTTCAAAGTCAGATTGTGCATGAAGAAGACTCATAATCAACCTTTCAAAGACATTTTAGTGATAGTCTCTTTTTGAAGTATGATGACTATCAACTTGGTGACAGGATGGCTACAGGAATGTCTTGGGTTATTGTATTCAGGTTGTACTGTATTGTATTGTACTCCCTGGCTTACCAAGACTTCAAACAAATTTCGGGAGATGTCACAAAAACATCCCTTTGATGAAGTGTTTTGGTAGCTGTGTTCCTTTCCTTGTTAAGAGAAAACTCTTGCCTTTCAAGAAATAGCCCAAATATTTTTCCCCATTGGGAAGTTTGGAGAAATCAGTCAAACTTTACTGTTGATTTAAGGAAGAGTTTCAATTCATGGGTACAGTGAAGGAAGAAAAATCTAGCACCTTTTTTGTGCCCTTCAATATAAGGGTGCAACTTTCCCATTGATGACCAGATATATTGACCTAATATCATACCAAAATGAGAACATTTATTGCTACAATAGATCAGTTCTGCCTTTTTGTTCCTGATTTTGTGATATTATATCACATGGATCTAAGGCAGGGGTGTCAAATTCGATTTCATTGAGGGCCACGTCAGGGTTGTGTTTGCCCTTAGGGGTCTGGGTGGGCGTGGCCAGGGTGGGCGTGGCCAGGCTCAACAGCATTGGCTCTGTTTTCGCTGACAGAGGACTGTGGGAGGCTGTCATGGGTGAAAACTGAGCCCAGATCAGTCGTGCACAGCCTCCCCGAGCTCCATTTTGCTGGCAGAGGGTTGCAGGAGGCCATCACGGCCTAAAACGGAGCCTGGGAGGGTCATGTGTGGCCCTCCGGTGCTCCATTTTCACTAGCAGTTGCAATGGGGGCCTGGTCCTTTCCAGGGTGGCCATGCAGTCCAGATCTTAAGCACCCCCTGGGCCAGATACAGCCTGTGGGCCTTGAGTTTGACACCCCTGATCTATCTGGTTTTGCCAAACTCCTTAAGATCTTAGTTGTTCACAATTAACTGCTGGAACGATAATTCTGTTTCTGAGAGTTAATCTAGCAGGGAAGCAAGGCTTTGCATGCTAGGTAGTTAACCATTAATCAGTCATTGATCAAGGGTTGGCCGTGCTTCGGATTCAGTCTCCAGAAATGTTTCTAAGAGACTAAAATACAAACTTTGCATCTAGCTGCCAAAATGGGAAGCAGGCTGGGTCTTTTATTCCAGGATTGTGTGACAGCTGCAGTAAGCAGCTGCATTATATAAGGAAAGCAGCTGCATTACATAAGAAAAAGGTGGACATCAACTCCATGCTGGCTGGGAAATTCTGGGAGTTGAAGTCAATACATGTTTGAACTTTTTTTTTTTTTTTTGAGATTCTGTGAGAAGCATTGCATAGCCTGCTTTCTGCAATGTCTTGGTAATACAGTAGTCCTTGACTTACCACAGTTCATTTACTGATCGTTCAAACTTACAAAAGCCATGAAAAAAAATGACTTATCACCATTTTTTCACATGACCATTGTAACATCCCCATGGTCACATGATCAAAATTCAGATGTATGGCAACTGGCTTGTATTTATGATGGTTGCAATGTCCTGAGATCATGTTCTGACCCAAACCCTTGTCCAATAAAACAAACATGAACCAAAGGGAACAGAAACCTTTAAATCAGGGGTCCCCAACCGCCGGTCCGCAGACCGATACCGGTCCGCGGACCGATACCGTCCGTGGAACAACTCTTACCGGGCCGCTGGTTGCTGGGCGCCGCCATCTTTTTGGTAAAAAGTGCTTCCGGTGAGCTTTTCGGGTAGAAAGCTCACCGAAGCACTTTTTCATCAAAAGATGGCGGCGCAAGCTCGTGAGCTTTTCCGGGTAGAAAGCCATTTCTACCCGAAAAAGCTCACCGGAAGTGCTGGCGCCGCCATCTTTTTTGACGAAAAAGTGAGGTCACCGGAAGCACTTTTTCGTCAAAAAAAGATGGCGGCGCCCAGTTGATGCCGGTACCGGGCCGCGGCGCCCAGCTGATGCCGGTAGCGGGCCGCGGCGTCAAAAAGGTTGGGGATCCCTGCTTTAAATGATTCTTATGAATCCCTGGTTAAAAGGCTGCTGCAAACTAACTAACTTTGATAAGCACGAGCCTCGCTAAAACTGTGCAAGGCTGCCAAAAATAACAGATAAGGTTACCTAGAAATATTTTACGACACAAGAGTCTTCAAATACCAACTAATACTGCAACGTCCATGAAGCTGGAGTTTTAAAACATCTTTGCTTCCTGCAAAGAATGTCTGATTCACAGCTGCCTTTTATCTTCTTGAAGGAGGAGCCATTACCTTGCAGCCTTACTCCCGAGTTGCCTGTGTTGCTGCAGCTGCTCTTTCCTATGAGCAGCCCTGCGCGCATGCGCATTTGGCACAGGCTCCTCGGGAACTTCCTCATCGCTGCTGCCAGCCCCCACAATTTCTGCAGGCAGCAGTCCACTCCCTAATGGTCCTGGCCCCTCATCTGAGTCCTTGTTCTCCTCAGCCATCTGCACCTGCTGCTGGCTAACCACAACAGATCACCTTTTGCAACCTTCTGACAAGCAAGGTCAATGGGGAAGCCACATTTACTTAATAAACCATGTTACTAAACAACGGCAGTGATTCACTTAACCACTCTGTTGAGAAAAGTCGTAAAATGGGGAAAAAAATCAATGTCTCACTTAGCAAAACAAATTTTGGGCTCAATTGTGGTAGTAAGTCATCTGTAAGATCCTAGGCCTGTTTGGGTTTTGCTTCGTGGGCTTACATAATTAATGTAAATATAGTTTCACTTTTATAATGAATCAGGTGGCTCACACTTGCCCAATCATTAGATTAGTTTAATTTTAAAATTCAAGTTGTATGTAATGGCTTGCAATTCCCTTAGCTTCTGATTCAATCGATCAAGGATAACAATACTTATAATTAATTAGGTTGCTGAATGGACCAACTCAGTGAACCAAATTAAGTGTAAGTGTAGTTAGGTATAATTACAGTCTTTCTAAACTTGCTGTTCCGGGACTGAAGTCAGTTCTGAGTTCCAGAGACCTAGGAATAAAGGTTCAGTAATAGGCACATAACAACAATAATAACAACAACAACAACAATAACAACAGCAATAACAACAGCAATAATAATGATAATAATGATAATAATGATAATGATAATAATGATAATAATGATGGGCTTTTTCCAGTGGCCTGTTCAATGCACTTCCTGATGTCTGTACTGAAAGGCACATTGAACCTGATGAAGAATTGATGAAATAAAACACAGTCAGGTTGTTGGGGGAACCAGTACTCTGTGTCCATTAGCTTTGTACATCTGTGAGCCCTATTTTTTTTTTTTTTTACATCTGCCAGGTCTTCATAATAGATCACCCCAGGTCACTCTTGTTCTGTGCAGAACTTGCATGGTGCAGGCAGCTTCTAAAAGCAACAGCTATGACTCAATTGATTTTAACTGCTGAGAATAACCAGCAGTGATAAACTTCGTTCTTGCTCTGATCACAGAGAGTTGGGTTTGGCATCTTGCTGAGTCTGTTTACCTCCCGCTTTTGAGTTTGAAAACCTGCTCCAACGGCTCGGGACACCTACCCTTCTCTTAAATCACATTTGCACATAACGATCGTGATTCAAGAAAAAGTTGGATGAAAATATGGCTTCCCTCTCAGCATGCGGTTGCAAGTAATCATATCATTACTCCATTTTGCAAAAAATAAAATAAAAAATGCCTCTAAGTTGCGCCTCAGCTCTGGGAAATTTAGAGCTCATTTCGGTACTAAACGCTCTGTTGCTCAGTCTCACTCACCCGGGCGGAGATAATAAACAGATACAGAGTTGATATTACCAAGGTTTCTGTACCTCATCCTGATCTCCAGTGAACGTTTTCTTAATTGTCTTGATTATAGACAATCACACCTGCCCTCTGGTATTTCATAACTGACAAAAGGGTTCATTGTGGGCCCTTTGTAGCATCTAGATTCTTCCAAAATATACAGGGCAAAGCTATTCAATATCAGCCTCATCCATTCCAGTATGTGACATGTAAGGTTGCCATTTAATTGGCGCTCGGAATTCATGAACAGATATATTTCTCTTCGTTTGCACTTGAGTCAAATTGTAATTATTTCCCACTGTAGGCTGCAGCTCACCTCAGTAATGCTAGGTGTTAATGCTAAAAGCGAAATAGGGATAATGTATATAATGCTTCCATTGATTGACTGCTCTTTGAATTTATACTAGCTCCACTCCTGTGAGCGGTGGGCACTTGTTCTTGTGGTCCCACTGGCATGCACAACCATCCCCCTCCCCCCCGCATAGTGGGCTGCCAGGTCAAAAAGTTTGGGGACTGCTGATCTATAGGCTGAAAAGAGTCCATATCAGTGGTGGGATTCAATTTTTTTTACTGCAGGTTCTGTGGGCGTGGCTTATTTGGTGTGCTTGGTGGTCATGTGACTGGGTAGGCGTGGCCAACTCAATGTCACTCACATCAAGGGGAGCCTCACCTGGCCCCTCCCCTCCCAGCCATTCCTTGTCACCCAGCCTCAACTTATCTATAGTTCTGTAAAAACGTTGTTCACCTTTTTTGATTTTATTATCTGCATACTATAGATGTACTTTCATGGACCACTGAAACGAGAAAATGGCTCACATGCTTTACCCAAGAGTGTGATAGGCAACAGGCTTTTAAGGGGCTGCCACAAAGAAAGGGGGACAATGTATTTTCCAAAGAAGCAGAATGCAAACAAGAAGCAATGGATGGAAACCAGGGGTGGGATACTACCAGTTTACATCTATTCTCTAGAACCAGTTGTTGACATTCTAAACAGTTCGGAGAAAGTGTTGTTAGAAGAAATTACTGGCCTAATCCTGTAAGGAAGGCAGGAAGGAAACATTCTGGTGTTGCTTACAGAAACTGCCTCTCCATCAACCCTTATTACATTCTTGGCAGGACTAGACTTCCTGTCTCAGGAACTTCTCTGGAGTTTCCACCCCCCCTCCTTTGCTGGTACTTTGCTTGTGTGGAGTGACCATTCAAAATTACAATGGCACTGAAACAAGTGACTTATGACCATTTTTCACACTTACGACTGTTGCAGCATCTCCACAGTCATGAGAGGCCAGGCGAGGAGATGCGTGCCTCAATGTGAATGATATTGAGTTGGCCACACACAGCCAATAACATGACCACCAAGCCACGCCCAACACCTAAGCCATGCCCACAGAACCGGTTGTTAAAAAAACGGTTGTTAAAAAATTCCACCCCTGATGGAAACTTAACAGACAGAAGCAACCTAAAACTAAGGATAAACTTCCTGACAGTGAGAACAGTTAACCAGTGGAACTGCTTGTCTCCAGAAGTTCTGGGTGCTCAATCACTGGAAGTTTTTAAGAAAAGACTGGACAGCCATTTCTCTGAAATGGTATAGGGTTCACCCCAAGGTCCCTTCAAAGTGTTATTCTGTTATTCTGACACCTTTCCCAGGATCTCTACTCAGAGTTTGGCATTTTCAGTTTTCTTGCCTGAGCTGGGGGTTGGATTAGAAGACCTCCAAAGTCCCTTTCAAGTCTTGTTAAACACATGTGTATTTTATGCTCTGGACTGGGAAATCTTTCAATTCTCTAAGTAGGTTTATCTAATTTTTAAAATCATTGTTTAACTACTTATTTTATTCTCCATGGTAGCAATCAGAAATAAACCACTAATCCCCCTTACAGCAAGCACAACTTAACAAAACCTGGTGACCCTACTGGACATTTCTGCTGACAAATCAGTAAGCGGGAAGATTACATTGATTTTCTCCAATTTGGCCAGATGATTAGCTAACAAAGGGGTTACTGGGTCAAGGCTCCAAGCTGGATAGAATGGACACCACAATAAAACATCAGAAATAGATAAAGTCACCTCTCCGGTAAACCAAGGTCCTGGCTGATTCTGCTACAGGTAAGAGAAGGCTTAGTGATGATAGAGTTAACTGTCTGGGCCATCTTTATATTCCATAGATCAGCCAGGACTTCAAATGGGATTGCTGAGAGACAAAGCGGGAAATTTCCTATATACATTCAGAAACCATCCTGATCTATCAAGATGCTTGGCTTGGACCATTTAGCCACCATGGGCCATTTAACCATGGAGTCTACTCCTGCAAAGATTTATTGCAACTGCCTCCAAACGACCTGAAAGTGATTTGTCTGTGACAATTGTGTTACAAAAGAAATCTTGTACTTTCAAATCACTGGCACCAGCAGAATGGAATGCCAAATCCAGTGTGTGGCCTTCTCCTGTATGGATCATAACTGGTGGAACAGATTCAAATCTTGAGCTGTTCCTTATTGGATGGTGCACTAATAATAATCATACACTGGTGTTTCTCATCCTTGACAATGTAATGGAAGGGAAGGGAAGGGACAAGACCGTGGAGGCAGGGGTGGGATTCAAATTTTTAAACAACCGGTTCTATGGGTGTGGCTTAGTTGGTGGGCATGGCTTGGTGGTCATATGACTGGGTGGACATGGCTTGGTCATCATGTTATTGGCTGGATGTGGCCAACTCAATATCACTCACATCAAGGCATGCATCTCCTCGCCTGGCCTCTCATGACTGTGGGGATGCTGCAACAGTCGTAAGTGTGAAAAATAGTCATAAGTCACTTTTTTCAGTGCCATTGTAACTTTGAATGGTCACTCCACACAAGCAAAGTACCAGTAAAGGAGGGGGAAAAAACTTCAGAGAAGTTCCTGAGACAGGAAGTTAACCCTTATTACATTCTTGGCAGGATTAGTCCTGCCAAGAATGTAATAAGGGTTAATGGAGAGGCAGTTTCTGTAAGCAACACCAGAAGGTTTCCTTCCTGCCTTCCTTACAGGATTAGGCCAGTAATTTCTTCTAACAACCGGTTCTCCGAACTGCTTAGAATGTTAACAACCGGTTCTGGCGAATAGGTGCGAACTGGTAGAATCCCACCCCTGCGTGGAGGTCTTCTAGTCCAGCCCCCTCCTCAGGCAGGAAACCTTATACCATTTCAGACAAATGGTTGTCCAATCCACTTTTAAAAATGTCCAGTGTTGGGGCAATTTCTGAAGGCAAGTCATTCCACCAATTGTTCAAACTGTCAGGAAATTTCTTCTTAGTTCTAGATTGCTTCTCTCCTTGATTAGTTTCCATCCATTGCTTCTTGTCCTTCCTTCAGGTGTTTTGGAGAATAATTTGACTCCCTCTTCTTTGGGTCCACCCCTGAGATATTGGAAGACTGCTATCATATCACTCCTAGTACTTCTTTTCATTAGACATACCCAATTCCAGCAATTGTTCTTTATATGTTTTAGCCTCCAGTCCCCTAATCATCTTTGTTGCTGTTCTCTGAACTTTTTCTAGAGTTTCAACTTTTGCTGTTGTTGCATGAATACTGCTGGGGAACTCTGGGAGTTGAAATCCAGTCATCTTAAAGTTGTCAAAATTGAGAAACACTGCCCTGCACTGTCCTGCTTTCTCAAACACTGCAGGTAAAAAACTCAAAATTGGTGATCAGATGGAACATCTTGTCCTTGAGATAGTTCCTAGGCTCTACAGCCATATGACCTTCCTACCCTCTAGCTGGTCTTTTTCATCAAAGAATGACTTCTTGGACATGTCTTCCCTTTCAGTGAGTTCGACACTTTTTAATCCAGAATGAAAACTTGTCTAATACATGTTTCATCAGCACCTGATCTGGCTTCAAAAAGAATGGTCTTTGGAGGATCTACGTTCCTTCTCACCTAGACACCCTTGATTACATTGAAGCGTGGAAGAAAGGGAAAGTTACTATAGATTAATCTCTTTTCCCCCTCTGGAAATGCTAGTTTTAGCCTCCCATTGTTCTTCTTTCATCTAGTGTAGCAATGGAAGAAACGGAATGAGAAAAATCCTCAGTTTTATTCCTTAACATGTCATAAAACCTTGAAAATAGCAGTCACATAATTTATAAGTACAAAAACAGGGGTGAGTAGGAATTCGGGGAAATTTAGCCCAAAAACATCTGGGGAGAGAGTTACCAAGGCAATCTTAGTCGAGACCAGTTGAGAAGAAACAACCACTTTTCCAAAACAGTGTAGTTTAATGGAGTTACTTTGGATTTTATTTAATATTTAACACAAATGACATTTGAAAGCTATGCATTTTGTTTTATTGATGGGCTATGGACATTCTCTCTCTCATTGTACTAATGTTCTATCTTTTTAGTACACTTCCAATCCCACACTGAAGTTCAGTTTTAATGTAAGATTAGACTGTTTTTAATCTACTTTAAAAATATGTCTCTGTTCTCAGGGAGCAAAATATGAACATCTGGAATATGAAACCAACAAGGATTACATAAAATATACTTAATCTTCTGAGGTCCTGATCATTCCAAAATGATGAATTAACCTTCCCAATCAAGAATGAAGATTGTCAAAGGACTGTAGGCAAAAAAGAGCTGAGAAGTCAAAGTGACTTTCAAAGATATAAATTCAGTATAGTAGACTATATTTCAAACTGGGCCAAGCCAAATGGAAAAGAATTTTGATTTAAAGATCAAGCTTTCTAGATCCAATTTCTAAACCTTTCTTAATCCATACACAGGAAAAAAGATGACTAAAGAGAACTAGGCAGTATTCTTGACCATTTGCTTGAACATTTGACAAATGTAGGAAATAAATACCTGGCTGAACATGCAGTTGCTTTGGATGGTGAGATGGGTGGAATATAAATTATAAATAAATACATCTTCACACATTTGTGAGGATCCTGGGCAAAGTGGTCTCTAATGGATTCATCCACAGTTGATAGGTGACTTCCACCTCAGGCTCTGTGCAATACAGCATGCATTAGCAAACAATGGGGCTTAGAAGCCACTTGCTAATATTCTTAGCCCCTTGATTTCAGGAATGTCAGCGCTGACTTATCTTGATCTGAATGATGTGATGTACTAAGTTGCATCCTTTCAAGAATGTTATCAGGATACCAGTGATTTTGCTGTTGCCATGGTGAGTCTTCAGGGATCTCAAGTAGAATGTTTGGGGATTGGACCTGGAACCTTCTCCAATGCTTCAGCTGTATCACTGAGTTATAGCCTCTGCTGATATTTACCTTAGGGTGGTGTGGTGGTTAGAATGCAGTTGTCAACTCACGAAGCTTTCCTGCTCCTGAGTTGCCATAGGCAGGGAAATCGCACCTCGCAGCTGCACCAAGGAATTCACACCTCAGTCAAAACAAGACATAGTCTAGCCAGCCGAAGTCAAGTCATGGAGACCCGCAATGGCTGGAGGGCGTGACTTCAAAGATGCACAAAATTGCTTTGTTGGGGAATATGACTGGTGACACTCTCTGGGGGGAGGGGGAAACCAGGGTCAGAGGCAAGGCACGAACTAGGTGAAGTCAGGGCTGTCTTCAGCTAGGTCATGCCAGCATGGCGCTCCTAATAAACAACTGGATTTTTCTTGTTAAATAGCTTGAGACTCCTAATTTTATTAGGGCATTGGCCGGAACCCTGACAGCAGTATTGCTGGCTAAAACTTCCCCCAGTCTGGAGTTCGATCCTGACTGGCTCATGATTGATTCAGTGTTCCATCTTTTCAAGATCTGTAAAATGATTGTTGGGGCAATATGCTGACTTTGTAAATTGCTTAGAGAGTACTGTAAAGCACTATGGAGTGATATATAGGTCTAAGTGCTAAGTTGCTATTATTTTGCACAAGACACTTAAAGATATTGTAGGAGAGTGGTGCAGTGGCCTAGAGGTGGAGCTCTTGCTAGAGGCTGTGAATTTGATCCTAGGTGGAGGCAGGTATTTTTCTCTCTGGGCACACTGAGAATATATCTGCTGAATAAAACTCTCCATTGGTGACAGAAAAGGCATCCGGCCAGTAAACACACAGCTCCAGTCAGTTGCCCAGACTTCATCCCACAAGGGATTATGGGGTTGTTAAAAAAGGATGATTTAAAGATATTGTAGGACATGAGTATCATAACAATTCTAAGGTAGGCAATAGGGAGAACATCTGGAGAGTTTTATTTTCATAGGAATTCCAGGACAAATGCTCGCACTAAATCTTCTTGAGATCTTAAGGGTTGTCCAACCCTACTTAAAGGAGTACAATCTTTCATCTTGTTGTATACTGAAACAACAATTAGACAAGTAATGCATTGTCATCCTCATCCATGCAGATTTGTTAAATATGTGTAAACAACTGGAAAACAATGGTGTCATTTGTTGAAGCTCACTTAAGTCTAAAACCTCTCTTTTTTTAGAGTATTATATTGTAATTCCAGGCTATGCGCTATCCTTGGGCACTTTGAAAATCAATACAGTATACATATTTAATGAACAGATGCTTTTGAAGTGTTTAAAGGGATGGCTGGACCTGAAGTAAAAATATGTATTTGCCTAGGCCTTGCAGAGTATTCCATAGCAATCCTTTACCACTTTGGCTAATGAGCACACCCTTTGATTGACAGCAAGCTTTTATGAGAGTACAAACTCTGATTTCAAAAGATAAGTTTAATTAACTGTGCTCGGGGAGGTCTGCAATCTGCTTCGCTGGTGTGCATAATTAGTAGTGGCATCCTCAGGGAACTGAGTGACAATTGGCAAGAAGGTACAGGTGGTGTTGTGATGCAAGTCTCAGGTCATCTGAACACAAGATGGGTCTGAATGGGTCTTGCGTTGTGGCATCCGCCATCTTGCCAGTTTCAAACTCCCCACTAATAAGTTGTCAGAATTCCAAGTAATACGTCCATAGCAAACAGAACTCCAAGGCAAGTAGATTCCTCAAAGATTAGTTTTATTGGGTATATCATATTGGCACAGACTGGCGAAAATGTTCCCCTGGTTTTCACCTAATTAAAAGTAAAGGTTTTTCCCCTTCCCCAAACAATCAGTCACATGGTCTAATCAAGGTATCTGGTTGCCTGGTAACTTCACTCCTCCTCTCTCTGGCCACCTGTGAGAAAAAAATATATTTTGCTTTGGCTACAAAACCCCAGCTATCTCTATTCCCCCCTCCCTATCCCTCAGCTCCAGTGTGGCAATACTGAAGCCTCAAAATGGCCTCGGCCAGGTCAGCTTCAGCGTTGACATAAATCTTGCCCCAAAACATATACAGTCAACTCTCCAGGAGAACAGATGGAAGAATTGTGGTTTTTTTTTAAAAAAAAGATTGGATAAGCACAAGACGATACTAAAAGTGTTCCAATATCGAAAGGACTGCCACAAAAAAATCAAAAGGGAGTCCATCTATTCTCCAAGCACCAGAAGGAAGAACAAGAAGCAATGGATGGAAACTAATCAAGGAGAGAAGCAACCTCGAACCAAGAAGAAATTTCCTGACAGTGAGAACAATTAATCAATGGAAGAGATTAATTGCTCCAGAGATGTGTGGGTTCTGTAACACTGTTAAATTTTAAAGAAGAGATTGGATAACAATTTGTCTGAAACGGTATAGGGTTTCCTGCTGGGGTCGGAGGGGATGGACTAGAAGACCTCCAAGGTCCCTTTCAACGCTGTTATACTATTATTTTGTTAAAATAGAGTTAGTTTGTGGCTCGGTAGTCATTGGAAACTCATAACTATCTTAGTGCATTACATGAGCCATTTTAAGCCATCATCTCATAAGTCAAAAATGCATAGTAATTAGCTTTGGTTAATCTGCTATTAGGGTTAATGTGGGATAAAGGAAACCCATCTTGAACAGGTCAAATTCTTTCTCTTTACAGGGGAGAGCTATTTTGAGGGTTGAGGGTTAAACTTTAGAAACATCTGGAGAAAGATGAAGGAAGCATAAGTCCAATTCAAATTTGGTGCAAAGGGTTAAATATCAATTTCCAGCAAGAAGAAGGCAACAGAAGTCATCGCTTTTGAAGGGGCTATATGAAGGCAGATATATTAGGTTATTATTTTTATCTCGTTTTTTAAGTGTGCTTGATTCATTCTATAAAAACAGATTTGACCGCATAATCATTTTTTTGTGTATTACAACAATATTTTTGCACACTTCACTGAATTGCTCATTAAAGGCTGGCCTCCTGAGTGCTGCAACTTAACAAAACCCGGCTATCAGGTTTTCTATCATAATAATAAAAAAGAAAGACTTTCCTGTTTCAATATTTTTATTTATTAATTTATTTATGGCGTTTCTAGACTGCTGACTGCCAGAGATACCCAAGGATTAACAGAATTATATATAAAAACAACACAAGTGTGATATATGAAACTAAGCCTTCCTCTTAGCCAACCCACAGGGGTACCACTTTCTCAAACATTAAGGGCTCTGCCGAAGACATTATTCTTCAGAACACCCAAGAGATTGTTAGAAAAGGCACTGCTTGAACCCTAGGGGACAGTATATTCTATAATATTTATTTATTTCAAATTCTTTTATGCCTTTTCAGTGATCTAAATCTAAGTGCCTTACACTAATTAACCAATTTCCAAATATATCAACTAATAAATGCAATAATCATAATTTATAAAGCAATCCTAAAAAAAAAATACAACATCTTATAAGAAAATACCCCAACTAGATTCATTCTAAGCTCAGGTACAACCCGTGTATCCAAGTATACCTTGTTAGGTCCTTGTTTCTCAGTTTGTGGTTCTGACATCTGGTGGATAGGTGTACCACAGGAGGTGTATTCTTGCAAATAATGCTCGTCTCTGGGTTTCTTCTCAATGCAGTCTGTTCTTTCTTTCTTACCTTTGATCTTATTCCAGGGTGGTATTCTTAATACCCCCATTCTGGTTGAAGAGACTATATGCGTTGGTTCTATTTGGCCCTTTTGATGCCCAATTGTCAAGCCATACATGGTTTTATAGACTTCCACCCTAACTTCAAATTGAATGCAGAAGCCTATCAGGTACTATTGCAGTGCTTACAGAACTGGTGTGAGACATCAATGCCGACTCTTACCTACTTGGTGATGAGCTGCTGCATTTGGTACTGCCTCCAGCTTTCACAACGTTTTCAAAGGCATCCCCATATAAACAGCATTGCAGTAGTCAGGAGAGGAGAAAGGAGGAGATGGGAAGGGAGAGGTAAGGGTAATCATTGTCAGGAAAGAAAAACATTGATTGAAATTTGGTGTTGAGAGAGAGAGAGAGAGACAGACAGACAGACAGAGAGACAGAGAGAGATGGAGACAGAGATAGGGAGACAGAGATAGGGAGAGAGAGGGGGAGACAGAAGAGAGAGGGGGGGAGAGAAGGAGAAAGAGAGATGGAGGAAGAGAGAAATGGAGACAAGAGAGGGAGAGGAAGAGAGGGAGAGAGAGAGAGACAGAGATAGATAGACTCTGTACCAATTAGTCTCTGACTAGGTAGCAAGAATGTAAGCATGTGCACTGGAGACAATAAAGGTTTGCTCTACTATTACACCAGGTATGCCACAATTTGACTGTAAAAAACAGATGGCTGTAAAAAAACAACAACAGATGAACTAGATGGCAGCAAAAGGATACAGAAAGCCCTTTGGTGCCAAGCAGCAGGCCCTCAGAATTTTGCAGTTGAGGTATCTTATGCCTACAGAGTATATAGGTGGTTGTCTAGTTTCCCATGAGGGAGGGAGTGGATTTCAGTGGAGCAAAAGACAACTCAGTTCGGATAGTTTGTGTAAAAGAAAGAAGGCCAAGGAAGACAGCATGGCTGTCTGGGGAATTCTGGGAGTTGAAGTCGGCACAACTTAAAGTTGTCCAGATGGGGTATCCCTGGTCTACAGCCCGCCATGTATAATTAAGTCATAGGCAAAGAAAAAATGTATGTGGTTGTTGCCACACACGCACAGAATAAAGGCTGAGTGGTGTTGAGCTGTAACCACATGTTGTCTTTTGCCTGATGCATTTGTAGTGCTTTGTTCTACCAGGTGCTGTTAAAAGATAGTCAGATAGGGCAAAAAAGGGGGAAAGGAAAGGAAAAGAAAAGAAAAGAACAGAAACCAAGGCAAGAGATTTTCCTGGCCCTGCATCACTGAAAGCATCTCCAATGAGCAGAGGACCAGGCCCAGCAGAATGAAGAAAAGGCTTAAGTAGTTTCTCTCTTGGTCCTTACCTTTGACTTTCTCAGTTTCTCAGGAGGAGGGAAGAACCCTTAAGTAATAAAAAAAAAAAACTATATATGTGCAGCTGCAGAAATATTTGTGAAAACTTTGGAGAGACAAGGAGCTGGATGCGAAGAAAACAAAACAGCTATATTCCAGATGACTGGAAGGCAATGTTCCTACAAGGTTTTTCTCTTGTATTTATTTTGCTGAAAATCCCTCTGAGATCTCTGAGGAATTAAAGTTTCTTTCCCCTCTTATTTCTTTCTAAGCTTGTCTCCTGCCAACCTTCATACCTTTTCAAAATGGAACCAAACTAACTTGGTTAGCCTTCGGTAGGCTTCAGCAAAAATCTAAACCTCCACGGTTTCAACAAATCAGGTTTTTTTGTTTTTTTTTAAATCACTCTTAAGTGTTTTTACCATTGTGAAGTGTTTTTCTTCTCTCTCCTGGGGAAAAATGAATTTATTTTTATTATGGCCTTAGGCCAATCAACAAAATTCAATAAACCTCACCACCAAAACCTTGGGTTTAAAATAAATAAAATTGGCTTGGTACAATCAGTGCTATTATATCAACTCATGTCTTAATACTGCTTTGTGCAGACTCATATCTGCAAGGCAGCAAAGTACATAAAAGTAATCATAAAAGAAATAATTTCTTCCTGAGAACCTGAAAAGGAGTGGACACGGTATAAGGAAATGTGTGTTAAGAGTTTCCAAAGTACTGGAGTCACAGGGACAGATCCCACTAGATTAGGTAGATGCTTATTAATTACTTTGGAAGTGTCATTGTGGAGGTGGTTTACTTGTTCTGAAAAAGCTCCGAGGGAACTCTTTATTGCACTAGAGGGAGCAATGTCCATTTGCCATATTAAAGTCTGGCTTACCTGCACAATCCTTCTAGGATTTATTTGGTAGAAAAAATATTTGTGGAGTGTACATTTAACAGCGCACAATTTTGCTCAGGGAAAGACTTTACCCTTATCGTACAAAACAGGAGTTTTGCCTGCAGAAGCACCCAGCTTCGGTTGCTAGCATCTGCTGTTATGATGTACTATAGAAACAGTATAAGGTAAAAACAAAAGGCTGCTGCTAGAAGTTAGAATAAACTACATCTCAACTCTGAAGCTGGCCTGACTGAGGTCATCTTGGAGGCTTCAGTGTTGCCACAATGGAAATGAGGGTTAGGGAGCAGGGAATGGAGATAGCATTAGCAATAGCACTTAGACTTATATACCGCTTTATAGTGCTTACAGCCCTCTCTAAGCGATTTACAGAGTCAACCTATTGCCCCCAACAATTTGGGTCCTCATTTTACCCACCTTGGAAGGATGGAAGGCTGAGTCAACCTTGAGCCTGGTGGGATTCGATCTGCCAAATTGCAGCGGGAGTAGCTCTAACCACTGCACCACCGAGGCTCAATCAATAGTTGGAGATAGTTAAGAGTTTTGTAGCCAAAACAAAATAGTTTCCTCTGAGAACCAAGGGCATTCCCACATGTGGATGAAGAGAGGAGGAGTGAAGTTTCCAAGCAACCGGACAGCACCTTGACTGGACCGTGTGAACCAATCAGATTGGGAAAGGGAGAAGACTTTTACTTTTAATTAGGTGAAAATCGCAGGAACCTTTCACCAATCTGTGCCAATATGATATATCCAGAGGTGGGCTTCAAAAATTTTAGCGATGAGTTCTCTGCCCGGTTGTTGGATGGGCATGGCCTAGTCAGTCTCCTGCACCATGTTGGGGTTGGGGGTTTTGCCCTCCCCGGGCTCCAGAGGCTTTCCTTGAGTTTCCGGGAGGGCAAAAATGGCCTCCTTGGGCTTTGGAGGTTCTCTGGAAGCTGGAAATAGGCCAGTTTTTGACCTTCCAGAACTTCTGGGAGGCCTGATTTTCACCCTCCCCGAGCCTCTGTGCATGGCCCGCACTTACCTGCATCCAAACTGGGCCGTGTGGGGACTCCGGGAAGGGGTGGGGTGGGATGGGCGGGGCCAGTCAGGAGTGGGATTTGGCAGTTCTCCAAACTGTGCAGAATCTTAGCTAGAGGATCTCCCAAACCCCTGTGAACCCCCAGCAGCCCACCCTTGGATATATCCATCCGTTCTTTGAGGAACTTACTTGCCTCGGAGTTCTGTTTGCTATTGGTGTATTATTTAGAACCCTGACACTACACTTGTCCAGATGAGTAACCACTCTGACAAGTTAAGATAGCTTCCTATGCAGTATCCTGGCTCTTAAAAGCTGAAGATTCAAGTTCAGATTTCAGCATCTCTAGTAGGAGTCCCAATGGAGAGCTGTGCCTATTAACTAATGATGTTGAGGAAAATGGCCCAGTGAATTTGATGCTAAAAAAAATCTAAACAGGAAACAAAAGTTCAAAAACACCTCCTCACCAGCAGTCAACACTCCTATAGGAGTTGGAACTGGTTCAGTTCCAAGTTGGGAGAAAGGCGCTGGAGACAAAATGGAGGCTGTAGGCTGATTATAAAGATGGTGTAATGAAGAACAGAACCACTAAGCACATGGTTCTGGGTAGCTGACCACATGGAGCTGAGAGTAGGGAGGACGTTATACCTTATCTTGGACTTTGAATTTGAGCTTCCTGTTCCTGTGCAAAAAACATGTGTTCTATTTGCTATTGTCAGGCTCTCATAGGTCTGTAGGGGTCATGTTTGTTCGAGCTAAGTTTGGTTGAAGTTTGGACTGCTAATGCAATGAAGGGACATTGGGAAATTCCTATTGTGGCTGAGGGCTAATCCTACCTTTGTTCAGACTTTGCTGCAGGGAGTTTTTGCCTATGAATAGAGCTACCTAGATACTTGGCTTCTTTTAATAATTCTTTATCTCTTAAGTGCTGACATCTGCTGAGGGCTGTTAAGAAAAGTGGGGGCTGCTTTAAAAAACACATTTCTCCATTTCTCACTCAGGAAAATACAATATTCTGCCTTTTTAAATATTTCTCAAAACATTTTATTCTCCTAGGAGAGGGGTGGGTGCTAACTTTCTACAGTAGAGATTAACCCCAGGATTAATACTGGACCAGCAATCAAACAGGTAACAGTGACCAATCAAGAACTACGAAGAACATCTCAACAACACTGATAGGACAAGCCACTATTATATAACTGATGATGTTACCTAGTTGGGTAGTAAAATGTCTGCAAGAAAACAACCCAGCTCAGAGTTTATAGAGATTCTCGATCATCATGAGAAATCATGGTTGTCCCAAAAGTGCTTTTCCAAAGGTAATGGGGCTGTCTTGTTTTTTTTCCCCTTGAAAATGTTTTGCTTCTCATCCAAGAAGTTTCTTCAGCACAACTCTTCGGCAGAACCAGAGAAGGTTCTTCTACAGCCTGCCATGCATAATTAAGTCATAGGCAAATAAAAATGTATGTGGTTCTTATGAATTAAAGAGTAATGGTTGAGTGTTGTTGGATCATAACTATATATTGCTTTTTGCCTGATGCATATGTGGTGTTTGTTTTCTGCCAGGTCCTGTTTAAAAGATGGTCAGATAGGGTGAAAAAGAAAAGGAAAGGGAAAAAAAGGGAAAGAGATCTAAGGCAAGGAGCTTCTTGGATGAGAAGTGAAAAAAACCAAGAAATTCCAGTTGTCTTTTGCAAAGCACTTTTCAGACAATCAGGCTCGGAGAACACCAAGGACCCCCCCCCCCATTCAGCCCTGATCTACAAATATTCTCTTCTATTAATTCCCATTTTCCAACCTCTCTAACTGTTAGTACGTTTTTTCTGACATTCACTTGGAATCTACCTCCCTGTAATTTCAATGTATTATTACATGCCCTGAAACAATGAAGAACCGTCTTTTGCCCTCTGCCACTTCCTTTCAATTTCTTCCAGAAAGCTGTCATCTCCCCTTTGTCTTCTTTTCTAAAGGCTAGACATTCACAATTTTTTAAGCCTCTCTCTTTATGGCAATTAATCTCTAGCCATCTGATTATCTTCACTGCTCTTCAATCAGAATAGAGCTACTAGAAATGAGATTTTGGGGGGCAATAGGCTGACCCTGTAAACTGCTTAGAGAGGGCTGTAAAAACACTGTGAAGTGGTATATAAGTCTAAATGCAGGGGGGGGATTCTACCAGTTCGCACTTATTTGCTAGAACCGGTTGTTAACATTCTAAGCAGTTCAGAGAACCAGTTGTTAGAAGAAATTACTGGCCTAATCCTGTAAGGAAGGCAGGAAGGAAACATTCTGGTGTTGCTTACAGAAACTGCCTCTCCATTAACCCTTATTACATTCTTGGCAAGACTAGGCTTCCTGTCTCAGGAACTTCTCTGGAGTTTTCCCCTCCTCTGCTGGTACTTTGCTTGTGTGGAGTGACCATTTAAATTTACAATGGCACTGAAAAAAGTGACTTATAACTGTTTTTTACACTTACGACTGTTGCAGCATCCCCACAGTCATGAGAAGCCAGGCGAGGAGATGCGTGCCTCGATGTGAGTGGTATTGAGTTGGCCATGCCCAGCCAATAACATGACCACCAAGCCACACCCATCAACTAAGCCATGCCCACAGAACCGGTTGTTAAAAAATTTGAATCCCACCCCTGTCTAAATGCTATTGCTATTGTCCAAGCTGGTGTCCAGGGAAGCCATCACACATTATTAGATCAATTTGCCAGACCATATAAAATGGGCAGCAAAAAACCTCATATAAAGTAATCTTCAATTTTCCTACTGGACCAGGTGACAAAGGTTCTTACAGAACAATTATACTATAGCTTCTTTCCAATAAAGTGGAAAGCAGAACATTAAATCTAGCAAGCGGTATAGACTTTTCTATAAAATATTGGCTAATAATTATTGGGAAAAGAATGGAATGGTTATTTTTTATTTTTTTATTTTTATGAGACTGCTCTTCCTCTTGTGGACTTAAGTATGGCATCGTGATGTATGTATGGAACGGTGGGGCCTGAGAAGATTTCTGCAGGAACAATTCATTGAAACATCCCTTTTTCAACAATGATGCCCCAATTTCTTTGAGGAGCGAGCCCTCAAACAAATTTGCTTGATCATGTGCCACTTTTGACTCCTAGCACCACATAGATTCTCCATGATCCATCAAATTAGGAATTCTCTACATTTTCCCAAGTGAATTCAATTCTGAGTTTGGAAATTAGACATTTTTTTTCTCATGTTAAACAGTTGATCAGTATTATATTGCATTTTTCATTGGAAATGACCCTGATGTTCAGAAAGATGGAAGGTTACGGCAGATAATGAGATGGTTCACTAATGTCGTTAATGGAATGAACATGAATTGGGGGACAAATTCAGGAGACAATGGAGGACAGGCATGCTCTGGTCCATGGGGTTGTGAAGAGAAAGGTATGACTTGGTGATTGAACAACAAGAACAATGATAGATAGACAGACAAACAGACAAACAGACAGACAGATAGAATTCTTTATTGGCCAAGTGTGATTAGATACACAAGGAATTTGTCTTTGGTGCATATGCTTTCAGTATACATAAAGGGGAAAATACATTCATCAAGAATCATAAGATACAACACTTAGTGATAGTCATAGGTTATTAATAAGCAATCAAATCATACTAGGAAACAAAACAATATAAATTGTAAAGATACAAGCAACACGGTTGTAGTCATAAGTGGGAAGAGATAGGTACTAGGAAGAATGAGAATAACCGGTTGTTAGAAGAAATTACTGGCCTAATCCTGTAAGGAAGGCAGGAAGGAAACATTCTGGTGTTGCTTACAGAAACTGCCTCTCCGTTAACCCTTATTACATTCTTGGCAGGACTAGACTTCCTGTCTCAGGAACTTCTCTGGAGTTTTTTTCCCCCTCCTTTGCTGGTACTTTGCTTGTGTGGAGTGACCATTTAAATTTACAATGGCACTGAAAAAAGTGACTTATGACCATTTTTCACACTTACGATTGTTGCAGCATCCCCACAATTATGAGAGGCCAGGTGAGGAGATGCATGGCTCAATGTGAGTGATATTGAGTTGGCCACACCCACCAACTAAGCCACGCCCACAGAACCGGTTGTTAAAAAATTTGAATCCCACCCTGAGAGGGACTGATCCAAAGTCATCCAGCTGGCTTTGGTGCCTTACACTGGACTAGAAATCACAGTCACCTGGTTTCTTTCTTAACCACAAACCAATGTAAAGTTAAAGTTAAGTTAAAAGTAAAAAAAAGTTAAAAGTAAAGTTAAAAGAACACCCATTTCATGACACAATGACATCCAGAAAACAATGACTATCTAAGGGAACAATCTTTGCACACATCTCTTCAATTCAAGGGGACTTTTTTCTCCGACGTAGCTCAAGTCAAGTTTTTTAAAAATGCTTGCAAGGTGGAGGCCATAGCATCTCCATTTCATAGGGCAGGTGCAGTGACAGAAAAGGTCTGCTTTCAAATCCTGCTAGCTGACAAAGCAAACCAACTATGTTGGAATGCACAGTCTGCAGACATTAGGGGAGAAAGCTGCTGCTTCAGATAGATCAAAGATAACTCATGGCCAACTCACTGTGGGACAATTTGATGCTGTATTAATCATTTCATTCAGGTACTTTATTATTGGTGACCATGTTTGTGTTGAAATTATTGTAACTGTTGTATCTCTGGATTGACTTTCTTTATTTTATTATTATTGGCCACAGTTCCATCAAAATTAATTTGACTTTTGTATTTGTTGAATTGTCCAGTGGTGAGTTGACCCATAGTGAGTTGTCATGCAGTTGGCTGCAATGAGTTGACCACGATGAGTTTGCCATGGCAAGTTGTCGTGTTCCATCAGATAGCCAGGCAATATGTCACTGGACCCAAAAGCCAAAGAATACATTAAAAAACCCAGGAGCAAACAGAAGTTATAATTATATGTATGGATGCTTTTATTTATGGATTGCCAGGTCCTGAGAACCAAGAAAGATGCATGGAATTACTTCTGATCAGTTTATTTTATTGTTTCTCATTTATAGACAGAAAACCTGCCAAACTAAAGTAACTATTTGCTTCACTTTAGCTATATTCTGGAGATAGCTAGGGAGGAACCTTCTTAACGCTCTTTCTCTCGAGCAAAGTATCCAAGCTTTGCTGCCTCTTTGCCCTCTGGATTTGTTGTGGTTCGCCGGCAGCAGGTGAGGATGGCAGAGGTCTCTGATAGAGAGGACTCAGATGAGGGGCCTGCATGTGATGCAGGGATGGGGCCAGGACTATTGGAGAGTGGGGTGCTGCCTTCAGAGCTTGTGGAGTCTGGCAGCAGTGATGCAGATAACCCTGGGGAGCCTGTGCCCAGGGTGCATGTGCGCAGGGCTGCTCGAAGGAAAGAGCAGCTGAAGCAGCAAGGGCGACTTAGGAGTAAGGCTGGAAGGTTGATGGCCCCTCCCATAAGGGATAAAAACCAGCCCTCGGGGATGCGTTCTTTGCAGGAAGCAAAGAAGTTCTTTAGACTCAGAGTCCTCTTTGAAGCCCTGCTTACCCCGGTTTGTTTTTGAAACTTCTGTCGGTGGATATTTAATCAGTAATTAGTCTTCTGTTCTTGGCAGCCTTTTGCAACCTTGAAAGGGCTTGCTTTTGATATTGGACAATTAGGTTTAAATGTCTCTTGGTTGGGAATGCACTGAATTCCCAACGCCACATTAAAAAAAGTTTGCTTTTATACACAGTTTGTGTTTGTTTCATTTGAACAAGGCTTGGGTCAGAACAGGATTGCAGCCTCTCCCTCCTAGGAATCCAGACTACATTCCACTACAGCATTTTTATTTTTATTTTGCAATATGATATGCGAAATGCCACATGGTGTCATTTTGCTAATCCACATGCTAATGAGTGAGAACTGCTTCAGCAAGACAACAACTCTGTTGCAGGTGTTGCCTTAGACTGTTTCTGGGTGCAGATCAGGATGCTGGTTATTATCTATAATGGCCCACAGGGATCAAGCCCTGGCTACTTGCAGGATCAAATACAGTTTGCCCGTATTGTACAGATAAGCCTATAGGACAGTGTTTCTCAATTGAAAATATGTGGACTTCAACTCCCAGAATTCCTCAGCCAGCATGGAAGTTGGAATTGAAGTCCATCCATTTGGAAGTTGAATTCTACATATTTTCAAGTTCTCAAGCTTGAGAAACATTGCTATAAGGTATGCTTAAGATCTCTACTGTGCAGAAGGAAAGGAGAGTAAGGGCCCAGGGGGGAAGATGAGCTTTCATGGAATAGCACAAACTTTATGGAACAGCCTGTCTTCCATGATCAAAATCTATCAATCCCATGTATATTTTTTTCAGATCTCCGTCAAGATGGACCTTTGTGCCCAACCTTTGGGAATAAGGACGTTGGAAAGATACTGTTGTAGCTTTTTGAGTTTAATTGTTGATTTATTGATTATTTGTGAACTCATTTGGATTTCTTTTTTGGCATTTTGAAAGTCAGCCAGACTGTTTAATTAGGGACCATCTACCTTTTAAAAAGACACCAAAGTAGAATCAGTTTCTTCCAAATGTATTAATTATGCTGGATGATGGCACGAATGCAAATCTCTTGACAGATAAAGGAGAAAATTAATTTGAATTTTTTTCACAAAAATACCATCATATACAAATGCAAATTTTTCTGAGTGGAGAAACATTCTTTTTTGTTGTTGTTGAATTGAGATTTTTTTTAAAATTGGGCTTTTTACCGAGTAATTTTATTGAACAGAAAGGATAGAACTTGACCTCTCTAGAACATAATAGAAAATGGAATAAGAGATGTAATGTTAATGAATATCTTTAAGCAGGATGTATTTAAATAGAGGCATAGTATGCAGCTTCCCTAACTTCAATTGAACTTGACAATTCATTGTACTGAAAGGAGGAAAAAGCGCACAAAAGAATAATTTTTAAATAGTTAATAAGTAAGAGAGGACTATGTTCATATGCTTTATTTATTTATTTGGGAGTTTTCTATCCTGAATTTTTACCAGCGATGTTACTCCCTTTTCTATCTGTAGCAATTATATGTTGCATCTTGCCCTAATCAAGAAAAACATTCAAAGTAACCAACTAGAGTTCTGGCAAATCAAAAATACAGTAATGCTTCAAAAATCTCATTTTTGTTTCAGAATGTGGGAAGTGTTTCTTCAAAAAGAGTAAAGCTGTGTACTTTAAGGGAAAATACACCCCCCCCCAAACTCTATTGTCGAAAAAAAATGCATTAAGAAAAAATGTTTAAAATTCACATGTGTTGGGAAAAGCATATAAAGTGCCAATATGCCTATATTAAGACAGGAAAGAACAAAAATATATTCGTTGCAGGTTTTTTTTAAACAACAGTCTGCTGCACACCAAATGAACAAGAATGAAGGAACAAGAATTCAAAGAAAGCCCAAAGTTATGCCATCCATCCCCCGCACTATCTATGCTCGTGGTTTTTAGCCTTTTATTTAATTGTTCTTAATTTTATTAAGTATTGATACTTTTCTGCTATTGTGACCTGCCCTGATTAACTCTGGATATTGAGATGGGCAGAATATAAATTTAATTAATAAATAAACAAATACACCAGTGTCCTGATCTATATAATAGCAATGTACGCAATTAGCTAAATTCTATTCCAAACTACAATAGTAGAAATGATGGAAGCTGCATTTGTAAATAAAAATGTAGGCTTGAAAAAAAACAATTTAAGCAGTGATATGGCCTATGCACATACTTTAGTTTCTAATTTAAATTATTTTTTTTTGCCAAGAAGTCTATGGCATTCCTTATTTGGCACCAGTCCATATTTTCTGTTTGTAAATTGTCTGACACTAGCTGTCATCCTTTCTAGAAACAGAGAGGTACTTAAGGATATGATTTCCTAAGTTCTCAAGATACCTCCTGTCTCCACTGAGAGGGAAACTGACCTTGATTACAGCTTGACAAAACATATCTGTTTTAGTTTAGCTATTTCCATTGATGACACCTTGGTGAGAAGAAGGAAAATAATGCTTCTTCCAGGTTATTGTTAGTGTTTCTAAGCAGCTTACAATCAGGGAAGCAAAAAACATATTTTGGTGGTTTAGCTGTGTGAAAAAAATTGTTCTGGGAATTTGCAAAAATGGGTCTTTTAAAACCTAAGGGAGGTGCTGCCATGTTTGGCTGAGTCAAATGCTAAGGCTGTAGCCCTCACCGCTAAGATTGGGCCAGGGAAAAAATTCAAATTACATTAATAAATATTAATGAACACAATGTAGTCATATAATTACATGGATAATGATGGAATTACTTGATTGCCCCCTCCCTGCACTGAATAAATTGATTTTCTGCCGAATAATTTTTCACCTACTCCTGCTTATAATGAGATATCTTTGTCTGTAAAGTTAATTAGGCCTTCCCCCATTGGCCACACAGTTACATGTCAAGGAAATGCATTTTCCCCCCTTTCCATTCCATGAAAGGATTGATCACTGAGAATAGACATTTGACCAAACTCCCTAAAACGTGAGGGGGAAACATCTGTTGAATTAAAGAAGCCCCTTTCACTTTGATCTGATATGTAAAGTTCACTTCAAAACCCTTTATTTAACAGAATAAGGGAAAATGGCTTTTAAGGCCAATCATATCTTTAAATGGAAAACACAAATATACAAAATATAAAGTGTAGATGGCATATGTTAAATGTACAGATGTTGTCTGGAATGAATGAATGAATGAATGAATGAATGAATGAATGAATGAATGAATGAATGAATGAATTCTTTATTGGACAAGTGTGAATAGACAGACAAGGAATTTGTCTTGGTGCATATGCTCTCAGTGTACATAAACAGAAAAGATACATCAAATCAAAGATTTTGCAGTGTGGGAAAATTTTGTCAACTGCGTTGAAAGTCTGTTGAATCAAGGTCTGTATAAGTGGTTGTTGTACCTTCCCTTGGAACCGCACCCAACAAATTTTCTTCATCTAATGTCACATGGTTCATTATATACTGTAATGTCAGTATAGCATTAGCAGCATGAAGGTTCAGTATATATGCTAACCATATCGGTGCCATTGGATAATGTCTTGTCGTCGTATTATTCAAGTTCTCTAGGGATGTTTTTGCACAGGGCTGTGAATGGATGTGCATGAAAAATAGGGAATAGAAAATATTCCCTAATAGATCCCTATGGGAAAACAGGTGGGCAGTGATTTGCAATGTTGCTGATGCCCCCATTCAAAGTCCCAAATCTCCTCACTCCTGGTCACATGACCCAGAGCTTCCCAAATATGAATTCCCATGTACACACATACACCACACACACACACACACACACACACACACACACCTTTATTTCCCAGAGGAAATGGAGATACTTGTGGGATCCTTGGTGCTGTCTAAGCTTCGTTGCAAGAAATCAACCAAGCTCAGAGCACTGATGATGTTACCTAGTTTGGCCAATGAAACATCTGCAAGAAAACAACCAAGCTCAGAGAGCACCCAGGACTTTTCATTTCATCCCTGAGTTACCAATATTCTCCTTTATAAGAGATACTTCTTATGGTCACCTTGGGTAAAGGAGCTGGAAAGAATTCCAGAAGTCAAGTTCTTCAGACTTCCTTGCTGTTGAGAATGAAAAGTTCACATGAAAACAGTCATGGTTTGGGACGACGAATGATGGAAGAGCACGGAGGGAGGAGGCAATATCCTTTGAGATGGGAGTGAGAAGAATCGTAGATGTTGTAGCTTTGAGGCTTATCTTGGAAAAAGGAAGGTGAACGGAATATCAAAAAAAAGTCCAGCGCACATATTTTGGAATTATTTATTTGCATGCATTTTATGGAGATATTGGCTCCATCAGCTATCTCTTCTGAGATCACCCAGGCTCCATCCTTGTAGGAACATTCTTAGAATTGCTGGATAAACAAAATCCTTGAAGTCCCAAAGGTGTTTTTTCAAGAGGCAGCCAGGGGTGGGCTTCAAAAATTTGAGCAAAGGGTTCTCTACCAGGTTGCTGGGTGGCCGTGGCCATGGTGGGTGTGGCCTAATCAGCCTCCTGCACCACGGCCGGGGGGGGGGATGGCATTTGTGCCCTCCCAGGGCTCCAGAGGCTTTCCTCAAGCCCCCGGAAGGGCGAAAACAGCCTTCCCAGGCTCCGGAGGCTCTCTGGAAGCTGGAAATGGGCCCATTTCCAGCCTTCCCAAACTTCCGGGAGGGCTGTTTTTCGCCTTCCCTGAGCCACCACACTTACTTGCATCCAAAATGGGCCATGTGGGGACTCCTGGGAGGGGAGGGGTGGGCTTGGCTAGCCAGGAGTAGGATTTGGGGGTTCTCTGAACTGCACAGAATCTTAGCCAGGGGCTCTCCCGACCCCCCCAGCAGCCCACCCCTGGAGGCAGAGGGACTTTCTTTGTTTTTCCTTGAAGACATTTTGCTTCTCATCCAAGAAGCTTCTTCAGTTCTGTCCTGAAGTTGCCTGTAGAGTTGGAATTGCAGGAATATTCCAATCTCGGATGGCAAACCTCAGATAAAGAATGTTTCCAAGCAAATACAACAAAGTCACTAATCTAAAGGAGGATTAGAGAGAGGAAGTAAACATATGTTAGACTTTAACTAGAAATAATTAATTATATGGATTACTGGGGTAAACAGTAATGAAAGTTAAGCAGTAACCAAAGTTAACCAGTGATGGAGGTTAACTAAAAATGTGTATAAATGCAAGGCTAGACTCCAATAAAGATCATCATGATTCAGTTGTTCATGATCAAACAACTCGACTGCCTAGTCATTACAACAATTGCCTCTTGAAGTGGACTCTTGAAAAAGCATCTTTAGGACAACTATGACCCGGATAACTGAGAATCTCCATAGACAAAATCCTTGAAGGTAATGACTTTGGGGAGCCATTCTGTTTGCTGGTAAGAGCAAGATCTTTGTCTTTGTAATAGATGAATGGTTATGATGAGCAAAATCTAATTTTCACCAAATCATTATCTGTCTACCTTTGATTAATGTGTATTTTGAGCCCTGAGAAGCCTTTCATTTATCCACTGTATTTAGTCAATTTTATTTATTCTATATTTTACCTTTTGGCCTGACAAGGCTCTAAGGCACATTACAATTAAAAGAGCAATTATGACACTTAATACCCTGTTTCTCCAACAATACGGCCTCCCCCAATAGGAAGTCCCAGCATGTTTTATAGGCATGAAATGAAATTAAGCCCCTCCCCCCAAATTAAGGCCTATATTAAAACATGCGAAATGGTGGGGGGGCTTGCCGTTAGGAAGTACTTTTGTTGCACACCCGGATATGGTGCTGCCTGCGTTGACCCGGATACGAAGTGCCCCACCAATGCCGAGGTCAACATCCAAGCCATCGCCGCCCGCCCGCCTGAAGATGCAAGGGGGGGGGGAATTAAGTCACCCCCCGAAAAGACGGCCTAGCCATTTTTTGGGGGCTCAAAAAAAAATAAGACCCGGCCTTATTATATGAGAAACACGGTACAATCCAATTGAAAACAGTGAGCTCTGAAAACACTGGACTGCAATCTTAGAACGTAAAAAGGAAAAAAAAATCAGCTGTTTCATTCTTTCTGCTTCCCTTCAAAACAGGAGAAAAGGCGATAGATAAGATTTTGACCTGCGCTGAAATGGATAGTTTAACCTTGGAAATGAAAGATAAAGACGAATCTGATTGCTGTATGATATGGAATAAATTTTATTATTGGAGGGAACAGAAAGGGAATTCACAAAATGAATGATTTAACTGATATGAAACTGAAAGGGTTTAAATTGTATAAAGACCTAATGTATATAAATGTATGTAAGATTTTGTATGAGATGTAAGGACAACAATTTATGTCAAAGAAGTCCACCACATTCAATGTTTTTAAATATTGTAATCAATAAAATTTGTAAAAAAAAAAAAAAAAAACAGGAGAAAAGGAAATTTTGTTTAGAATAGGCTGAAATTCTGAAATATTTATTTGTCAAATGCCTGCAGCTGTAGGTTAGAAATGAGAAGCTTCTGCTTTTTAATTCTTTATCTAGAGGATTTCCAAAGATAATGACAGAGCTCAAAATGCACAAGTCATTAAGGACTTAAATTTGGGTCTAGGATGGGAGCTTTTTATACTGGCTGTAATGATTTATTTGCATATCTTAGTTATCCCATCCCTTACTATACCTGCTATCTTTATTGGTGGAAGAGATTTAAAAGAAAGCTGCCCTTACATATTCTGGAACATACCTTCCTTTTTATTAGTTTTCCCTGTTGCTAAATTGCTATAGTAGCATTCAAGTAAATTTACTTTTTACCCTTCACAAAGGAGCAGGGGAGATTACGAGTCAGCTAGGGGGCAAAGATTCTGTGCATGGCCCCATCCTCTTCCCATTTCAGTTTTTCACCTGTTCAGGTGAATAAATGTACAGAGCTGGAAAGGGCATATTTTTCTGAAGGAAATGTAATCTTGAAAATAGGACTTGGCCAAAAGGAGATTTCCATTAGAAGATAATTGTTATTTAAGCAAGGTTGTCTTTGCTGACATCATATGAACTGTGTTATAATCTTTAATGTTGTTAGATCTGGAGGAGTGGGCGCAAGGAACGGAGACGAGGCATTGAATAGTGACTCAACTCTTTATTAGTGACTTCAGAAAGAGAACAGAACGCTTGGGCAGCAGCAGCTCCTTTTATAGAGCTGGCTGCTGTCACAATGTCCAATGATTCAAGTTTGCCGCGCTGGAAGCGTCCAATCGGCGGCGACCCGCTGTCAGCCAATCAGATTAGCCAGAGACGACCAATCACGATCTGCTAATTACGGGCCAATGAGAAGTGCAGGATTACGAGCCTGCTGTGGAAGTAAAACTATTAGGATTCAAACCCAATGCGTTTGCTTAGTTCGTAACAAATGTGATCTGGAAAATCAATTCAGTCTGATTCAGTTCTTGAGGAGAATGATAGCAGTCTTCCAATATTTGAGGGGCTGTCACAGGGAAGAAGGGGTCAAGCTATTTTCCAAGGCACCCGAAGACCAGACAAGGAATAATGGATGGAAACTGAGCAAGGAGAGATTTAACCTGGAAATAAGGAGAAACTTTCTGACAGTGAGAACAATCAACCAATGGAACAGCTTGCCCTAGGAAGTTGTGGGAGCACCATCACTTGAGACTTTCAAGAAGAGATTGGACTGCCATTCATCAGAAATGGTGTAGGGTCTCCTGCTTGGGTGGGGGGTTGGACTAGAATCAGTGGCCCCCAACCTTTTTTGTGCCGCGGCCCGGTACCGGCATCACAAAATCATCCATGGCCCGGTACTGGCATCAGCACGCATGGCAAGGCGAGCCGAGCGACCGGCCAGCCAGCCGTCCCCCGCTTCTCCCCGCCACCTTCAACTCCTCCTTTGTACCTGTGTCGATGGGCTTCGCGACGGCTTTGGGACGGTCGCTCGGCTCGCCTTGCTATGCGTGCTGAAAGAATCCTCGCGCCTTAGTTTTGTTCGAAGCTGCCCCCCCCCTTCGATGAAACTAAGGCACGAGGATTCTTTCAGCACCCAAATGCCGCTTTATACCCGGAAAAGCTCACCGGAAGCACTTTTTCATCAAAACAAGATGGCGGCGCCCAGCAAACCGGCGGCCCGGTAGAAATTGTTCCACGGACCGGTACCGGTCCGGGGACCGGTGGTTGGGGACCCCTGGACTAGATGACCTACTAGGTCCCTTCCAACTCTGATTATCTGTTATCTGTTCCTTGAAACTGATTCAGCCTAGATTTGCAAACTGATTCAGAAAAAAATAAAGTGTGTGTGTGGAGACTGAAGTATTTGAATTTTCTGAATGAGTTCAAAGACATTTGACCGGTTTGTCAATTTGATCTGCATTTCTGATTCAATTCAGAATTCAGTTCTGAATCAGAATTCAATAGAAATGAATTCAATTGAATTCTAATTTAATTTAGAGATTCAGGCAAATTGCTTTAAAAAAAAGCAAAAGAAATTGAGAAATCTCCAAATTGATGATTTTTTAAAATCATCCTACCATATGTAAATTACCATATGATCATGTTTGAGCTTCATACACTTTTGAGTATTATTATCAGATCATCATTCATAAAACTTATTATTTGCATAGGAGAGACATGATTTCTGGATGCCAATTTCTTGTAGGATGATGACTTCATTGTAGCAGTTAAATAACTTTCCTATATGGCTTCTAAACACTTTTTTTTTCTTTTATAACAAATGCCAAAACTATAATTTTTCAAGTTTCAACCCTCTTGTAATTTTTTTCTTTTGCTTTCAGCTGAAAAAATAAAATATAAAGCTCAAAAAATAGAGTTAAAAAGAAAAAAAAATAAAGATAAAAATAAGTAAAAAATAGAACAGAAACATGACAGGTCATATCAGTAGTTTTATTATGATAAGTAGAAATACAAACATTTTAAACATCCATATTTAATTATTTTATCCAGAATAATATTTGTACAGTTCAGTTATCTTTAGTAATCTATTGCCAAAGGTACTGTTAATATTTTGAATTAACCATTTTAAAATAATCTGATCCTTTCTGATAGACTGTTTTTTGAGCTTTCATAGTTATAATGCCCTATGTTTTAAAATACCACTGATCCAACAACAAATGGATTTTAGTTGTCTAATGTCCTAAAATAACAAAACTGGAAGCTAAGAACAAAAAATGAACCAGGTTTTCATTTTATATGATTTTTTTATTCCTTAGGAAATATGAATAATATCAGTAAGATTCACTGTGAAAAATTAATTCAAGCTCTTGATCAACGGGATGAATGAACAGACATTGCTCATAAAGAAAATAGCACTGCCAGTTCGTTTATAACCTCAACAACTTCATGTAGAAGGCTGCAATTTATATACTATAATTTCAACAGACTATGATGTTACTTACGGATTGTCTCCATGGTTAATTCTTATGACTTATGACTTCTTATGAAAGGCATTCAAAAGAAATCTTGAATGGTACAGTGAAACATTCAAGAAAAGACTCCCTGCAGAGAACATGTAAAAATATCATCATATGATGCTGAAATCTTTGTTGCCATTTCTTTTCTTTTTTTCCAATGTGAAAAATGTTCCTCCTTTTTAATTTTGCTTTCAGGGTGCTTAAGAATTTAGTTCAAGTTTCTTTGGGCTGTGGGTTTTTTGTTGTTGTTGTTATCTTACGGTCAGAATTGGCAAAATGCATGCATATTGACCTTGCTTAATAGTCAGCGAAATGTCTTCCCATTTCTTTAAACCTTTCTTGGATTTCTCAATCTGCAAAATCATGATGGATTAAATTCTATAGGATGCCTTCCTTAAAACAGGAGAAGTCAAGGTTGCAGCCAATACAAAGATAAATGTTTAATGGGACTTTTCCTGTACATTCTTTGACCAACTGATCACTACGTATGTGCAACAACACAATGATCCATGAGATCCTTGGTGCTGTCTATGCTTGGTTGTTTTCTTGCAGGCATTTCATTACCAAACTAAGTAGCACTGATGATGTTACCTAATTTGGTAATGAAACATCTGCAAGAAAACCACCAGACTCAGAGAGCACCAAGGACTCCGCAGTTCAACCCTGAGCTACAAATATCGTTGTTAGGTCTGCCATCTTCAGCATTGCGTGGTAGTGCAGTGGTTAGAATGTAGTACTGAAGGGCTAACTCACTCCTCACTCCAGTAGTTCGATTCTTACCGGCTCAAGGTTGACTCAGCCTTTCATCCTTTCAAGGCGGTGAAATGATTATTGGGGGAAATACGTTGACTCTGAAAACCTCTTAGAGAGGGCTGTAAAGCACTGTGAAGCAGTATATAAGTCTAAGTGCTATTGTTATTGCTATTATCTGCTTCACTGTTATCCTGCCATTAAAATGCAGGGGAGGGGGAAGATTGGGGAGGCAAAGGGGAGGGAATGACAGAGTAACAAGAACCAGAGGTGTCAATCCAGAACAGATTGGCCAATCAAGGATGGATTCATGAGAATGGAATGCGGAACTCCAAGGCTCAAAACCATTCCCCAAACATCTCATTCAAATACCATTGGACACTGACGGACTGGTCAAGTGAGCATGGGGGAGCCAAGGAAGAGGGATAAAAACACAGGCTTTGCACGGGGATAATCAGATTTAGTTTTGCCAATGGTAGAACCACTTGACTTTAGGAAAAGCTAACTTTTCACTTCAAAATTGGAGTTGAGGGTCTTTCTTTCCCAACTGTTCAAGTTGGGACAAGCCTGACAGTTGTCTTCTGTTGGTGCATAATGATCCAGCCATCACAATTACCTCAAATTTCCCTTCAGACAGTATTCAGAAGTAAATTTTATCAGTTGATTGAGATTCTATTAAAAAAAATGCAGGAGAATTTTCTGCACAGCAATAGCAACAAAAACAGGTGGGAAGCTAAAGGTCAGACAAAGACGCCCAAGCTATAAAAAAAAGACCTAGAAGATGCCTCTTCAAGATAGCACCAGATGGTGAGTTATTTCAACAGCTACCCCAGAGTCTAGGCTGTACTTTGCAGAGAAAATTTCTTGACTGCATGCAAAAGGCCTAATATCTCATGCTCAGCTGAGCTTCCCACTCTTAACTATTTCTTTGTTTTAATATTTTAAAAATCAGATTATCATTAAAATGATCCCTAAACCTTATGCAGGACAAATCAAAAGGAATCATCAACATGTTTAGAAGGCAATATGGATGAAAGCTGGTTTTGAATAAAGCCATAAAATGTAGTCAAACAGACGAACACAATACAGAAGCCTGATGATGGCAGATGAGATTCTGCCGAAACGTTGCTACAACTTTAAAAGCACAACTATAATGACGTGGAAAAATACCCAAACAAAGCCGAATACCATACATGTAAGCACCCACGAAAACTTAAGAAAACAAATAGCTGTATATATGTATATAAATGTCTATACTGTTTGATGATAATTTGCTCATATAGCAAGGTAAAGACTGAGATATATGTCAAAAAAGATCACCACATTCAATGTTTTAAAACCTAATTTTCAATAAAACTTTAAAAAAAAATCAGCCAAACCAGTCCTGTTTCCTAAGATGTTTGATGAAGACGATCCAAAATAGCGGCCAGCCACATATATTAGTAATCACTAATGTGTGAATTTTATGTCATCCTGGTGCTTTGATGAGTCTTGGGAGCAGGCCACTTACAAATTATCGCAGTAAATAAATAATCCCCTTGCTTTAAAAATGAAATATCAACTTGTATCTAATGAGTTTGTGTAGATGAAGGAACCCTGGGATGCAGAAAATGAATGTAACCATCATTCTCCATGCTAACTTTTGTAGCTTCTTCTAGAGAGAATTCAACTCCCATATGAACTCATTTTTTTTCAGAGCTAAAGATCTATGATTTGGATAATTGAAATATGGTATTGCATTAGGCAGTGGTGAGAAATACCTATATTTCCCCCCACTCACTAATGCCTTCAGGTTCTGTAGTTAAATGACTCACCACTGTGACTCACAAAGGTAACTCAGAGCTATTAGGAAATCTTTACACTGCATCTCTGCATGTGGAGGCAATTAAAGTGTCAGCTCCACATGAATACCAATATTAACAATGCAGTCAAACTTTAAATGATTTATCACAATTGGTGCTGCTGTACCTTGGTAGGAAGAACAAGCACTAACTTTAAAAAAAAATGCAAAAGGCAGCAAACAAAGGGAGAAAGGATAATGTAAATAAATCCACTTGAAATATATTCAGGGCAAAATGCAAATTACCGAGATAGCAAAAGAAGAACAGCTGAAGGATTGTATTTAGCCTGCATAATGCTTCGGTATGTTATCGGGAAGAAAGAAACATATTCATCTGAAAAGAAAAAAAGGAAACAAAAGCCCATAAACTCTTTGCAAAACTTTAACAAATAGCTTTGCTTCTGATGCAGTGTAGACCCTGGTGCAAATAGCTTTGCTTCTGGTGCTAGGAACAGGGCCTGCAGAAATTTGATCAGCCACTTATTTTATTATTTATTTATTTGTTTGTTTGTTTGTTTATGTCAATTGCTTACAAGATAATAGGTATAAGTAAAAACATAGTGATGAATACATGAAATGGATATATATAAGAAAAATAAAAAGAAACAATAGGACAGGGACGGTAGGCACGATTGGTGCACTTATGCACGCCCCCTACAGACCTCTTAGGAAAGGGGTGAGGTCAATAGTAGACAGTCTCAGGTTAAAGTTTTTGGGGTTTGGGGAAGAAACCACAGAGTCAGGTAGAGTATTCCAGACATTGACCACTCTGTTGCTGAAGTCGTATTTCCTGCAATCAAGTGGCCAGCTCAACACCACATGTGTCGGGGGCACCTGTGTCGGGGGCACCGAGTGCTCTGCCAGCGAAAACGGGCTCCCAAGCTCCGTTTTTGCCTGCAACGACCTCCTGCAACCCTCTGCCAGTGAAAATGGAGCTTTCGTGGCCCTAACGAGCTCCGTTTTCACTGGCTGAGACACCGTGGACCAGTTTCCAGGGCCAGATTAAGCATCTCTTAGGCCCCAGGCCTTGAGTTTGGCACCCCTGCTCTATACCATTTCAGACAGGTGGTTGTCTAGACTCTTCTTAAAAGCCTCCACTGATGAAGCACCTACACTTTCTGGAAGCAAGCTGTTTCACTGGTTAATTGTGCTCACTGCTAGGAAGTTTCTCCTTAATTCCAGATTGATTTTCTCCTTGATTAATTTCCATCCTTTGTTTCTTGCCTTGTCTTCTGGTGCTTTGGAAAATAAGTTGACCCCCCCTTCTTTGTGTCAGCCTCTCAAATACTGAAATGCTATCATGTCATTCCTAGTCCTTCTTTTCTCTAGATTGGCCACCCAGACTGGCTACCCAGTTCCTGCAACCATTCTTCATATGTTTTAGCCTCCAGGCCTTTAATCATCTCAGTTGCTGCTCTTTGCACTTTTACCAAAATTTCAACATTTTTTTTTTTATAATGTTTGAGCACAGGTTAGTATGTGTCTCCCTCCTTCTTCCAGTTTCATGACCTTGGAGCAGAGTTCTAAGGTAGTAAAGCTTCTACTTTCATTTTCCCCCAAGCATCCCACCCTCCAATCATTCCTCCTCCCTCCAGTTCATGGCAGTCTGCTACCATAACGTATGACCTGTCCTCATGCTGAAGATCATCCCAGCACACCCCACAGTCATATGATCAAAATTCAGGTGCTTGATGTCTGGTATTTATTTACAATGGATGTAACATCCTTGGGTCATGTGGTCATCATAGAAATAGAAATAAATAGAAATAGAAATAAAATAGAACAGAACAGAACAGAATGAAATTCTTTATTGGCCAAGTGTGATTGGACACACAAGGAATTTGTCCCCGGTGCATAAGCTCACAGTGTACATACAACAATATTGATAGATCAGTATCATAGTCATTGTAAGAATACATCCATAATAAAACATTAGACACAACACTTAGTGATAGTCATGGATACTAAATAAGCAATCAACATAAATCATACTAAGATACTAATTAAACAATTTGAATAGGAATATACAAGCAACAAGTTATAGTCATAAGAAGAAAAGGTGATAGGTAATAGAAGATGAGAATAATTATGGTAATACTGCCTTTCTAGATAGTTTGACAGTGTTGTAGGAGTTGGTTGTTTAGCAGAGTGATGGCATGGAGGAAAAATTGTCCTTGTGTCTAGTTGTTCTGGTGTGCAGTGCCCTATAACGTCATTTTAAGGGTAGAAGTTGAAACTATTTATATCCAGGATGCAAGGGGTCTGTATATATATTTTTACAGCCCTCTTTCTGGTTTATGCAGTATACAGGTCCTCAATGGAAGGCAGGTTAGTAGCAATTGTTTTTTCTGCAGTTCTAATTATCCATTGAAGTCTGTGTTTGTCTTGATCGGTTGCAATCCCAAACAAGACAGTTATAGAGGTGCAGATTAGTGATCTTTCCAACCAGCATCTGACAAGCCAAGTCAGTGTGCAAAACCAGATTCACTTAAAGACTAGATGAGTCATTCAAGAACCACCTAGCTTACAGTTGAAATTCCGATCTCAATTGTGGTTGTAAGTTAAGGACTACCTGAAGTTCCCAAAGTTGTTAATTTCACTACAACAGCTTCTTTCCCCCAGTTTCTGGGTATTACCCTAAAAGAGGACCTGACCTGGGGTGCCCACTTTGCAGCCCTGGTCAAAAGGGCCCAGCAAAGATTATATTACCTGAGGCTTCTCAGAAAACAACAACTGAATGAGAAACTGCTGGTGACCTTCTACTGCTGCACCATTGAGACCATTTTAACATACTGCACCTCTGTATGGTTTGCCAATTGCATCGGGGCAGATAGGACAGAACTCCAGAGGGTTAATGTCATTGCCCAGAAGATCATTGGTTGCCCTCTGCCCTCTTTGGAAGAGCTTTATAGCTCCCGCTGCCTTAAGAAAGTTCAAAACATTCTCAAAGATCCATCTCATCCTGGGAACCCTTTTTTTGAACTGTTACCATCTGGCAGACGATACAGGATAATAAAAACAAGGACAAATAGGCTGAAAAACAGCTTCTATCCCAGGGCAGTAACTCTTTTGAATTCTGCTGTATAGTGCAGTGTTAGTGTGGTGTCGGGAGTTTTTATTCAATGTGTGAAGGGTGAAGGATGTGTGTTTGTGTTTATTTTCATGGTCATGGTCATGATGTGCACTGAAGATGGTGTTTGATTTCATTGTACAAGGTGCAGTGACATTAAAGTAAACTCTTTGGGAATCCCTGCTTCACTGGTGGTATTCTACCGGTTCGGCCTGGTTTCTGCCAACCCGGTAGCAGCGATGAGCAGCGGAGACCAAATTGGTTCTCTCTGCTGCTCTGCTCTTGGGGCCACCTGGGCTCTCATACTCACCTTTATCCACTTCTTTTGAAGTGAAGCTGCTTTGCATGGCATAGAAGACCGTCCCGTGGCAGCTGCTGAAGTGGCCAGGCTCATGCAGGCTTGCAGAAGGTGAGTTAGAACGCCTCTGTGCTTGCGCAAACGCCTCTGCACCGTGCAAAGTGTACATTTGGTGCACGAACGCAAAGTATGTGCACGTGCACAAACAGTGCCCACCAAGCCACGGCTACGGAACTGGTGGTAAAATATTTGAACCCCACCACTGCCCTACTTCTCTCTTTTTCCCTTTAGTTGCTATATATTATTCAACAACTGTAATTGGGTGAGGCAGTGTAAAAAAAACAACCCAACAGAGATCCAACTTTCATGCTCCCTGCACATTTTTGCCTGAGTTCTTTTAATTTCTAATGGAGGCTAAGTATGCAATCAAAGCTTTAGGTGAACATGTTGTCCTTGGGCTTTAAAAGCCTTCTGTCTCACTGGATAATTTCTGATTATTTCTAGTCCTCTTGTCTTAATAAATGGATAGCTGATGCTCTGATCAGAACTGCAATTTTGCTTCCTTAAGTAGGTTTCCATCAATTCCTGGCTACATATTGGTGTCAAGAGATTATGGTTCAATAGGTCATATTTTAAAAATAGCACGTGTAGCTATAGCTTAGCTGCAATTCAGGAAATATGATTTTTTTTTTAAAAGTTTTATTCAATTACCAGACAGCCTTTCTCAAAGTGTGGTGTTGAGCATGTAAGATATAGGAACATATTGGAAATTGAAATCATACATCACCTTCCGCTGTTTAGATGCGGAACGCAGCAAATAGATTCATTGCACGGTTCTTTTCATAATATTGCTTTGTTAATTATTTTTTTTTAAAAAAAATTATATGCAGAGAAGGAGCGAAAGAAGGAGAAAAAGCATGGAGCGAAGAATGTAAAAAACACGTAACGATTCATAATTATGTTGAATTATGAATTGTTCATAATTATAACACAGAAAAGAAGATGTATGCTTGGATCCCATCCTGGTATTTATCATTCTAAAAGTAAATGAAGAAAATGACCATTTAAACATAACTCGTTTGAGTGCTTTTAGCTTTTTAATTAATTTTGCTGGTAAGGGCAGCTTTTTCTGGGCTGCAGAAATGCAAGGGAACACTAGATGGCAACAAAGAACTGACATGCTGTGGTCTCTTTGCTGCCGCTTGATGGTAGCTTGGATTTTTGTAGCTCATAACATGTGTGATCAAGGGAGTTTAGCCTCCCTTAATAAATGCAAATAACCTTCTGACTGTAAGGCTGTCAGCTGATAAAACAGGATCCAACTGGATATCACAAATATTTCTTAATGAGAAGTCCTCAAACAGAGATTATCTGGAAGAGAAGTTCTAGTGGTATCAATAGAGAAGAATATTCGTAGCGTAGATTTGAATTGAGGGGTCCTTGGTGCTCTCTGAGCTTGGTTGTTTTCTTACAGACATTTCATTACCTCACTAGGTAACATCATCAGCAAGCTAGCACTGATGATGTTACCAAGTTGGGATAATAGATTCATTAGACAGCAGCCAAGTTCAGAAAACGCCAAGGCCCCCAAAACTCTAGTGGATTCTGCACTGAGCAGGAGTTAGACTAGATGACCTTAAGGGTCCCTTTAGACTCAATGATTCATACAGGTAACTAAATTGCAGTACATTGCCAAGAAAAAGAATTTAACTTGTTCGGAACGTGTGAATAGAAATGGAATCTCAAATGTTTCATCATGATATTTTGTTAAACAGACCATCATGGTTTTAACTTTTATCCTCAGTTCTGTTCATCACAAATAAGGGGGCAAAACATACGTACAAGGCAAAAAAAAAAAAAAGCACAGAGAGAAAGTGATTTACATATTTAAATATAATATATTTAAAAAGAATTAGAGAAGGGTAAATGACAATAAATTGTCCATTAGGTGGGAAATGGTATGTTAAGTGGGGGATATAAAAACATCCTTTTTGTATGTGAAAAGTCAAAGTAGTGGCTGTGACTGTACAAATGAAACTCCACCCCTTTTTTACATGTGCATTATTGCTTCCCTCATAATTTTTTTTTTGCCTTTTGGGACATACACACACTCATGGACACCTGTAGTTGTGGCTCCAGCCCAGTGGTGGGATTCAAATTTTTCTACTACCGGTTCTGTGGGCGTGGCAGGGGAAGGATACTGTAAAATCTCCAGTCAGAGGTCTCCATTTGCCGGTTCTCTGAACTATTCAAAATTCCCTCTACCGGTTCTCCAGAACTGGTCAGAACCTACTGAATATCACCTCTGCTCCAGCCTCTTCTGTGGAAGAAAGATTCTGATTGATGTATTATCTGCTGACTTTTCTGCTGACAATTAAACTAACTAACAAAATAAAATACAACATGGATAAAAGTAAAGTTCTACGCTAGCTAAGAAAAACCACCCTACTAGTATAAACTAGGTGAAACTTGGCTTAATGCCAGTAACTGTGAGGGGGATTTGGGAGTCCTAGTGGACCTCTTAAATATGAGCCAACCGTGTGTGGCAGCAGCCAAAACAGCCAATACAATCCTAGGCTGCATAAATAGAGGGACAGAATCAAGATTACGTGAAGTTTTAGCACTGCTTTACAGAGTTAGACCACACTTGGAATACTGCATGCAGTTCTGGTCACCACATTAGAAAAAAGATGTTGAGACTCTGGAAAGCATGCGGAGAAGAGCAACCAAGATGATTAAGGGGGCTGGAGGCTAAAATATACAAAGAACTGTTGCAGGAATTGGGTACATCTAGTCTAATGAAAAGAAGGATCAGGGAGGAACATGATAATACTGTTCCAATATTGGAGGGGCTCCTACAAAGATGAGGGAGTCAAACTATTTTCCTAAAAAGCAGGACAAGAAACAGTGGGTGGAAACTAACCATGGACAGAAACAACCTAGAACTAAGGTGAAATTTCCTAATGAGGAGAGCAATGAACCAATGGAATAACTTGCCTTCAGAAGTTATGGATGCTCCATCATTGCAGGCTTTCAAAAAGAGACTGGATAACAATTTGTCTGAAATTATACGGGGGGGGGGGGGCTGCTTGAGCAAGGGGTTGGACTAGAAGACCTCAGAGCTCCCTTCCAACTCTATTGTTCTGGGTTCTTCTTTTGTTTCTTTCTTTTACAAATTAGCATGCACAGCCAACATCTGTCCATGACTTTTGTCTCCTAAGTAGCCCTCTACCGGCTCACTTATCTATTCTTGTGGGCTGGAGATCGGGTTTTATTTACTTTACTGGGATTTATGATTTGCTTTTGTTTTTATTGATTGGAACCCACCAAAAGAACTTCTGGGGCGTGAACAGCCTATAAATATTTTAAATCAATAAAACAAATATGTAGTTAAAGGCAGACAGTTTGCACCATTCACTCAGCCAGCAATTTGTGGGTGGAATTGTTTGCTGTGCATGACATAGGGATTTTGCCAAAAAACAATATTCCTTGGCCATATTCCTCAACTTTCCCCTGTATTATCCATTGTTAATTTGCTATGTTTATTTTAAAAAGAAGGAAGACCAGACTTCAGCATTATTTTGATGCTTGTGAACATTGGTGGGATGAACAGAGAACTCCGAGACATTCTTAATTGTTATTTTGTTTATTGATGTTTAATTAATAACAAAAAAAGACTTTAACAAAAAAGTGAAAGAAATACAACGAGGAGAAAAATACACACAGGTACTCCTCAACTTACAATTACAATTGACCCTGGGATTTTGGTCAGTACATGACGTGGTCACGAAGAGAATCATCATGTGATTGGATCCAATTTTATGACCATTTTACTCCAGCCATTAAGTGAATCACCAGGGTCATTAAATGAATCCATTGATGCTGTCTGCTTGTCAAATTCCACGTGCTAGGTTTGTAATACAAGAGAATCAACATTTTCTCTGAAAATGTTACCTTTTGTCTCATGATCATACTTACATAATCTACCAAAACTTAGTAAGTATTGTGATATTGAAAACATGTGTTTTGAAAAAAAGTATTATCTTTATTACATTTCTAAGAAAGTGCTGTTTTTACAGTTCTTTTTTATACAAACATAATGGAGTCCAATAAATTGTAGATATTATACAATAAAAAAATAATATCCAGAATTTATTGGACTCCAGTACGTTTGTCGAAAGTCATAATTTGAGATCCATTGACACTCTAGCTATAAACATTAAAAAAATCTTCCATTGCCTTGAGACAATATTGGAACCCCTAATACTTTATTTCACTTATTTTTTGGTGAACTGCATATCAAATTAATTTATTGATAACAAATATCTATAAAAAATACTGGGATTCTTTTTATTTTAGTTTTAAAGGATTTAGCAAGTTGTTCCAGTGTGGTAGGAGTCTCAGGAGTTGTAAATACAGCTGGTCCAAACCATATTGTTAGCAAATGTGCTAGATGTAAATATTGCCATTGGGTTACATCTGGCAGATGATATTTGTTAAATAAAGAGTAGTTTAAAAATTTATCTTCTCATCTATTAGCAGGTCCTAAGTCAATATCCCTGTTTGCACCCATCATTTTCATACCACCATCTTTTCCTCAAGTTTTAAACGTTGGTTTCCTCAAAAGTCAATTTGGCATGGGGAAAAGGATGGACTCTTTAAAAAAAAAAGATGATCATAACTTTCTGAAATAATTGTTTCCAGATATAATATTATTTATCAAATTTCTACACACACACATACACACACACTCTCACCCAAGTGATACTAGAGTGTTAGAGATCCTAATAGTGTGAGCGGTGAGGTGGCCTAGTGGTGAAGATGCTCACCTCACACTCAGAAAGCTGAGAGTTCAATTCTACGCAGCAACAAAAGTTTCTCTATCAGGTCACAAAAAGAAAATAACTGCTGCAAACTCCACATAGGCATCAAGAAGGCCAGTAAATGCTCAGCTCCATTCCATTGGCCAGACTCCACCCCAATGAAAAGGATTACAGCAGGGTGTTCAACCTTGGCAACTTTAAGACTTGTGGACTTCAACTCCCAGAATTCCTCAGCCAGCTGGCTGAGGAATTCTGGGAGTTGAAGTCCACAAGTCTTAAAGTTGCCAAGGTTGGACACCCCTGGATTACAGGGTTGTAAAAAAATAAAATTAAAATATCCCAGTACTGTTCATCCAAGTGTTATATATGAATATTCTAAAGTTGCTCAAATTGGAAAATTAACTCCAATTGTTGGCTTCCAGTATTTAATACTTGATAATAGATAAGCATGATGATATAGCTCCAAATTCAGAAAACCAAGTCCTCCCACATTAATTGGTAATTGTGTTTTCTGTATAGACAATCACAGAATCGAAGAACCCATATAAATGTTCTAAATAAATATTTTATTATGAATGAAGGCAAATACACTGCTCAAAAAAATAAAGGGAACACTTAAACAACACAATGGAACTCCAAGTCAATCACACTTCTGTGAAATCAAACTGTCCACTTTGGTAGCAACACTGATTGACAATCAATTTCACATGCTGTTGTGCAAATGGAATAGACAACAGGTGGAAAGCATAAGCAGTTAGCAAGACATCCCCAATAAAGGAGTGGTTCTGCAGGTGGTGACCACAGACCACTTCTCAGTTCCTATGCTTTCTGGCTGATGGTTTGGTCACTTTTGAATGCTGGCGGTGCTTTCACTCTAGTGGTAGCATGAGACGGAGTCTACAACCCACACAAGTGGCTCAGGTAGTGCAGCTCATCCAGGATGGCACATCAATGCGAGCTGTGGCAAGAAGATTTGCTGTGTCTGTCAGCGTAGTGTCCAGAGCATGGAGGCGCTACCAGGAGACAGGCCAGTACATCAGGAGACATGAAGGATGCCATAGGAGGGCAACAACCCAGCATCAGGACCGCTACCTCTGCCTTTGTACAAGGAGGGACAGGAAGAGCACTGCCAGAGCCCTGCAAAATGACCTCCATCAAGCCACAAATGTGCATGTAGCTGCTCAAACGGTCAGAAACAGACTCCATGAGGGTGGTATGAGGGCCTGATGTCCGCAGGTGCGGGTTGTACTTACAGCCCAACACCGTGCAGGACGTTTGGCATTTGCCAGAGAACACCGAGATTGGCAAATTCGCCACTGGCACCCTGTGCTCTTCACAGATGAAAGCAGGTTCACACTGAGCAGATGTGACAGACGTGACAGGGTCTGGAGATGCCGTGGAGAACGTTTTGCTGCCTGCAACATCCTCCAGCATGACCGGTTTGGCAGTGGGTCAGTAATGGTGTGGGGTGGCATTTCTTTAGGGGAGTGCACAGCCCTCCATGTGCTCACCAGATTTAGCCTGACTGCCATTCGGTACCAAGATGAGATCCTCAGACCCCTTGTGAGACCATATGCGGGTGCAGTTGGCCCTGGGTTCCTCCAAATGCACGGCAATTCTAGACCTCATGTGGCTGGAGTGTGTCAGCAGTTCCTGCAAGACGAAGGCATTGATGCTATGGACTGGCTCGCCCGTTCCCCAGACCTGAATCCAATTGAGCACAGCTGGGACATCATGTCTTGCTCCATCCACCAAAGCCACGCTGCACCATAGACTGTCCAGGAGTTGGGGGATGCTTTGGTCCAGGTGTGGGAGGACATCCCTCAGGAGACCATCCGCCACCTCATCAGGAGCATGCCCAGGCATTGTAGGGAGGTCATACAGGCACGTGGGGGCCACACACACTACTGAGCCTCATTTTGACTTGTTTTAAGGACATTACATCAAAGTTGGATCAGCCTGTAGTGTTTTTTTCCACTTTCATTTTGAGTGTAACTCCAAATCCAGACCTCCATGGGTTGCTAAATTTGATTTCCATTGATAATTTTTGTGTGATTTTGTTGTCAGCACATTCAGCTATGTAATGAACAATGTATTTAATAAGAATATTTCATTCATTCGGATCTAGGATGTCTTATTTTTGTGTTCCCTTTATTTTTATTTTTGAGCAGTGTATATGTGTCCCAGTATAATATTGCAGGATCAAACCTGGGGGGCAGAGATTTAGTCTTCCAGGTTTTTGGTCTCATGATGGAGCCCATCCGCAGGGAACTTCTCTCTACTAGAATATGTGTTTTGGGCTATTCTATGTGTAGTATTAATGTGGTGCAATGAACAAGGATACACATTCAATTTCACAGCTACTAAGATTGTTGGCTGAGCAGGTACAAAAATAGCCAGAGGAATAATTGAAGCCTGGGAAACAGACCCTTTGTTAGTCAATAGGAATGCTGATTTATCACCAATTTATTAGGTATTTAGAAGCCAGGATTTGGCAGCAGAAGAAAACAACATCCAACTTAATAGCTGGCCATCAACACCCCAATCAACAACTAAAAATCCACATATGCAACCAGGCAGCACATACGTACTATGCATAAAATTGCCCAAAGCACACCTTCCGATAAAGAGTACAGTAGAACCTCCGGTGACAACTGTAATCCATTCTGAGAATTCGGTCATCACCCGATTAGGTCGTCACCGAAAGCGCATGTGCGTAAAAAAGGCACAGCGTGGAAGGGCAAATCACCGCAATTGGTTGCCACCCGAGCAGAGGTGGAATTCAGCAGGTTCTGACCAGTTCTGGAGAACCAGTAGTGGAAATTTTGAGTAGTTCAGAGAACCCACAAATCCCACCTCTGACTGGCCCCGCCCCCATCTCTTTTCTGCCTCCCGAGTCCCGACTGATCGGCTGGGTCTTCTTTGGTTGTCCTGCATAGGAGAATGGAGCTGGAAAGCAGGTTAATGGGGTGGGGAGGGAATGGAGATTTTGCAGTATCCTTCCCCTGCCATGCCCACCAAGCCATGCTCACCAAGCAAAGCAAAGCCATGCCCACCAAGCCACACCCACAGAACCCCACTACTGCACCCAAGCACCCATTTGCAACCAGAAGTAAAAACTTTTGGTTGTCACCGAATTTGGTCGTGAATGGAAGCGTTCGCGACCAGAGGTTCTACCGTAGTTCCCTGAGGATGGACTCCAGCATGAGTCCAACAGCTAGGAAGACTAAACTTTTGGTCCTGTTGACCAGTCCAGATTGGATGTGGCAAAGATTTTATTTTCTGAAAATATTTTTCAGATATACAATCTGGAATTGCTCTCAGAATATAAATTAATCTGACAATAATATTGATTTTGATGCATTTACCTTTCCCCAAAGGGTAAGATTTAATGTCTCCCTTCTATCCTTATCTAAGGAACCTCCCTCTCCATTTAATTTATATTGTATGTTATTAACCGAGGTATATCCTTTGGTATACATATGCCTAAATATTTAATGGATTCAGTACAAGCATGGAATTGATATTCCTTAAATGGATGGGTAACCCAATTTTCACTTATACGCCTCAATTCCGATTTGGACCCGTTAATAGAATATCTTGCTATTTTGCTAAAGGCATCTATCTTTTGCATCAACACTGGGACAGTAATATGATTTTTAGAACTGAACAAAACAATGTTGTCTTCAAGTAAAACCAATTTGTGTTCAAACTCAGAGGCATTCTTTAAAAAAACAAAACCGATCGGTGGCTGCATCACAATCTTTTCGTTTGGAAATGTGCAGACCCAGTCAGAAAATTAAAACAAAAATTTGCTGAAGCTATATAGAAATGCTTCAGGGGCCTACAGGGAATGGTGACTTGCATTTTCACCAATGTGTCTTTTAATCAATAAAGTATTTACTTAGTATCCGTTAGGCCAACCTTATGGTAACAGTTGCCATTCTTCAGCAATTTGATGGAAAAAAGTACAGATATAAAACAGAATTTACTCTCAAACTGGCCCAAAATGTTAGTAGAAAGAAAGATTGGAGAGCTTGACTGATAAATATGGATCCAGATCAGGGGTGTCAAACTCAATTTCATTTGAGGGCTGCATCAGGGCTGTGATTGACCTTGGTGTGTGTGTGTGTGTGTGTGTGTATGTAGCCGACTGTGTGTGTGTAGCCAACTGGGTGGGCATGGTCAGCTTAACACCTCTCCCTAAACTGCTGGGATGTTTCCTCTTCGCATTGGGTAGACCGGGCCGAAGCGACTATGGCCCGATCTTTCCTTTTCGCATTGAGTAGATCAGGATGGCCCTGTGGGCCGGATCCAGTGGTGGGATTCAAATAATTTAATAACCGGTGCTCTGCCCTAATGATTTCTTCCAACAACCAGTTCACCAAACTGCTCAGAAAGTTAACAACCGGTTCTCCTGAAGTGGTGTGAACTGGCTGAATCCTACCACTGGCTGGATCCAACCACATTATGGATTGGATCTGGCTCACGGGCTTTGAGTTTGACACCCCTGGTCTAGATATTAACTGGAATGATATGTCCTTCTTTTCTGGCAGAAGTGAACAGATATGTGTCTCTATCAATCTTCTTAGGACGAAGGAAGTGGCACTGGCTCCTTCAGCTAAGAAACGAAGAATGAGCAACATTCACAAGAGTCAGGCACGATTGGATTACCTTTACCTTTAGTCGTGAGTGACACAGACTCATTTGAGAGTTGGGCAGCCTATAAATTAAACTGTCTGTGATATAACTTGTAAGCTGCCTAGAATCATCTCGTAGGGGAGATGGGCGTCATAAAAATTATGTGTGTGTGTGTGTGTAATAAATAAATAAGAATACAACATAATTTCCCCACTTTTTCCAGGGCCTTAATTCATTGTCTTAACATCTGACTTTCAAGGTGAATTTCTAGTAAGAAGGAATCATTTGCCATACCATTCGTTGCTCCAAAATCTGATGAAACGAAGGGGAATTGCTTAGAGAAATTATCCTCCCTGTCCACTTCATATTGGACTTATCTTTCAAAACGCCCTTCACAATTTGGCTGGGGTGATAACATTTGAATATTTTGTTATTCAGCACTAAGAGGAGAGGGGGGGGAAACCCACCCTTTCTGCTTCTTTTTCAAAGGAATTCTATGAATCACTGAAATGTGACATTTCTAAAGGTTTAAGGTACCGATTTCAAGGGAGGTGAAAAGCCCCTGAGCTTTTTCCACCTTTTGTTTTGTGCCAGGTGGTTTTATTTTTTTTAACGTAACGCTGCACAAACTGGGTGCAGGAAAAGGATTATTGATCGGCCCGATCCTCGTGAGAGCGAGAAAAGAAGGAAGAGCAAAGTAGCATTGATTTGGAAATGGTAGTAATGGAATTGGGGAAGAGTGGGGGGGAAGGCTGTTGTTTGCTGGGAACAGATAAAAATGAGCGATTTTCAGGCGTGCTCTATCTGCTTAAATCAAACCATAATAAATGAGGCTGGGTTTTCAGACACATGAAATCAATAGGGCAAAGTGCATATGAGGAGGAACCTCATATCATCAAAACTAACCAGGTCGGACTTCATCATGCAGCTAACAGCCTCATTGTTCTTGGAAATATTGCTGAAACCATCCTTCACTAGTCCCGGTGTGTGGCACGATATCAGGAGATTCCAGATAGGGGTTAGAGTAGACAGAAGCCTCTTGCAAGATTTGTCAATTTAAAAAGGGGAAAAAAAAGAAAGTTAACAGGTCACTTCTTTTGAATATAACCCTTTCTTTTATATGAAGTCAGGATGCTGTATATACAACAAATAATAATAATGAATTACTGACATTAATTTGGTCTAGTGGATAACATACCAGGCTAGAAACATGTGTGTTTACCTTAACCATGAAAGCTGTCTAGGTGATTTTCCGCCAATTACTAGAATACAATGAGTTCTAGTCCTGCCTTAGACATGAAAGCCATCTGGGTGAATTTGGGCCAATCATCAGGAGATGATGAATTCTAATTCTACTCCCCCCTTAGGGACTTAGGCATGAAAACTGGTTGGGTAATTTTGGGCCAATCATCAGGAGATGATGAATTCTAATTCTAGTCCCTCCTTAGGGACTTAGGCATGAAAACTGGTTGGGTAATTTTGGGCCAATCATCAGGAGACTGTGTGTTCTAGTCCAGTGGTGCAGTGGTGGGTTTCAAATATTGTTGCCACCGGTTCAGTGGGCGTGGCTTGGTGGGCGCGCTTTGCATGCGTGCACACATTTTGCGTGCATGCACACATCAAACACGCACTTTGCGCAGGTTCAGAGGTGTTCTAACTCACCTCCTGCAAGCCTGCAGGATCCTGATCACTTCAGCAGCTGCCGCGCAGCGCTATTCTGTGCCACGCAAAGCAGCTGCACTTCAAATTCAGTGGATAAAGGTGAGTAAGGGAGCCAGGGTATTTAGTATTTAGTATTTATTTGATTTGTCAATCGCTTACAAGATACAGGTATAAGAATAAACATAGTTTTGAATACATAAGATAGATACTTATAAGAAAAATAAAAAGAAACAATAGGACAGGTTGGTAGGCACGATTGGTGCACTTATGCACGCCCCCTACAGGCCTCTTAGGAAAGGGGTGAGGTCAATAGTAAACAGTCTAAGGTTAAAGTTTTTGGGGTTTGGGAAAGAAACCACAGAGTCAGGTAGAGTATTCCAGACATTGACCACTCTGTTGCTGAAGTCGTATTTTCTGCAATCAAGTTTGGTGCAATTAACCTTGAGTTTGTATCTATTGTTTGCTCTTATGTTGTTATGGTTGATGCTGAAGTATTCATTGACAGGTAGGACATTGCAATGTATGATTTTATATACTATACTTAGATCGGACCGAAGGCGGAATAGTTATAGGTTTCCTAGGTCTAGATTTTCAAGTCTGGTGGCATAAGGTATTCTACAATGAGTAGAGGAGTGGAGAACTCTTCTTGTGAAATATTTCTGGACTCTTTCAATTGTGTTAATATCAGATACATGATATGAGTTCCAGACTGATGAACTGTATTCAAGTATAGGCAGGGGTGGGATTCTACCAGTTCGCACCTATTCGCTAGAACCGATTGTTCACATTCTAAGCAGTTAGGAGAACCGGTTGTTAGAAGAAATTACTGGCCTAATCCTGTAAGGAAGGCAGGAAGGAAACATTCTGGTGTTGCTTACAGAAACTGCCTCTCCGTTAACCCTTATTACATTCTTGTAGGACTAGACTTCCTGTATCAGGAATGTCTCTGGAGTTTTTTTTCCCCTCCTTTGCTGGTACTTTGCTTGTGTGGAGTGACCATTCAAAATTACAACGGCACTGAAAAAAGTGACATGATCATTTTTCACACTTATGACTGTTGCAGCATCCCCACAGTCAAGAGAGGCCAGGCGAGGAGATGCGTGCCTCGATGTGAGTGAAGTTGAGTTGGTCACGCCCAGCCAGTCACATGACCACCAAGCTATGTCCACCCAATCACATGACCACCAAGCCACGCCCACCACCTAAGCCACACCCACAGAACCAGTTGTTAAAAATTTTGAATCCCACCCCTGAGTATAGGTCTAGCAAATGTTTTGTATGCTCAAGTTAGTAGGGTGGGTGGGTGGGCCCAACAGCAGAGCCAGCAGAGCAGTGGAGAGAACTGATTTGGTCTCCGCTGCTCATCACTCCTACGAGCTCTCCAGAACTGGGCAGAACCGGTCGAATACCACCCCTGTTCTAGTCCCATCACGACTATGAAAGCCATCTGGGTGAATTTGGACCATTTGGACCAATCTAATTCTAGATGATGAATTCTTAGGCTGGATAGCCTTGGGCCAATCATCAGAGGACTGTGTTAGGTAGTCCTTCTTTAACCATGAAAGCTATCTGGGTGACTTTGGGCCAATCACTAGGAGACTGTGGATTCTAGTCCCATCTTAGCCATGAAAGCTGTCTGGGTCACATTGGACCAGTTACTGTTCTTTCTCTCTGGCCAACCTACCTCACAGGATTATTGTTGTGGGGAAAATAAGAGGGGGAAGGAATATTAGATATATTTGCCACCTCGAGTTATTTTTAAAAATAACAAAGGCAGGATATAAATAATGCATATTAAATACATATTTATATTCCACCTTTTCTCCAAATGTTAAATGATTAGATTGAGAAAGATCAACTGGCCAACTCTCAGTGAAATCCATGCTTAGGTTTACTGCTGTCTTCTACCAGAGGCCTTGAATACAAAATAATGGGTTGAAAAGCACTTGTTAGCAAATAAACTGTGAATTCTTTCTCTGAAATATTTTTGAGCTCTTTCAGGAGATCAGATCGTGCTTGAAATTTTTTGGCTGAAACTCAGGATTGCATTAAAGGCATTCAGATTTTCTCAAGTGCATGCAAACCCACCACCTGAGTACTTGTTCTCTTTTTTTAAAAAAAAATAATAATTGGAGAAACACTGGAGAAAAAAAAAGTTTAATTTGCAGGAATATATTAGTTCTCTCCCCTGCTTGGCTCTCAGAGGCAAATTTGTACTCATTAGTCAGCATGTAAATAATGTATAAACTCCCCCAAAATAAGCATGTCTGTGACACACCAGGCCTTAGATTTTGACAAACAGAAATGATACTTAACTAGACTATTGTTTTAGGGATTTATAAGTGTTGTTATTTTAAATTTAGGGATGTTCGTTCCTTGGAATAAAATGACTATTACATTTATGTATTTATGATGGATGCAGCATCCTGGGTTCATGTGATCATCATTTGTGACTTTCCCAGCCAGCTTCCAACAAGCAAAGACAATGAGGGAAGCCCAATGTGCTTAAAATGTGTGTGATTCACTTAACAACTGAAACAATTCACTTGCCCATGGCAAGAAAAGTTGTAAAATTGGGTGTGACTCTCTTAGCTTCCGTAATGAATGCAAATTCTTCCTGTTAGAAAGTTAGCACCCACCCCTCTCCTAGAAGAACGAAATATTTTGACAAATATTAAAAAAGCAGAACATTATATTTCCCTGGATGAGAAGTGGAGAAACATGCTCCTGGAAAGCAGACACCACCTTCCTTAATAGCCCTAAGCAGATGTCAGCACTTAAGAGATAAAGAGATAGATAGCTCTGTTCATAAACAAATACCCTCACCCAATATCCAAAAAAGGTAGGATTAGCCCTCAGCCACAATAGGAATTGCCCAATGCTCCTTCATTGCATCACCCTCAGAAACTTCAACCAAACTTAGCTCAGACAAAAACCAAGGATTTGTGCTTTGCCTGTAGAGCCAGCTATGAGCACTACATAGTCCCTATATGGCCCCATGGGAGTCTGACAACAGCCAATAGAATACATGTTCTTGCACAGGAACAGGAAGCTCAAATGCAAAGCCCAAGATAAGGTATAAAAACGCCTCACTATCAACTACACATGGTCAACTGCCCAGAATCACACATGCTTGGTGGTTCTGCTTCATCAATAAATGGACCCTCTTTCGAATCAGCCTCCAGCCTCCATTTTGTCTCCAGTGCCTTTCTCCCAGCTTAGAAGTGAACCAGATGGATATTTATTCCAACATTCCAATCCAACTTCTGGTCTAAATTGTTGTCATAATTTGAAGATCTAAATTAAATAATTTACCTGTACTGTTATCTTTGTAGTTTTATGCACACTACAAATCTAACAGATACCCTGATTTCTTTTGTCAATAGAATACCTCTCTGTCCTGAACTATCACCCTTACTGGTCTATTTTAAAGAAATAATTCTAATCCAATCTATTGTTTTTAATCCAATCCTGTAAACAAAACAATGAGCTTCTTCCTCTGATCCACGAGTCTCAATATATTTCTCCTTCTTTCCTCTTAATGGTCAAAGCCAGACATATTGCATAACATTAGTGTCATTTCTCTTATTAATTTGTACTTTCCCCCTTTTCGTGTACGCACATGTATTCCGCATATGCAGGTAGTGGCATAAAACAATTCAATTGGCAACAGTCTAAACGTATTCTTAATTTTCATTTTTCTTTAAATTAGTGCCTTCTCCAGCCCAGATTAGCATTTAAAGAGTAATTAAAAGGAAATACGGATGGAAACTTTCTTCTTCCCCAATTCTATAATGGCCAATTAACCTGTACATATAAATGTTTTGTATGCAGACAATCTCAAATTAAATCTCCAGGTTTCTTGATAAAATCTTTAGAGAGAGGGAAGAATAATAATTGAGTGGCTGAAAATTCTCTGGAAGATTTAAGATGGTCTCCCACTTGCATAACTAAATTTTAGTTGCCAACCATCGTATTTTGAATAAAAGCAGTTGGTTATACAGTATATGGAAACCTTTGCATCTCTTTCTGTATGAAAAAAGGTACATTTTCATAAAGGACTAATTTATGACTGCAGATGTCATCTAATTCCGCTCAAAAGCAGTTAACTCTTGTGACTTGAAAATGTATCTCATTTAATTTAAAATTTTTGAAAACGTGCTATTTGTACTTTTTCCTATGGTAATGAATCAGTTCAGCCTGGCATACCTTGATCTGGTCCAAATTTAACCCATTTTCCTAAAGCACCTAAATGTAGACACTAGCAGGATCCTATGGTGGCTGCACATCCCTAATATGTTATGGTTCTACAACAAACACAATGGTTTGAATACTTGACTGTCATTTGTTAATATTTGACCAAGTTTGCCTTCTAAAATGTTGCTGGAAAATTAAAACTATCCATTAAGTCCACTTGTCGAAAAATGCTAAAATGGCCACTGTTTACACTACAGTTATTCTCATTTCTATTTGTCTGGACACCTAATTCAAAAAACTGCATCAATAAATATGAAAACTTTGTCTCCCCCCCAACCCTTATCTAATAAACAAAGGAGCAAACAAAATAGGGTAAAGAAATCTCTGGGTCAGCGCTAAAGTGGTATTGGGATGAAATATATATTCCTTCATACTTGATAAGGCTGCTGTGTTTATTTTTGTTCAGGCTGCACTGGAAGATTGATGATATCATTAACTCTTCATTTCCTTACTTTATGTGTTTACCAACCCCTCCCACTTTTATATGGTGTAGAAAGCAAGTGAATTGTTGTAACTTAGCAACCCTATCAATATTACACTCTTACACATAAATGTGTGGACACAGCTGCATGAATCTGTTGGGAAAAGAACAGCAGTTTTGGAAAACAGTGGAAACTCTTTGACCATTACGTTAAAAACTACTTTGGTACATTAGTTTTAGCCCCTGTTATTACCCCGAATAGCCTCCACTGCCTGCCCTTTGCAAGCTGGATAGAGAAGGAAGTTGAAGTTGCCTCAGATTCTGGCTACGACATTTTCAAGTTATAGTAATTTTATTGGATTGTTCTTATACACCGTAGCAAAAGATTGTGGGAAGAAGTATGCATCTGGTTCGGTTCCAAGCTGGGAGAAAGATACAGGAAACATGGAGGCTGATTGGAAAGAGAGGTTTATTGACGAAGCAGAACCACATGTGATTCTGGGCAGCTGACCAAATGGAGTTGAGAGTGGGTGGCTTTTTATATCTTCTTTGGTCTTTGTATTTGAGCTTCCTGTTCCTGTGCAAGAACATGTCCTTGAATATTTTATTGGCTGTTGTCAGATTCCTATGGGGTCATGTAGAGGTCAAAGCTGGCTCTATAGGTAAAAGAGGAAATGCAAATCCTAGGTGCTTGTCTGAGCTAATCTAGTGAACCTCTGGTTTATTGCTTTTCTGAGCTCCCAGGTGAAGTTTGGACTGCTCTGGGGATCATGAAGTGAAGGGGCTTGTGTTCTGAAAGGGTGTTGGACAATTCCTATTGTGGCTTAATGGCTTTCATCCTGGGTTGGATCCTGAGTAAAGGCTAATCCTACCATTCTGCCTTTGTTCAGCCTTTTCTGCAGGGAGTTTCACAATATTCTGTCTTGAATGGATTACCAAATCTGAATTTCTAAAAGCTGGCCTCCTCAGTTTCTGCTTGGGGGCTATTAAGAAAGACTGAGTCTGCTTTCTGTCTTTAAGAACATGTTTCTCCATTTCTCCTTTAGAGAAATATAATATTCTGCCTTTTTAATATTTAATATTAAAAATATTTCCCAAAATATTTCATTCTTCTGGGGGGTAAGCATATATAATATTCTGCCTTTTTAATATTTCCCAAAATATTTCATTCTTCTGATTTCCTATAAGATGATGGTAAATTGCTGTAGGTGTTAATGATTGCTATCAACCATGGAATCAACAGGAATTAGCATTTTTGAATATTCCTGAAGACAGCCATGTAAAAATCTGCAGCTTTCCATTGCTTGAAAAGTAATTCACATATGAAATTATCAGACTAGTAGCCCACTCAGTTGGATTGTTTATCCTGTCCCACAGAGACTACCTTCCACAGAGGTAGTCTTTGACTTACGAACACTCATTAATCAATGGTTCAAATTTACAATGGCTTCAGAAATATGTACTCACACTTATGGCCATTGTGCCACCCTTCGTGGTCATATGATTGGATTCAGGTGCTTGGCAACCAGCTTGCATTTATTATTGGTTGCAGCATCCTGTGATCACACGAGTGCAATTTGTGATCTGTGATCAGATCACAAATCTGATCCAGTCTCTTCTTGGAAACTTCCAGTATTGAAGGTTCCACAACTTCCAAAGGCAACTTCTGTTCCAATGGTTGATTATTCTCACTGTCAGAAAATTTCTCCTTATTTCCAGGTTGAATCGCTCCTTGGTCAGGTCAGGTTCCATCCATTATTCCTTGTCTGGCCTTCAGTGGTGGGAATTCAAATTTTTTTGCTACTGGTTCTCTGGGCGTGGCTTGGTGGGCATGGCATTGCTTGGTGGGCGTGGCTTGGTGGGCGTGGCAGGAGAAAGTTATTGCAAAATCCCATTCCCTTTCCACCCCATTAACCTGCTTTCCAACTCCGTTCTCCTGTGCAGGGCAACCAAAGAAGACCCAGCTGATCAGCTGGGACTTGGGAGGCAAAGAATAGATGGGGGCGGGGTCAGTCAGAGGTGGGATCTGCTGATTCTCTGAACTACTCAAAATTTCTGCTACTGGTTCTTCAGAACCGGTCAGAACCTGTTTAATACCACCTTTGCCTCAGGTGCTTGGAGAATAGGTTGAGTAGTGCGATTCAACTGGTGTAACAACCAGTTCACTTTGCACTCACGCTCTACATTTAAAAAAGCCCCTTTTCAATTGAATTACTTTACCTGGTATTGCAGCCCCAGTGACTGAAACAGCTGAGGCGCGGCAAAACCGCTCTGCCTCACAAATCAGCTGTGCTAAAAAAAACCAGAAAATAAAGCACAGGAAAGAGCACGGGCGGTGGGCATGGCCAAGCACTCAACGGAACTACCGGTTTACCTGAATCGGTCTGAACCGGTAGAATTCTATGCCTGGTTGACCCAATCTCCTCTCTGTAACGGCCTCTCAAATATTGGAACACTGCTATCATGTCTCCCCTGATCCTTCTCTTCACAAGAGTAAGCCATGCCTGGTTCCTGCAACCGTTCTTCATATGTTTTAGCCTCCAGCCCCCTAATCATCTTGGTTGCTCTCCTCTGCACTCTTTCTAGGTCCTTATATGTTGTTCAAGAAAGAGGTGCTCAGTTTCCGGCTCTGTATATCATTTCCAGACCTTGGCTGGCTGTAGCTTCTCACACGGCTCAGCTGGACTTCCATTCCCCCCACCCACCCACCTTTCCTTACACTTCAATATTTCCCTCTCTTTCCCCCTCCCCGCACAATGCTAATGTCAGGCTGTCAGCCCGTGAAGCTTGGATAAGGGAGATGCAGCCATGACATATGGTTTGCTTACCAAACCCACTTTAAATCACTGTTTTATTAAATACATGGTCCTTTTTCCCTGACTGGCAACTCATCTCCAGGAAAAGTGGAACAACTTGCTTCCAGAAGTTGTAAATGCTCCAACACTGGAAGTTGTTTTTTTAAAAAAAGACGTTGGATAACCATTTGTCTGAAGTGGTGTAGGGTTTACTGCCTAGGCAGGAGGTTGGACTAGAAGACCTCCAAGGTCCCTTCCAACTCTGTTATTCTATTTCTATTCTAAACTCAGGGCAGGCTTTCCAACCCTACTTGGAGATGCTGAGATGAATGGTGGGACACTTCCTGCATGAAAAATAGGTCCTTTTCTGTTGGTGGGAAGGAAAAAAAAACCAACCGAATGATCTTCCCACTGTGGCTGCAGATGTCACCCAGGATATTTGGCATGCAAAACGTGATCTTCTGAATTATACTTCCTTCCTTCCTCATTCCCTAAGTTGGACAGTTGTCATTTGGTTACAGCCTTAAGCTTAGCCCAAGGCATTTTATATTGCCTGCCTACATCTAGGTACGTCTCCACGTGGCCTTCCTGAGTCTTTTTGTCTTGTCTCCTTTGTTCCGAGACCTTCATCTCCTTAATGTATTCCCAATCATCTCAGCCATATTACTGAGCTTCCATCTTCCGACCCTGTCCATTTCTATCATGGTGATCCTCACTCTAATTGCTCTTCTCACGTCTCTCCTAGAGATATTCGGTATTCCTTTCTCAAATTTGAGACAAGTGCATGATTGGCTGTATCTGTCTGCCTCTCTCTGCTAAAGATCCCAAAAGAAAAGCCAAAAAGGAAAGGAAGATTTTTAGATAGATAGATAGATAGATAGATAGATAGATAGATAGATAGATAGATAGATAGATAGATAGATAGAGAGAGAGAGAGAGAGAGATAGATATCTTCATATATCTGTATATCTATCTCTATCTCTATCATCTCTATCTCTATCTATCTATCTATCTATCTATCTATCTATCTATCTATCTATCTATCATCGCAGCCTACTTTGAAATGCTTGGCATAATATATCTATATCTATCTATATCTATATATCTATCTATCCTCTCATATGTGCGTGTGTGTATGTGTGTGTGTGTGTGTATGTATATGTATATGTATGTGTATATATATACATATACATATACACATACATACACATACATATACATATACATATACATACACACACACACACACACACACACATACACATACACACACGCACATATGAGAGGATATATATATATATATATATAGATAGATAGATAGATATAGATATATTATGCCAAGCATTTCAAAGTAGGCTGTGATGATAGATAGATAGACCAGTTATGGGTACAGGTATGCAGGTCTTGGCGTGTTCGGGTCTTTTCCCATGTAAGATTGAGAGTATCTTGGTGACGTTTTGATTTGGTCCCACTCGCCATCTTCAGGCTGGTGTTTTCGGCTTCGTGCTTGTGAGAGCAAAGCGTGATTGGAGCTGCTGTCTCTCTATAAATACTGGTGGGGAGGTGTGGTGTGCTGGCTCTGTTGTAAGGTATCACCTCTGCCACACAGGTTCTTACAAAAAAGCCAACCAATCTGCAAACATCAACTCCATCAACCAATCAAGAAATAACGACACAGCCAACCAGCCCACTTATAACAGAGCCAGCACACCACACCTCCCCACCAGTATTTATAGAGAGACGGCAGCTCCGATCATGCTTTGCTTGCACAAGCACGAAGCCGAAAGCACCAGCCTGAAGATGGTGAGTGGGACCTCATCGAAATGTTGTCAAGATACTCTCAATCTTACATGGGAAAAGACCCGTACACGCCAAGACATATATATATGTGTGTGTGTGTGTCTGTATCCATATCCATATCCATATCCATATCCATAACCATATCCATATCTATATCTATATCCATATCCATATCTATCTATATACAGTATATCAATATCAATATCAATATATCTATCTATCTATCTATCTATCTATCTATCTATCTATCTATCTATCTATCTATCTATCTATCTATCTAATAGAGAGAGCAAGAGAGAGAGCAGCCTACTTTGAAATGTTTGACATAATTTACAGCCCACAGAAGGCGCTTTGCTATTAATTCAATCATGCATTTTTACCCAAGAAAAGTGCTTTTTTTTGGGGGTTGAGACTTGGGCTTTGCACCTGCTCTCTACAAGATAGTAGTTTTAATGTATATTTTATAGCCATGTGAAGCTGGCAAGAGAAGAAAGCTTTTTCACATTCAGCATCCTCGGTGACAGTAAGCACAAAATTGGGCTTTAGTCAAGGGTAATTAGCAAGCATTGGCTGGTTGGGTGATTTATGCCATATTCTGTAAGCTTATAAAATGGCTTTTTGCTTTTTCCTTACCTTAGAAGGCCAGAAATTCTGAAGAGAAAATGGGATGGGGAAAATAAGGCGTTTGAACGGAATACGTTTTAGAGTGAAATGAGTGGCCATAGAAGATAGAAGTAACAAGTAGACCTCTGATTTAGGTAAATAAAATAAATAAAGTCAATACAGGTAGCCCTTGACTTACAACAATTTGGTTCGAAGTTTGAAGTTACAAGGGTGCAATTTTTCACACTTATGACCGTTGCGGCATCCTCACGGTCTTGCATTTGGATGCTTCACAACTGACTCACATTTAGGTCATGAGATCACTTCTTGCAACCTTCTGACAAGCAAAGCCAATGGGGAAGCCAGATTCATTTAACAATCCTGTTAGGAATGTAACAGCTGCAGTGATTCACTTAACAATGCTTGGTCTTGTCAAGATTGAGCCTGAATCTGTTTGCCCTCATCCAGATCTATACAGTTCCAGGCATTGGGCCAAGTCTTTAACAGCATCACTTGTCCAACCTGGGGTCAAGCTATACTACTGAGTAAGATTTGAAACCTGAAATATTCTTACTAGGGATGGTGCCTGAATGTTTTAGCAAAGAAAAAAGCATATTTAATTATTGATGTATTAACTGCAGCTAGAATTGTATTTGCTCAGAATTGGAAAACTGAAAAAATTCCAGAAAAGGGAAAGGTGATTGAGAAAATATTAGAATGTGCAGAGATAAAGAGATTAACACTGGCAATCAAAGAAAAAGAAGAAACTGAATATTACATGCTATGGGATTCATTTTATCAATGGTTGGAAAATAAAACAAGTTAAATTGAGTAGATGAATACATAGAGAAATAAGTTAAGACTGTTATAAAAATAATAGATGTAAGAGATAATGGCTTATAAAGAAAATGTGATTATTGATGTATAGGTAAGAAAAGTAATTGTTAGCATAAGATATATGTATCCAGTCGACAAACTGTTTGAATAAAAGATGGATTTATTGTAAATATAAAATAAAAAAAAGTTTGGAAAAAAAAGATATACAATTGAGTATTATAAGCATATTGGTGATACATGACCCAAATCAAGGGTTGACTTCACTCAATGGTTTCATACAAATGTCAAACAGAAAGGAAGAGAGGATTGAACCCTTTAGCCTTCTGTAGTCTTAATGAACCTTAGACTTAGTTTTAATTGCTAATCAATATCAGTTGATGAGTATGAGTCAAATTTCATCTTGGGAACCATAGAATTAAAAAAAGGGCTTGTAGATAGTAGATAGATAGATAGATAGATAGATAGATAGATAGATAGATAGATAGATAGATAGAATTCTTTATTGGCCAAGTGTGATTGGACACACAAGGAATTTGTCTTAGTGCAAATACTCTCAGTATACATAAAAGAAAAGATACATTCATCAAGAGTCAAGAATCATAAGGTACAACACTTATTGATAGTCATAGGGTACAATAAGCAATCAAATCATACTAGGAAATTCCCCATTAGGAGAATGAGCGCGCACAGGGAGACGTAGTGAGAGTAGTGAAGAATAACACACAACCAGAACACAGATACACAGTATAGTAAAATGTAGGTTGTTACTTCTTGTAAAACGGTTAAGCAAAGTTCAACAAACAGTCCAAGTCATTCACGGTTAAAGCAGTCAGTTTTCAGTCCAGGGATAATCCAATAACAAAGTCCAGTATCATACACAGTTCAGTAACAGACTTACATCAAATCCAAGACTAACGATGATCAGTCAATAGGGAAAAATGTGGAACACACTCTCAGCAACAACAGAAGAACAACCCAGGTTTCTAGCTCCATCTTATGGCCGTTTGAGGAAACACACCCAATTACAATTTTAGCATTCCCTTAAAGAGACAGTATTAAAATGTCTATCCTGCTTTATATATTTTCCAACCCAACTGTTAGGTGACTTACATTCCTAACAGTCAATATAAATTGTAAGGATACAAGCAACAAAGTTACAATCATACAGTCACAAGTGGGAGGAGATGGGCGATAAAAAGTGATGAGAAGATTAATAGTAACAGCAGTGCAGACTTTGTAAATAGTTGAACAATGTTGAGGGAATTATTTGTTTAGCAGAGTGATGGCATTCAGGAAAAAACTGTTCTTGTGTCTAGTTGTTCTGGTATGCAGTGCTCTATAGCGTCATTTTGAGGGTAAGAGTTGAAACAGTTTATGTCCGGGATGTGAGGGGTCTGTAAATATTTTCACAGCCCTCTTTTTGACTCGTGCAGTACACAGGTCCTCGATTGAAGGCAGGTTGGTAGTAATTGCTTTTTTCTGCAGTCCTAATTATCCTCTGAAGTCTGTGTCTGTCCTGTTGGGTTGCAGAACCAAACCAGACAGTTATAGAGGTGCAGATGACAGACTCAATCATTCCTCTGTAGAACTGGATCAGCAGATGTACACAAAAGATGTTCTAGGTATATACAATAGGTCCATGCTCAAGCATTTCCTATTACATCTTCCAATCCTCCATTCCCCCCATACATTCTCTATAAAAGAGGAATCCATAGATCCCACTGCATTGTCCCTTGAAAAGCAGGCTGAGGTAGTCCTCAACTTACAGCCACAATTGAACCCAAGATTTATGTTGCTAGGTGAGAAATTTGTTAAGTGAATTTTGCTCCATTTTATGACCTTTCTTGCCTTTCACTTGTTAAGTTAAATTTGTAACACGGTTGTTAAATGAATCTGGCTTTCCCCATCGATTTTGATTGTCTGAGGGCTGCAAAAGGGGATCACATGGCCCCAAAAGACTGCAACCGTCATAAATATGAATTAGTTTCCAAGCATCTGAATGTAAATCACATGCTGCAACAGTTGTAAGTGTGAAAAATGGTCATATGTCACTTTTTTCAGTGTTATAACTTTGAATGGTCAGTAAGCGAACTGTTGTAAGTCAAGAACTACCTCTCATGCTAGTGATTAACAACATATATTGCCTAGACAAATTGCATCTCTGTAAATTTGTTGCTTGTATGGTTTTGAAGATAACTGTGCCTAGAGATACGCAATGACATTGCACTCACATTTATTTTTCAGTTGGCCAAAAGATTGATGCGTAAGTGATAGATTTGTCCAGCACATAATTGGTGTTAATGATTTGCTGGAAATGTCACCTATTTCTCAATGGTAAACATGTATTAATGAGAGTTCCCCCAAGTGATACATGTAAATAATCATCTTTGTTGGTAGCCAGCAAAAATTGCCTGATGGACAGGAAAGTTTCACACTTTGGTAGCTTGAAGCAGTAGGAAAAGTTTGGTTAAATCCAGGGGTGGGATTCTACCAGTTCGCACCTATTTGCTAGAACCAGTTGTTAACATTCTAAGCAGTTCGAAGAACCGGTTGTTAGAAGAAATTACTGGCCTAATCCTGTAAGGAAGGCAGGAAGGAAGCATTCTGGTGTTGCTTACAGAAACTGCCTCTCTATTAATCCTTATTACATTCTTGGCAGGACTAGACTTCCTGTCTCAGGAACTTCTCTGGAGGTTTTTTTCCCCTCCTTTGCTGGTACTTTGCTTGTGTAGAGTGACCATTCAAAGTTACAATGGCACTGAAAAAAGTGACTTATGACCATTTTTCACACTTACGACTGTTGCAGCATCCCCACAGTCATGAGAGGCCAGGCGAGGAGATGCGTGCCTCGATGTGAGTGATATTGAGTTGGCCATGCCCAGCCAATGACATGACCACCAAGCCACGTCCACCCAGTCACATGACCACCAAGCCACGCCCACCACCTAGGCCACACCCACAGAACCAGTTGTTAAAAAAAATTGTATCCCACCCCTGGTTAAATCGCTAAACTCAAGGCATTACTCTCTGGGAATTATAAAGTGGAAGTTATTTCTTACAGCAAACCCTTCAAACTATGATTTATTTTAGGAGCTCGGTGGCTCATGTGGTTAGGACGCTGGGTTGGAGGTTAGCATGCCCATGTTTGAGACCCGAGTGCTGCCATTGGATCGGATGAGCTCCTGTCCTTCGTTCCAGCTCCTGCATTGATATGAAAAGAGCCCCCAACTAGGCAGCTCCCAAACAATGGTGATGTCACTGGCTAATCCTTTCAAACTGGAACCACTTTGGTTTTTCTGTTTCTGACATGAGTGCGATGCGATGATTTTAGTTATTTTTCCTAAAATATTTTCAATGGTGGTGAAACTATTCTGAAATGATGTAAAAAAATAAGTAGTTCTTGGCTCATCTCTTGAGTCACAATCTCAACTGAAGTTGAAACCTCATCTATTCAACATATGGCACCCAAATATAATTCAGCATTGTGTGCTTCTATTCCATTTAATTAGACTTCTATTCTCATCTAAGAGAACTGGAGGCAAAATAACGTTTGGACAGTATGCAAAGAGGACATATTTCTCACCATCTTGAAGGACTAACCTAATTTCTCCTGTAGAAGGTTTTTCTGTTCAAGGGTTCAACATGGCATATGTAACATACATCTGCTTTGATTTTGCTATTCTTCAATTCAGGGTTAGTTTGATTCAGAGGGATCAACTTTCCAATCGTGCAATGGGGCTGCATTTTTTTGACAGCTTGATCTACCGACGTTGGCAGATGGGAAAGTTTTTCTCTGCGCAAAAAGCTTATTTCTAATTTCTGAAAAATTTAAGAGAACCAGTTTAGTATAGTGGTTAAGCCAGGGGTGTCAATCTCAAGGCCCACGGGCTGGATCCAGCCTGTGAGGTGCTTAAATCCAGCCCACAGGGCCAGCCTGGAAATATCAAGGGTGCCTCTGGCAGCTAAAACGGGCTGCGTGTAGCCCCCCCCCCCATGCCTCATTTTCTCCCTCCAAGGCAATGGTGGGATTCAAACTTTTTTAATACCGGTTCTGTGGGCGTTGCTTGGTGGGCATGGCAGGGGAAGGATACTGCAAAATCCCCATTCCCTTCCCACCCTATTAACCTGCTTTCCAGCTCCGTTCTCCTCTGCTGGGCAACAAAAGAAGACCCAGCCAATCAGCTGGGACTTGGGAGGCAGAGAAGAGATGGGGGCAGGGCCAGTCAGAGGTGGTATTTGCCGGTTCTCCAAACTACTCAAAATTTCCACTTTCCAGTTCTCCAGAACTGGTCAGAACCTGCTGAATACCACCTCTGCTCCAAGGCCTCCTTCAGCATTCTGAAACTGGGCCGAAAATCCAAAATATTTCATTCTTCTGGGGGCTGACTTTCCACACTATGACGATAAAGTGTGAGCTATCTTTGCTAGTATGAACATACATTCACGCATAGCAGCACACATTTGCTTGCCATGGGCTTTGAGAAGATTGAAGCTTTAGCAGTTGAATGGATGGGTGTGTGTGTGTGTGGGGGGGGGGAACCAGGGTGTTTCTTTATAACGATTTGGTACCCTATTTGGAAGCTACTCTGACCTTCTGTGATCCCATGAAGTTGACAACTACTTCTGAGATCTGAGCCAACTTATTTCTGGCTGCGTTGTGTTTGAACCTAAGGTGCAGTTTGTGTTTCCTTTGAAATTCTGACATTCCGTGGAGCTTCTGTGGGTTTTCTTTCTCCAGTTACATGATCTCTCTCCTTCCTCACCATTTCTTCTACTTAATGTTTTAGGCAGGTTTTTCAAGGGGGGAGAAGTTCTGTCTCTTTTTCACGTCTCCTCATAGAAAATGCTTGGGATGTTCTTTTTTTCTTTTTGTGATTCTTTGTATAACGCAACATGAAGTAAGACAGAGAGACAGGGGTGCATGAAATTGATATTTCTGTTTTGTGTGTTTCGCAGGGGAATTTTGCTGCAGAGGCAGTAGGAGGAGAGCTGTGTTAGCGAGGTCAGCTTATGCCTTTTAATAAGATTTGTTAGTCAGAAAATGTAACGCCAGACTCCTCTGCTTTTGGGCAGGTGGCAAGATTTTGCTTTATTTATTTATTCCCCGCCTTTATTATTTTTTATAAATAACTCAAGGTGGAAAATATACCCAATACTATTTTCCCCTGAAACAATAACCTTGTGAGGTGAGTTGGCTGAAAGAAAGTGACTTGCCCAAATTTCTAGATTTACGGCAGTTTGTGTAAATGATTTTCATTCCTTATTTTCAAAGGACAAAGTTGGTTGGAAAAAAAAACCTCCACAGACTTGACCTCAATCCAGTAGAAGAAAATAAAGAGAATGATTGTAATTCAGCATTGAATCCTTGGTGGTCTCTGATCTGGGATGTTTGCTTGCAGACATTTCATCACCCAACTAGATAACTTCACCAAGAGAGAGGAGTAAGATTTGCTCTCTGTTTATATATTGTTCTTTGTCCTGCTATTTTTGGTATATAATATTAAGTAGTTTCTTGATCAGAGTATAGCTTTTCTGATCGATCATTTGACTGATGTCAGTCAGGTCAGTTGGAGAAGTCAACTGTGGATCGTTTAAAACCCTTTCAAACTGCTGAAGTGTCTGATGAATGGTTTTTGGAACTGGGTATATATCTAATGAAAAGAAGGACTGGGGTGACATGATTACAATCTTCCAAGGGGCTGTTTCAGAGAAGAAGGAGTCAAACCTGTTCTGCAAAGCACCTGAAGGCAGGACAAGAAGCAATTGATGGAAGCTTATCAAAAAGAGATCCAACCTAAAACTAAGAAATTTCCTGATACCGGGAACAATTAATTAGTGGGATGGCTTGCCATGGGCCGTGGTCGCACAGTGGTTAGAATGCAGTATTGCAGGCTGACTCTGCCCACTGCCAGGAGCTCGAGCCTGACCAGTTCAAGGTTGACTCAGCCTTCCATCCTCCTAAGGTTGGCAAAATGAGGACACAGTTTGTTGGGGGCAATAGATTGACTCTGTAAACCACTTAGAGAGTGCTATAATGCACTATGAAGCAGTACGTAAGTCTAAGTGCTAAATGCTATTGCCTCCCAAAGTTGTGGATGCGCCATCACTGGAAGAGATTGAACAGCCATTTGTCCAGAATATTCCAGGGTCTCCTTCTTGAGGAGGAGGTTGAACTAGAAGACCTTCCTAATCAGTTATTCTGCATTCTGTTCTGTTTTTAAGAGATCGTGTGGTGGTATGAAAGTGCACCCAGTAAAGGAAGGGAGAGCTTGGTGCATTACTTGGAATGTTTCAGCCAAATTAGTCTTAAAATCCTGTCTCAAATATATGACAACAAAAGATTGTCTTGCTCTTTCAGCTGCAGCTTCTGAGTCTTTGGAGAAAAAAAATCCCTTTTTGTTTTGTTTTCCCCTTCAGTGATTTTCTGATGCTTTGAAGTATAAAATGTCATAGCCTTTTAACTCGGCTAGCAAGCGTGCAGGAGCACATGTGCACATGTGTTTGTTTGCGTCAGCTTATGTCTGTGTATAAATTGCAAATATATATAAACACAGTTTTTGGACTTGTAACAAACAGAAAATACTCGCACATCATTCTTTGTGCATTATTGTATTTCTGCCTCTCCCAGAACAAAATATTTATCCCAAATAAAGAAGAGCGGATACATTACTTAGGGGGCTGTTGCAAAGAAGAGAGTCTTGCCTTCAGAAGTTGAGGGTACTCCATCGCTAGATATTTTTAAGAAGACATTGGACAACCATGTTTCTGAAATGGTATATGCTTGAGCAGGAGGTTGGATATCCCTTCCAACTCTGTTATTCTGTTATACATTAAAGGGTAGTCCTGAAGAAATTAGAAATGTTATGGACAAGCAACTTTTTCTTTTAGTCTTTTAACTATCCTGTAATCTCTTGTATCGGGGTGGAGTGGGCGCAATTGAATGGAGTTGAGTTTTTACTGTCTGGATGCCCTTCCTGTCACCAATGCGAAGTTCGCAGCAGATATATTCTCATTGTGTCCAGAGAGAGAAATATCTGACCCTACCTAGGATCGAACTCACAGCCTCCTGATTGTGGGGCGAGAACTCTAGGCCACCGCACCACTTGCTATGGACAAGCAACAGTTGCGTGCGATTTCACTCCATGTGCCTCCCAATGTGGCAGAATCCAAAGATAGCTTGATGGCTTTATAAATTAGGGTGCATTGGCAAGTGTTACATGTTGGCCACTTTTTATCTCTGCTGAACATTTTGATAAGTTGTGTTTTGTATTCTGTTTTTATTTTTTATTTTATTTTTTGTAAACCACCCAGGAGACATGAGAAACTACACCAATAGCAAAGAAAGAAATAGAAAACAAATCAAGATCAAGTTGCAACACAAATATACAAGAGAAGAATGAGGGAGATGAAAGGGAATGAACAACTAAGGAAGTCATGGTTGGATGGATTTGATGAGATTCTCAGAAAGAGAAATGAGAAGTTTAAAGCACAAAACGCTGGAATGGTGTCATGGGAAAAAATAATTCACAGGAAAACAAAAGGTCTGGAGGGACATAATGGATAGTGTTATGAACTAGATTTATCTCTTTTTACTTTTTTTTTCTTTTGCTTCTAACTTAGAACATAGAGTTGGAAGGGATTTTGGAGGTCTTCTAGTCTAACCCCCTCCTCAAAGAGGAGACCCTACACCATTTCACACAAATGTTTGTCCAGTCTGTTTTTGAAAGCTCCAGTGATAGAGCACCCACAACTCCTGAAGTTTTTCTCTTTATTTTTTTCCCTGTGTTTCTTTCTCTTTCACACTCTGTACTTCTTTTTAAAAAACTTTTTATTTATTTATTTATTTATTTATTTGCCGAGCATGTATTAGATAACAGATAAAAGTATAAACATGATTATTAATACATGAAATGGATAAGAATAAAAAGGAACATTTGGACAGGGACGGTAGGCACGATTGGTGCACTTATGCATGCCCCCTACAGACCTCTTAGGAATGGGGTGAGGTCAACAGTAGACAGTCTGAGGTTAAAGTTTTTTTGGGGTTTGGGGAAGAAACCACAGAGTCAGGGAGAGTATTCCAGGCATTGACCACTCTGTTGCTACAGTCGTATTTCCTGCAATCGAGTTTGGTGTGAATCACCTTAAGTTTGTGTCTATGATGTGCTCATGTATTGTTGTGGTTGAAATTGAAGTAGTCATTGACGGCTAGGACATTGCAATGGATAATTTTATATACTACGCTTAGGTCGGACTGAAGTCGGCATAGTTCTAAGTTGTCTAAGCCTAAAATTTCAAGTCTGGTGACATAAGGTATTCTGTTGTGAGTAGAGGAGTGGAGGACTCTTCTTGTAAAATATCTCTGGACTCGTTCAGTTGTATTAATGTCCAATAATGTCTGCTTCACATACAGAGTCGCTTGTTTTGAAAGGGAATGCAGAATGCACCTAGGGGTGGGATTCAAGTTTCTTAATGACTGGTTCTGTGGGCATGGCTTAATTTGTGGGTGTGGCTTGGTGGTCATGTAACTGGTTAGGTGTGGCTTGCTGGCTGGTGTAGCTTGGTGGTCATGTGACTGGGTGGGTGTGGACAACTCAATGTCATTCACATGAAATCATTACATTCTTGGCAGGACTATTTATTTTATTTATTTATTTGATTTGCCAATTGTTTACAAGATAATAAGTATAAATGTATACATAGTTGTGAATACATGAAATGGTTACATATAAGAAAAATAAAAGAATAAGAGAAACAATAGGACAGGGACGGTAGGCACGTTGGTGCGCTTATGCACGCCCCCTACTAGACTTCCTGTCTCAGGAAGTTCTCTGAAGTTTTTTTTCCCCTCCTTTGCTGGTACTTTGCTTATATGGAGTGACCATTCAAAGTTACAATGGCACTGAAAAAAGTGACTTATGACCGTTTTTCACACTCACGACTGTTGCAGCATCCCCACAGTCAAGAGAGGCCAGGCGAGGGGATGCGTGCCTTGATGCGAGTCATGTTGAGTTGGCCACATCCAGCCAATAACATGACCACCAAGCCACGCACACCAACTAAGCCACGCCCACAGAACCAGTTGTTAAAAAATTTGAATCCCACCCCTGATGGAAACTGAACAAAAAGAGAAGCAAACTAAGACTAGGGAGACACTTCCTGACAGTGAGAACAATTAACCAATAGAACTGCTTGAAGTTCTGTGTGCTCCAACACTAGAGGTTTTTAAGAAAAGACTGGACAGCCATTTCTCTGAAATGGTATATGGTTCCCCCAAGGTCCCTTTTATGTGTTATTCTGTTATTCTGACACTTTTCCCAGGACCTCTGTTCAGAGTTTGGCATTCTCAGTTTTCCTGCCTGAGCAGGGGCTTGGACTAGAATACCTCCAAGTATGTGTGGGTTATTTTGTAACAAACAGAACATGGTTTGGATTGGCATGTGAAGCCAATGGCTGAGAAAAACCCTGCTCCATCTTTTACATGATAACCTGGCAAACATTGGAAGCCTGCTGTTACCATAATTTTTCTTAATCAGAAAGGCTAAATAGCTTTCATTGCTTCAAATATTCTTTACAGGAATTTGTTTCGGTTCCCACTAGCTGTGCATCTCTGAGCCAGTGTTTTAGCTTCTCAGTGGTTCCAGTGCGGTGCCATGAACTGAACCCTTTACATCAAAATGCAGCCATCCCAATACAACATAAATCATGTATTTTTGCAGAGATGGTAATTATGCTAATGACACAACCCTCCTTCAAATTATCCACAGGTGGTAGATACATGCATTGGAACACAATCAGGATCTTTTGCCCCCCTCTGGTGAGGTTAACTGTTGCACCAGTGAATAGTGAAGTTGTGGGGTTTTTATCTCATTCCTTATATTAATAATCTCTGTTTTAAAAAACCAGTAAGATCTTCCAAAAGCTTTGATAACTGGAGCATGCTGATTTCTTTAAAATGTCAAAGCTTTATGTGGATACATTTCTGAGGGGTTTTTTTGAAATTACCTCTGTCAATGCATTTTAAATCTGTTTTTCTCGATATATGTTTTTTTAAAAGACAATTTGAATAACCTTTGTTTTAAATAAAGACCTCAGTTTTTTTAGTGGTATCCTGGGTGGGGATTTAATAGGTGTGATACTGAACAGTGATACTGAACAAAAGGGGCAAATATTTTTTTGAGAATCTAACATGCAACCTATTAGTATTTTGGCACATTCTTTTGGAACCGCACCACAAATTTTTTGAACTTTCGGACTCTAACTTTTCACCATCCAAGGCAGCATTGCCATCAACTCTAAACAAGATGTCCCTGAACAAACAGTGACTTTGTCTTTCGGGGATTTAGTTAGAAATGTACTCATCCAGATCTTCTTATCCCTGAACCAAGATAGTGATAATCCTCAACTTGCAATAGTTCATGACTAATTGAAGCTACAACAGAAATAAAAGCAGTGACTTATGACCACTTTTCACACTTACAGAGGTGGGCTGCACTTATGTTAGCAACCGGTTCGCTGGTTGTGAGCATGCATGGGACTGAAACCAAAAGTACACATACAGACTGGGTGAAACCAGGCTCAATAGCAGTAACTGTGAGGGGGATCTTGGAGTCTTAGTGGACAACCAGCTAAATAGGAGCCAGCAGTGTGCAGCTGCAGCCAAAAAAGCTAATGCAATCCTAAGTTGCATTAACAGAGGGATACAATCGAGGTCAAAGGAGATACTAATACCACTCTATAAAGCCTTAGTAAGACCACACCTAGAGTACTGCATCCAGTTTTGGTCACCACACTATAAAAAAGATGTTGAACCTCTAGAAAAAGTGCAGAGAAGAGCAACCAGGATGATTAGGGTACTGGAGGCTAACACATACAATGAATGGTTGCAGGAACTGGGCTTGGCTAGTCTAGTAAAGAGAAGGACCAGGGGAGACATGATAGAGGTCTTCCGATATTTGAGGGGCTGCCACAGGGAGGAAGGGGTCAATCTATTTTCTAAAGCACCTGTAGGCCAGACAAGGAATAATGGATGGAAACTGAACAAGGAGAGATTTAACCTGGAAACAAAGAGAAACTTTCTGACCGTGAGAACAATCAACCCATGGAACAGCTTGCCCTCAGAAGTTGTGGGAGCGCCATCAGTTGAGATTTTCAAGAAGAGACTGGACTCCCATTTGTCAGAAATGGTGTAGAGTCTCCTGCTTGGGAGGGATTGGACTAAATGACCTATAAGGTCCCTTCCAACTCTGATTATCTGTTATTTGAAATGCAGCTTCAAACATGCAGATAATCTACTTGGGCAGCTCCGGTGAGTACAGGAGGTGCAGTATGGAACTCAGCTGGCAGCATGGGTGGGGGGAATGAACCAGAAAGTGAGTTATATATGGAAAGGATAGTGCAGTAGTAGGTGAGTGGGCAGGCCCAGCCATTTGATCACAACTACTGGTTCGCCCGAACTGGTCTGACCAGGTAGCAGCCCACCACTGCTTACGACCATTACAGCATCCCCATGTCTACTTGATGAAAATTCAGATGCTTTGGAACTGGTTCATATTTATGATGGTTGCAGGGTTCCGGGGACATCTGATAATTTTTTGTGACTTTCTGACCAGCAAAGTCAAAGGGGAAGCCAGGTTCACTTAGCAACTGTGTGACTAACTTAACAACTGCAGTGTTGTTTACTTAATTTACTTAAGAACTGTGGCCAGAAAGGTTGTAAAAAGAGGCAAAACTCACTTAACAAACATCTCAATTAGCATTAAAAATTTTGGGCTCAATTGTGGTCTTAAGTTGTGGACTACCTCAACTTGAGGAGATGAGTCAGCATCTCTGACTCAGGAATTCTTGAGTACCAACAGTGTGATCAAACCCTCTCAATATATGATGAACTAGGACTGGGCATGGCTAGTCTAGGGAAGAGAAGGACCAGGGGAGACAGGATAGCAGTATTGCAATATTTGAGGGGCTGCCACAGAGAGGAAGGGGTCAAGCTATTTTCCAGGGCACCTGAAGGCCAGACAAGGAATAATGGATGGAAACTGAACAAGGAGAGATTCAACCTGGAAATAAGGAGGAATTTTCTGACAGTGAGAACAATCAACCAGTGGAACAGAAGTTGCCTTTGGAAGTTGTGGGAGTTTCATCACTGGAAGCTTTCAAGAAGAGACTGGACTGCCATCTGTCAGAAATGGTGTAGGGTCTCCTGCTTGGGTGGGCAGTTGGACTAGATGACCTACAAGGTCTCTTCCACCTCTGTTAATCTGTTAATATACTTCTAATCTAAACAAATTATAGGCTGTTTTAGAATGAGTTGAGAATCCAACCTATTAACCAACAAATTGTGGGATGCAGAGAGACTATGGAATGGACTTCAAAGGTAGGAAGAAGATCTACTATCAAGAAACAATTTTTCATGCACAGCTAAAATGAGGGATGAGGAAAGCACTTTCAGACTTGATATCTATGGAGATTCTCAGGCATGTAGGTCATGGTTGTACCAAAGGTTCTTTTTTTCCAAGAGGCAACTGGACTAGTAGTTTTATTCCTTCCTCTACTGATAGGGGATGGCTGGCTGAAGATCTGTGCAAAAAAAGAGATAAAATATCAGAATTCACAGTAGTTTTCCTTTATCAGGTTAAAAACAAAACAGTTATGGATGCCAACTGAAACAACGAGCTGAGCCATAATAGACAGTGGTAGAGCATTTGCTGAGATCGGCCCACCGGAAATAATGCTGTGATGTCTCTTTTATCTCGGATCTATATTGGATAACCGCCCCACTGACCTCTAGAAAGAATGGCTAGAGTTGAAAGCAAATAAAGTTTATAGGTTGTGTGAACAGAAATGCTTTTAGGTAATATACTGTATATAGAATAACAGAATTGGAAAGGAACTTGTAGGTCATCTAATCCAACCCCCTGCCCAATCAGGTGACTCTATACCATTTCTGACAGCTGGCTGTCCAGTCCCTTCTTGAAAGCTTCCAGTGATGAAGCTCCCATAACTTCTGAAGGCAAGCCATTCCATTTAATTATTGTTCTCGCTGTCAGAAAAGTTCTCATTATTTCTAGGTTGAATCTCTCCTTGATCAGTTTCCATCCATTATTCCTTGTCTGGCCTACAGGCGCTTTGGAAAATAGCTTGACCCCTTCCTCTCTATGGCAGCCCCTCAAATATTGGAAGACTGCTATCATGTCTCCCCTGGTCCTTCTCTTCACTAGACTAGTCATGCCCAGTCCCTGTAACCGTCGTTCTTATGTTTTAGCCTCCAGTTCCCTAATCATCCTGGTTGCTCTTCTCTGCACTTTTTCTAGAGTCTCAACATCTTTTTTATAGTGTGGTGACCAAAACTGGATGCAATATTCTAGGTGTGGTCAAAAGACAAGAAAAAAGGCTTCATAAAGTCAGGCCAAGCCTTCAAGACACAGCCATCCTGAAATTTAAGTGAATACTTCCTACTGAATACTTTGAAACCTTTAATGAAGCTTGTCTAGGAATTATGTCTCAACTGGGGCACCGTAATTTCAGCAAATGTTGGTTGAACCAAGATTTGTTGGAACCAAGTCAGATATGATAGCTTCCACTTCATTGCTTATGTGATTAATTTTATGAGTCCTTGGACCATTACAGTTAATAGATTAAAGTCTTCGTGTTGATTATGAGGAATAGGCTACGGTTATACAATATAAAAGCTCGTTCACACAGCCACTTTCTTGTCCTGAACTGCGAAGAAATCATGTCAGCATAAATTGTATGAATCAAAATCTAACCTACACATAAGATGCTAGAGATTTGCTCAATCCATGTCTTATCGATCCTTCCTACCATCCTTCCTACCTGAGAAGTTCAGTAGAACTGCACGATTACTATCTGCCCTAAAACAGGTTTAACATAAATTGAAAATAGAAAGAAAATAGAACCCCCTTTGCAAAAACCCTGAAAAACAAAGCAAAAAAGAAGCTATAAAATTTGGGTTTCATCCAGAATGTGGTGTGAGAATTAATAAGTAGAAAACCACCAGGAAAAGGATCTTAATTTCCACACCACAGTCAGAGTAGTTGCAAATAGTAAGCCAATACTAAACAGTGGTTTCAATTCTTGTTGGATGAGAAGTATGGAAGTTGAGGCTTACACACTTGGAAATGACCAAATTTGGGTGGCACTGAACTAGAATAGAACGGAACAGAACAGAACAGAATAGAATAACAGAGTTGGAGGACCTTGGAGGTCTTCTAGTGTCCAACCCCCTACTCAAGCAGGAAACCCTACACCATCCAATCTCTTCTTAAAAACTTCCAGTGTTGGAGCCTTCACAACTTCTACAGGCAAGTTGTTCCACTGATTAATTGTTCTCACTGTCAGGAAATTTCTTCTTAGTTCTAGGTTGCTTCTCTCCTTTATTTGTTTCCACCCATTGCTTCTTGTCCTATCCTCAGATGCTTTGAATAGGATGATACCCTCTTCTTTGTGGCAACCCCTGAACTAGACAGTGGAGAATTTGTTTTAGTTAGTATTGATTACAGAATGTCTATCATACCTTTCTGTTTTTTTTTAACAATCAACATGAAGAAAGACCAGAAACCAAATAGAGAAAGAAATACATGCAATGACTATCAGCATTATTTTTCCCCTCTGGGAATACATTAATGGTTTGAAGCTTGATGGAAAAGATGGGTTTTTGCCATCTTCCTAAATAGCTGCTTTTCTTTTCCAGCAACCCTTAAAATAATGGAAATGGTTAAATATTGGCAGCAGCATCCATTTATTTATAGCTAAAAAAGTACTAAAAATGTACATATTTCAGTTTTCCTCTAAGTTTCCGCAAAAACAGATAAATAAATAATAAAGTAGGGGAAAGGTATTTTTCCCCATTTCTTGAAAACTTGTGGAAAAACTTAACTTCTCCGTACTCTGCCAGAAAAAAGGGGAGAAGATAAATTATTTGTCTAATGTTTTTTTTAAGCAAATTTTATTAATTTCAAAGACAAACAAATCATCATCAACCATTACATATTTGAACTTTTTTCCATTATAAATTTTACAAGTCAGATAAAACCTTATTTTATACAATACAATTCTATTTTAAGCCATTTCCATATGAGCATAAAAATACCTCTTATCCAATTTCTCTTTATTTGTCTAATGTTAAAGTGTTGATTTAGTGTGAGGCTATAACTAATTGTCCATCTTTCTGTTAAATAACTTGCATAGTGCTCAGAGAGGTGATTTTCTGTTCCTTTACCTAATGTTAATCAAAGCCTGGCTAAAACTGCATGATTTTCTGAGAAGAAGGAATAAGTATAGTTTGAGTTTAGAAATGTCCTTATCATCTATTTGGAGGAATTTAGAGAAACACAAAGCCTTTCAATAAACATTCAGCTTCTTGACTTTTTCGAAAATGGAATTGAACATTTAGCAAGTAATGAGTAGACCAGGCTTTCAATAGCTTTTTGACATATTTTCCAAATTTTTGAACGCAGGCATTTTTCCAAATCTCTTCAGGCAAAGGAGAAGATCATCAATGATTTATCAAAGTACTACTACTGGGGAAAAGTACTCTTCATATATTGCTGAAACAGGCTTTGATGAACTTGTGGGTAACAAGGAAAAGTGCTGTTTGTGTTCTCTGGTTGTGTTCCTCCCCCCATCCTCGCTCAAGTAATAAAGAGAAGAAAATATACAGAAATGTCCATGACATATAAGCCACAGTGAGAGGAGGGGAAAATTGTGTATTCATTTTTATTAAGCTTAATTATAGAAGCTTTCTCAAGTGATTCCAGTCTGTGGCCCATGAAAAATGCATGAGCTAATTGCTCCTGACATTTAATTGCTTTATACTTTTCCCTAAAACAGTTGTCTAGGGCGAGAGAGAGAAGGGAATACCACTTGGTTCAAGTGGTCCAGTGACTGCTGACACTTTGCTCCTTCTGAGGATGAATTACAAGGGCAGTTTTAGAGGAGATTGGAAAGCTTTTGGTCAAAGCTCAGGAACACTAACCAGAAGTGGCAGCATCATTGAAGTTAAGGGGATGTGGATCAGGGAGTCTGAATGGGCAACTGTGCAGCAGGCCCTGAAATACAAGACAGAGAAGATTTAACTTTGCACTGTTGACTGTTTTCTTCAAGTCATGACATCTACCAGCCTAGTCTAGAGATGAGAAGAAGATAAATCTTAATTTGGTGGTAAATGCAGTATTTGTGGAACTACATGTAGAAAGAAAGAAAGAAAGAAAGAAAGAAAGAAAGAAAGAAAGAAAGAAAGAAAGAAAGAAAGAAAGAAAGAAAGAAGGAAGGAAGGAAGGAAGGAAGGAAGGAAGGAAGGAAGGAAGGAAGGAAGGAAGGAAGGAAGGAAGGAAGGAAGGAAAGGAAGGAAGGAGAGAGAAAGGGGAGGATGGAGGAAGTTAGGAAGGAAGGAAGGAAGGAGAAGAAAGGAGAGGATGAAGAAAGCTAAAAAGGAAGAAAGGAGAAAGGGAAAATAGAGGAAGGAAAGAAGGAAGAAAGGAAGGAAAAAAGGAGGGAGAAAGAAAGAGAAATAAAGAAAAAAGAGAGAAACAAAGATGGGGAAACAAAAAAGATAGATAGATAGATAGATAGATAGATAGATAGATAGATAGATAGATAGATAGATAGACAGACAGACAGATAAAGGAAGGAAGGAAGGAAGGAAGGAAGGAAGGAAGGAAGGAAAGAAAGAAAGAAAGAAAGAAAGGAAGGAAGGAAGGAAGAAAGAAAGAAAGAAAGAAAGAAAGAAAGAAAGAAAGAAAGAAAGAAAGAAAGAAAGAAAGAAAGAAAGAAAGAAAGAAAGAAAGAAAGGAAGGAAGCTCCCTAGACACTTCTCTGGTATGATTTACCACAATTCTGACTCTAACAGTAGCAGTGCTGAAAAACTTTTCACCCCGTCCATCACAATTACAGCTGATGGAAATAAAAAAAAAATGTCGCTCAGAATTGAATTGTGGGGTCTTTGGTGCTCTCTGAGCTGGGTTGTTTGCTTGCAGACATTTCATTACCCAACCAGGTAACCTCATCAGCGGATGCCTCCTCCGCCATCCTCACCCCTCCCTGCCCATGGTCCATTTTCGGCTGGCAGAGTGCTGCAGGAGGCCGTGGAGACCAGAAACAATCTGTGGGGGACCGGCTGAGGGTGCTGGAGGAGGCGTCCATCCCATTTCCTCCACCCACCCTCCGCTTGGCCGACCCACAGAGAAGAACTGCAATGCCGATCTGGCCCTTGCAGACATCCAGTTTGACACCCCTGATGTGTGCATGTAAAAAGTTCACAATTTCTCCAGAAATGTCCTCCTACTTTCCAGTCAATTATGTTGACATTTCCTCCACGAGCTAAGAATTTGGTGAAATAAGCATTTTTTAATAAGGGAAGAGTGGGGAAGAGAAGAAAGCCCAGTATACAGATAGTCCTCAATTTACAACTTACATTCGAAGTTACAATGGCACTGGGGGGAAAAAAAGGCTTAAGACCATTTTTCATGCTTGCAGCATCCCTCTGGTCACATGATCAAAATTCAGATTCTGGACAGCTGACTCATATTTATGACAGTTTGCAGTGTCCAGTATTCAGCAGGTTCTGACCAGTTCTGGAGAACCGGTAGGGGAGATTTTGAGTCATTTGGAGAACCAGCAAATTCCACCTCTGACTGGCTGGGTCTTCTTTTGTTGCCCTGCACAGGAGAACGGAGCTGGAAAGCAGGTTAGTGGGGTGGGGAGGGAATGGGGATTTTGCAGTATCCTTCCCCTGTCATGCCCACCAAGCCACGCCCACCAAGCCACACCCACAGAACCAATAGTAAAAAAAATTTGAATCCCACTACAGGTGTGTTCCCCTTTTGGCAACCTTTTGACAAGCCAAGTCAATGGGGAAGTCAGGTTCGCTTAACAACCGTGTTACTAACTTAACAACAGCAACGATCCACTTAACAATGGTGGTGAGAAAGATCATAAAATGGGGACCAAGCTCACTTAACAACTTTCTCACTTAGCAACAGAAACGTTGGGCTCCATTGTGATCATAAGTCAAATATGAAGTCAACTTCATACGACAGAAGAAGAGGGTGATTTGTTTTCTTTAAGTCAGTTATTTAGTTAAAACATTTATTTAACCGTCCAACTTATAGTCAACCAGAGAAATCAACTGGACTTAAGGTAAAGGTTCCCCTCACACATAGGTGCTAGTCGTTTATGGCTCTGGGGCCGGTGCTCATCTCAGTTTCAGAGCCGAAGAGCCAGCACTATCCAAAGACGTCTGTCTCCGTGGTCATGTGGCCAGCATGACTAAATGCCGAAGACGCACGGAAGGCTGTTACCTCCCCACCAAAATGGCCCCTATTTTTCTCCTTGCCTTTTTTACATGCTTTCGATCTGCTAGGTTGGCAGAAGCTGGGATAAGTAACCAGAGCTCACTCCATTACACGGCGCTAGGGATTCGAACTGCCGACCTTTCTGATCGACAAACTCAGCGTCTTAGCCACTGAGCCACCGCGTCCCTTCCAACTGGGCTTTTACCCTTCCTCTAAATATTCTCTCTTCCCTTTTAAAAGTCAACTGCAGATTTGTTAGACTTCCATCCTGTTTGGAACATTTTAACCATCTGGAGCCATCACTGTCTCTATTTCATCACCCTCCCCTCTCTCTCTGTCAGACACACACACACGTACTCGCATATCCACTCTTGCACATAGACCCCTATAAATGTCATCTCATCTGCTCTGAAGACTGTGGAGGGAGGAGGGGGAGAGAAGCCTGCCACAATTGAAATCTGATTATCAATTATAATTTATGACAGCAAGATAATCTGGCAGATCAGAAGCACCTCTCACTTCCTGTGGCAGGAGAACACTTTCGGTCGCAACCACAAAGGAAGCCATTCTTTTATGCAGATTTTCTGTCGGACTTTCATGAGGATAGGAAAAATTACAGACGAATGTGCAATTTATCCTAGGGAGGGATGGTAGCCAAATGGCACGGGCGAGCTTTGAAATGCAAAGGTTTTGCTCTGTTTTTACATGTATAATGCATCATCATAAATAAACCCCCCTCTCTCTTTAATTATTGAAAAGCACGCAGTCGGTGCTTCCTTGCAATATCCATGCAAAGTACCCATGATACTGTGTGTTGGTGGGTGAATTGCAAAAGGAAAACATGGCATAGCATGTTGGACTAAGATGCAAAGCAAAGAATTCCATATGCAAAACCTTGCAGAGTCCTTATCCATCAGAGGGTGAAAATAAGCTGTAGAATATTCCCATATAATATTCTTATTTTCATTCCCCAACTCTACAGAAGCAATTGTAAGGATTTTAGGATTATCTCTGATTCTTCTGGTTCAGAAATGATGATCGCAAGGAGCAAAAGAAACCCAAAGCAAAGCAAAACCACTTCCCTGCCCTGAGCTGTGGTACTTAGAGTAGCAATTCAAAGCCCCTTGTGGTGGCTCAGAGTGGAAATAAAGAAAGTTAGAGGGATAAAAATGTTTTTTCTATGTCACCTCCTCCTGTGTTGAAGAGGAGACCAGAGGGAAAAAAATATATTAATTGATCACTTCCCCTGCTTGATTTTAAAGGGGGAAGCTGCAAAGCTGTTAAATTAAGGGTTCCCCTGAGTGAGCTTCTCATTTAAGAGCCAGAAAGGAGGTGAGACAGGCATTCCTGCTGGAGGTGGGGGGACACAAGTTGTAAAACAATAACCACAACAAATCAAGAAAGGAAAATGCTAGCTTTGAAATAATTTGAACTGTACTGAGCCGGATTGGAAAGCGAGTGGCTCAATTGTACTGTTGGAAGAAATATCTTTCTGGGTTCAGTCCCAAGTGGGAAAAAATAAGGTGACCAACCGTCCTCCTTTAGGGAGGACAGTCCTCCTTTTGCAAGTTCTGTCCTCCCTCGAAAAGTGTCCTCCTACATGTCCTCCTTTTTGATATTTGAAGACTCATCTGTAAATCTCCGTATTTGATCGATGCCGATCCAATCTGTTGTGTGTGATGTGACGTATTTGTATTTGACGTGACGATTCGTCAAGGCTCGGTACAGTGCGGCGAGATGCGATTAATGAGACGCGTGCGCTCCACACAGGACAATTGTTTTGGGAGAGTGTGCTGTGCGCAAGAGTGTGCTGCACGCAAATGGCTTTGTTTTTTTCCTTCAATTTATTTGTGTCCTCCTTTTCATTGTAAAAAAGTTGGTCACCTTAGAAAAAAGGCACTGGAAACATGGAGGCTGTTTGGAAAGATGGTTTAATGGTGGACAAGACCACATGACTTGGAGCTCCAACGTGAAAAGGATGATCACATGCTTTAAGATGTTGGGTGAAGGAAAAGAAAAAGAGGCTGAGATGCCGAGAGTCCCTTATATACCCTCTGTTGGGCCCCACCTGAGTGCTTCCTGTTCCTGTGCAAGAAATGTATCCCATTGGCTGTCAGACTCCCAGGGGCAGAGGTCTTAGCTAACTTTGTAGGCTTTATCTGGACCACATGGCTTCACCTGAGTGCTGGCTGATCTTCCCAGGCCATGTGGTGAGCTGGGTAGAGGGCTTTGTTATGTAGAATACTCTGTCCCAGGCCTTAATGGCCTGCCCATTTACAAAGGTGAGCTTCTGCTTCTGAGGTAAGTTTCTGCCCCTGAGGTGAGTTTCTACCTCTCTTTTTAGGGGAAATATTCTGCCTTTTCAATATATCCCAAAATATTTCATTTTCCTAGGAGGGGTGAGTTTTAACTTCCATGTGGCTGACATCTTAGGAACACAGATATCCACAAGGACTATTAAAAGCCTTGGTAAGGAATCAGTGCCCCAAATTTAATAATGTGAAAGAGACAGTTGTCTGGGGGGAACATATGGGACAGGGTCCCTGCGGGGTTCACCCTTTTTACCAACTCCTTGTTTCACATCTTCAACAAATCTAGGTATCATACCTAGGTCAGTATCCTTTGAACTTGGCAACTTTAGGATGTGTAGACATCAACTTGGGAATTCTGGGATCTACGTGGCCTCCAGATGGCAGCAAAGGGTTAGAATTTTATGTCTCTCTACTCCCATCTATTGATTGTCTTGATTTCCACATCCCACGTACATCCCTGGGAGCTCTCCCTTGTGCCCTTGTGTGGAAGTACCCTTTCTTATTTTATTGGCATCTAGTTAGGGATCAAAACAGGCAATATATAAAAAGCACTTCAGATATGTGTGCAGTTAAACCGAGGGAGTAGAAGATCTCTCTGTAAATTGGGTCATTGGTGCCATTGTCATACACCCAAATGAAACCATTTTGTCAATCTTCCCTGAGCCTTCATGCTGCCCGATTGGCAGGTCGGTGTTCGGGGCTCAGGACCCTGGACAGCCCCTGGTTTCCAGGGAGCTGGCTGGAAGATTTACAGGTTCAAGTTAATGTCAGTGTTCCAACTAATCAACTCCATACCAATAACCTCCAAGACAATCAGTTCCTCAAAGTTCCATTTTATTAGAGTTGTCAAACTGGCACATCTAGGAAAGCCCGAATCTGAAAGTTCCAGGTTTTCCCTTCCTCAAAGAGAAATCCAAGATCCATCCCCTGCACCCATCAGTCCATCACATGGTCCAACCAAATCTTTGCCCCAGCTGGAAACATCCTTCCAGTCACTCCCCTCCAGGTGCAGGGCAACATGTCCTTTACTCTCTGAGAAAGAATGTTTTTATGTCTAGTCTTCTACCCCAGTGTGAAATTCCCGCTCCCAAATTCCCACGCACTGAATATGGCAGCCTTGAAGCTTCCAAGAAAAAAATGGCTTCTAAAGCTGACATCATTCTCACAAAGGAAAGAGGCATTTGGAGATATAGGTAGACCTCAATTTACAGCCATTAGTTTAGTAACTGTTCAAAGTTACAACGGCACTGAAAAAAAGTAACGTGCAATTGGTAAGTTGCTAAGTACTCAAATTTTGAACACATGATCAGAATCTGGATGATTAGCAACTGGCATGGATTTATAACGGTTGCAGCATCCCAGGGTCACATGACCTCCATTTCTGATCTTCCCAGCCAGCTTTTGACAAGCAAAGCCAATGGGGACGTCCGGATTTGCTTATTGGTTGTTAAGTGATGGACTTAACAACTGTGAAAAGAAAGGTTGTAAAATGGGCATCACTCACTCAGCAGTGGAAATTCTGGCCCCAATTGTGTTCATAAACTGAGGACTATTTGTCCGCCAAATTCTTAAGTTTTGTAGTTGGACAAAACTTGTTTAAAACAATCTTCCGAAAGGAATAAGCATTTTTGTAAACAGCTTCATGAAGACCGAAAATGCTTTTTTATCCACCAAATGCTGATATTTGAGGACAAAGGAAACCATAAGAAAATTGACAGAAAGTCTGGCATTCAATAAGGGGCAGAAATTGATGGTAGACTGGCCAGAATTCTGACAAAAATCTCATTCCATATTGCCAACTTTTATTCTTTCTCCCACATATTAATGATAATGATATTATAAATGGGCAAGCCCTATATATGCCAATGTAAATAAACTCAGCTTACTCTAAATATCCAGTCATTCATTCATTTTATTTCGGTCATTGACCAGCCATACAAAACAAAGGAGTCACAATTGATTAGAATAAAACAAGCTACGCAATCACATAACAATACTCTTCATATTCCCTTTATATTACAAAATGGGAGACGTGGCTTCCTTTGAAATAGTTCTGCTTATCTACATTTATTAAAAACCCTCTTACAATTTCACAGCGCACATTTCAAGTTTGTAATATGAGTAATTATGTAATAAGATCAACTATCTTGGAGACGAAAGGCAGGAGAAAAATCCTATCGGGGTAGAATTGTTCCTGAACAATTGCTTATTAAAGTTTCAATGAGGAACGCCCCACGAGCTGATAAATAATAATTAAGCAAATTATGAAGCTGCTATCAAATGTGGGTATCTCACCACAGCAAAATTAAACAGTGCGAGGAGGGGCAAACAAAGTAGAAACAAATCCTACAAATTTGAAAGGAGGTTAATTTGTTTAGAAGCCAACTTTGTTTTTGTTTTGTTTTTTAAAAGGCATTCTGCTTGTCAGTCACTTGGTTGCTGATGTGAAATAATGAGTTGGTGTATGTGCTCCCTCACATCTGAATAATTCTTTTTCTTTTTTCCTTCTTCCATGGCTGTTGAAGCTAAGAAATCAAGATGTTGGGGTGTATAGGGAGGAAATCCTATGCTTATTGCAAGCAGGCTGTTTGGGGTGTTGTAAATTTCATGTTCTGGTAAGTTACTTTAGTTTTCCAAATTAAACAGCATGCTGAAGCAGAAAGGTTGGCTTGTTGTTTCTTTTTTCTTTTATCATCTTTCTTTTCTTTTCCAAAGAAAGGGCTGATGCTCATCTTACGAGCAGCGTGGCTCAGAATACTAAGTGCAGCATGCATAATCAAGAGCGGCGAACGAGAGTGATTGCAGCTTGCGTGAATGTGAGAGAGAGCTGTCAGAGACCAGAGATCAGGCGATTATGGGGTGGGTTATATTACCCACAGTGGCAGCTAAGCTTCTGGTGACAGGCAAGACTCGCATTCATCGCACATCATTTAGCATCATATTAGTGTATGGGGAGGCAGGCGGCAAAGATGCCACTGGTGCAGTCAGCGGTGGCATTTAGTGCATTAGTAGCAATTGCAGACTGCCAAGCCCTCTGTGAAAGGAAGATCCCAGAGGAGTTCGAAAGCCAAGCCATGGGAAACACCCACTCTTTAGCTGATCCTCCATTCTGGGTCATCCATGTGGTTTCCAAATGTCAATGATTAGACACAGTTTTTGGAAAGATGACTGGCTAGCATTGTACCTCCAGGATCATCAGTCAAATGACTGTCAGATCCTAAGAACCAAGAACAACACATGGGGGTTATTTCGAGCAGTTCTTTATTGTTGTTTGCCTGCAGACAGAATCTTGCTGGAATAAAGCAACTATCTACATAAATAAATAAATACAGACTTGAAATTCAAGACCTAGAAAACCTAGAACTATGCCGCCTTCAGTCCGATCTAAGTATAGTACATAAAATTATATATTGCAATGTCTTACCTGTCAATGAATACTTCAGCTTCAACCATAACAATAGAAGAGCACGCAATAGATACCAACTCAAGGTAAACGTCACCAAACTTGATTGCAGGAAATACGACTTCAGCAACAGAGTGGTCAATGTCTGGAATACTCTACCTGACTCTGTGGTTTGTTCCCCAAACCCCCAAAACTTTAACCTTAGTCTGTTTACTATTGACCTCACCCCTTTCCTAAGAGGTCTGTAGGGGGCGTGCATAAGTGCACCCACGTGCCTACCGTCCCTGTCCTATTGTTTCTTTTCATTTTTCTTATATGTACCCATTTCATGTATTCATAACTATGTTTATACTTATACCTGTTATCTTATAATCACTTGACAAAATAAATAAACAAACAAACAAACAAATAAATATTAGGTATACTCTGTGAGTCGCTAGGGAGAGTCTGACTCCATCTTTTTCCTGATTACCAAATATTCCAAATACTCCACTGTCTCTTTGCCCTCTGCGAAATAGCTCCTCCCTCCTGCAAGTCCAGACTACATTCTATCACTATGGCAAACTCTAAGGCAGGGGTCCCCAACCCCGGGTCCATGGACTAGCATTTGGCCACAGCATGCCGTGAAGCCCCATTTGTGGGATTCAGGCAGCATTTTAATCCACACCCTGTCTGGTCCACAGAAAAGCCTCTCTCCACGGAACTGGTCCCTGGTGAGCAACAGGTATGGTGGTGGTTGCTCTAAGGAACAGACTCAAAAGGGTTAAGTTTTCACTTTTCTCATCAGGTTCACTAGGATAGGAGTTACAAGAGGGATCAATGAAAAGCAAAATAAACAACCATTTATCTCCCACTTTTCCTTCATCTCAGTGTCAATGCATTTTCTTGTACCTGGTTCTGACCTCTTAGCTCTTTATTTCTTGCTAGGAACACCTGGGCATTTTACAGCCTGTGGGCCACATCCAGCCTAAGGAAAGTCCTAGGGCAGCCAGTGGCATTGGAATCAGCAGTGGGGCAGCAGCAATAGTGGGTGGACAGCAGTGGGGAGATTCAAATAATTTAAAAACCAGTTCTCTGCCCTAATGACCAGCTGGGTAGGCGTGGCTCAGTGATCATGTGACTGGGTGGGCATGGCTAACTCAACGTCACTCACATTGAGGGGCGCTTCACCTCTCCTAGTCTCTCGTGACCACAGTGATGCTGCAACAGTGTGAAAAACAGCCATAACTCAATTTTTTTCAGTGCCATTGTAACTTCGAATGGTCACTACCAGTTCTCCGAACTGCTCAGAAAGTTCACAACTGCTTCTCATGAATAGGTGTGAATTGGTTGAATCCCACCACTGGCGGGCAGGGCATCAATGCAGCAGTGAGAGCACGGGGATGGCAGCAGCCCTCCACAACAATCTCAGTTTCTTGTGTGGCTCTTTGGGAAAAGTAATTGCTCACCCCTGGGCTTGGAGATAGGTCTTAGAGGCAGACAAAAATTAGGGGCAATGGTACAAATATGGATGGGGCATTAAGCTAAGAGAGTAGAACACCAAACACCCAGCCCCTTAGCCTTCCAGAAGGCCTTCTCTTCTCCCAAGTGCTGGAATAGGGTGAGGTTGGAGTTTGATGCTTATGCTGTTGGATATATTAAAAGAGATTGTTGTATTGCTTTTTGTTTTTAATTAAGTTTTTTTTAATGTTGTTTGTTTTATACAATTGTTGTGAGCTGCCTAGAAGTGTCTTTTGTAAGATGGGTGGCTATATAAATCAGATAGAGAGATGAGAGATGAGAAAGAAACAGAGAGAGAGGGAGGGAGGGAGAGAGAGAGAAAGAGAATAGAATAGAATAGAATAGAATAGAATAGAATAGAATAGAATTGAATTGAATTGAATTAGAATAATAGAATAGAGTAGAGTAGAGTAGAGTAGAGTAGAGTAGAGTAGAGTAGAGTAGAGTAGAGTAGAGTAGAGTAGAGTAGAGTAGATAGGATAGGATAGGATAGGATAGGATAGGATAGAAGAAACAGGGTAGGAAGATATGAAGTGAAAAATAAAGAAAACCTTCTCCAAATTCTGTAACATCCTTTCCTGATTTGGATCCTCCCAGCTATGTTAGAATCATACAACAGAAAAGGACAATTAAAGCTGCTGAATCTATCCCCCTAATCAGTGCAGGAAAACATTGGAAACATCCATGACAAATGGATGTCTAGCTTCTACTTGAACACACTCTGTGAAGAAGATCTCACATCCTCTTTTGGGAAATTGGTTCCACTGTTGAAATGCTTTATGAGAAAGTTTCTTCTAAATTCAGTCAACTTCTGCTCTGAATCTATTTCACCATGTTCTGAACTTTGACTCAACACATTTCATTGTGATATGCTTCCAGTTTTTGAAGAGTGATATCATATTACTTCTCAGTTATATTTTCTCAGGATTATGCATACTGAGCTCCTTCAATTGTTCTTCATAGGACTTAGTCTTTAGTTCTCTGCTTAGCCTGGTTGTCATTCTTTGGACTTCTTCCATTTTATCTCAATCCTTCTTAAATTATAATACTCAGAACAGGACACAGTATTCAAAGCTAGGTCTGACCAGAGCAGAACAGAAGAATGATTACATCCCACTGCAGACTATTGTTCGGTTTGTAATCAACTATTATGGTAATCTATTTCTCACAAGTACCAGCCATCATCCATTTTATACCCATGGAGCTACATTTTTAAATGTGGATTAATAGCATCCATGCTGGGTGAGGCTTCTGAAAGGCATCTTCTGAAAAATAGGCAAATTACAGCAGTGACATAGAAGATGTACTGCCAGAAGTAACCAACCCATCAGTTCAAACAAAATGGAGTGGAATCAAGCAATAAAATATCAGAAGGGGCACAATTCTGTGTCCACTGAAATGCAGATGAATTCATTAAGCCACACGAGTTGGTGTTGATAGTGGCAAAGCAACTTGAAAACTTGCAATCCCCATTGTGTCAATTGTCTCATTGCCATGTTTCAGAATACAAGGAAGAAATACTTATGATTCCAGGACCTGAAACACTAGAGACCAAATTTTTGAGATGTCTATGGACATTCTCAATCATCCAGCTCATGGTTGCTTCAGATGTGAATTGCTTCTCATCCAAGAACCTTCTTCAGTTCAGCCTTTTGGATGAGAAGCAACATGTTGTCAAAGAAAAAAAAAATCAAGGAAGCCCAGTTGCCTTTTGAAAAATACATTTGGGTCAAGATTCTGAGATAGAGCAAAAGGTTCTACAATCTATTTTTGGCTTTGCTGAACAAAAAGAATCTGTCAAGTGCAAGGAACCAAGAACGACATGAGTACTTATTAAGAGTAGTTTCTTTATTATTTCTCGGCCATAGACAGGAATCTTGCCAGACTAAAGCACAAATCCATCTCATTATTAGACATATCTTGGGAAAGGTTAGGGAGGGTCTACCTTGGCTCTCTTCCTGCATACCAAGGATTCCAGGCTGAACTGGCTCTTTGCTTCTTGGAGTGGGGCGTAACCATCCCTCTGTGACTCTGTGCCACGTTCTACCATCATGTTTCTAACCCCATATGAAAAGCATAGTTACCATAAATGACTATGGAGATTCACAGTCATCCAAGTCATGGTTGTCCCAAAATTGTTTTTTCAAGAGGCAATTGGACTTTCTGGTTTTTCTTTGAAGAACGTTTCACAAATCACAAAGGGATGAAAAAAGCAGGAATGTGTGTATTAATCAGATGGAGCTTTCTCCTGCTTGCCGTATTCTGATGGATGCATCATTCCAACCACCAGATTCCATGCAAAGAAGCTTCTTCAGCTCTGACTAGATAGTGGGGAATGGAAGGATTTATACTCCTTGCAGATGGCTGGACATTTGCATTCTTTTAGTGACTTGTTAAGGTCACCTGGAGATTCATCTGTGTCATCAGGGTCACCTGAATGGTGCAAATTGGTGTGGAGCCTTCTTGGAACTGTTGAAAGGATTGTGTTGTAGATTGGGGATAGATGATGTTGTACCCCTCCCCCTCTGTTGAGATAGGGCTGTTCAATTTTGACATAGGTGGCCTCTTTGACCCCTCTTTCAAACCAGCCGGTCATCTCTGTCCAAAATGTGGGCTTTGATGTCTTCAAAAGAGTGGCCTGTGTCTTTTAACTGCAGATGCAGAGTTTGTTCTCCTATGTTGTGCCATGCATTTATGAAGTGGTTGTTTTGTTTTCCCAATGTACAGATCTGCACATGGCTTGCTGCACTGTACTTCATGTACCACGTTGCTCAGTTTATATCTGGGTGTTTTATCTTTGGGGTGGACAAGCTTCTGCCTTCTTGGGTTTGAAGTGTGCACATATGTTATGTTGGCTGAAGATCATAGTTACCATAAGAGCCAGCAACCTGGTTGAGGTCTTCCCCCAGCTCAGCAACATCTTAACACAGTTTTGCCCAGGGGTTGGATGCAAGAATCCCAGCAACCAGTTTGCTACCATGGTGGGTCAGCCCTATCGAAACTTCCTTTTTCCAGCTTCTGGGGGGCCTCCAGAGCCTGGGGGAGGCCTTTTTTGCCCTCCCAAGGGTCCAGAGGCTTCCTCCGGGCCTCTGGGAGGGTGAAAACACCTCTCTGGTGACCCACGGCCGGAAATAGCCCCTTTTTGCCACTTCCGGTTTTTCTGGGAAGGTTATTTTTACCCTCCCAAGGGTCCAGAAGTCTCCTCCGGGCCTTTGGGAGGGTGAAAACACCCGGCCTCTGAAGGACCTCTGGAAGCCAGAAACAGGCCCGTTTCTGGACTTCCCGAAGGCCCGGTTTTTCCCTCTCCCGGAGCCTCCATGTGGACTCTGCACTTACCTCCATCGAAATTGGGCCACATGGAGACTCCTGGGAGGGGTGGGGTGGGAGGTGCGGAGCCAGCCATTTGGTTGAAATACTGGTTCAGCGAACCAGCTGTAACTTTAACATTGGTCCATCCGAACCGGTAGAATCCCACCCCTGGTTTTGCATCTTTCCTATCCTGCTTCTCTGTCTTCATGTCGATGTTCTTCTCTCTTCCCAGGCGTCAGCACCTTCTTTGTTGCATGTTAAACTAGCGCCATTTGCAATGGCCGTATCATTTTCCAACTCGGATGCATGTTACACACTGCAGCTCACCCAAGCATCGGAGGGGAAGCTGGGACAGGAGAACCGTAAATGCTGCCTGGATAAGAGTTTAATGTCTTAATCTAAAAATGGATTAAGATACTTATTTAATGGATTATTTAATGGATTAATTAAGGGAAGTATGTGGTGCCAGTATAGCCCAGGAATTTTCAGAATAGTTTGAGTTAATTTTAATCTTATTAATATGCAACGGCATTTCTTAGTGCACTGCAAGCCCTTCACAAGTGTACAAACAATAAACGTTAAATACATTTATGCTTTATCATAAACAGATAATTCCTGTGCTGATTATTTAGAGGTCTTTGGAGCAAACTCACATAATTTTGTTTCCTTTTGTTAATAACCAGCAGCAACGTGGTTGTGTGAAGGCTACCGCCATGTTCCTCCAGGAACTTCGCCGACATTCACCCCTCGCACCCACCCCCATCTCTTGAAGTTTAGATGGAGGCATAAGGAACAGTATTTTAGAAATCACAAAGGGATGAAAAAAGCAGGAATGTGTGCATTAATAAGATGGAGCTGTCTCCTGCTTGCCATATTCTGATGGATGCATCATTCCAACCACCAGATTCCATGCAAAGTTGGAGGTAGGGGCTTATCCTACCTCCTAGTCCCAGTCTCCTATGTATGGTTTAATTTTCATTCAGTGAAGTGGATTTCTTTACAAATTTACAGATTGCAGATTAAGAGAGTTGGAAGGGACCTTGTAAGTCATCTAGTCCAACCCTCCCAAGCAAGAGATCCTACACAATTTCTGACAAATGGCAGCCCAATCTCTTCTTGAAAGCTTCCAGTGATGAAGCTGCCACAACTTATGAAGGCAAGCTGTTCCACTGGTTGATTTCTTCTCGACACCAAAGGCAGATAGCCTAGAATTCTGCTAAGAGTTCAGATTTACCTGAACTTCACACCTGAAGCACTTTTAGTACAGATGGGATTTTAATTTATCCTCATTTTAGATTCTGACCTTTGGTAAAGTGCTGGTCTCAGTCTATTGACCTGGACCAGTGTTTTGCCAACGGTAACTTTAAGATGTGTGGACTTCAATGCTGATTGGGGAATTCTGGGAGCTGAAGTCCACACATCTTAAAGTTGACAAGTTGGAGAAGCACTGATTTTTGTCAAGCCCCAAACCAAGCATGACACCCATGGCGTTCCTCCTAAGGTGAATTCTTTATTGTTTCATACCTATAGACAAAATCTTGCCAGATGGAGGATTCTACTATCTGCATCTACATTATACTCTGGGAGCTATTAGGGAGGAGCCGCACCTTGGTTAGAGAAAGATTAAAAAAAAACACTGTTGGTTATTATTTATGTAAAGTGAAATAGAACGGGAAATCATCACTATATCACTTCAGTGGAAAACAGATCACGATCTGGACAGCAAACCATTCGATACTTTACCAAGGCAGAAAAAGATATTTCTGTGCCTTTTTTTAAAAAAAAAAATCCTTAAAATACAGTTTCTGTATGTTGCCGTATTCCGCTTTGCTCCTGTGGTATTTGTATTTCAGATTTGGACAATGGCTGACTTTCCAAATCAGCCATTTTTACTTAAAGATCAACTTTACTTCCAGATCAGCGATGTTGCCACTGGTGAGTTATGATTCAGTCATCTCTGCAAGCTTTGACTGTTCTCTAAACCCAGCCGAGTATGACAAGTTGCAAAAACCTATTATTTAAGTTATTTTGAAAAAGGCATAGCCATCTCTTTCTTGGCCTTTGTAAATGCCAGTTGCCTGGCCATCGAGGTCACAATCTGTTGCCTACTTGCAACAATGTAGTTGTGAAGACTTCCCCAGGCCAGAACCAATCTGGAAAGACATACAGAAATTCTAAATCAATGTGTTGTTGGGAATCCTGTCCTGGCTGGGGACTTGGGGGGGGGGGGGAGTTTACTTAATAGTGTAGCACAAATGTAACAAAATCCAAAATGTAAATAAATGTCCTTTAATGCCTCCAACTTGGCCCCACCATTCAATAATTCTCAGTTGGAGATAAACGTACTCAAAAATAGTCTTCAAAAGAAAGCAATACAGTCTGAACTTAATGAGCAGATAGAAGTGAAATAAAAAAACTAAAACAAACTACAGTGAAAGAATTTCCACAATGGACCAGGAAAAGTAATTACCAAATTTAGGGAGATAACAAGGCACAGTCTGTTGGAAGGACGCCAACCAAGATAACTTCAGCCCCAAATAAAACACGCTTTGCTTCTGGCAATGCTGTGTTGTAATTGTCTCTCTTATATACTCATCTCCCCAGCTGCAACCAATGAGCGGGATCATGGCCGTTTCCTCTCTCATAAGCCAGGTTGTTTCCTTCTCTGTTCCTCCCTGCGTGTCCTAGGATGAAGAGGGGATGGGTCTGGTTCTTCCTCTGACTGCCCAGCCATCCTCTGCCCTTCCCCAGCCTCCTCCACAACCTCTGGAGCCACAGTTCCACTCCCTGTCGGTTGTTCCTTCTCTTCCTTAGAGTCTCACTCTAACAAGGGCATGACACTTAATCAGGAATCATTCATCTGTTCCTCACCCCTACACTTCCATCCCAAAACATGCTGGGTTTGTGTGTGTGTGTGTGTGTGTGTTTTCCCTTCAACAGTTACACATTTACAACACAGATCAATGTGAGATTAAAGCCAAGACTGCCAGCCAAAAAGAAATAGATGCAAATCTTGTAATGTGATGTTGATCTCATTCCAAAACTGCCAAGAACACACAACAAACAAACTGTTTAGCAGGTGCAGAGGGAAAGATGCGCTTTACATTTAAAGCAAATACCTGCTGGGAAACAATCATTTTATCATAGGGAAGCAACGATAAGGTGTTGCTTTGTGGATCTGCTCCCTCCCTTTGGACAGATACAATAACCCGTTTTTATTCCTTGCCTCTGAATATCCAGGCTCTATTCATGAATCCTGATAGATTCTCTGAAGAGCGACAAAACAAGAGCTGACGCGTCTCCCACCTTTTTCGGTTTGTCAGAAATGGATTTAGTTTCCAAATCAGAAAGACGCAGGGAGAAAGTCTTGTTTTCCCTATATTCATCTGCAGAAGAACAAATCAAATCACAAGCCGAGGACAGGCGAGGAAAAGTGGAAAGGCTGTTGGCTTTACAAGCCACAATGGGATGGATTGGAATGGAATGGAATGGGATGCAGAGTAGAACAGAATGCAGAGTAGAACAGAATGCAGAATAGAATAGAATAGAATAGAATAGAATAGAATAGAATAGAATAGAATAGAATAGAATAGAATAGAATGAATAGAATAGAATAGAATAGAATAGACTGGAATGGAATGGAATGAATGGAATGGAATGGAATGGAATGGAATGGAATAGAATAGAATAGAAAACATGGAATAGAATGGAATGGAATGCAGAGTAGAACAGAATGCAGAATAGAATAGAATAGAATAGAATAGAATAGAATAGAATAGAATAGAATAGAATAGAATGGAATGGAATGGAATGGAATGGAATAGAATAGAAAACATGGAATAGAATGGAATGGAATGCAGAGTAGAACAGAATGCAGAATAGAATAGAATAGAATAGAATAGAATAGAATAGAATAGAATAGAATAGAATAGAATAGAAAACATGGAATGGAATGGAATGGAATGGAATGCAGAGTAGAACAGAATGCAGAATAGAACAGAATGCAGAATAGAATAGAATAGAATAGAATAGAATAGAATAGAATAGAATAGAAAACATGGAATGGAACGGAATAGAATGGAATAGAATAGAATGCAGAGTAGAACAGAATGCAGAATAGAACAGAATGCAGAATAGAATAGAATAGAATAGAATAGAATAGAATAGAATAGAATAGAATAGAATAGAATAGAATAAAAAACATGGAATGGAATGGAAAAGAAAACATGGAATGGAATGGAATAGAATAGAATAGAAAACATGGAATGGAATAGAATGGAATGGAGTAGAAAACATGGAATGGAATGGAATAGAATTGATTTATCTGGTGAAGTGTGATTAGACACAAAAGGAATTTGTCTCTGGTGCAGAAGCTCTCAGTGTACATGCAAAGCAACAGAATCATCATCATCATCATCATCATCATCATCATCATCATCATCATCATCATCATCATATCAATAAGAGGGGGTAGTAAAAAAAAGATAAGAAGGATAATAGTAATATAGCCATGCTACATTGGTAAATATACTTAGACATAAGACAATGCTGTGGGAATTAGGTGTTCTGCAGAGTGATGGCATGAGGGGAAAGAACTGCCTCTGTGTCTTCTTGTTTTGGCACGCAATGCCCTGTAGCAGTGTCCCAAGGGGAGAAGTTGAAACAGGAACAGTCCTTGGACTCAGTCTTTCCAAATTTAGTATCAAGTAACCATCTAATGAAATAAGAGGCATTAAGAGGTCCTTGGTGGTCTCTAAGCTTGGTTGTTTCCTTGCAGATGTTTTAACATCGTCATGATGGTACCTAGTTTGGATAATGAAACATCTGCAAGAAAACAGCCAAGCTCAGAGCCAATCAAGCTCCTCCTCATTTCAACTCCAAGCTACAAATATTCTCCTTTATTGATTATGGGCACTGTAGTCCGACACATGAATGATACCAATAGAAAGGTGGCTTGAAATGGTGATGTATGCTAAGGAAGGAGGGGAATGTGGGATTTATTTCTTTGTTTGTACTTTGATTGATAACCAAAATATACAGATAGATACCTTCATGCCCCAAAAAGCATCTTTGGTTTGTTTCTTTCCTTCGTTCTTATTTCCTTCCACATGAATATTCTTTTTAATCTCCCAGTCCATTCGGCAGAAGTCTGCTAAAGGATTTCTTTAATGTGCTAAGAGACAAACACTGTAATCTCTCACACTGCTGATCTGGAACAAGAAAAGCCCTTTGCAAGCCTCCTCGCTGCATATTCCCGTCACGTCCTCTAGACTCAATTGTTTTTCTCAGTGCTCTGGTTCACATCTTTCCTCTTTTTCCTTTGGCCCTGCATTTTAAATGCCACCTTCCTTATCACATCTGAGATATCTTCTTCCCACTCCTTTTTTGTCCTCTATTCGGGAATACTTCCTTGCATAATTATTAGCCGACTAATATTCCCTCCCCCTCCAAAGGCTTTTTTTTACAATTGTTATTGCAGAAAGCAGATTTAATCCTATTGACTGTTGTTAGATTGTTCTAAGATTGCCTACCATTTGTAATAAAAAAAAAAATCTCCTTGTTAAGAAAAGGGAATGCACAAGTTCCAGTGTTTTAACTCTTGAACAATGATTCCTCTGATTAGATGTGGTTTCTGAAGCAAACTCTCAGCTCTGTTCCATGAATTTTAGGCAAATTGGGGTGGGGGCTGTTTTGAGAGAGAAAGGGAGGTTATTAAAAAAAAAATCCATGATATAAAAAAGACATTGATCCCCTAAAATGAGTGCAGAGAAGAACCACAAAGATGATTATGGGACTGGAGACTAAAACATATGAAGGAATTGGGTATGTCTAGTTTAATGAAAAGGAGGACTAGGGGTGACATGATAGCAGTTTTCCAATATCTCAGGGGGCTGCCAAAAAGAAGAGGTAGTCAAGCTATTCTCCAAAGCACCTGAGGGCAGAACAAAATGCAATGGATGGAAACTAATCAAGGAGAGAAGCAACCTAGGACTAAGGAGAAAGTTTCTGGTAGTTAGAACAATTAACCAGTGGGAAAGCTTGCTTTCAGACATTGTAGGTATTTCATCAGTGGAGGTTTTTAAGAAAAGATTGGACAACCATTTAAAATGATATAGGGTCCACTGCTTGACTAGAAGACCTCAAAGGTCCCTTCCAATTCTGTTATTCTGTTATAAACCAGAATTCTGTACATTTTCCATTCCTTTGTCATTCCTAGATTTTAACTACATCATTATCAAGAGCCTTGGTGGCACAGTGGTTAGAGTGCAGTACTGCAAGCTACTCTTACTGCAATTTGGCAGATTGAATCCCACCAGGTTCAAGGTTGACTCAGTCTTCCATCTTTCTGAGGTGGGTAAAATGAGGACCCAAATTTTGGGGGGCAATAGGTTGACTCTGTAAACTGCTTTGAGAGGGCTGTAAGCACTATAAAGCGGTATATAAGTCTAAGTGCTATTGCTATTGCTATTACTAACTTCTTTATCTGCATAGAGAAATGCTGAAAGAAGAAGAGAAGAACAGAAAAGAACATTTGAACAGTCCTATACAATGATAACAAAAAGTGACTATTGACCTGCTCCGTTTCAGATCTCAGAGATAGCAATGCCCTTCACAATTTTATGCTGTTTAGGCTATTAAATGTTTCCTCTGAGAGGTTATTGAGATCTCAGGAGTGGCCCTTAGAATTGCTGCTCTGGCTTCTTTTGTTAAGGCACCCAGGTAGCTATGTCTCTATCTTCATCATGGATTATGTATGCTTTAACAGTTCAGTCCTCTCCACTACAATTTTTCAAGCTGGTCTTATCTGTGACAGGTCTAGCTAGTGATATTATTTGGTTCATCCTCACCAAGAAGGAAACCTCTTAGAACAGACTGCTATAACATGTACAAGAGGGCTGTGAAAATATTTACAGACCCCTCACATCCTGGACTGTTTAAACTCCTACCCTCAAAACGACGCTATAGAGCATTGCACACCAGAACAACTAGACACAAGAACAGTATTTTTCCCGAACGCCATCACTTTGCTAAACAAATAATTCCCTCAACATTGTCCAACTATTTACAAAATCTGCACCAGGTGGTATTCAGCAGGTTCTGATCATTTCTGGAGAACCAGTAGTGGAAAATTTGAGTAGTTCAGAGAACTGGCAAATACCACCTCTGACTGGAGATTTTACAGTATCCTTCTCTTGCTACGCCCACCAAGCCATGCCCACAGAACCGGTAGTAAAAAAAATTTGAATCCCACCACTGGTCTGCACTACTATTACTACTAATCTTCTCATCACTCCTTATCACCCATCCCCTCCCACTTGTGACTGTATGACTGTAATTTTGTTGCTTGTATCCTTATTATTTATATTGACTGTTTCCTAGTGTGATTTGATTGCTTACTGTATCCTATGACTATTATTACGTGTTGTACATTATGATTCTTGACTCTTGACAAATGTATCTTTTCTTTTATGTACACTGAGAGCATATGCACCAAGACAAATTCCTTGTGTGTCCAATCACACTTGGCCAATAAAGAATTCTATTCTATTCTATTCTATTCTATTCTATTCTATTCTATTCTATTCTATTCTATTCTATTCTATTCTATTCTATTCTATTCTATTCTATTCTATTCTACTCTACTCTACTCTACTCTACTCTACTCTACTCTACCCTACCCTACCCTACCCTATTCTATTCTATGCTGTGAACCTGAATGGTTAATGTATTTAGAAAACAGGCTGGTATGTTCTGGTCTGATTTATGCCTTGGGAAATGCCCATGAGATTGCATTTGCTCCTTGGAAATGACTTTGGCATTGTGGCAAATTGTAGTGCGTATCAAATCTTGAATTCATTTCAGATATTTTCCAAACGTAGTAGAAGGTGAAAAATCCAGGACAGGTCAAACCTACAGGAAAATAGGGGAAATGGACCTGTATGACCAAAGTCGTGGCAAATCCAAAGATTAAAGGAGATTGAGGACACCAGATTGGTCTTCCTTAGCTTTGGAGGGCCTATTGTGTGTTGTAAGGGTGAGGATGGGGGCCTTCTGGAAATCTTTGGAATATCATCTTCAGACCTGATGATTGTGAAAACATCCGCTGTACAAGCCTGTCCCATAATATAGAGAGGCACGGGTTCCCCACTGCTGGCTTTCTCTGACTGGCACAGGGCAAAACTCACTTAACAGCATAAATTTGGGGCTCAATTGCTGATGTAAGTCAAGGACTACCTGTGCTTGACAATGGAAATGAGTTACGAAAGAGGTTGGGTCAGTAAGATGAAAAATATCTATTTGAAGTGTAAAAAAAAATCCTTCGTAAAAACAGGATGACCTTTCCCAAATTCCAAATGGAATTCAAGCCTATTAATTTTAAAGGGTTCACCCCTCCAAACAGGGTTGAATTGAAATTGCAATAAAAATTCCACATAGAACTACTCCTGCCTTTCTTTGTGGAATTATCTTATCTATGATAAAATAGAACACAGAATTATGAGGCTGGAAGGCACCTCAGAGATCTTCTAGTTCAACCCCCTGCTTAAGGCAGGGGACCTTATACCAGTGATGGCTAACCTTTTTGTCATCGCGTGCCAAAAGTGCATGAATGTGCCTGCACCCATAATGTAACACGCACATGACACCTCCCACCCCCTGTGCATGCGTGCCTGACACCCCCATTGCACTGTACGCCTCTGCGCATGCATGCACATTTCATGCACACATCCGCATCTCATGCATGCACCCCACCCCACCCAGGCATGCAGATACCCGACAATGAGCTGGCTGTCGGGAGGTGCACGCGCATATGCAGTGCATCTCTTCCGGACAACAGCTGGCATGCTGGCAGAAATGGCTCTGCATGCCACTTCCGGTACACATGCCATAGGTTCACCATCACGGTCTTATACCATTATGGTCAAACAGTTGTCCAGTCTATTTTTGAAAACTTCTAGTGCTTCTAGAAAACTCCAGATGGCAAACTACTCCATCGTTTAATTGTTCTCTCTGTCAGAAAAGTTCTCTCTACTTCTAGGTTGGATCTCTCTTTCACAAGCTTCTACCCATTATTTCTTGTCAATTCCCTCTTCTCTGTGACAGGCCTCTAAGTACTGGAAGACAGTTTTCATGTCCTCCCTAATTCTTTTTAATAGGCTAGACAGACCTAGCTTCCTGAACCATTCATCATATGATTTAGCCTCTGGACCTTTATCATCTTTGTTGTTTCCCCACTTCACGTTTTTCTAGGAGCATCTTTCTTATTTCATGGTGACTAAATCTGTACATGCAGACTCTTAACCAAGTTCTCTTGGTAACATCAACCAAATATAAGACACAGCAAATGAATACAGAGACAATCTTTACCCTAAATCCAAGGGTGGGATTCTACCCGTTCGCACCTATTTGCTAGAACTGGTTGTTAACATTCTAAGCAGTTTGGAGAACCGGTTGTTAGAAGATATTACTGGCCTAATCCTGTAAGGAAGGCAGGAAGGAAATATTCTGGTGTTGCTTTCAGAAACTGCCTCTCTGTTAACCCTTATTACATTCTTGGCAGGACTAGACCTCCTGTCTCAGGAACATCTCTGGAGTTTCCCCCCCCCTCCTTTGCTGGTACTTTTCTTGTGTGGAGTGATCATTTAAAGTTACAATGGGACTGAAAAAAGTGACTTATGGCCATTTTTCACACTTACGACTGTTGCAGCATCCCCACAGTCATGAGAGGCCAAGGGAGGAGATGCGTGCCTCGATGTGAGTGATATTGAGTTGGCCACACCCAGCCAATAACATGACCACCAAGCCATGTCTACCTAGTCACATGACCACCAAACCACATCCACCACCTAAGCCACGCCCACAGAACCAGTTGTTAAAATTTTTGAATCCCACCCCTGCCTAAATCTAAGGTGTGAGCCGTCCTCTCTGACAAGCCTTTGAGATGGGTAACATCAGGAAGGAGAAAAAGGGGTCTTCAAAACTCTTTTAACAGTCACCCAATTCTGAAAGCCAATTGCACTAATATGAAGGAAAGGGGTGAAGGTTTTGGATATGCAATAGGTTTGCGGTCAAATTGCAATCAGTTTGAGCATTCTGTCTGAAGACAATTTGAATGAACTACTTTCCACAAATCAGATTTTCAGGTAGAAGAACTGAACCGATTCACTCTTCTAATTGAACAGACTGAATCGATTTGTCCCAGTATAGATCCAATTTAGGAAACTCAATAGATACCTTGCCGTGTTGTTTGAACTAGATTTGGAGCGAATTCCACTAATCCAGTTTGCAGAGGGCTTCCATCTCTCTTAATGGATTCCTAAGGCCCCTACATGCAGTGAGTGGTGAGTCTGCAGGGTAACATTAAGCCCACTAATCATCTCTCTTCATCATGGAAGTTGCACATTGTAGGAACAGACTGCATACAGTTCAGTTCAGTTCAATCCCAAGACTCCAATATTACACCCATAGGCACCAACCTGCCTAGTGAAATGAATGTCTAGCACACTCTGGGAACCAGAAATGGAAAGAGCACCTTACATAAAATAGTTTATGATCCCGGGAAGAAGATAGATAAGAAAGAGATTTAGAGTAATTCTATGTATGAGATGACCTGGCTAAGTCTGAGGGAAGGGTCAAATGCACCATTGGTCTTGAGTCCCTTTGCACTCACAAGAGATCTATGTCCAGCCCACCTTGAATTCCTTTGACTCTTATCTACCATTAATTTGCTTGGACCATTAGTAGTTCAGATTTTTGCAGACAACTTAAGCTTGCAGTAAATCAAATATCCATTTGAATTTGAAGTACAGAATTTTGTTTGACAGAATTTCAAGCTGCTGTTGCTTTATCATACTAGCAGTAAAAATAATTCCAGGCATGCGGTTCTTGTTTCCTGCATTGATCAGATTTGAAAGATGTGATACCCTCCCATATTCAAAAACATAACAACATAGACTCATCTAGTGCAGCATTCTCCTTATACAGTAGTGATTGGGTGCACCCGAGAAGCTCATAACATTGGACTGAAGTTCAGAAGGCACATCTACTACTGCTTCCCAGCAGTCAGTATTTAAGGTATATGATTCAAAAGGAGTGGAGCCTAGTGGTGAAGATGCTTGTCTTCCACTCAGAAGGTTGAGAGTTCAATCCTAGGTAATGGCAGATATTTCTCTCCTAGGGCACAAAGAAAAAAAAATATCTGTTGCAAACTTCGCATAGACATCGGGAAAGGCATTCAGCCAATAAACGCTCAGCTCCATCCAGCTACCATGACTCAACCCCAAATTAAGGGATTACAGAATTATAAAAAGGGAGTTTTATTGCCTATGATTAAAGAAAAAAGAAAAAAAACCTTTTGTATGAGTAGTGATTAATCTTCCATGAACCTTTTTAAAATCCTCCGACCCATCATAGCTGCTGCTAACTAACTCCATATTAGCGGTGCAAAAAAGCATTACATTGGTCTTGAAACTCTCATAATTTAATTTCATTGGAAGCCCTTGAGCTGATTACAGCTCTTTTTTTTAGCTGGAGATTGGTCTTTAGAAGACCTCCAAGGTCTGTTCCAACACTTTTATTCTTCTTTTCTCCTCTTCCTCCACTTCATCTATGTCATACATCATTTTCTATGTCCCTGGCATGCCTCTCCTTACTTTCTTCCATTTCAAACTAAAAAACTCCAGTTGCCGTAGTCTTGAAGTCCACCATGCTATGGCTTTTTATTTAAAAAGAAAATTAATTAAAAAAAAGAAAGAAACTGAGAGGCAAATAAAACAAAACACAAACCTGAGGCATAAACATTATTTTCAAGAGTGCCTCCAAACCCTTCATAGATATGTTTAGGAAATAAAAATGAAAGATAAGTTCAGCCCAATGCTTTGCTGTCCTCCATGACCCCGTGGTCAAAGTTGTGTACGATCAATACCATTTTGTGCATGTCTGTAGCATGCTTTCCAAACATGTCATCTTTTCATCACTAAGGAATTCAAATCCACAACTCATTGGTAGAGCAGATGCCTTGCATCTATCTGATGTGGTGGGTCCAACCCAGTGATGCGATTCATGTGGTTCGCACCGGTTCAAGTGAACTGGTTGTTAAATTACCCACCCTCTGCTATCAAAGTGGATCCTTGGCGCTACACTGTGCTGCAATGGAGAAATGTGCAACAGAGCGGTCGGTGCAAGGGAAGGAGAAGGCCGCTTTCTCTCTTTCTTCTCCCTGCTCCTTCTCCTTCCCTTATGCCGGCTGCTCCATTGCCTGTTTCTCCATTGCAGCACAGCACCAGGATCCACTTTGATAGCGGGATGCGGGGGTAATTTAACACCCGGTTCACCTAGGGTCAGGTTGGCCATCACAGGAGGATCGCCCCGCTTGTGCAGCAGAGCTGGAAGTTGGGAATGGGCCACACCTCCCACCACAGCCAACCTGACCCTGAGCAAACCAGTTGTTAAATTATTTGAATCTCACCACTGGTCCAACCCTTTTGTTTCAGCCCTCAAAGAGACCTTTTCAGCTGAAAGCTGGATAGATCTATATTTTTGGCTCAGGATAAAACATTTTAATCTCCCCATCAAGCTGTAGGTTTAAACTCTGTTTAGAAGCATTGCAAACAATGCTTCATCATCTGCATCTTTTTGCCAGGTTGTTGGTGCCAAGTTGACACTTTGCAGCGCAGCCAACAATGCAGGTTTTTCCCTCCTCATTGCCGCAATTGTTTTGCAGGACAGTATTCAATATTAATCACAAAACAATATATGTAACAACTGAAGTTTCTTTGTTTCTAAATCCACTGTGCAAAAAAACCTTACTCTTTTAGCCAGGTATTTGGTGATCTTCCATATAGATAAAAGATAAACAGAAAATGATATGGAAAAAAACCCAGAAAAATAAAGAAAAACATTGAAAACAATAAAAAGAAGAGGAAAAGAAAAAGAAACCAAACCAAATTCATTAAAGAAGCAATTTCTAATGTTATTTACAGCAGTTTAACAGACCTATTTAAAACTGTTCCCACCCTTCTAAATTATGTAACGTAATTCCCTTCTCCTCATATGCAACCAGTAAATACAGAAATCACCAGTTCATTTTTATCCATTTTCAGCAAAAATGTAGGAGTATCAAAGTTCTAACTGATGAACCCAACCAGAGGTGGTATTCAGCAGGTTCTGACCCGTTCTGGAGAACCGGTAGCAGAAATTTTGAATAGTTTGGAGAACTGGCAAATTCCACCTCTGACTGGCCCCACCCCTATCTATTCTCTGCCTCCTGAGTCCCAGCTGATCGGCTGGGTCTTCTTTTGTTGACGTGCACAGGAGAACAGAGCTGGAAAGCAGGTTAGTGGAGTAGGGAGGGAATGGGATTTTACAGTTTCCTTCCCCTGCCACACCCACCAAGCCATGCCCACATAACTGGTAGTAAAAAATGTTTGAATCCCATGACTGAACCCAACCATGTCAGCATTCTGAAATGATCACATTCCTCAAAGAACTGTTTTATTGAGTGCATCATTTCAGCAGGCATGAAAGCAAAACCAACTCTAACTATTACCCATGGTTTTAGTATAATTAAAGAAAAGATATTTTCCTCCCTCCTTGTCACAGGTCACATTGTCCAATTAGATGTTTTGGCATCTCCCTGGCAACTCCTTCCAGTCTCTGTTCAGCACCTGTTGAGATGATCTTGCTCCCATGGGACAATCTGCTGTTATTGTCTGGTCTGACATTCCAGGCCTCTCTCCCCACACCAATACAGTGTGACAAGCTAAGAAACGAAAAGATGGCTGTGGCAGCCTAGATCCGTTTTGAAGTTGACAAGGCGAAGAACAGGCAGAGCCTGTGGGGTGGAGTCAAGAGAGAAATCAGCCTAGAGTCGTGATATTCCCATAAGGATTCCAAGTCCATTCCTCTTGAATTCTATTAATTTTTATCTAATGCCAAATTTGTGCTGTTTGTTGACTCGCTCCTTATGTTCAGACATGAGCAATAAATCAGCTTAACTGGAACTTGACGCTTGGTCCTAATTCTTTGCACCTGACAAAAACCACCATAAAGGATTTCCAGTGTTTTACAGAAGTTAATTGTTGTTTCCTTCTTAAAAGTCAAAGCAGATATTTCGCCAAGTTCTGGCATCTTCACAACTCATTCCTCCATTGGGGATGTTTTTGTATTTTTCCATCTTTGAATATATAACAGCCTCATTGTAGCTACCATATGTAAAATCAATTATCCATGAGTCTTTTCCAATTGTCTATCAATAAATCCCAACAAGAAAAGTACCTCCTTATTGTTAAAATTATTTAAAACTTTCTGCAGCATCATGTGCATTTGTGTTCTTTCTTTCTTTTTCTTTCTCACACATCCACCATGCAAGGAAAAATATATTTCCAGCAGCAATTAGAAACATGTTTTACATCCTTGCTAATTTTCCTGCTGTCGTATACCAACAGCATTATCATTTTATGCAAATTCTCTCTTAACTTGTAAGGCAATTGAATTTCAGTCTTTTAGACACATTCTTTTCCACCATTCATCTGTATATTATTACCAAAATTCTTACCCCATTTTATCATAGTTTCTTCTTCCATTTCAAATCTTAACACAAGTTTATACATTTTAGCAATTACATGTTCATCATTTGTACATAATTCCATTTCAAATTCCATTACATACTTTTATCTTCCTGAAATCTTTTTTGCCATATTAAACCTCTTCCTTAATTATGTGTATATTAAGAAAAACCATTGAAGAGTAAATCCCTCTGCAGTCAATTGTTCTCTTGATTTCATCTTAAGTTCTCAATTTTCCTGTATTAGCAAGTCTTGATATCTTAGCCTTTATCCTTCCTTGCTGTTTCTGTTCTATAAAACACTTCTTGTACTGAGGCCAATAATAATATTTTGGGGCACAGCAGGATTTGCAGTATATCTGATCCATATTCTTAATATGGCATTCTTCTCGGACTGATTTTTGACTTTAACTTTTGCATACCGTAAAAAAACATGCCACCTAAAAATTTGTGTTTTTCTAATTGTAAAAAGGTAAAGGATTCCCTGTCAATCATGTCCAATTCTAACAGCTTGTCTCTGTTTCTTGGCTGAAGGAGCCAACGTTGTCTGAAGACAATTTCCCTGGTCATGTAGCCAGCATGGCCATCAGCCAAAATCGCACAGAACGCTGTTACCTTCCCAATGAAGTGGTACCTATTGTTCTGACCAAGGCTTCCTAGACTGTAATTACGCACACGCTTATTTTAAAAACAAGTCTTATTTTATCGCAATGCTGGGAATTGTTTTCATTCCCAGCCGGAATTAATCTCAAACAGTCCCTCAAGATAAGCACCCACCTTTCTTTTCTGTGAAGTGCTGTCAATAGTAGAAGTATCAAATGAACTAGAAAAAAAACCCTGAACTGAACGAACTCCTTTGCTTCCTGCAAAGGTTTCATCATCTTTGTCTGTCCTTTATACCTTATGGGAGGGACAATCACCTCCCAGCCTTACTCCCAAGTTGCCCATTTTGTTTCAGCTGCTCTCGCCTTCTAGCAGTTCTGTGCACATGTGCACTGGGAACAGGCCCCCCTGCACATGTGCACTGGGAACAGCCCCCCCCCCAATGCCGGTGCTACCTGGGTGTAGCCGACTCTGAGACACATAATTAATTTCACCCTTGACCCTGGTCTTCCCCCACCTCCTGGATGTATATTCTCCAATGGGACACATCCATAGCCAAGAGTCATCGATCATGCTCTCCAGTAATAAACTTTTGCACGGCAGAAGCTTCAGCCACCTAGCAATTATCTATGAAGCATTTAAGGAATGCACTACTTCCCCCACTCCCTTTCTGCTGGCAACTCTAAAAAACCAGAGAAATGTTTTTGAGTTGACAGATGTACAAATCAAATACACTAGCCAAAGTTAGGCACACAGTGTTTTGGTTTTACTAATACAAGTATTTCATAGAAAACTTGTCCCAATTATGCTTCAATGATGGCAATCAAGATTTGTTTTTTACTCCTTGATTCATCACCATCTTTTACAAAACCCAACATTTTTTTTTCTTTATTCACATCTTATGTTTATGCTTCCCAAGATCTTTTAGTGTCATACAAGTCACAGGCAAGAATGTCTCTTATTTTGTTTTGATCTTCCTCTAATAAACCTACAATAGCAATAAGAAATTAAACAAAGAACGAAATCACCACTGACCCGGCATTGAAATTACTAAGCTAGATTCTGTCTGATGTACTAATATAAATACTACAGAAAGAAGAGAAAAGGATGAATGTGCAAAAGATTTCACCAGCTCTGTTGGGGAGAGTTTAACCCCACAAAGATGGACAGATTCATGCCATCTCAAAACCTGTACCTACGCCATCTTCCCAGGGTTCAGCTGTAGCCTCCAGACACTTGAGAAAAACCTTGATTGTACCACTTGCTACACAAATTTTAGTCATTGCTGGCTTTTTCTGTGTGGATTCCTCTGATTCTCCAGATGTTAAACTAATTGATAACCTTGCATGTTCTCTGAAGACTCAGTGCCCTGAACATAATTACAAGGTTATGCTACAGATCAAAACTACTGATGTACCATAGATCTCTCTGAAATCCTGGGAATTGTGATTCACGAGAGATTCTTTCTAGAGGAATATCATCTCTCCTTCCCTCTGGACCCTGCTAGAGTCAAAAGGTGCTTCTCAACAATTAAGTCTCTATGGTTCTTTGTTAACATTATCACCCTATCAGCATGACTACTCAGCTCCACCCTCGAGTTCTTTTAAATACGATGCATACCGTTAAGTATCTCTAGCCGGCCATGATTAAAGGATCATGACATTCATGGTGACCTAACAATACAAATTCCACTCTTTCCTACTTAAGTTCCAGCCAGACGCTATAAGTCACCCAAGAAAAATGGCTCAATGAAAGATCCCTGCCAGCATTGCAAGGACAGTGATGGACAAGAATGAGTGTCTTAAAGGTGCTTTTTTTTCCCTTCAAAAGACAACTGGACTGTTTTTTTCCTCGAGGAAGAAGAAAACATTTCAATTCTCGTCCAAGAAATTTCACTGGTTCTGAGGGCAGGGAGATGGGAGGATAAGTACTGACAGTTGAGAGTGGATGGTGGAGGGATGGAAGAATAGGTGCTGACCGGATGGAAGGATGGTGGTTCTTTGCAGTCATCTGATCATTAGTACTCTCCCTGAGAGCTCTTGAGGCTACTTTGAGTTAACCAATCACAGAATGCTTTAACAAACAAATGACTGTAGAGAAATATTATCCTTCCATCCAGCCCCACCATCGGAACTGATCAAGCTGCTTGGATGAGAAGCAAAATCTCAAAGGTGCTTTTTCAAGAGGCAACTGGACTTTCTGTTTTTTCTTTGAAGATGTTTCGCTTCTCATCCAAAAAGCTATTATTTAACACCAGATAAGCTATCTAAAATATATATAGGTATGTGAAATGGATGTTGGAAGTGTAAGAATAAAGAAGGGACTTTTTAATCATCTGTGGTGGACATGTGATTAAAGCAAAATAATAATAATAATAATAATAATAATAATAATAATAATAATAATAATAATAATAATAATAATAATAATAATAATAATAATAATAATAATTGGAGTATGATTCACACTCTGATACAGAAAATCCTGAAAATGGAGATAGAAATGAAACCAGAATTTTTTATTTTGGGACTAATGGAAAAAGAACTGGAGGGAAAAAAATGGAACTTTGTTACTATACATGTTGACAGCTGCAAGACGCAACAATGGAAAGACACTTTGATGCCCACCATGGAAAAATGGTTGCAGAAGTTTATGGAGTTGACTGAAATGGCAAAACTGACTACTCTGATTAAAGAAAAGAACATACGTATTTTTGTCTCCACATGGAAACCACTTCTGAATTTCATGCCTGATGTGAGAAATAATGTAATTTTGACTTTTTTAATAGATTAGATTGATAGATCTTTATAGAAATGACTTGTTCTTAGTATTATGGAAAAACTGAAAGCTGTGATTTGATGTTAATGCCCTATTCTACTGCAACAGAGAGAGCTGAAAGTCAATGCTACTTTTTCTTTTCTTTGCCTGACCTTTCTTCACTACATTTTGCCTTTTCTCTTCCCTCCTCATTGCTCTTTTATTTACTTTTGTATTTTGTATTTTATAATATTTAATAACTTAATAAAAATGTTTATATAGAAAAAGCACCTTTGGGATAACCATGACCTGGATGACTGAAAATCTCCATAAACATGAGGAGCAAAACATCTCTTCTTCTTCTTCTTCTTCTTCTTCTTCTTCTTCTTCTTCTTCTTCTTCTTCTTCTTCTTCTTCTTCTTCTTCTTCTTCTTCTTCTTCTTCTTCTTCTTCTTCTTCTTCTTCTTCTTCTTCTTCTTCTTCTTCTTCTTCTTCTTCTTCTTCTTCTTCTTCTTCTTCTTCTCCTCCTCCTCCTCCTCCTCCTCCTCCTCCTCCTCCTCCTCCTCCTCCTCCTCCTCCTCCTCCTCCTCCTCCTCCCCCTCCCCCCTCCCCCCTCCCCCTTCCTCCTTCTTCTGGAAAAAAACAGACCAGTTAGTCCAGTTGCCTTGTGAAGAAAAAAAAAAAAGCACCTTTGAGACAACTATGACTTGGATGACTGAGAAACTACAGACAGACAGAACAAGTGGGAGAATGCTGAGAATGTTTTAACTCCTTGTAAAAAAGGGGTAAAGTGTATTTTTAACCACTGTGTGACATTTCAAGTTCAGAAAGTAAGATGATACATATTTGTGCTTTGAACAGCTAAGCTTCTGTGTGTATGCATGGTAAACAAAGCAGACGGGAGGATAAAAGCAAAAGTTGAACAATTCAGAATCATTACAAAACAAAGGGAGATCCAGATCCAGTCTCATTTTTGTGGCATGTACTTCACTCCCCCTCCCCTCCTACTGGGATTAACGTGCAGAATTTATAATCGTCTTCTTTCACAATACAAAGGGGGATTTTGCTCATATGCATGTTGTGTAACATTGCTACATGATTTTTCCACTGGTAGTAGAAGGCTCTTTTATGAAAGAAGAATGTACCAATCTGTCAGTACCCAATTCCGAAGGTTTGTTCTCTGGTCAGATTTTCTCCCCATTCATCTGTGAATCCAGATGAAGCTCTTATCGCAAAATCATTCTCATAAACAATTCAGATTTTTAAAAAACCTTTTCAAGATGAGATCTTTTCAAGTTTAACTTGCAGAAATCACCCTTCATTGCTTTGATATCTGAAATACTAAAAGGTTGTTGGTAGAATCAAAATGACTCACAGTTCTGTTCTGAACATTATTAGAAGCATTCAGAACATAACAGAAAAAAGCAAACCAAATTATCTTCTCAGATGTTCTTCAGCTATTTTTTTTTTAAAGCTTTACCTTCCATCATAGACAACACATGTATAGACGGAAACAAAATCCAACATTCAGTCCCTAATTTTATGACTCTATTTCAAGCTCTAAACTCAGAAGGAGGGGTACCACTTGGTGAAAATTGAAGAGGGAACATGAAGGATGGATTCACATCTTTTATTGTTTGTCATCATTAATCCTGATGCAGGAAGTATTGATTTGGGGAAATTTTTTAATATAACATTTGTTTTTTATGCAAAAATAAAATCTTAGCTTCAGGATTCAGTATCTCTTTTTAGTACAGGGGGGGGAAATCTTTTCTAGAACCTAGAACCTCACTCTACATCAGTATCTCCCAAGCTTCTACAATCTAGGTCAGGGGTGCCAAAGTTGATTTCATTGAGGGCCACCTCAGGGTTGTATTTGACCTCAGGGGCCACGGGGGCATGGCTGGGGTAGGTGTGACCAGCCCAACATCACTTGTGTTGGGGGCACCTGTGGTGGCCTGGGCAGGGCTGTGGAAATCCATTGCCTCCAGCAGAGGAATTTCTTGATAACAGATATAATAGATAATCAGAGTTGGAAGGGACTTTGTAGGTCATCTAGTCCAACCCCCTGCCCGAGCAGGATACCCTACACCATTTCTGACAGATGGGAGTCCAATCTCTTCTTGAAAGTCTCAAGTGATGAAGCTCCCACAATTTCTGAGAGCAAGCTGTTCCGTGAGTTGATTGTTCTCACTGTCAGAAAGTTTCTCCTTATTTCCAGGTTAAATCTCTCCTTGTTCGGTTTCCATCCATTATTCCTTGTCTGGCCTACAGGCACTTTAGAAAATAGATTGACCCCTTCCTCTCTGTGGCAGCCCCTCAAATATTGGAAGACTGCTATCATGTCTCCCCTGGTCCTTCTCTTCACTAGACTAGCCAGGCCCAGTTCCTGTAACCATTCTTCATATGCTTTAGTCTCCAATCCCCTAATCATCCTGGTTGCTCTTCTCCGTAGTTTTTCTAGAGTCCCAACATCTTTTGTATAGTGTGGTGACCAAAACTGGATGCAGGACTCTAGGTGTGGTCTTACTAAGGCTTTACAGAGTGATATTAGTACCTCACTTGATCTTGATTGCATCCCTCTGTTGATACAACTTAGGATTGCATTAGCTTTTTTGGCTGCTGCTGCACACTGCTGGCTCCTATTTAGCTGGTTGTCCATTAAGACACCAAGATCCCTCTCACGGTTACTGCTATTGAGCCTGGTTTCACCCAGTCTATATGTGTACTTTTGGTTTTTCTTGCCTAAGTGTAGGACTTTACGTTTCTCTACATTGAACTTCATTTTGTTAGAGGGGGGCCAGTGTTCTAGTCTGTCAAGATGCCTCCTTGCCTTGTGATCAAACATACTTTTGTTAGTCATTTGTTTCGCTAGCCCTCTGACAGCAAAAACAGAGCTCAGGAGGGGCGTGCGTGGCCTTCCCAGGTTCTGTTTTCAGCTGCAATGGCCTCTTATAGCCCTATGCCAGTGAAAACAGAGCTCAGAAGGCTGTGCACAGCCTTCTTGAGCTCTGTATTCACTGGCAGAGGCACCGCAGGCTGGTCCTTCATTATTTCCAGGCAGTCCTGAGGGCCAGATCTAAGCACCCTGCAGGCCGAATCTGGTCCCCGGGCGTCGAGTTTGACACTCTTGGTCTAGGTCCTTCAAGGTATGTTGGATTTCTATTCCCAGACAGTACGGCTACTGGCTATCACATGGAGAACAAGACTGTAACAGATGGGTCAATTAGTATAACTCAGAATAAAATATTGAACGAGGTGAACCTGTGATGTGACTCAAAAGAAATATTGAATAGAGCAAGGGTCTTCAAACTTGGCAAGTTTAAGACTTGTGGACTTCAACTCCCAGAATTCCTGAGCTGACATGACTGGAGGAGGAATTCTGGGAGTTGAAGTCCACAAGTCTTAAAGCTGTCATGTTTGAAGGTCCCTGGAATAGAGTTTCAATTTCTGAATTAGATAGATCGAAAGTTTGACTCAATAGAAAGCATTTTCTTATCTTTTAAATACCTATCCTTATTATTCTAGCATTTTCTGATGTCTGGCACTGAAGGAATAGTATTAAACAGCAGATAGCATGGTTTATTGTATTACTTCCAAAATCAGACAATCAATAGCAATGAAAAAGGTGTGGGAGTTCAGATTCATTATAAGTTTACATTCATGTCACAATCTTACATTCAAGACACAGAAAAATCTCATTAGAAATTCTTCAAAGGTCTAATAATTCTCATTTCATTCACAAGGACTTTCTTTTTTTTATTGCCATCTTCATTTCCTGGTTTCTTATATTCATATTCTACTCTTTCTTTAAAAGCTCCAGACAATTTACCTAACACTGCCTCTTCCAATTTTTCTTCACAACAATCATGCGAACCGGGGTTTGCTGAGAGAACAGGCTGATTGGACCAAAGCCACCCATTGAATTTCCAAGGTTAAGGGCAGACTTGAAACTTGATTTCTCCAGTGCCAGTCAAACCCCTTAACCATTTTCATAACCTGATTTACATGTGCAGTAAACCCTGGATTTAACAGAACAATTGGGGGAAAGAAATGTTTATTATACATTATATATTATTCAGTGGCAGATGAGATTGCATAATGGAAAGTGCAATGCATGAAATGTAAAATCGTATCATATAAATGGAAAACAGAAAACAGGTTTTTTCATTGCATCTGAAACTAAGTAAACCTAGAGTATACCCTATGTGTGTTTGTGTATATTTTTTTCACTTACTTTCTCTTTTTCCATGAGCTATCCCAAGTGACGTTACATAGTCAAATTTAATGCATAATAATTATGTTTGTTCAACACATTTATGGTAATTTACTGACTTAATCCTTTGTTTGGGTTGCAGAGTACTTTGGACTCCAACCAAATAGGTCTGTTAACATATTAAAGCCAACTATTATCATCATAGTTAAAATTAAATTTAGCATGTTGTAGGAGTGCAATAAAGTTTTAAAATATATTTGAATAACTATCTATAACAAACAATCTTTAATGAACAGGTTTTTATTTTGTGGTTCACGATTGGTTGGATTGTTTGAGTCTGACCAATCTAAAAGAGAGAAAGAGAGAGAAAATTGTGGTGCCAACTAAGATTGGAGAAAGAGAAAGTTATCCTTTTATCCTGTTCCATAAAAAATATAGAATTCCAACAGGAGTAATAGAATATAGGAAAATTAGTGTTATGCATTTCTAAAATATTCTAAGAAGCTTATTCAGAATAATAAAAAAAACTATGCTGAGAATTTACATTATTTATGTATATAGCATTTCAAGAAGAAATGAAACACGAGAAATACAGTTGGATGATTCTTAGATGCTTCATGAGATTAAATAAAATAAGCATAATTAGATTTCAGACAAAATTTATTCTCATGATTCTTATTGGAAAGGAGAAGATGGCTCAAAACTATACTTAAACCATACAGTATTAGAACTATTTTTTTTTCTGTGAATTTGTCTCAAGGGACGAACAGTGATGTTTGTTTGGAGGGCAAGGAATAAACCTGAGGGCAGTGAAGCCTTTTGCTTCTCCTTCAAATGCCAGAGCTGGCCTCTCTACAAAATACCAAGGAAACCTTTGACTTCTGCTTTGCAAGCCCTTCTTTTCACCTTTAAAAAATTGCACGTCTCTCTGCTCTTACCGTTTATCAACCAATCCGAATAGAGCTGGAAGTGACCTTGGAGGTATTGGAAGGAATATCCTCCTGGGTCCAGTTCCAAGTAGGGAAGAAAGACACTGGAAACATGGTGACTGCTTGGAAGGATGATTTAATGGTGGACAGGACCACATGGCTTGGGGCTCCAAAGTGAAAAGGACGATCACATGCTTCAAGATGGAAAAGAAGAAGGGGCAAGATCAGAGGTGGTATTCAGCAGGTTCTGACCAGTTCTGGAGAACCGGTAGCGGAAATTTTGAGTAGTTCACAGAACCAGCAAATACCACCTCTGACTGGAGATTTTACAGTATCCTTCCCCTGCCATGCCCAGCAAGCCATGCCCACAGAACTGGTAGTAAAAAAATTTGAATCCCACCACTGGGCAAGATGCCGAGAAACCCTTAGTTTTATACCCTCTGTTGGGCCTCACCTTAGTGTTTCCTGTTCCTGTGTAAGAAATGTATCCCATTGGCTGTCAGACGCGCAGGGGAGGGTTTTTTAGCTAACATTGTAGGCTTTGTCTGGACTACATGGCTTCACCTGAGTGCTGGCTAATGCAATCTTCCCAGGCCAGGTGGTGAGATGGGTAGAGGTCTTTGTTATGTAGAATATTCTGGCCCATGCCTTAAGGGGCCGCCCATTAACTAAGGTGGGGGATGAACTTCTGCCTCTCTGAGTTTCTACTTCTTTTTAGGGGAAATATTCTGCCTTTTTAGTATTTCCTAAAATATTTCATTTTTGTAGGAGAGGGGTGGGTGCTAACTTCCAACAGAGGTCTTCTGGTCCAACCCACTACTCAAGCAGAAGACCCTGTACCATTTCAGACAAGTGGCTGTCCAATATTTTCTTAAAAATCTCCAGCGATGGAAGTTTTTTTTTTTTTTTTTTTTTGACTGCTTTTACTGTTTTCATTTCTTCTCCACCAAGACCAATCACTTTTTCCTGTTGCCCTGATTTTGGGAAAAGTGCCCTTTATTTGGTGGTCTTCTTTTGGATCTTGTTTTGGGTTTTCAATGATGAGGGTGGGTCATTATCCCCGCTGCCTCCTTGGCAAACAATTGTATCTTTGATAAAATATCTCCACTGCAATATCTCTCTGCTTGGTAGAAATATCGTCAGAGTCAAAGTGGTGGCTCGCCCTGCAGATCTGCACATCTTTTAATGTGAGTTAGTATATTAGCTGCCTGGCAGCTGACTTAGACATTTTACACCTTATTATTTCCAACATCCACTCTCTGTCTTTCTTCTTTTTCTGCCCCCGCCCTCATCTCCTTCTAAGACCTGACATGAATCAAACTGAGAAACTTCTCTTTTTCACTCACATCTTGTTACCTGTTATCTAAGTGCCCTCTAACGGCATTAATAAAACAATTTCCCTCTCTTGAAAGGGGAATCTTGCAATTTTGCACAGGCAGGGGTGCCAAGCAGCAGTTGGGCTGCCATTGTCTGGAGGTTAGACGGGCTGTCTTTCCCTCACATTTTAGGATTTGGGAATAAATTAGGGCTGTGGTAGAATAACAGGGACAGAGAACAATGGGGAAAAAAACCCCCAAATCCTGAGGATTTGTGTGCTTGGTAAATGTCTGTGGAGATTCTCAGTCATCCAGGTCACGGTTGCCCTAAAAGTGCTTTTTCAAGAGGCGATAGACTTTTTGTTTTTTTCTTTGAAGATGTTTTGCTCCTCATCCAAGAAGCTTCCGCTGCTTGTTTAGGGCTGAGGAAGCTTCCTGGGTGAGAAGCAAAAGGTCTTCAAAGAAAAAAACAGAAAGTCAAGTTGCCTCTTGAAAAAGCACCTTTGGGATGTGTGCATGGTAAGGTACGTGGCCCTTGGTCTTTGACCCCCCTAATACAGGTGTGTCAAACTTAGATAGCAGATAATCAGAGTTGGAAGGGACCTTATAGGTCATCTAGTCCACCCATCCCTCCACCCAAGCGGGAGATCCTACACCATTTCTGACTCGATTTCATTGAGTGGCATCAGGTTGTGGCGGGGGGGGGCATGGTCAGTGGGCATGTCCAGCTTGATGTCATTCGTGTTGGGGGCACCTGTGGTGGCCGGAGTGCTCTGTCAACAAAAATGGGCTCCCAAGCTCAGTTTTCAGCCACAACGGCCTCCTGTAGTGCTGTGCCATTATTGCTGGCAGAGGCACTGTGGGCCAGTTCTTCCCTGTTTCCATGGCAGCCCCGCAGCCAGATCTAAGCACCACATGGGCTGAATCCGGCCCTTGGGGCCTTGAGTTTGACACCCTTGCCCTAATCTGTTCTTATTCCTCAAATCCAGGTGACCAAAGAGGAGAAGAAGAAAGGAAACATGTATGTGTCTCTGTGTTTGTTTCTCTGTGTGCATGGATACAAGTGTGTGTGTGTGTGTGTGTGTGTGAGAGAGAGAGAGAGAGAGAGAGAGAGAGAGAGAGAGAGGGAGACTTTTTCAGTTTCTCAGTCAGAATTCAACAACTTGTTTATTGTTTATCTGGAGTTAATAAAATGTAACCAGCACTGTTTTGTTGTCCCCCCCCCCCCAAAAATCAGTTGTAATGATGTTTCCAGGCAGAATAAACATATTTTAAATCCATTTTTCAAATTAATAATGAAAGCAATTACTGTGCATTTCAAAGATGCTATTAAAATATTAAATATTCTAAGAGATCGTCTTCCTGCATTCCAGCAATAAAGCTTCTTTATTCTTATCAAATTATGCCACTTTGCTTTCTGCTCGGCAGCCTGGCCTCTGTACGCCCAAGGTTTCAAAGTCACGGACATTAGTTTCATATCTGTCCACTTTCCAATTCCCCATTTTCCAGGTTCTTAGTTAATCAGAACATTTTTTTTTTCAATTCTAAACCTTTCTTCCTTTGATTCTTCAATCCATCTATCGTATTTTTCAAACCTATATTCAGCTTCTGAATTCCACATTACCTAAACATTTTTTTTATATATACAGGCCATCCTCAACTTACAACATTTCATTTGGTAACCGTTCAAAATCAGAACAGCACTGGAAAAAAAAAGTGACTTTTTCACACTTATGACCATTGCAGCATCCCTGTAGCCACGTGAACAAAATTAAGCTGCTTGGCAACTGACTCGTATGGTCCTGCGATAACTTTTTTGTTGCTTTTTCTGGCAAGCAAAGTCAACAGGGAATCCAGATTCACTTAGCATCTGGGTTGCTAACTTAACAACCACAGTGATTCACTTAATAACTGTGGAAAGAAAGGTCGTACAATGGAGCATAACTCACTTAACAAATGTCTCACTTAGCAACAGAAATTTTATGTGCTTATGACTCAGTTCTGGTTCATAAGTCAAGGACTATCTGTATTTTATAAATGTTCATAAGCCCAAAATAGCTGAATGTTGCCTTCCTTTGAAAGGAGATTTTCCTCTCTTCTTTTGATTCCAGAAAGGGGAAGCATCTCAGGGGCCTTCTTAGATGTTTCTTCACCCTAGGAATGAGAAGCACAGAGGCCAAGATAATCTTAGTTCTGAAGAACCAGCCCCAAGTTTCAGTATATTGACAGAGCCAATCAACAGAGACTTCTGGACCAGATAGTTCGTGATTCTGATTCAGTAGAGTACAATTTATGTTCTTACGTTCATAGGGTCACCATCTTATGATGATCTTCATTCAGAATAACAGAATTGAAAAGGACCCTGGAGGTCTTCTAGTCCAACCCGCTGCTCAAGCAGGAAACCCTACATACCATTTCAGACAAATGGTTGTCCAGTATCTGTTTAAAAATCCTCCGGTGTTGGAGCACCCATACCTTCTGAAGGCAAGTAATTCCAGTGGTTTATTCTCCTTAGATCTAGGCTGATTCTCTCCTTGATTGGTTTCCATCCATTACTTCTTGTCCTGCCTTCAGGTACTTTGGAGAATAGGTTGACCCCACATCTTATCATTCCCTCTCTCCTACTTTTATAAACTTGGAGAAGAAGATTTCCTGTTAAATGGAGAAGATCACCTGACACACAACTCAAGAAAGGCAACAGAAGAAGAAAAGCAAGCTAAATGGAAGGAGGGGGGAAATATATTTGTTTCCTTTGCACTTTTAAAGCCACCTTTTGCTGCGATCTAGTGGACATTTTGAGTTTGGTAGCCCAAATACAATTGCCCCAAAGAAATGGGAATAGCAATGGCACTTAGATTTATAGTCATAGTGCTTTTACAGCCCTCTCTAAGCAGTTTACAAAATCAGTATATTGCCCCCAGCAATCTAGCTCCTTATTTTACCTACCTCAGAAGGATGGAAGGCTGAGTGAACCTTGAACGGGTCAGGATCGAACTCCTGACAGTGAGCAGAGTTAGCCTGCTATATTGCATTCTAACTAATGGGTCACTCACTTGGGAAGCTAAGGGATCCCTTCCCAACTTTATTTGACAGATAGCAGGTACAACAAATTGGCAAAGACATTAACTGGGACTTTATCACTTTCAGTTTCTCTCTCTCTCTCTCTCTCTCTCTCTCTCTCTCTCTCTCACACACACACACACACACACACACACACACACACAGACACACACACACAGACACACACTTAAATGGACAAAGACTCCTAATTGGTTTTTTTTTATTGGCAATCTTCCTTTTAAGCTGTTATTTTTTGTTTAGGTTTAAATGGCTAATTTCCAGTTGTTTTCAATAACATTTGTTTTGTTGTGTTTATAATTCGGTGATTACAAGTGACTCTGAGTTTTTTTTAAAAAACTTGGAAAGATAGTATTAATTTGGAAAGATATTATTACAGTCTCCTGTAATGTGAGTCTGAAGATTTTTAGAGGGTGTCTTGGCTTTAATCAAATCTTAAATCCTTGCATCTCTTCTGCATATGATGTTTGTAGCAGATGTTCACTTGCTTATCAAGGGTCCTTTAACAAAAACAGCATCTGTGTGGAAGGAAAGGAAGCTGTGACATTAATCCTACATGCCTTTTTTCCTTCTGTGAAAAAAAGTATTTTTGTGATCTGGCACATAAATGCAGTCTTATATTGAACAGATGTCCTAGAATACAACCAAATATCTTATCCTACGGTATTTGGGTATCCTTATTTTTAAAACCTTATTTTAATAAATCGTACTTCAAATACAATGCATCAAAGAGGGAAGCTGAATGGCAAGCAACCACAGGAATGTATCCAGGGGTGGGATTCAACTGGTGTTGCTACTGGTTTGGTGATTATGTTTTGCGCGCATGTAATACACCTAAAGTTGTGCCGCCTGGACAGCTGATAAGTGCTGCGTGTGGGTGAGCGGCATTTGAAAAAGCACTTTTTTTACTGCTTTTTCAACCTTAGCTGTGCCGCACAAAGCAGCTGAGGTTGAAAAAGCAGAAAATAAAGGTCAGGTAGCAGCCCAGGCAGGCGGGTGGGCCAAACAGCAGCAGACACAGAACCGGTTCTGTGCCTGCTGTTCTTCAGAGCTACTGGTTCTATAGAGCCGGGCAGAACCGGTAGCATACCACCCCTGAATGTATCCAGTGGTGGGATTCAATTTTTTTTCCTACCAGTTCTGTAGATGTGGCTTGGTGGGGATGGCAGGGAAAGGATACTGTAAAATCTCCATTCCCACCCCACTCCAGTAACCTGCTTTCCAGCTCCATTCTCCTGTGCAGGGCAACCAAAGAAGACCCAGCTGATCAGCTGGGACTCAATGGGAGGCAGAGAATAGATGGGGGCGGGGCCAGTCAGAGGTGGTATTTGCTGGTTCTCCAAACTACTCAAAATTTCCGCTACTGGTTCTCCAGAACTGGTCAGAACCTGCTGAATACCACCTCTGAATGTAACATATGATCAATGTTCAACTCAGGGCTACATCTTCTTGAATTTGACTTACTCCCAGATCAGTGGGCTTAGAGTAACAGCACTTGGTGTACTGAAGGTAAACGCCGATTCCTTAAAATAAATCAGGGCTGTCAAAGTCCTGTCCCATGGGCCAGATGCATGACATGCCCATACCTAGTTTAGCAAAGGGGGAAAAAAAGTCTAGATATGTCACGTGACACTGCCGTGACAACATGAGTTTGACACCCCTGAAATAAATGAAAGATCTGACATTCAGTTTAGTTTAGAAGAATAGCATTGATAGCATGTGTATTTCCACTGTAAAGTTTGGAAAGCTAAGCTGTCTTCAACCTGCTTACAAGATGGAGAGGAGACTTGAAGGAAGTCCCTTCGCTATAAGCTAAACTGGGAAGTTGAGGAAAAAAACCATTCAAGAGAACCACTTCTGTGCTGTGTTGTTACCAATCAAACAATATGGATGTGTTTCTGAAGTCACCAGGATAGTCACAGCAAGTGGCAGCATGGTTGATAATTGAATGAAAGATCAGAAGAAAACTCCAGACGAGACTAAACATCTCAGAAGGCAATAGCTGACTATTTCTTTCTTTCTTTCTTTCTTTCTTTTTTTTTTTTGAAATTTTTTTTTGGGTTTTCACAAAAAAAATTAAATACAAATAAAACAACTTTTTTTGAAAATAGCATGGTCCCGGGTTACACTTCTTCATACAGACACAAACTCAATTTCATGCTCACTTTTATGTTTTATTTCATATCTTATTACTGTTTTACATTTTCTACATAGTTTTTCTCTTCTCTTAATTTTCTCAATTTTATTTTAATTATCTCATCTCAATTCAAATCATTATATTTATACTTTTGTCTGTCCTGTTTCAATTTCATATTTTCTTTTCTCATTAAACAAATTTTCTCCTGTAGTTACTAATTGGAGTATGACACCTTTATATCTTTTAATTACATCCATTCAACTCTTATTTAAACTTCAATATATACCTTGAGGTTATAACATTCAATATAATACATAACTTCCAATCGAATTCTGCTTGGTACATTCTTATAATACAAACTATATTCTTTAAAAAAAATTATAAATATATGTAATTATAAACCCTCATTCCATTCCAATTCAGTTCTATCATTAATATTAGTTAAAGTCTTAACATCTTTAACATTTCTTTTCAATTAATATCATACTTCCTTGGGAACACTTATAAGCTTTCCGTAATTAATTTTTTCCCATATTTCTCTTCCCTTATATTTTATAAAACATTAAATAATTAAAATGTTCCCATCCTTTCCTAATTTAATTCTCTCATTCATTTTATTTCATTATTTATTAACAAACATTTCACTAGATTACAATAACTATTTTATCCATCATTTTAATCATACATTGTTTCATATTTTCTAAAATTATTTCTTTCTAATATAACAATACCATCTTATGTACCTTTGCAGAATCCCTTTTTCAATTAAATTTTCACCCATTATCTCTAAATAGGCCCTGTTTCTCCATATCTTGTTTCTGTCCTTTATAACTTCTTTTCCTTTCCTTCTTCCCTCTCTTCTTCTCCCTTCCCTTTTTAGCCCCTTGTCTCTCTACTTCTAATTCTCTCTTCTATATTCCCCTCTTCTGTTGCTTTCTAATATTATACTTATTTTTCAAACTATTCTTCCTTTTCTTGGTTGTTTTTTCAAATCTTAAACTTTTTATTCTCTTTCCCCCCTTTCCTTTTTTCCCCACATAAAATTACTTGTTTATTAAAGATGGCTTCTTTGTCCCAGTCTTCTTGTTCTGCAGGCATTTCTTGTTGTTTCTCATAGTTCCAGATCTTCATTTCTAAGAACTGAAATATGAAGCCAAAAGAATCTCTCCCTTCTTCTGCATCTTCTTTGTACTTTTTAAGTTCCATTTCCAGTTCATCTAAAAGTAGTGCCATTTTAAACACTTTTAAACAACCACCTGATTGATTTTAGTCATTCAAATGCAATAACCAAAAATCCAGAGATCACCAAATAATCCAAATACTCCCAAGCTGTTTCTTCATGCTTCTTTTTTCCACTTTCTCTTCCTGGGGTTCTACTATTTTGTTGCCAAGTTTCAGTTAAAATGTATCTTTTAGAAGTCTTGTTGAGGTTTTACTGTAAATTCCTTTTAATTCCAGGCAGTCTCTTCCCTTTTTTCCAGATCCTGCCCTTTTATTCTTTTTCTCTCCTTTCTTGCTTTTAAAAGCTTTTAAGTATCCAGAAATCTTTATTATCCCTTTGACATTTTATTTTCAGCTTATATGTCTATTGATGTCAAAGTGGATTTTTTCCCAATTTCTTATTTAAATCTCTTAGCTGTCAGTATAGGGAAAGGGACAGAAGAAAAAAAACCAAATCCTTTCCCTTTTCTCTCTCCTTCACTGCTTCAAAGTCTTCTTTGGGAACAATGTTACTTTTTTAAAAAGTTTAAATTCCAGGGTACCTTAGTTGTTGTTTTTGCAGTTTAACCCAGTCAACCAAAACTTTCTCTTCTTATCTTCCTCCTGCACATTCTTTTCTGGTCAAGTTCTTCTTTGAGGTGGCCATTTCTGACCACCGCTGCAACTGCCTTTGGGAAAGGGAGTAATGGACAGCTGAGGAGGAGAGGTGTAGCTCTCCTCAACCCTGCTGGCAGTCTCCCCCCTCTTTACCACCTCTACGGGGTGGCTTAGCCCTGAAACCATCCGGCTCGAGGCGCTCCAGCAGTGAGCACGGATTGAAACTGCGCACGATCGCGGTTTCAGTCTGTCCGCGAAGAGGCTCAAACCAGAAGTTCCCATAGCTGACTATTTCGTGTTCACTGGAAAATGGAGTTAAACATTTCTCACCCCAATGTCATGTTTTGGGGGGAGGAGACTTAAAAGCTTCCTCTTCTGGAGTTTATTGAGCTCCTTGTGCAGTTGATTGGCCACTTGGAGAACAGACTGCTGGACTAGATTGGTCGGGCATCCTTTTTCCTTTTACTGACTGGTGACAGGGAGCCACATCAGAGGGATGAAAGAGCCACATGCAGCTCCTGAGCTGTGGGTTGCCGACTCCTGGACTAGAAGACCTCCAATATCCCTTCCAACTCTGCTATTCTATTCTATTCTATTCTATTCTATTCTATTCTATTCTATTCTATTCTATTCTATTCTATTCTATTCTATTCTATTCTATTTCTCAACTACTCTTTGGGCTAAATGTGTGGAGAAAATAAAACAAACTTTGCTTCAATATTTGGTAAAACAAAAGCTTTTTTTTATTCCTTCCTCCGCAAGGACTCCAAGACAACAGCTAAGTAAATAAAATAAAGTCGGATCTAACCTGAGGTTCCCGGAACTCGGTATTTATAATGATTTTCCCTCATTACTCCCTATTACCCATGATTGCCTTTATTACCCCAATTACCACTATTATTTATGATTACTCATCATAATTCAATCCCATGTATCGTGGTTAATGCACATATCTTAACCAAACAGCATTTTCAATATACAGCATGTATGATTATTATACAGAGTTTATTCCAATGAAGGGGATTGGCATTCTTCAGATCAACAGGGCTTCGTTTCAAATGCGTGTGTTGCGTAGTCGCGACAGGCATCCCCCTCTACCAGGAACCAGTCTATAAAACAATATATATTATATCACTACTTATTTCTCTACTTGTGGTCCAGGTTTACCTGGATATTTGACATGAAATTGCCTTATCAGTCTGTTTGCACATATATCTGATACTTTTACCCAGGTTGTCTCTGTTTCAGGCTACCCCTTCCATCTCATTAAGTATTGCAACACTTTTGTATGTATCCGGGATTTTGTCAATTTCAGCATGTGTCACATCTTTAGCTAGTACAGATTCTTCAAGTTGAGGTATATTACTGTGTTCTACAGGCTTCAGTAAACTAGCATGAAACACAGGATGTATTCGGTGTAACCGTGGTGGTAGTTTAAATTTTACAGTTACGGGGTTTATCACTCTTGTAATTTGGAAAGGTCCAATATATTTTGGTCCTAATTTTCGACTATTTAAATATAATTTTATATATTTAGTTGATAAGTAAACATAATCTTCAGGTTGGAATATTTTATACTCTTTTTTTTTCTTGTCTGCTTGTTGTTTGTATTCTAGTGCTGTTTTATTGAGAGTCTCTTTTACTTTATCCCAACTATCCTGTACTTTTTTTGACCACATTTTGACACTCATAGGATATTGATCATCACACTGTAAATCGGGGATTGGAACACATTCTATCCCATTTACTATTTGGAATGGACTATATCCTGTGCTTTCATGTATGGCATTGTTATATGCTACTTCAGCAAATGGCAGTAACTCAGCCCATTCTTGCTGTTGATAAGAGATGTATGATCTCAAATATCTTTCAACCATCGCATTAGCTCTTTCAACAGTACCGTTAGTGCTGGGATGGTATGCAGAGCTAAGACCTTAAGAGGAACCTAAAAGATGTACAAACACTCTCCAAAATCGTGCCGTGAATTGCATACCCCTATCTAAAATTATTCTCCTGGGTGTGCCATGCAGTCGATATATGTGCTTTATAAATAGGTTTGCTAACTTTGTTGCTGAAGGTAATCCTTTACATGGTATGAAGTGAGCTTGTTTTGAAAATCTATGATAGTCCAGATTACCGTGTATCAGTTACTGCTGGGCAACTCTACAATAAAGTCCAGGCTATTGTCTTGCTTCATTTCAAATGTGTGTGTTGCGTAGTTGCGACACTATTCTATTCATCCATCCCCCCCTTGAGTTCATGGCAGCTGATACTGAATGCTTGTGAAGTGCAAGCATGATATGGCAGCTGATATGGTCAATGTTTGGGTGAGACTCTATCAGGAATGACTAGGGTTGTGGATTATACTGAGAAGAAAGAAATGGCAAGCTTCTCAAAGTGAAGGTGACCATGAAAATGATACAGGCATGGTACCAATAATTAACTTTGTTTCAAAGGAGATGTTACCTTTAGAGAGAAATAGTGAAAAAGAGTTATCACTTTCTTGCTTTACAGCTCTCACGTTTCAGAGAATGCTAGTCTAGACAGGTCACTGACCTGGACCAATGGAGAGTTCAGATATATGCTGACCATGGTGCTTTGGCTATAATGGTCTTACTGACCCCCACACCCCACCTGCTGAATGGGGTGGAAAGGTGACAATGGTCTTGGCACACCAATCACTCTTTCTGGATTAGATCTGCTGATATTGTCCTTATTCTTTTAGGACCAGAGCTCTGGAATGTCAGTGAGAAATTAATTGTCAATACCAGCCTTTATAACCAGTATAAAGTTGACTCAGCAGCTCTTTCCGGCAGATGATCCTAAGGTCTTGGCTTGGTAAATTGCCATTATGTTGCCATGATAAGCAGACCTGTAAATGTTTTTTTTTCTCCCTCTCTCTTCTATTTCAAAGCTGAATTATAGTATTGACATTTAACATGAGAGTTCATTTGTCTGCTCTGGCTTCAGTCATTGTTCTAAACAGTCAGGCAATCAATTAATAGTGGAGTTTTTTTCTACTAATGTGTATGTATGTATGTGTGTATATTAAAAGCACAACTATAATGACGTGGGAAAATACTCGAACAAAGCTGAATACCATATATACATACATACATACATACATACGTATATAAGACATAAGACATAAGACATAAGAATTTATTTGTCATTACACTCGCAAGCGGGTGCAACGAAATGAGGTGCTCTTCCACAAAGTAAAAACTGGACAAACACCACTAAAAAGAAAAAAATTAAACTAAACACAACCAACCATTCAATCATCTCTATGCAATTTAAAAATGTAAATACCCCATTACTCTCAGCCATTTAATTCCACAAAAATCTTATGACCCTGCATTCAAACTCAAAACTGCACTTGGATAAAAACTGTTCTTAAATCTGGTCGTCCTTGTTCTTAATACCCTAAATCTCCTTCTCGATGGTAATAGTTCAAAGAGCTGATGTCCTGGATGAGAGGAGTCATTCAATATATTAAGTATCTTCCTCTTACGTCTATTCCTATACAGTTCTTCCAAAGAGGGGAGTGAGCAGCCAATGATGTTTTGGGCCGTCTTGATCACCCTCTGAATTGCCTTTTCTCTGCCACTGTGCAGCTCGAGAACCATACACAGAGACAGTAGGATAATATACTCTCAATTGAACTCCGATAGAAGGTAGTCAGTAGACTCTCAGCCAGTTGTTGTTTCCTAAGAATCCTTAGTAAATACAACCGTTGTTGTGCCTTCTTAATTAAAGCAGCGGTGTTTGCACTCCAGGTCAGGTTATTTGTAATGATGGTCCGAGAAACTTACATTCAACCACCTGTTCCACACGAACTCCCTCTATATACAGTGGCTGAATGTCTGCTCTTTTTTTCCTATAGTCCACTATAACCTCCTTGGTCTTCTTAATATTAAATAGAAGATTATTATTTTTGCACCAGCGGGATAGCTGTAATACCTCATCCCGATATATATGTATATATGTATATATGTATATAAAGATAGATATAGATATAAAGATATATGTATATATATGTGTATATATGTATATATGTATATATGTATATGTATATGTATATGTGTATATATATATATATATATATATATATATATATATATATATATATATATATTTGTTTTCTTATATATATGTGTGTGTGCGTGTGCGTGTGTGTGTGTGTATGTGTATGTAAGTATGTGTGTGTATGTGTGTGTATATATATATATATATATGTTTTCTGAGGTTCATGGGTATTTGTATGTGGATCTTTGGTTATTCGGGTTTTCTCCCGCGTAAGATTGGAAGTATCTAGGCAACGTTTCGATGAAGTCTCATTCATCATCTTCAGGCTTGCTTCTTGGCTCTGTGCTTCTCAGAGTGATGTGAGCTTTCAGCTGCTTCTTCCTTCTAACTGCCAGTGGGGTGTGACTTGACTGGGTGGGGGCTTGGCTGCGTTCCGATTGGGTGGGGGTGTGTTCTCATTGGTTGGAGGCTTGGCTGTGTTCTGATTGGTTGGGGGCTGGCCGTGTTTTGATTGGCTGGAGCGTGCTCTGTTCAGGTGGGGCTTGGCCGTGCTCAGGCTAGTCCCAGCTGCTGGGGATTTGAGCTGGTGAGCTGGGATCTTGCTGTTTGGCTTTGAGTTCGTGGTGGTGCCACATCTTCATGGTGGGGTCAGTTAAGCTTCATGTATGGCTCAGATGGGTTTGAAGTGGGTAGTGATGCAGCTGCAGTGCGGCTTCTGGTCTGTGGTCATGTCTCATCTTCTGTGTGGGTGTGAGTCTGCTTTTTACATGGAAGTGTGGTGGTGGTATCTTGTGTGGCCCTCGTGGGTGTGGGTCTGGTGTCATTCATCATGTTAGGTACTCGTCTGTTCATGAGGCGGGTTTCCAAATGGCTGGTAAGCGGGAGGTGTCATCTCTTTTATTCATGCTGTGTGGGCGTTTTTCTATCTCTATGGCTTCTCTGATTATTCTGTTGTTGAACTATCGCCAAAACTGAACACTTCAGCACTTCTGATGCCTGATGATGGCAGATGAGATTCTGCTGAAACGTTGCTACAACTTTAAAAGCACCACTACTATGACGTGGGAGAATACCCGAACAAAGCTGAAAGCCATACATGTAAGTACCATGAAAACTTAAGAATATATATATATATATATATATATATATATATATATATATATATATATATATTTTCTTAAGTTTTCGCGGGTACTTCATGTATGGTGTTGACTTGGTTGGTATTTTCACGTCATTATAATTCTTTAAAGTTGTAGCAACGTTTCAGCAGAATATATATCGATCTTTGGTTATTCGGGTTTTCTCCCGCGTAAAATTGGAAGTATATTGGCGACATTTCAATGAAGTCTCATTCATCATCTTCAGGCTTGTGTCTTCGGCTTTGTGCTTCTTGGACTAATGTGAGCTTGCAGCTGCTTCTTCCTTTTAACTGCTAGTGGGGGTGTGACTTGATTGGGTAGGGGCTTGGCTGTGTTCTGATTGGGTGGGGGTGTGTTCTCATTGGTTGGGGGTTTGGCTGTGTTCTGATTGGTAGGGGGTTGGATGTGTTCTGATTGGCTGGGGGCGTGTTCTGTTCAGGTGGGGGCTTGGTTGTGTGTATTTCCTAAGAAAGGGAAGTTTTTTTTTTCTTTGAAAAAAATGCAATTAAAAATGCAATAAAACATTAAATGAATTAGCAGAGTTGAGTCAGCAGGAGTTAAGCTTAGAGTCTTTGTATAATTTAAAGGTTTAGATGTGGGATGTTGGAACAAAGTTGTACTATTTTATTTATTTGTGTCCTGCCTGAATTATTTTTACAAATAACTCAAGGTGGTGACCATATCCAATGCACCTTCCTCCCAGTGGTGGGATTCAAAAAGTTTTACTACCGGTTCTGTGGGCATGGCTTGGTGGGCAGAGCATGGCTTGGTGGGCAGGGCATGGCTTGATGGGCGTGGCTTGGTGGGTGTGGCATGGGAAGGTTACTGCAAAATCCCCATTCCCTCCCCATCCCACTAACCTGCTTTCCAGCTCTGTTCTCCTGTGCAGGGCAAAAAAAGAAGACCCAGCCGATCAACTGGGACTCGGGAGGCAGAGAATAGATGGGGGCAGGGCCAGTCAGAAGTGGTATTTGCCAGTTCTCCGAACTACTCAAAATTTCCGCTACCTGCTGAATACCACCTCTGCTTCCTCCTCCTATTTGCTAGAACAACAACCCTGTGAGGTGAGATGAGCTGAGACAGAGAGAGAGAGAGACTGGCTCAAAGTCACCCATCTGACTTTCCTGGCTAAGGTGGTGCTAGAACTCACAGTCTCGTGGTGAGTAGCCCAAGGTTGTGTGTGTTAGGAATTCCTTGATTTGGGGTGGAGTCGGGGAAACTGAATGGAACCGAACATTTACTGGCCAAATACCCTTCTTGATACCTACACAGAGTTCACAGCAGATATTATTCTCTGATAAAGAAATGTCTGTCGCTGCCTAGGATTGAACTCTTAACTTTTCAAGTGGGAGATGAGCATCTTTACCTCTAGGCTACAATGTCACTCACAAAAATGATATTATAGTTAATATACATAAAATGAATAGGATTGTGCAGAGTTCAGTTGAACAAATATTGAAGCTTATGTAGAAGGACCGAAACAAGTGTAATGTTTGGAAACTGAGCAGATTCAGACTTGGTATATTTTAGATATGTATGAAGTTATTCCATTTTATGGACGCCAGAGATTTGTGAGTTATGTTATGTATAATGACATTTGCTTCTTGCCCAAGGCAAACTAATAAGTTACTTTCTCTGTTACAGTGATATCCCTTATGCTAGTAAAATTTCACGTCAGTTTCCATTGAAGCACCACAGTACCAGAAAATGTTGAATGGCTTGTAATTGATAGGATTAACAGTTGGAAAATTCACAGAGTTTTGTCCTGGTCCTGTTGAGGAATCTGCAAAGTTAGCCTTCAGTGTGGACTGTGAGAAGCTCAAAGGGTAAGCTGGAGATGACTTTTGAGGCTCTTCCTCTGAGATTTCATTTCCATCTTTTTTCACTTTTGCTGAAAATAGATCCAAACCTATTAGGATAGAGTTCCCCAACATTTCTGGCTTTATGGATTAGGGGGAGAGAGGAGATGGTTCCACACGAGCAAACAGCAAGCCTGTGTGTGCACACATGCTTATTGATCACGCAAATAGAGCATGCATGTGCTTGCCCACTGCTTGTGCATGTGGGAATGTGAGTGCATGCGAGTTTGCTGGCCATTTCCATGGCCTGGTTGCAATCCCCTCACAGCCCACTAGTGGGCTGTGTCCCCCAGGTTGGGGAACTCCTGTATTAGGAGATATCTGGGTTGTCCCCACTAGATTATCAAACCTTTCTGTTTCTCAGTTAATTCATAGCTAAAATGACATTTTTACATTTTAATCCACGCACTGAGTTTTTTTTTTTTTCATAGTTTTCAAATGCAAACTGCCCAATCCTGTCTGGCTGTTGAAATGTAGTCAAATGGCATTAGTGACTCAGAATCCAAAACCTAGGGGTCCCAAGAAAAAAAGAATAATAACAATAGCACTTAGACCAGGGGTGGGATCCTACCGGCGTAAAAACAGATTCGGTGAGTGCATGCTTTATGTGCACGCACACGCTTCATGCACATGCGCAGTACTTGTAAAACAACTTCTCATGCAAACAATAACCATCTCCTGCTGACAAGGCACTCAGCTGTGCCACACAAAGCAACTAAGGTTGCTTTAGCAGGGAATAAAGGACAGCCTAGAGCCCGGGCAGACCCAACCAAAAAAAAGATCTTTGGAGCAAACTGGTTCAATGTCAGCTGATCTTCAGAGCTATCGGTTCTATAGAACCAGACCAAACCGGTAGAATCCCACCCCTGACTTAGACTTATATACTGCTTCACAGTACTTTACAGTCTCCTCTAAGCGGTTTACAGAGTCAGCATCTTGCCCCCAACAATCTGGGTCTTCATTTTATTGACCTCGGAAGGATGGGAGGCTGAGTCAACCTTGAGCCTGGTGAGATGTGAATTGCCAAACTTCTGGCAGCTGGCAGTCAGCAGAAGTAGCCTGCAGTACCACACTCTAACCACTGCACCCCCGAGGCTCTAAGGAGGGAATGTCAACGTTCCAGGGAACCTCCATTCCAATCAGTAACCCCAAGACAGGCATCATCTCAAAAGTACCTTTATTAGAATAGCACCTGGCACATCTGTGGAATCTCAAAACTAAAAGTTTCCCAGGCTTCCCACAACATCCCAAACTACAAACCATCCCCTTTTCTCTCATCATCACATCACATGAACCAATCCCAAAGTAAGTTCCTTTTTGTTCCTGCACCACACTCTATGACCTTGAACTAACAAAATAATTCTATTTTGTCTACTAAGAGCTACTCAATTAAAATCACCCCCTCCCACTTGCTCAAGCTATGTGGCAGCGTTGAATAACGTTTCCAAAGGAAGAACATTAAATAAATATGTTTAAGAACACGTTCTTCAAATTAGTTTCAGGCACAACTGGATTGATAAAACTAGTTTTAAAATCATGAGATGCCATCTGTCAATCAGATAATCTTTGGAGAAATATGGAAACAACCAGCTTTACAACAGAGCTAATGGAACTCACCTGCTTCCCTTGTTTTCACTGAAGAATGAAAAAAGTCTAAAAGTTTTCCGACATTAGTATTTCATCTTCATTTACTCCTAAATTTTGTTTTAGATGTTCATTTTTAGATTTCCACAGATGTCCCCTCCTTTTCATACACATACAAAGGTCATTTTCTTATCCAAATATTGTTTTTCTCAACATATCTTCGTCCTTTACTTGCCTCCATTAGGAACAATTCAGATCATCTTGAGATTTCACTTTTGGTTGCCCTTTGGTGACCGAGACAAGTTATCTCACTTCAAACATCTCAAAAGTTACTTTCTGACTCTCCTCAGTCTGTTCCATACAATTTCCAGAGGCACACAAGAGCCCACAAGAAACAAAAGATCAAACTGGGGCAGGTCCCCTGGCAGCAAATAAAATGTATTTTCTGAAAGAAAAAAAAAGAGAGAGAGAGATCAGGGGAGGCTTTATAAACAGGTTATCCTCTGTCTTCCTCTATTTATTCTAATGAGTTGGAAATGTGACAGGGATACTACAGGAGTTTTTCAGAGCTCTGTTCAGGGAATTAAGTCTTTCTGAACTTGAGCTGCAAATGAGATCTGGGCCACCAACTGCAGCCATCCATCATAAGAAGCAGCTTGTGCCTCATTAAAAAAAAGGCTTTTTAGACGAAGTCACCCAAATGGACATTAGGAGAGCTTGGTGGTACCCGCCTGTCCTTCAAAGGCAGGGGGAAAAAAGTGAGGGGAAATGAGAAGAGTACGACAGCAGTTTTCGAAATTAGATTTATGTATTGGCATTTTCTCAAAGTAAATTATGAAGAGGGCATAGGACATGCTACACAAAATATGAATAATCTTTGTGCTGCTATGCCAAAAGTCTTGGCATCATCTTTGCAAGACAAGAAGTGCAATTTGTTATTCCTTCCTCCAGCAAATTCATGTTCACGATCCTTTGCAATTCTGTTATCCTGGAATCAAATTTTCAGAGAAAAGTCCCCTTGTACACCAAAATGATTTCAGACTATTTCTACTTTTCTCTTATTTCCTCTTGATTTCCCACTGTACCACTTTCTCTTGTGAAGGTTGCACGACTTGTTTCTGAGTGCCAGAAAAAGGAAGAAAAATTTCTACAAGGAGGTGTATCAAGGGCAGGAAATCAGGAGTCCAGGCAGTTCAAATGAATATAGGTTTATTGTATGCTAATGCTCTCTACAAGAATCTGAACTACTAATGGTCAAAGCAAATTGGTGGTTGATAAGAGTCAATGGAATTGGGGGGGGGGGTGGACTTGGATCTCTTGTGGGAGCAAAGAACTCAAGACTGATGACTCATTTGATGCCTCCCTCAGTCTCAGCCTGGTCATCTCCTACAAGTTGATGATCACTGTAAGCACATTGTACTTTTGAAAGTCAAAAAAGCTAAAAATGTTTTTTGGATATCAAAAGAAGATTTGAATGCATGTAGCCTGATAATTATTCTCCTGATAATGATAGTAACAACAACCTGGGCTTGATAAATGTCCTGTCCAAATGAAAAACAAACCAAAAAAAGCAACCCAGAATGAAATGTGTTTTTCAGCATCCTCACTGTGGACCATAAGATATGGCTGAAAAGTAGACAGGGAAAGTAGAAATGAAGGAAATAGCCCACTCTCTATGTCTATGGATATTCTCAGTCATCCAGGTCATGGTTGCCCCAAAGTACATTTTTCCAAAAGGCAACTGGACTTTGTTTTTTCTTGAAGATGTTTGACTTCTCATCCAAGAAGCTTCTTCAGTTCTGACTGTACTGAAGAACTGAAGAAGCTTCTTGGGTGAGAAGTGAAACATCTTCAAGGAAAAACAAAGTCCAATTGCCTTTTGAAAAAGCACCTTTGGGGCCCACTCCCCATATTTTCCAGTCCCATTTGGTAATTTGCCCTTCTATTTCCTACTGTTTAGAAGTTCTCCTACCAAGGTACTTTAGCCTAGATGTCTCATTCTTGGCCCAGAATCAACATACCTAAATACAGAACTTAGGAATGTCCATAGCTTCCCAACTAAAGGACCAACAACTGAGAAACCATATTGCCTGAATAATTCAGAAGCGTTTCAATCCAAAGCAAGAGAGAACTGGGAACAGAAGAAAGGTGCCTCTTTGGAACTTTTTGTCACGAATGCTTGATCTTTTGCCATGAAGATGTGTGACTGGCTGATTGCTGAACAACCTTAATGGCTTTTCTTTCCTTAAAATTACAGCATAAGGAGATTAAAGAGCCAAATGGATAGAAGTCTTTCCATCTGTGGCGTTCTTTCTTCATGTTTAATGCATTTTGCATTTAGTTGAAGATTGGGCCAACTTAATTGTTCTTAGTAGGCCCCCGAGAGAAAAAGTTAAAGGAGTTGTTTCTCATTCTAATGTTGTAGATACTCTTCAGTTTCATTTTCATCATATCAGAAAGCTGTGGTTTAGTTTTTATTTATTATTTTTAATTTAACTTTTGGATTTGCAAGATTCTGTTAATGTAACTTTACAATAAAATAGAAGTAGTTTATTTGGTTATGTTTCTTGTCTCATATATCTAATCAGGCTGATAATAATGAGAAGGAGAGGAGACACACTTCCGGTTTGTCGGCTTCGCGGCGGCAGGGATTTGCGAAGCTGCGCGATCCCTGCCGCGCTAGCCGTTTTTGGGGCTCCGACCCAGCCGGGTACGAGCTAGGCTGCCCTGCAGGGGCAGCTGAAGGTAGGGGATCCGGAGAAGGGTTTGGGGTGCTGCAGACCCCCTCCTGGCCGGCAGAACCCCCTTTTCCCAGGACGTGCAGCGGCGGTCCGTAATGGCCGCCACAAAGAAGCTGGCAGCCGGGTAAGAATGCGCAGGAGGAAGTGGAGAAAGTGATTGAGAGGAGAAAGTTTTTCTTGGCTCCTAGGACTCTAAGACATATTTAATAAAATTCCTGAAAAGTATGACTTTCTGAATAATACCTGCCAGAAGAGGAAAAAGCGGCTGCTTGAAGGTGCTGAAAGGATAGCTTTCCCTCTTTTCCTACGGAATAAATAACTGGATATTAAGAAACCTATTTTTTAGGTGGAAATTGGTTTTAAGCGATGAGTGGGAAGAGAGAGGATTAAAAAGAAAATATTTGTATGCTAAGATTTGTTGGAGCAGATGCCTTAAGGATTTGAAGACTAGAATATATTGTAACAAGACTTTAAACAGATTTGGACTTTCTTTCTCTTTGATTGATATCACCCCAGAAGGAGAAAGTGAGAACTCTGCCTTGGTTTGGACTGATTGATAACTTTGGGACTGTTTTATCTTTTTTATTTTCTTTTGAATATTCTGGTTGTTGTAAGAAGAAAGAAGGAGAAAAGAAAAGAAAAGATTTATAATGGCTCTTTCTGTTGAGGAACTAAGAAATGGTGTGGAAGAAGCTTTCCTTTTCTTAGAAATGGCGCTTACTAATTATCAACAAAAATTACAACAGATGAAGACAGCAGAGGAACAAGAAAGAAAGGAAGGAGCCATCTTTAATGAATCTCAGAATTTGATCCAGAAAAAAGGAAGAGAGAAAGAAAAGAAAAGAAGAGAAAAGAAGAAAACTAAAGGATTTAAGGACTTAAGATCTAAAAAACATTTAAGAAAGGGAAAAATAAAGTGCAAAACCAATATGATGATTGTAAACAAAGGGGAAAAGAAATACGACAGAGAAGGGAAGCCGGTAAGGCAGAGGCTAGAAGAAGGGGGTAGAAAGGTTTGTTGGGAAAAGAAAGAAAGGGAAAAGGTGGAGAAAAGCTACAACGTTTTGAAATTAAATGGAAAAAAGGAATTTTTATGGATAATGGATAAAGTATAATTTAAAAAAAAAAAAAAAAGATTTTGCAAGGTACATAAGATGAGAGGTAGTATTGAATGGTTTAAGAGTTGATAAGAGATTAAAATGTTAAAATGTTTAAAAATGATTGGTTTTAAAACTTAATAATAGGAGAGGTTTAGAATATTGTTTTAATTAAAGAGTTTAATAAAATTATGGTATTGATGTTATTATAAAATTTTTATTATAGTATTTCTTTTTAATATTTGGATTTATTCTCTAATTATGCACTTAATTGTGTTGGATGTATTAGTTAGATAGAATGTACCAAGCAAAATCTGATTGGGTATTAGATATTATTTTAAAGATTAATTTGATTAACTTAGGGGAGATAGAAAGGCATCATACTCTGATTAATGATTTCAGGAGAAACTGATTTTCTTTTTTTTTCATAAGGGATGAGACAAAGGGATGATAAAAAATGGACAAAAGATACAAATATAATGATTTAAACTAAGATGATTAATTAAGGTAGAATTAAGAAGTGTGAAATATGTGGAGAAGTTAATATAGAAGGCTTAGAATGGTAAATAAAATAAGTAATGATATGTAAGATGAGCATGAACATAATTGAAGTCCATGAAGAGAGAGACACCTGGGTCCAAGTTACTTTCCAAAAAGATATTTTTATGTTTTGTGTGTTGTGTGTATATGTCTTTTTGGGGGAGAATTGGTAAAAACTTGTAGAAATATAGAATGAGAATAATGGTAACTAAGTCAGAAAGAAACAGATGAAATAATAATAATGATATTGAATAAGAGTAAAGAGAAGTAAAGAGAAATTGAATAAGAGGTTTTGGTATATTATATGGAAATGGTTTAAAACAGAATCATAATTTATCTGACTTGTTAAATTTACAAGGGAAAAAGGTTTAAACATGTAATGAATAATGATAATTTGTGTGTTTTAAAAATTAATAAAACTTGTTTTAAAAAAAAAAGAAGAAGAAGAAAAAAACTAAAAAAAAAAAAAAAGAAGGAGAGGAGAGGTGAGATGAAGAGAGGAGAGGAAAGGAAAGGAGAGGAGAGAGAAGGAGAGGGGAGGAGAGAGGAGGGGAGGGGCAGAGGAGAGGAGAGAAGTGGAGAGGAGGCACAGAGGAGAGGAGGAACAGAAGAAAAAACTTCAGTTCTTACCTCCAAATGAACTTTAATGAGTTCTTACTATATATCAACTTTCTGAAGCCCATTGTCCATCAGGTACATTGGGTCTCAGCTTCAAACCCTGTTGGTCATCTGGGCTGCAAATTCAAGAAGTTCGTTGAAACATCTCTGACAAGATGTCAAGTTGAGGAAAGCAGCATGACACACAGATGGTCCTCAACTTATGACCACAATTGAGCTCAAAATTTATGTTGCCCAGCATGAGAGTTGTTAAATGACTTTTGCCCAATTGTACAATGTTTCTTGCCACAGTTGTTAAGTGAACCATTGAAGTTAGAATAGAATAGAATTCTTTATTGGCCAAGTGTGGTTGGATACACAAGGAATTTGCCTTGATGTAAATACTCTCAGTATACATAAAAGAAAAGATAAATTTGTCAAGAGTCAAGAATCAGAAGGTACAACACTTAATAATAGTCATAGGATACAGTAAGCAATCAAATCATACAAGGAAACAGTCAATATAGATCATAAGGATACAAGCAACAAAGTTACAGTCATACAGTCACAAGTGGGAGGGGATGTGTGATAAGGAGTAATGAGAAGATTAATAGTAATAGTAGTGCAGACTTTTTAAATAGTTGGACGGTGTTGAGGGAATTATTTGTTTAGCAGAGTGGTGGCATTTGGGGGAAAAAACTGTCCTTGTGTCTAGTTGTTCTGGTATGCAGTGCTCTATAGCGTCGTTTTGAGGGAAGGAGTTGAAACAGTTTATGTCCAGGATTGAGGGGTCTGTAAATATTTTCACAGCTCTGTTTTTGACTCGGGAAGTATACAGGTCCTCAATTGAAGGGAGGTTGGTAGTAATTGTTTTTTCTGCAGTCCTAATTATCCTCTGAAGTCTGTGTCTGTCCTGTTGGGTTGCAGAACCAAACCAGACAGTTATAGAGGTGCAGATGACAGACTCAATAATTCCTCTGCAGAACTGGATCAGCAGCTCCTTGGGCAGTTTGAGCTTTGTTGTTCAGTTAGCAACACGGTTGTTCAGTGAATCAGGCTTCCCCATTGACTTTGCTTGTCAGAAGGTCACATGACCCCGGGACACTGCAATCATCATAGATACATGCCAGTTGCCAGGCATCTGAATTTGCGACTGTGGGGATGCTGATATCACTTTTTTCAATGCTCCTGTAACTTCGAACAGTCACTAAATGAATGGTGGTCATCAAGGACTACCTGTAGAGAGAAATGAATTGGATGAAAATTGAAGCATATTCCACTGTTGGCAAAGGAACAGCATGCTTTCTACAAAACTCTACTTCATGAAGCCCTTGAAGTCTTGGTTCTTCCACCAACTGAGCAAGGGTGTTTTGTGAGTACATTTCAATGAGTAGGTGTGAGTTGTTTCTGGCACAATAGGCTGAATTGATCTTTGTTATACTTTGATGTTTTCACCCTCTTTTAGCTTCCAGAGTCTCACGGCAAAGTAGATGGCCATAGGAGTGGGTGAAATAACACATCAGAAATAAAATGTTATAAAAAAGCACAGTACAGAGTTGAGTTTATTGTCTAACATTGTAATGGTATATGGGGATGACCTTGGGAGACCAGAGGGGCAGAGATGCTGCATAGGGAATTGTCATGCCCTTGTTAGAGTCAGACTCTGAGGGAAAAGAAGAACAGCCGACAGGGAGTGGAGGTGTGGCTCCGGAGGTTGTGGAGGAGGCTGGGGAAGGGCAGAGGTCATCTGAGCAGTCAGAGGAAGAACCAGGCCCATCGCCATTCATTTGGCTCTCTTCATCCTAGGACATGCAGGAGGAACGGAGAAGGCAACAACTTGGCTTATGAGAGAGGAAGTGGCCATGATCCCCCTCATTGGTTGCATCTGGGGAGAATAGTGTATAAGAGAGAGACGGCTATAACATAGCGATGCGAGAAGCAAAGTGTGTGTTATTTTGGGCTGAAGTTATCTTAGTTGGTGTCCCTCCAACAGACTGTGCCTTGTTATCTCCTCGAATTTGGTAATTACTTATCCTGCTCCGTTGTGGAAATTCCTTCATTGTAGTTTGTTTTAGTTTTTTTATTTCACCTCTATCTGCTCATTAATTTCAGACTGTATTGCTTTCTTTTGAAGACTATTTTTGAATACGTTTTATCTCCAACTGAGAATTATTGAACAGTGGGGCCAAGTTGGAGGCATTAAAGGACATTTATTTACGTTTTGCATTTTGTTACGTTTGTGTTACACTCCGGGTCATCACAGGAACAGTCATATAAGAGGGAGCACAGCCCAAAGCTGCATAGAGGGTGCAGCAAGAGGCTCAGGAGGGAACTTCCCTAAGTTATCAGACTGTGAAGGTGATAATGGGAGAATTGTACTTTTGGACATGCAAGATTTGGTTAATACAACTTTACAATAAAGTAGAATTCATTCATCTGATTGTTTTTCTTGTCTGGTTTACCTGGTAAGGTTGACAAGAATGAGAAGGAGTGGAGAGGAAGAGCAGAGAATAGAAAAGGAGAGGAATGGAGAGGAGGAGGAGAGGCAGGGGCAGGCTGCTGGGGGTTCGCAGGGGTTCGGGAGAGCCCCTCGCTAAGATTATGTGCAGTTTGGAGAACCCCCAAATCCCACTCCTGGTTGGCCCTGCCCACCCCTCCCTGCCCCTCCCAGGAGTCCCCACACAGCCCATTTTGGATGCAGGTAAGTGCAGGACATGCATGGAGGCTCAGGGAGGGTGAAAAATGGGCCTCCTGGAAGTTTGGGAAGGCCGGAAATGGGCCCATTTCTGGCCTTCCCAAACTTCTGGAGCCCAGAGAGGCTGTTTTCACCCTCCCAGAAGCTTGAGGAAAGCCTCCAGAGCCCATGGAGGGCAAAAATGCCCCCACCTCCATGGTGTAGGAGGCCGACTAGGCCACGGCCACCATGGTCATGCCCAGTGGTGGGATTCAAATTTTTTTTACTACCAGTTCTATGGGCGTGGCTTGTGGGCATGGTGTGGCTTGGTGGGTGTGGCTTGGTGGGCGTGGCAAGGGAAGGTTACTGCAAAATCTCATTCCCTCCCCACCCCACTAACCTGCTTTCTAGCTCCGTTCTCCTGTGCAGGGCAACCAAAGAAGACCCAGCCAATCAGCTGGGACTCGGGAGGCAGACAATAGATGAGGGCATGGCCAGTCAGAGGTGGCATTAGCTGGTTCTCTGAACCACTCAAAATTTCCACTACTGGTTCTCCAGAACTGGTCAGAATGTGCTGAAAACCATCTCTGGTCATGCCCACCCTGGGGAGCGGAGAGAAATTAGTATCATCATCCCAACATTACATTTTCAGATTAACTTTCCAGTCAGCCCATATCCCCAGCTACAACCTAGCAATATATCAACAATCCGCAAAAATATCACCACAGCAATAAAAAAAATGTCTACCCAACTACCGGTAATAGGATGAAGAGTTATTATATCACACCTTGCCATTGGTAAACCATGCTATGGGTCACTCATCTGTACAAAGCTTGGAAGAAGGATTGTAAACTTTGTTGAGGTAAAAGAATAGCCTTCCAAGCCCATCTGAGTTTTTCAACTATGATTTCCTCTCCAGGTAATAATCTTTCAAGAGAACAACAGAGTTTTGACAGGGGCATGCACTATGAAAAGTGTACATTGCCATGAATGTAATAGCAGTCTTCACAGTTTCATTCAGATAAGCACAAAATAAGGTCTTCTTTCTGTATAGGAAGACAGTTTAAAATAAAGGGAAGGAAAAGAACTACGCCAGTAAAACATGGATTTTAGTTCTTTTGTGATGGAACTAAAGATGGCACCCATTTAACTGGAGATGATGAGAATCCAAATCCAAATTTCTGTCTCTGTCTCTCTGTGTTTCTCTGTGTCTCTCTGTCTCTGTCTCTCTGTCTCTATCTATCTATCTATCTATCTATCTATCTATCTATCTATCTATCTATCTATCTATCTATCTATCTATCTATCTATCTATCTATCTATCTATCTATCTTTCATTGTTGACCAAAGGCCAAGATTGCAACTGTAAGTAATCTTGATGTAAACACATGGATGTCAGTATTTCCCCCCCAGAAAGGAATGTTTTATGTTTTATTAAATTTCACAATTTGTAAAAGAAGGCAAGGGGGTGGAAAGGAACATTTATTGTTAGAATGAAAAATCAACCAGGGATGCTAAGAAAAGCTACTAACCCCTAGAATGCAGCAGAAAATTTTGCTACTGCAGATGTTAGTATCTCAGCAGCTCTGGGAAGACAGAGAAAATTTAGGACTATATCAAGAAAGCCTGGAAAAGGTGTGGGATCACCACTTTCCTAATATTTCTAAAATTGGCATGGTGCCTTTGAAATAGCGATTCTTCCTTCTACTCTAGTAGCAGAGGACATTTTTTCCTTCTATTTGTTGTTGTTAGTTGTGAAGACATGTCCGATCCATCGCAACCCCATTGATAACGTTCCTCCAGGCCTTCCTGTCCTCTACCATCCTCCAGAGTCCATTTAAGCTCACGCCTACTGCTTCAGTGACTCCATTCAGCCACCTCATTCTCTGTTGTCCCCTTCTTTTGCTCTCAGGCTTTCCCAGCATTAGGCTCTTCTCTAGTGAGTCCTTCCTTCTCAGAAGTATTTGAGTTCCATCTTCAGGATCTGGCCTTCTAATGAGCAGTCAGGGTTGATCTCCTCTAGGACTGACCAGTTTGATCACCTTGCAATCCAAGGGACTTGCAGGAATCTTCTCCAGCACCAGAGTTCAAAGGCATAGTTCATAGTTCTTTGGGGCTCATCCATCCTTTGGTATACTTCTTCTATACTAGGTGAAAAATCACTAGTTCAAATACACCATATGAGCGGCGTGGTGGCCTGCTAGTGAAAACACTCACCTCCCACTTGGAAGAGTCAAAGTTCAATCCTAGATTTTTCTTTCCTAGGGCACAAATAAAAAAAAAAATCTGCTGTGAACTCTATGTGACATCAGGAGGGGCATCCAGCCAGCAAATGCTCAGCTGCATTCAGTTATTCTGATTATACCCCAAATTAAGAGATTATAGGGTTATAAAACAGGAGGATTTTTATAGTAGAAGAGAAATAGAATGGGGAGAAATGTCTACCATTATTTGCTACACGGATGGACAATCTAGAACCAATGGGTTATGGACTATATTGTCCTTAGTGCAACTAAGACTACTACATTGAAATTTGGGTGCAAAGCCAATTTTTTTGCCATGTGAATTTCCTCCCTTTTGTATTTTACAGATTTTAAATGCATGCCTTAAACCTGCATGACACTTCCCCACCTACCTGTAACCTTTAAATCTTCCATCACCAAGGAGGAGGAGGAGGAGGAGGAGGAGGAGGAGGAGGAGGAGGAAGCTCCAACACTGGAAATCTTTAAGAAGAAATTGGTCAACCATTTATCTGAAATGGTTTAGGGTTTCCTGCTTGAGCAAGGTGTTGGACTGGAAGACCTCCAAGTTTTCTTCCAAATCTGTCATTCTGTTATGAGGAGGAGGAGGAGGAGGAATAGTAATTGATTGTTCCTAGAATGCAGACTCTTGAAGATTAAAAGGATATGACAATCTTCTGCCATAAGTCCTTCCCTCTCCTCCCATTGCAATCATAGGATAGCTCTTCCAATAAATGGAGAAAAAATCTTGAACTATTGCTATGATGTTAATAAATAAGAGAAAGGGTGAGCACATAATTCATTCTTGTAGAAGAACAGGCAATATACTATGTAGCTAAATATCCTGAATATGTATTAGGATCATAACATAAGGTCAGCATACTGATGGAAATATAGGTCTGAACGTCTATTCCTTATGCAGTTTTCTTATGAGAAAGCATTTCCATAACTACTTTTGGATTGCACATTTCCTTAAGTTAACACAAGGCTGATCTCAATCTAACTTAATATCAAAAGTGAGATTTGCCTTAGATTAGACCTGTTTCTAGTTCTTTACAAAGTAATGATTGAGCTTGGGTGTATTTTGCATAAGCAATCCAAAAAGTGTATTTTTAAAAAAATGCAAACTCTGCACTCAAAATAAATAATTCACATTCACTTACATTGTGTGAATAAATCTGTTCATTCTGGTAACAGAGCTGAGGAATTACAAAACAAGCCATAGCTTTCCATTTAGAAACATCTCTTTCTTTTTCTGCTCGAAATATGTAGCATTTGCTTCTTTTCTTATGTGTGTTTCTTCACTTAGAATCTCTTCATAAATACTGTTTTCAATACTGACTTAATAGTTTGCAATGTACTCAGAAGCTATTCAGCCTAGACAGTTCAAAGTGTCCAGAAGAATTGATTGAAGAAACAGAGTGTGCATTGGCCTGTTCAGATCTACAGATTTTGGAAGAAAGTGCCAACTGGATGAGTCTTAATTTCATCTCATTCAAACACTCCAGTTTCAATTAAAGGTTTATGAGACAAATCACTCTACCTCATTTTCTTTTAAGAAGAACCTACATCTGCCATGATCTGTATATCAGTGATCCCCAACCTTTTTTACACCGCGGCCCGGTATCCCCAACCTTTTTTATGGCGCGGCCCGGTACCGACATCAGCTGGGCGCCGACATCTTGTTTTGATGAAAAAGTGCTTCCGGTAAGCTTTCTACCCGGAAAAGTCCTACCTTTTCATCAAAACAAGATGGCGGCGCCCAGCAAGCCAGCGGCCCAGTAGGACTTGTTCCACGGACCGGTCCCGGTCCGCGGACCGGTGGTTGGGAACCCCTGCTGTATATAGATAGATGAGAACTGTATTGGCATGAGGAATATTACTTTGCATTATATTGTCTGTGCTTAATCAAAGAAGATAAATATATCTTGTTCTGAGTACCAAGAATGCCTGAAACAGACATTCTAAAATGACTGAATATTTGTCCTATAGTTCCCAAAGATGTTTTTTCCAAAAGGCAATTGGACTTACTTGGATTTTTTTCTTTGAAAACATTTCGCTTCTCATCCAAGAAATTCTGATCTGAAGAAGCTTCTTGGATGAGAATGTTTTCAAAGAAAAAACAAACAAGAAAGTCCAGTTGCCTTTTGGAAAAGCACATTTCGAACAACAATGACCTGGATGGTTGAGAATGTCTATAGACTTTGTCCTATGTGTAACTCCTTTAAATATTCTTGTGTACCATTTCACTTGCCAATGGGGGAAACACTATTTAAGTTGATTCTAATTTGGATTAAAATATTTTGTCCTCATTCAGCCAATGGTAAATAGTGTTAAATCATATCCACTCCTAGTTGCCTGCATTGAAAAATAGGAGGAAAATAAATTTGGTAGTAATAATAATACTACAGTCCAAACATCTGACTCACTGTGTCACCAACAATAACAATAGTAGAGAAATTAATAGAAAATGAAAAAGCTAAAGCACTCTAAGACTTTAGAATTAAAACAGATAAGCACCTTCCACACAACACTTAGACATAACAATTGTCAATAAGAAAGACAAAAAATGTCTGGATAGCGGACGTGGCAATACCTGGAGACAGCAGAATAGAAGAGAAAGAACTGGAGAAGATAACAAAATAGAAAGACATGCAAATAGAAGTAGAACAACTGTGGGAAAAGATAGTACCAATAGCAATAGTTGCCTTGGGTACATTCCCAAAACAAATAAAGCACTACTATTAGCATTGACAAATTGACCATCAGTCAATTGCAAAAGGTAGCTTTACTCAGAACAGCTTACATCCTGCAACATTACACAATCAAACACAACCAAACATCAAATCTAACAATCAAACATCAACATTTGTCTACCCAGGTTCTTGGGAAGGGATCAAGGTGGACAAAAATGCCAAACCCAATCTGAATATTTGACTGACTATATGACGAACCATAATAATAATGATTTCAGTGGAAGATATTTTGGCATAGGCTTGTACTGCTGACAGAAACTGAACTTAAAAAGTATTAGAAGTGGCTTAGTTGTACCTGTTATTGGAAAACTAGACTAATGCCCTTTTGGCTGTTCCACAATTCTCATCATCCATTCATTTCTTATTTTGGTTCTAAAATCTCCTCACCAGAGAATGGAGAATCTGATGCAAGACAAATCCAGGCATACTTCTTTTGCTCCACCGCTTCTAAGGTCATGATCCAAAAGATGACTTCAAAGTGGCTTTTGTTCAAAGATGACAAGGTTCCAGGTAGCGGGAGAAGTTCAACCTGTGTGAGGAAATCCATTTAACAAGTTGCTAAGCATGATTGTGTTGAAATGATGAGCACTTGCTTTTGCTTGCTACAATTCTCATTTTCATTAATAGTATTGCTTGCTACCACCTGCCACTGTAGAATTTAGATTAGGCCTTGTTGATGTTCTGAGTAATAACGTGAAATCAAAATGCCTAAAGCTTTGCAACATTCAGGAATAAGAACATCATTAGGTCAGTATTTTATTGTTTTAACTATTCTAATTTGATTCCAGGGGCTGGAAGGATTTTTATCACAGAATCTTATTAGTCAAAGCTTTAATAAATTGGGGGAGGACTGTGAGAAGTAAGGTTTTATTCTGTGGGAAGCCCCCACCCCAGAAGAATGAAATATTTTGGGAAATATTTAAAAAGGGCAGGATAGAATTATCTCCCCTAAATAAGAAATGGGAAAAAAAATCTTAAGGTAGACATAAAACAGTCCCAGTTTCCTTGCCCCAAGGAAAAACTGAGGAGGCCAGCTTTTAGAAATGCAGGAAGCTCAAATATAAAGCCCAAAGAAGGTATAAAACCCCACCCACTCTCAACTCCATTTTGTCAGCTGTCCCAGAATCATATGTGGATGGTGGTTTTGCTTCATCTATTAATGGAATCTTTCTTTCCAATCAGCCTCTAGCCCAGGGGTGGGATTCTACCAGTTCGCACCTATTCACTAGAACTGGTTGTTAACATTCTAAGCAGTTTGGAGAACCGGTTGTTAGAAGAAATTACTGGCCTAATACTGTAAGAAAGGCAGGAAGGAAACATTCTGGTGTTGCTTACAGAAACTGCCTCTCCATTAACTCTTATTACATTCTTGGCAGGACTAGACTTCCTGTTTCAGGAATGTCTCTGGAGTTTTTTTCCCCTCCTTTGCTGGTTCTTTGCTTGTGTGGAGTGACCATTCAAAGTTACAATGGCTCTGAAAAAAGTGACTTATGACCATTTTCACACTTATGACTGTTGCAGCATCCCCACAGTCATGAGAGGCCAGGAGAGGATGCCTCGATGTGAGTGATATTGAGTTGGCCACACCCAACCAATAACATGACCACCAAGCCATGACCACCCAGTCACATGACCACCAAGCCATGCCCACCACCTAAGCCATGCCCACAGAACCGGTTGTTAAAAATTTGAATCCCACCCCTGCTCCAGCCTCCATGTTATTTCCAGCATTCTCCCAGCTTGGAATTGAACCATATGGATTTTCCTTCCAACAATTCCAAAAAGGGTTCAAACATTAGCTGTCCATATGACCACAAGGTGTGTGGAGGAGGTAGAAAAATTCCTATCATTCTTCACATAACAGTATAAAGGTCCTTTTTGAATTTTTGAATTTTTGAAGAAATTAAATATGGCATTGATGGTTGTGGAAATGATCTGATTTCTTCTGGATCAGTTATGAGGTAGACCGATTAAATTTGATTCTCAGATACACAATGACATACTCAGTTGTCCTATCATAGTCCAACAAGATGTTGGAAGGAAAATCCATCTGGTTCAATTCCAAACTGGGAGAAAAATGCTGGAAATAACATGAAGTCCTGTTTCTTTTTGCTTATAAGTTCTGAATTGCTCTGCCTCCAACAAATAAATTGCAGCTGACCATTCCTGATTCCTTGCTGACAGATTATTTGGTAACAAAACCATAGTTAGAAGATTTGCATTGACTGCTGATATACAACTGAAGCAAGTCAGTGTGTATGATGGTAGCTGATCTTGGAAAGTTTTGCAAAGTCAGTTGTGATGATGACTTGAGGTCAGGAGGGTATCTCAGGCTACAGGCTCTATCAGGAAGTCCAAAAATTATCTAAAAAAAAGGGAATAGCAAACCACTCCCCTAGAATTGTTAAGAACAGTATTTATTCAATAGATATGTCTCTCAATTCATAAATAATATGTAATATTTGTGGGGGTCAAGCATTAATGATAGAAAGGACATTTTATTAGAATTCAGAAAGAATGGAATTAAAAGGCAGTCCGTTATTGTCTTCAATGATTCATGGTCTTAGAGAAGCATATCTAGAATAGAATAGAATAGAATAGAATAGAATAGAATAGAATAGAATAGAATAGAATAGAATAGAATAGAATAGAATAGAATAGAATAGAATAGAATAGAATAGAATTCTTTATTGGCCAGGTGTGATTGGACACACAAGGAATTTATCTTTGATGCATAAGCTCTCATTGTACATAAAAGAAAAGATAAATTCATCAAGAGTCAAGAATCATAAGGTACAACACTTAATAATAGACTTTATAAATAGTTGAATGGTGTTGAGGGAATTATTTGTTTAGCAGAGTGATGGCATTTGAGAAAAAAAACTGTCCTTGTGTCTAGCTGTTCTGGTGTGCAGGGCTCTATAGTATCACTTTGAGGATAGGAGTTGAAACAGTTTATGTCCAGGATATCTGTAAATATTTTCACAGCCCTCTTTTTGACTCATGCAGTATACAGGTCCTCGATGGAAAGCAGGTTGGTAGTAATTCTTTTTTTCTGCAGTCCTAATTACTCTCTGAAGTCTGTGTTCATCTTGTTGGGTTGCAGAACCAAACCAGACAGTTATAGAGGTGCAGATGATAGACTCAATAATTCCTCTATAGAACTGTATCAGCAGGTCCTTATCTAATTAATAAAACAAGGCCATATTAATCTGAGGTGGGGGAGCTCTTTTCCAATTGGACCCATCAGCTCAAATAATAGGATTTTGGATAGAGATGCAGAGATGAACAGCCCCCTGTGTTCCGTGACTGAAAGTCATCATTAAACTGTCACAAATCAATTATGTCTCCCCAGAGTTTATTAATGGCACTGTTATCACTTTTAATTCCAGGTCACTAATATTTAAGGAAGACTGCTCAATGGAGCATAATAGGCCATTGCAAAGATACAAGCTGAATCATTTTATTTTTTATTTTGCAATTATTTCCCAAGTGGGCTTGGGTAATAGAAGTTATTAGATAAGACCATTGATCTTGGTTAGGGTGATTTGTTAACAAGGAATTTCTTTCCCGCCCCAGTTTGTGGTCCATCTATTACCGGACAAGGGGGAATATGAAGATGAAATAATTATACATTCTTCCCTTTGTGGATAAAGCATCCTTTACCTCATGGTCAGAGGCTTGGTGGCACAGTGGTTAGAATGCAGTTATTGCAGGCAAACTCTGCCTACAGTCTAGAGTTTGATGCTGATGGATCTCAAGGTTGACTCAGCCTTCCATGCTTCCGAGATCGGTAAAATGAGGATCCAGATTATTAGGGGGCAATATGCTGACATTGTAAACCACCCATAGCTTTAAAGTGCTTTGGGGTGGTATATAAGCTGAGATGGTATTTCTATCCTTTTAAAGCAAAAAGCAAAATAAAACAATAAATTCAAAAAGTGAAAGTTAGAATCCCTGGTGCACTAGAGAAAACGAAACTGCTGACAGGAAGATGTATTCACCCAGTGACTTTTCAATCACTTCCAGAGGGAACTAAAATCTTCCATACTACCTTTCCCAACTGAGTCCATGGTCATCCAAAAGTCATCCAGGGTCATTCCTAAGTTTCCCCATTCAAATCCAGGGAGAAGCACTACCAAAGAGTCAGCTTTGGCAATGAAAACAGTAGACTGTCAGTAAGAGAAAAGAAAGTCTCTTACTGTTCAACAGCCATCTTGGGGAGGACTCTGCCATTGCTATCCCGTAGAGCAGGGGTCCCCAACCACCAGTCCCCGGACCGGTACCGGTCCGTGGATCATTTTTTACCAGGCCGTAAAGCTTGGGCGCTGCCATCTTGTTTCGACGGCGCTTCCAGGTTTTCAGTTTCTTCCGGGTTTTCAGTTAGAAAGTGCTTCCGGGTTTTCAGTTGGAAAGTGGTGTTTGGGTGCTCGCGCCTTAGTTTCGTTGAAGAGGGGGGGGCGGCTTCGAACGAAGAGCCGTCCCGATGGCAGTGGAGTCCCGCGTTACTCAGGTACTGGTCCGTGGAAGAATAAATAATCGTGAAACCGTCCCTGGTTCAAAAAAGGTTGGGGGCCACTGCCGTAGAGCAATGGTGGGCAATTAATGCTTCCAAGGGGGGCAAATGAGGACCTGGGATTGTTGTGGAAGGCCAAGCCAACAGATCTGGGCTGTTTTTCACTACTCTCCTACAAGACTCCTGAGTGGTTGTGATAAAAATCAACCATTCAGATATTCAGACAACTGAATACTGGAGACACATGAACAATATATAAGAGCTTCATTATGAAGCTTTTGCAAAAGGGAATTCTGCCCTTGGGCAGAAGACCTGGTTCCCAGGAAGGCTGGGGTTTATATACAGGTTCAAATATACAGTCTCTGCCCCTTTCCTGGGTTCGCAATCTATCCAACTACGTACCCAGCTATGCAACACCCCTGTTATTGTATCATAACATCTCTTTCCTTGTCTTGTTTATCCATTTCCATTTCCAGTAATCTCCATCATTAACATGACACTGGTTAGCGTAACCTGATAGAGTGAGCTATTTGGGTTTTCTCCCTTGTAAAATTGGAAGTATTTTGGCAATGTTTCGACGAAATCTCATTCGTCATCTTCAGGCTTGTGTCTTCGGCTTTGTGCTTCTTGAAGTAATGTGAACTTGCAGCTGCTTCTTCCTTTTAACTGCCAGTGGGGGTGCGACTTGACTGGGTGAGGGCTTGGCTGTGTTCTAATTGGGTGGGTGGGGTGTTCTCATTGGTTGGGGGCCTGGCTGTGATCTGATTGGTTGGGGGGTTGGCTGTGTTCTGATTGGCTGGGGGTGTATTCTGTTCACCTGGGGAGTGGACAAAAATACAAACAAATAGAAGGAGCACCCATGGGATCACCCCTCTCACCTGTCATCGCAAACCTCTACATGGAACACTTTGAAACACAAGCTCGAGAAAAAGATGATCACAAACCCAAACTCTGGCTCAGATACATAGATGACACCTTCATAATCTGGCCACATGGGAAAGAAAAACTGAACAACTTCCTCACACACCTCAACAGCCTACACCCCAAAATACAATTCACCATGGAAACGGAAGCTAACAATCAACTTCCCTTCCTAGATGTCTTAGTATACAAAAAATCCAATGGCTCCCTTGGACACACCATCTACCAGAAGAAAACACATACAAACCGCTATCTACACGCACTCTCACACCACCACCCAGCACAGATCAATTCCGTAGCTGAGACACTCATCTCCAGAACAAAATGCTTAGCTGACGAACAACACCTAAAAACCGAACTACACATTCTCACTAACATACTAACAGCCAATGGATTCCAAAGAAAGAAGATTACCCACCTAATCCAAAAACAAACCCCAACCAAAATCTGGAGATGAGTGTCTCGGCTACGGAATTGATCTTTGCTGATCAATTCCCTAACCCTTACTCTAACCCTAACCCTAACCCTAACTTTTTAAAAGTCTGACTCACAGATGAACACAATACAGAAGCCTGATGATGGCAGATGAGATTCTGCTGAAACGTTGCTACAACTTTAAAAGCACAACTATTATGACATGGAAAAATACCTGAACAAAGCTGAATACCATACATGTAAGTACCCGCAAAAACTTTATATATATATATATATATATATATATATATATATATATATATATATATACACATACATACATACATACACACACATACATACTGATATACTGTATACAAACACACACACACACACACACCTATACCTATATCTATCTATCTATCTATCTATCTATCTATCTATCTATCTATCTATCTATCTATCTATCTATCTAATCTAACAAAACAATGGAGAATTCTTACATAATATTATCTTAGGTTAACACAGAAGTGACAAAATGGTTAACAACTGAAGGAACACATGGCAACTGCACAGAGTTGGACCCCAACTTGGATTCTTCTCCATGTTTACAGTGCGATTGTTTACATTTGATTTTTAATTTCCTCACATGGGCCAGACAGAGACAGGCAAAAGCCTGGACTGTAAAATGCCCAGGTCTGCTGTAGAGCATTTGCAGATGAAAATTTGAATCTGATTATATGTCAGATTTTGGAGGAGGAGTTTTCAGAAAAAACATTAGATAATTTATCTGCCCCAATTAGTAGGGCCATATTAAGGTCAGTCATTTTCATGGACCTTATATACTGTATAAAGATGTTATACTCAGTCTTCCCTGAAATTAACTTTTGTGAACCTGATCGATAAATTAACCTGGAATCATTTTCCAAACTCAATTTTTTCTACTGTCCTTCTTTATCATGTAAATGTTCCTACTGCAGACATGTTTCATTCTTGTTTTCTAGTTAGATTCTGAATATAAGTACCACTTTTTTTGGACATTTTTTGACATATTTACACATACTTTTACAGAGGTACTTTTCACTGAAGTTTTAGAAAAAACAGATACAGATTTTGCTGTGGAATTCTTGGCGCTTTCTGATCTTGGTTGTTTGTTCACAGATGTTTCATTACTCAACTAGATAACACATGAGGATGATATTACTCAGTTGGGTAATGAAATATCTGCAAGCAAAAACTAAAGTCAGAGAATACTAAAAACTCCACCTTTCACTCTTGAGCTATCGATATTCTCTAATATTGAAACAAATTCCACTGCAGTTCAAAAGTAGGAGCTTTTACCAATCAATTTCCCTAGAAATCCATGGTGGGTTTCTTTAATATCCAAATTTGGCTTGCTTTGAACAGCCTTCAGTTAATAGTAAGTAAGTCATTTCTTAATTGATTTCCTGAGAAACAATAATCTTCCACTTCCAGCATCCCAACAGAAAACAATAGAAATAGCCATCAACTTAAGGTTGTACATCTACATGAAATTACTTGCATAATGTTGCAAGCTATCCCAAGGCCATTTTAAAGAACCAAAGACCCCACTAATATTTTAGTTTGTGGATTAAACTTGTCAAATGTCTTAGTAATACAGAATATCTAGGAACCAAGCAAATTCTCTCACTATTCATAGTATTCTGGATGGGTATCACAGTCAATGACCCCAGAATGCTAAAAAAATAGCATGCCATCCATTACTTTTTACTTGAAAGGACTATGTTTTTTTTTCTGTACTATTTCTTGGATCATGGTTTTCGAGTAACGTTTGGTAAATCCTGCTCTGATCTTTCAACAGAGGTTTATATTTTTGTAATGTGCCTGGGATAAGGATTACCCAATATGGGAAGGATTTGTAAATGGATTTTCACTTCCTAAATATAAGGGTATATGGTTTCTCTTTTTTGACATGCCAATGACATAGCCTGATGCTTACTTTGGGATCCCTGTAAGGTTCATATGCTGCATGAATTTTGGGGATGTTCTTAAAAAAAACCCATATTTTCCTATTCTGGAAAACTTAATTGTCTTATACATTATAACCCAGTGGTGTAATGGTTAGTTGTTAGTTGAACAACCGGTTCAGTGAGTGCATGTTTTGCACACGTGCACAGCATTTAGAAAAGACAATTTTAGCTATAATACCTTCTGCAGCAGCCTCGGCGATGCGCAGAAAACCGCTCTGCCACATGAATCAGCTGTGCTCAAAACAAGGAAAAGGACAGGGGTAGGTGGGCGGGGCCAAATGATCACCGTAACTACAGGTTCACCTGAACCGGTCCAAACCGGTAGAATCCCACCCCTGCCTGTAGGGTATTTAGAACTGACTGCGGGGCTACCCGGGAAACAGTGAAGGACTGGTCCACGGTGCTTCTGCCAGCAAAAAGGAGCTTCCAAACTCCGTTTTCAGCTGGCATGGCCTCCTGCAACCCTCTGCCAGTGAAAACGAAGCTTGGAAATCCATTTTCACTGGTAGAGGGTTGCAGGAGCCATGGCAGTTGAAAACGGAGCTCGGAAGCCCATTTTTGCTGGCAGAAGCACCGTGGGCCATTCCTTCACTGTTTTCAGGGCAGCCTCACAGGCCGGATCTAAGTACCCTGTCGGCTGGATTTGGCCCTTGGGCCTTGAGTTTGACACCCCTGTTGTAGATGTTGCTGAGAAAATAAGACCAACGATATTATTCAATATGATAACTCAGTAGAAACAAAAAATGAAAAAAAAAATGATATTCATTTTTAAATATCAGACTCTAGGCAAAATTATCAGGAGTTGATAATAGTCTTCACTTCTTTTTTTTGACCTTGTCAGAGGCATCTAGGTAGCAGCTGGCAGACTTCAGATCTAATCCAGCAAAGGGCATTGTTATATTTGTTTCACAATGATACTTTAGCCCCACTGTTCTGTTAATCATCATGTGTGGCAATTCTCCTTAAACTATTTGAGAGATATTTTTTCTCACTTTTATAGCCTGAAAGAATTTAAGAATTTAACAGGGAGAATGGATGGTCAAAGGAAGAATTGGGAAAGGGAGTGGAGATTTGCAACCTGAAGCATTTGTTTAACAGAATAACAGAGTTGGAAGGGAACTTGGAGGTCTTCTAGTCCACCCCTGCTCAAGCAGGAGGCCCTATACCATTCCAGACAAGTGGCTGTCCAAACTTTTCTTAAAATTCTCCCATGATGAAATCCTCCCACAACTTCTGAAAGCAAGCATTCCATTGATTCATCATTTTCACTGTCAAGAAATTTCTTCTTAGTTCTAGGTTGCTTCTCTCCTCAATTAGTTTCTATCCATTGTTTCTTGTCCTGTTTCTGGTGCTTTGGAGAATAACTTGACTCCCTTGTCTTTGTGGCAACGCTTGAGATATTGGAAGACTGTTATCATATCACCCCATGTCTTTCTTTTCATTAAACTAGACATACCCAATTCCTGCAACCATTCTTCGTATGTTTTGGCCTCCAATCCCCTAATAATCTTTGTTGTTCTTCTCCATATTCTTTCAAGAGTCTCAACATCTTTTTTTATAATATGGTGACCAAAACTGGATGAAGTATTCCAGGTGTGGTTTTACTATGGCTTTAAAAAGCAGTACTTTAAGAATGATGGAGTATTCTTACTAAGGATATTAAATGTCATTTTTTTTTTCTGCTTGCAGTGAAAATTCTGGCCTTTTGACACAACTCTGCTGAGGTGGTGTAACAATGACCAGAATTTTCCATAGGATTTTGTTGGATTATACTCAGGGCCTTCTAGACCAACATTTGCCTCCATCAAATGTGAGGACGGTCCTTCATTTCAACATCTTTAAAAAGGATTGTTGTCATTGCTATCAAAATAGGAAGGTCCCACTACATGCCACCTTGAGTCTCTGGAGGTGAGACTTGTTTGTGAATGTAATAAATAGCTAAATAACATCAGAGGACAGAGATGCCTATGGCAACTAACTTTGAAACCTTCACATAACTTCCTAAATTAGAAACAGCATATTTTTAACCTGGTGAATAAAAATAACTACCCACCTTGTGAGCTTTCTCATTGCTTCTAGATCAGACTGATGTAAAATGCAGGTCTAGATAAATAGGAAGACTAGCTGTCTTCAGAAATTTAATAAAAACTCCTCAAAGTATAAAGTATCGAAGGCCTGAATTGGAGAATGTTTTTCAATGAAAGTATTTATGCAATTTATAAGACCTCCAGAGCCCTCGGTGACACTGAGTGGCATACAGCTCTGAAAAACAGTATATAGGTGGTCCTTGACTTACGACCACAATTGAGCCCAAAATTTTTTGTTAAGAGAGACATTTGTTTCGTGAGTTTTGCCCCATTTTATGACCTTTCCTGACACAGTTGTTAAGTGAATCACAGCAGGTGTTAAGTTAGTAACATGATTGTTAAGTGAATCTGCCTTCCCTATTGACTTCGCTTGTCAGAAAGTGTGATGACCCGGGAAGCAACACACACGTAATAAATTCCCAAACATAAATAAATTTCCTTTAATGCCTCCAACTTGGCCTCACTGTTCAATTTTTCGCAGTTGGAGATTAAACTCTTTCCAAAATAGTCTCCAAAAGAAAGAAATACAGTCCAAACTCAAAGAACAGATAATGGAGAAATAAAAAACCAAAACAAACCGAACTGAAGGAATTTCCATGACAGACCAGGATAATTAATTACAAACTTCAAGAAGATAAAAAGGCACAGTCCATTGGAAGAATGCCAATGAAGATAAACCTCAGCCAGAAATGAAACACGTTTTGCTTCTAGCAATGCTGTGTTTTAAACTGCCCTCCTTTATACTATTCCCCCAGCTGCAACCAATGAGGGGGATCATGGCCACTTCCTCTCCCATAAGCCACATTGTTCTCTTCTCCATTCCTCCCTGCATGCCCTAGGATGAAGAAGGGATTGGCCTGGGTCTTCCTCTGACTGCCCAGTTGGCCTCTGCCCTTCCCTAGCCTCCTCCACAACCTCCGGAGCCACACTTCCACTCCCTGTCGGCTTTTCCTCCTCTCCCTCGGAGTCAGTCTCCAACAGGGGCATGACAGAAAGTAACAGAAGGTGATCACGTGACCCCAGGATCTTGCAACCATCATAAATATGAGCCAGTTGCCCAGTGTCTGAATTTTGAACACGTAACCCTGGGAATGCTGCAATGATCTTAACTGTGAAAAACAGCAAAAAATCACTTTTTTTTCCACTGCCGCTGTAACTTTAGTTGAAACATTTTCTCTCTTTTCTTAGAACTTCTTTTTCTTTCCTAGTTCCTCACTCTTGACACTGGAGGCTGTCAAGAAAGGAACATATTGCTCTTCCCAGACCTTAAAATTGATTGCTTTAATTCTGAAATGAGGCCAAAGGTGTCATGCTCTCCCTGGACTCACACCACCTACTCATAAGTCTTCGAGATCAACTAGTTGGCCAAAATCCATATATGAATCATTCAGTACCCTCACTGCACCCGTCAGAAGTTCTTGTCCTGTGTTGATGCCAGATGGATGATAAGCCAGTTTTACGACATTTCTGTCTGCATGGTGATATGTTGGCAGTGACTTGCCCAGTGCTAACTTGAGACTGCTGGCTGCTGCACTTTACCACTGGATCAAAGTCTGTAGAGATTCTCAATCATCCAGGTCATGGATGTCCCAAAGGTGCTTTTTCAGGAGGCAACTGGACTTTCTTGGTTTTCTTTGAAGTCGTTTCTCGGACGAGAAGCGAAACGTCTTCAAAGAAAACCAAGAAAGTCCAGTTGCCTCTCGAAAATGTACCTTTGGGATTACCATTGGATAATTTCCTGGAAGGCATGGCCTCCCCAACTTCCTGATTCAGAAAAGCCGTTGTCAATCACTTTTCTGAATGAATGTTTTTAGCAAAGAGGCACTTTCAATGGGGAAGCCAGCTTCACTTAATCAACGTGTTACTGATTTAACAACTGCAGTGATTCACTTAACCACTGTGGCAGGAAAGGTCATAAAATGGGCCAAAACTGACTTAAAGGCTTTCTCACTTAGCAACATAAATTTTGGGCTCAAATGTGGTTGTAAGTCGAGGACTACCTGTATTCACATTCAGTTAACAGTTCAGTTAATGTAGGGTGTTTTTTTTTCTTCTTCTTGGTAATGTCCATAAATCCAGCTATTGAATCTGCTCTAGGATTGTTTCTTTTGAAGCTTCAGCTTCAAGAAATACCACGTTTTTTCCAAAGTATAAGACACACTTAGCTTTTGGGGAGGAAAACAAGAAAAAGATTCTGCCTCTGCCTCTGCCTCCCAGCAATTTGCCTCTTTGCAGCAAACAGCAAAGACCCTGTTTCAGCTTCAGCACAGCCTGATTAGCATAAGCAGCTGATCGTCGGTTGGATCTGCCTCCTGATGATCAGCTGATTCAGGCTGCAGGGATCACCATTGCCTATTGCAGCCTCTGCATGCCCCATTTTCAGCCTCCACATTCCCTTTTCAGCCTCCATGTACCCCTTTTTTGGCCTACACGTGCCCCATTTTCAGCTCGTTCTGGGTGGTAGGAATCAGAACGGGTGGAACATGGAGTATGCAGAGGCCGAAAACGGGGTGCGCAGAGGCTGAAAACGGCATTTTACCTGACGTTCTATCTATCTCTAAATTATTAAACTTGTCAGTGAGAATAAATATTAGTTCAATTGCATGAATTTTGGAGATCTACTGAAAGCATTAGCTGGTTATTTTAATGGCAGGCTTTTAAAAGCATCCCCAAACTCTTTCGCTGTTTTAGGTGAACATTATCAGAGGTGGAAATTTTGAAGGTGCGTGGAAGGTGAGTTGGGCAGCGGTGGTGAAAAGCCGCATTCTGAAGTTTCAGCATCTTTATTGTTTCCAGATTGAATTCTGGTCCATTAAGCAGGGGCTTTTAATTGGATAATGCAATTTCAGAAATACGGTGAATAATAAGTTCATTACATCTATTATCTAGTGGATGATTACAAGGATGTGCGGGAATAAAGGATATTAAATGAGAAGCCTTTTGTTGCCTTAAACACCTTCTCCACGATCTGCAGACTTATAAATCTTTAATCACAAAGACTTCCTCCTGAATCCTTGGCTCCTGCGATAAAAACCAATTGTGGCAGTTTTCAAATGGATACTGATTTTCTGAAAGGAAAGTACATTTATTGACTAAATTTGCATGGCTTTAAAGGGCAAACAAACAAAACCCACCAGAATTTTTAACCAGTATTGCACTGGTTTCCTAGATCAGGGGTTTCCAAAATTGTTCCTCAGCAGCCACTGTTACTGGATTCTTCTCCGATCTCTGATGGATCTAGGGTCTCCAAACTTGGCAACTTTAAGATTTCTGGATTTCAATTCCTAGAATTCCTCAATCAGCCAACTCTCAATTTTGGGAATTGAAGCCCACTTAGAGTTGCCCTAGATCCATCAGAGTTCCAAGAAGAATCCTGGCTCCTGGGGAACCATTTTTTGGTCAAATGTTGATATGGACACATCAACCTTTTTCTGGTCAAACCTACATGACTTCTGTTAGGGTTTGAGGATTAACCCCTAGCAGAGTATTGCAGCAGTAGTCAAGCCAGGCAGCCAAAGGAGAGCGGAAGGGCCCCAGAGTATACACACACTGAACACAAACACTGTTTGTAGTTTAAATAGTTTTTAATCCATTTAGAGTTTAAGCATTGTCATTCAGTCCATTAAGTCATTCACAGTATTTCCATCCAGTAAGACTCACTAGTATAGTCCAAGATCTTTATCAGCCGATAAAGATATCTTCTCCTCCTCCGGTTTCACTCTCCAGAGAAACAAACGCTGGATATTCAGCAAACAGTAGCAAACAATAACAGTTCAGTCACAGGCACTCACAGTCAGTAATCACAGTTAGTCGCAGCAGCACACAGTTACAGTAGCACACAGTTACAGCCAGCCAGTAACAGGCAGTAAGCTTCTAATACTTCCTTATATTGTAACTTCTAACCGCACCCTTAATCGGCTAATTGCCTGCTGCATTGTGCTTAAAGTGATAAGCACTTAAACCATGATATCTAAGTTTTATATATTTATTCACCCAAACCATATTTGGTATCAATGTTATACCTAACATACTCCCCTTTGGGTGAAATAAATATATAATACCTTACAATCTTATCCCATATTTTTCACAACTTTCCTGGTGCTTACTGGCACCTTGGGCTTTAGTAAAATTATCAGCTAAATTGTCCTCCGACATACAGTACTCTAGCTGAATCATCTTACTTCTTACAGATTGTCTCACGTTTAGGTATCTTAGATCTGTATGCTTGCTCCTTGTTTTTACTCCAATATTTGTGGCCATTTGAATTGCTGCCTGATTATCTTCATGTATAATTATAGGATAATCTACAGTTATACCTATATCAATTAACATTTGTTTATACATTATTAACTCTGTACATAACAATGATAAACAGGAGAATTCTGCCTCCATAGTAGACAAACTTATATGCTGTTGTCTTATTGACTTCCAGCCTATTAATGTATTACCCAGCATTATGGCTGTTCCTGAAGTCGACTTTCTAGTGTCTCTTTCTGATGCAAAGCTAGCATCTGCATAAGCACTCAAAATTAAATCACCCTTTGGTTCTAAATACAATGAATAATTCATTGTCTTTTTAAGATATCTTAATATCCTCTTAGCTGCATTCCAGTGTCTTTCACATGGTGCAGAATTGAATCTAGCCAACTGATTCACACAGTACGATATATCTGGTCTAGACCAATTACTAATATAACTCAAACTACCAATTAAAGATTGATAAATCACCTTATCAAACTCAGGGCTTTGTACATCAGTGTTGCTAAACTCCTGACTCATTGGAGTCTTAGCTGGCTTACAAAGCTCCATCTTGTAATCTTTTAGCAATTTGCTTATCTTATCTTCCTGAGATATCTTAAAACCTTTCCGTGTTTTCTTTATATTTAAACCGAGATACTTTTTATCTCCCCTAATTGCTTGATCTTTATTCTCTTTCCTAATGATGCTATTATTTTATTAGCTTCATCATTAGTTTCAGTTATCAAAGCAATATCATCTGTGAATAGTAATAATAATGATACTTTCCCATTTGTCTCCCTCTTAAACAGACATGGATCGGCTAAACCAGCTTTAAATCCTATATTGTTAAGTTCATTTACAATATACTGGTTCCATTCATAGCCTGATTGTTTAAGACCATAGAGGCTTTTCTTTAACAACCAACAATCATTATTATCCTTATTTTCACTTTTAATACCAACAGGTTTTTCATATAAATAATATGTTTTAATGGGGCGTGCAAGTAAGCAGTTTCCACATCTAAATGGTTAACTATATAGTTTTTACTAGCTGCCCACACTAAAGCTGCCCTCAAGGTTGCTGCCTTAAGACTAGGTGCAAACACCTCATCATAGTCATTGGCATTCTGCCTAAAACCTTGGGCTACTAACCTTGCCTTATGGATTAAATTACCATCTTTATCTGTTTTTACCTTAAAAATCCATTTGCAGCCAATGGATTTCTTTCCTACAGGTAATTTGGCATTTTCATACACCTTCATATCACTTAATGAATTCAGTTCCTTATTCATTGCTGCATACCATTTTTCTTTTTCCTTATTAGGATACTTTTTAATTTCTTCTACAGAATTAGGAACTTCATTAATCTGGCACACTGTGTTAGCCTGGTACCTATCAGGCGGTCTAGATACACGTGTAGTTCTTCTGGGAATTACAGGGCTTACAGGAGGACTTTGTTGAACTACTACCTGTTCATCTTCCTCATCCTGTTCAGCTATTGAATCTGTTTCTTCCTTTATGGGCACTATTTCATCCTGTATTTGTCTCTTTACTTTATTTTTAAAGTTACAGGGATAACTAATGGGATTTCTATAGGATTCAATAATTACATCTTTATTGGCATCCTGTTCTAATTTCTCCCATCCTTCATGTTCTAGAAATTGGGCACTAGCACTACATAACACTTTAGATGTGCCTTTTTCCCAAAATCTATATGCCCTATGGTTTGCCTGATAACCAACGAAGAAAAATCTTTTAGCTCTATGTTGCCCTTTTTTCTGAGTTGTGCAGGAATATGCACCCATGCTGGTGCACCAAATGTGTGCAGGTAACTTAGATCAGGTTTCCTGCCATGCCATCTGGTAAATGGTATTTCACCTGTTGTTGTATTAACAACGTTGTTTAATATGTTATTAGCACACATTGTAGCCTCCCCACAAAGAATCAGGTAACCCAGAATCATTTAACATTGTTCTAACCATTGCCTGTAGTGTTTGGCCTCTTCTTTCAATAAAAGCATTATGTTCTGGCCTGTATGGAGCAGACTTCTTATGCTCTATTCCTGCTATCTTAAGTCTGTTCTGGAATTTGTTATTAACAAATTCCGTGCCATTATCTGTCACCAGGGTTATCAGTTGTCGCTTAGACTTTCTTTCAGCAAACCTAAGCCAATTGAAAAATGTTGATATGTTTCAGTTTTGCTTTTCATTAAATAGCAAAACCCATATCTAGAATAATGGTCCATAATGCTCAGTATATATCTAGCACCCCCATACTGGGTTTCTTTGGGCCTATGATGTCTGCAAATACCACTTCTAAAGGTTCTTTTGTTTTGAAACCATTTAGCCTATTTGCAGGCAATACTTTGCTCTTATCTTCACAGCAAACATTACAACGCAAATATTTATCACAAGATTTTAACCTTATTCCTTCAGATAACTCAACTGTACGTTTTTAGCATTTTAAAATTTACATGCCCCAAACGCCTATGCAATAAATGGATACATTCTTCATGAGGCTTTATATTATTAAATACAGTCTGAGCCTCCCCTTTCTTACTATTATCTAAAACATATAATGTTCCATTTAAAGCTGCAGTTACCCTTTTGTTATCTTTTTCAATTATGCAATTATTATCCTTAAAAGTAATTACATAACCTAATTTATCTAATACCCTTACTGAAAGCAAATTAAACTTTAGTTGCGGTACATACAACATTTTTATATCCTGGTTTATGTACGGACAACGTGCAAAACCTTGACCTTTCGCTTTCAGGTTCCAGCCGTTAGCAAGAGATATATGTTGAGAGCTTTTAGACATTTTTATAAATTTTGTCTTATCTCTTGTGATGCAGTGGGATGCGCCACTGTCAACCACCCATAAATTATTCTTCACATCAGAGTTGCTAAACATGGCTAGTTCAAATGCTTTCTTTGGCTTTTTTACATTCTGGCTTTTTCTTTTTGCAGAATCTTGCCAATGTCTCTGCCTCCACAATTAAAACACTTTTTAATTGTGTATGCTGTTGAAGATAAATTCTCTTCTTCCGGGTGCTGTACTTTGCTTTGCTGGTTTCTTTCAAGCTTTGAAGATAATTTCTCTTCTTTCTTATCTTCTCTCAGCTCGTCACGCTCACGCCTTCTTCTGGCTTCTTCTAGTAGCCTGCCTGTAATCTCGTTAATGATAGGCTTTCTTTTGGCAATACCTCTAACGAAGTTACATAGTCATCATAGCTTTGATCTAATGAAGATAATATTATGTAGACTTGTTGCAGTTCATTAAATATAAGCTCTTTTCTTGCAAATCTTGAAAAATGCTCTTCATACAGTTTAAATGAACTAACATATCTCCATTCCTCTGAAGATGCGTTTCAAAAAGCTTCCTGTAAGATTTATATGTGCTCCTACACTGTCCCGAACATAAATCTTCCTGAGGTTCTCCCAGCAGTTTGCAGCATTTTCTTCTCCACGAATATGGACAAGCTGCTGATCACAGAGAGTCAGTCCTATGATGCATAAAGCCTGCTCATTCTTCAGTTTAAAGTCTTGTAACTTTTCTTTATCATCATCATTAGCAGGATCCCAGCTACTCACATCTGGTGGGTTTGCTATAATGTCCCACAAACCTTCTCTGAGAAGTAAACTACATTTCATTGACCATGAAACATAGTTTGTTCCATCCAGCCTGGATATCATGGACAGTTGTGACAAATTTACTTGTGCCATTACTCTTCAGATATTTTGACTATTTTAAACTAATTAAAACAGTTTGTTTTTACAGTAATGTGCAACTCACACCAACTCTCTCTACTATATCCTGGTTAGTTAGACTATGCTGCTGGGCCCATAACCATTGTTAGGTTTGAGGATTAACCCCAGCAGAGTATTGCAGCAGTAGTCAAGCCAGGCAGCCAAAGGAGAGCGGAAGGGCCCCAGAGTATACACACACTGAACACAAACACTGTTTGTAGTTTAAATAGTTTTTAATCCATTTTAGAGTTTAAGCATTGTCATTCAGTCCATTAAGTCATTCACAGTATTTCCATCCAGTAAGACTCACTAGTATAGTCCAAGTTAATAGTCCTTGCAATATCTTTATCAGCCGATAAAGATATCTTCTCCTCCTCCGGTTTCACTCTCCAGAGAAACAAACGCTGGATATTCAGCAAACAGTAGCAAACAATAACAGTTCAGTCACAGGCACTCACAGTCAGTAATCACAGTTAGTCGCAGCAGCACACAGTTACAGTAGCACACAGTTACAGCCAGCCAGTAACAGGCAGTAAGCTTCTAATACTTCTTTATATTGTAACTTCTAACCGCACCCTTAATCGGCTAATTGCCTGCTGCATTGTGCTTAAAGTGATAAGCACTTAAACCATGATATCTAAGTTTTATATATTTATTCACCCAAACCATATTTGGTATCAATGTTATACCTAACAACTTCCAATAAAGGAAGATAATTGTATCTCAGGGTTGAAATGAGGGAGTCTTCATTCTTTCATTCTTTACTCAGCAAATTTCAATTGAAAATATGATTGGTGGTTCTAAAGAAGGGATTCTGTAAGCTCAAAGACAAGGGTGGGATTCGACCAGTTCGGCCTCGTTCAGCCAAACCAATAACTCCGAAGATCATCTGGGAGTGAACTGGTTCGCTCTGATGATTTGCTCTTGGGCCCACCCACCCGCCAGGGCTCCCATACTGACCTTTATTTCCTGCTTTTGAAGTGCAGCTGCTTTGTGTGTGTGTCAGCTGTTGTCAGCTGTTGAAAACACAGGGAGAGTGCAGGATTGCAGGAGGTGAGTAGGAAAGCCTCTGCGCATGTGCAAAGCATGCATTTGGCACATGCTCATGTGCAAAGTGTGCATGTGCAAAGCGCAACCACCAAGCCACTGAACCGGTGGTAAACCACTTTGAAACCCACCACTGCTCAAAGATCTTAGGTATCAGATCAACAGAAGCTTCAACCAACCCTGTATTCATCCAGTGACAATGCAGTCCAACTGTGGTGTATGGGTTTTGTGCCCGGTCTAACTGCTGTTGAGCTAGTATGAGTCACAGACAGAAGAAAAAAATGGGAAGCAGCAGTTCCAGTATGTCTTTGGGATGCAGCTGTGCTAGCCAGGATCTTGTGGGGCAGTTGGAGGCAGCATTTCGATTGAGCCAATCTAGTACAGTGTTTCCCCGAAAATACGACCTGCCCCCAAAGTAAGCCCTTGCTTGATTTTTACATGTTTGCCCAATATAAGTCCTACTCCCCTGCAAAAAAGCCCTAATTAAGACCCCACCCACTCAGAGTGCACAGGTAAAAATTAAACTAGGATGGGGATGGTGGTAGTGGAGCTGCCCTACTACTTACTTTTGGACAGTTGCAGCCAGGCCTCGCATACCCTGACACCTGTCTTGCTGGCCCATTTCCTCTGCAGCCAGGAAGGCCTGCAAGGTTTCCATGAAGGCCTCTGCAGCCAATAACAGAACTACAGATCAATTGATACCAGCCTCAGAAGAAGTTCCCCCCTGAAAATAAGACCTGGTGCCTTTTTTGGTGGCAAAAAGTATAAGACAGGGTCTTATTTTCGGGAAAACACTGGTATTGGGAATTAAACCTTGTGGAGAAATGCTGATAGCTTGAACCCTAAAGGAGAGATAGAAGGAGGGAGAAGGAAAACTGAGAGACACACTGCCACATTTAAGCCTGTGCTGTTTTGTGACATTGAGGCAACAAGGTGAGAGAGTATGTGAGAAGTTAATAGCTGCAGAGACACACTGATGTATATGTGCTGGGCTGTTGGAGTGATCTGGTCAGAGAGAGGTGAAGAGGAGCACCCAAAAATCCAAGGTAGATGGAGACAGAAGAAGAGGTTTTTCTTTAGATACTTGGAGCCTTCGGGGAAGCCCCAGACTGGGATGTTCTGGTAAGAAGAGTCAGAGGGAGCTGTATGTCATAACACCTACACAGAAGGGACAGCTAAAGAAAGGCTTTAAATATACTCAGTTAATTCCCTTCCTATTTCCCTCTTAGTGAATCGCTGAGGGAGAGTGAGGAGGAGAAAGACGGGGAAGTCGGTAAATAAGCAATGGAGTAGATGGTTGCTTGAAAATATCACTGAGAGAGATGAAAAAGAAATTAGGAACTGGAAAGTTTAGTCACTCTGCTGTAAATAGTTGTTTTTTTCTGAGTTTCTATAAATATATCTGTACATAGTAAAAGAAACGACAAAGCCTCCCCATCTGTCTCAGTGGGGTAATTGTCATCCTTAAACATACACAACAAACACACAAACAAGTTATAACAGAATCCTCAGTTGTGCTGTGACACCAAACCACATTATGCCCTAAGTCTAATGAGGAAAGGCCTAATTCATCTGTAGTCTGCTTTTCTGCTTTTACTGTTGTTTTCTTCTGTTCTGTCTCACCTGTATCCACAGGTGAGAGTCCAAAGTTCCAAAGTACAAATGCTCAAACAGACAGTCTCAGACACGGCAGAGTTAACTGCTTCTGTTTACACAGTCCTTGGCAGTCTTCCTGGAATCTGTCTGGCAAGTCTGAACTAACCATAAATCAAGACGCTGCAGCCGAGTGTATCAGACGTAACACCAACCAAAATGACACCTTGCTTTGAATGGAGATTCAGAGCTAGCACGCTTCCTTATATTCCCTAAGGGGCGTGTCAGTCTCTTTTCTGTGTCTGTTGGATGGCCCGTTTCTGCTTACGTCTTTGCCGTGCGTCTATTCAACATTGCTCGGTTTGTTCTTCAACTAATGATTCCGGCACGCTCTCCTGATTGTCTGTTAACAACACCTGAGGTTCAATCAGGGAGGGAGATTCAGGGGAGGAAGATGACTCTGAAACTTCCAGTAAATCAGGCTCATATCTCAGAGTCAAGTCCTCTTCTTCCTCCTGACTCCCTTCAATGTCGCTCAATAATGCAGGCTCGAATCTCAATGCCAGATCTTCCTCATCACTCGAGCCTACATCTGCTGACTGATCAGGTTCAAACCTCGAAGGCACAACATTCTTCTATATCCAAAATTTTTATGTGAGAGGTTTCTCCTGATCTTAGCCACCATTGACTTTCTAGAACAGGGGTGTCAAACTCGATTTCATTTGAGGGCCACATCAGGATTGTGTTTGACCTTGGTGGGGGAGGGGCATGGAGCGGCCAGGGTGGGTGTGGCCAGCATGACATCACTGGTGTTGGGGGTGCTGTGGCGGCCCGAGTGCTCTGGCCAAAAATGGGCTCCTGAGCTCTGTTTTTGTCTGCAACGGCCTCCTGCAACCCTCTGCCAGCAAAAACAGAGCTTACGAGGGCTGCCCATGGCTCTCACAAACTCTGTTTTCACTGGCAGAGGTACCACAGGCCAGTCCTTTGCTATTTCCAGGGTGGCCCCATGGGCCAGATCTAAGCACCCTGTGGGCCAGATCCAGCCAGGGGTGGGATTCAAATTTCTTAACAACCGGTTCTGTGGGCGTGGCCTAATTTGTGGGTGTGCCTTGGTGGTCATGTGACTGGGTGGGCATAGCTTGCTGACTGGTGTGGCTTGGTGGTCACATGACTGGCTGGGTGTGGTTTGTATGTAAACATTGTAAATATTTATGTAAATAAGTTTTTATTTAAAAAAAAAGAGCAACTTTTACCCAAAATCAGGCAAAGCAGGCAGGCAGATTGAGTTGCTCACAGAATCACAGATTCACTAGGTAGAGATCTACCTTTCTGCAATCTATTACTTGAGTCTGTCACATAACATTTGCTTGCAAGCAAACTCATAAAATTAACGCACAACACATCATGTATGTAAATATTGAATATTTTATTTTTAAAAAGAGCAACTTTTACCCAAAATCAGGCAAAGCAGGCAGGCAGATTGAGTTGCTCACAGAATCACAGATTCACTTAGAGATCTATCTATCTATAATCTGCTACCTGAGTCTGCACTGAAAAAATAGAAGCTTTAGTCCTAAGGAAGGTTCAGCTCTGTTTTTAGATTAGCTAAAAAGCAAGAAATTCAACTATTTCCTGCTTTCTAGCTAATCTAAATCTCCCGACATAGCAAAACAGCTGATGCTGGTGGGGGAGGGGGAAGGAAAAATAGCAATTTAGCAGGCAAGTTTGACGGTGCGCATGCCAGGTAAGGAGTGAGTGGGAGGGGAGGGGAGGGGAGGAGCCAGCCAGTGGCACAATTTGCCAGTTCTCTCAACTGGGCAGAATCGTAACAACTGGTTCTATAGAACCGGTCCAACCCGGTAGAATCCCACCCCTGGATCCGGCTCCTGGGCCCGAGTTTGACACCCCTTTTCGAGGTACTTTATATTAAAATGTTCGGGCTCTGGTGTGTGGCTGCAACTTGGGTGTTCCTGATCAGGTCCTGCTTGTTCTCTGGAATAGCAGATCTCTGTAGTTTGCTGGGTCTGCTGAGGTTGGAATCATGACCCTTCCGGCTCAAGGACCAAGGAAGATCTCATGCCAGGCTTCACCATATAGGCAGAAAGGCACTGTTAGGCTCACAAGAAATCTAGGATCTTCAGAGAATAAGCCCTTATGGAAGAAAATAGTAAGCCATAATTAAAGAACATCAGCAACTCTTGGGATTCAAGACATAGCAAAACTATTAAAAACTGTTTGCTATTTAATAAGTGTTTGGCTTCCTGTTTTGAGCAAGCTGACCTGATTCCATCTGTCCTTTGTTTATGTAACCACCTGTTTTATCATAATTTCTTTACTTACTATTTCTGGTGTGAGAACTTGTATTACAGGGAAGCTGAGATAGCCAGCTTTTATTATTTCTGTCATCCCCTTCCAGCTGTTCCTTCTCTGGTCCATCTTACCACTTCTTAGCATCTTTTTTTTTTTTTAACTAAGGTTTACTTTTCCATTGCTTATATGTTTCTCCACGTTACTCCACAAGTCCTCATTCGCCTCCCCCTCTTCTTGTTGTCAAACTGGTTCTCCTCTTCCCCCATATCACGGATCTTTACACTGACCTGACTTTCCGTACTGTGTGGTACTGGCAACTGTATTCCATATAGCTAGGAAGAGTGGTTTATAGTCCATGGTGGCACAGTGATTAGAATGCAGTATTGCAGACTAACTCTGCCCACTGCCAGGAGTTCGATCCTCCCCTGCTTCAAGGTTGACTCAGCCTTCCATCCTTCCGAGGTTAGGAAAATGAGAAGCCAGATTGTTGGAGGCAATGTGCTGACTTTTGTAAACCACTTAGAGAGGGCTGTATAGCACTGTGATATAACTCTAAGTGCTATTGCAATTTCTATATTCATTTTTCAATTTCCAATCAATCATATAGGGCAGATAATGGGGTGGGGTGGGGACACTATTCTTACTACAGGGAGTCCTTGACTTACAACTATTTGTTTAGTTCCCATTCAAAGTTACAGTGGCACTGAAAACAAAAGTGACTTACAATGGCTCCTGGGACTTAAGACCATTACAGCATCGCCAGTCACATCTTAAGCCTAACCTGTCCCTAATCTAAATTCAGCTGCTTGACATACCCAATGTCTACTTATCTATTTATTGGAGTTGCAGCCTCCTTGGAGTCCCGTGCTTGTCATTTGTGACCTTTCCCGGCAGCTTTGGCCAAAGTCAATGTGAGAACTTGAATTTTGTTAACGATCCCTTGATTCACTTAATTGCAATGGTTCGCTAACAACCATGGCACAAAAGGTTGCAGCATTGTGTGCAACTCACTTAACAGTTCCCTAACTTAGCCATGGAAGTTCTGGTCCCAATTGAGCTCATCAATTCAAGGCTACCTATATTATTTGCTCATAGCCGATCTTCACTGCTCTTCATGCATTACAGCTAAATTTTTGGAGTAGATCACAAAGTATATCCCATTACACTTAAGCTGCACCTTACTTTTTAACCCTCCAAATAATTTGGGCTTACCCATCAATTAGGCTGCTGGACTCATCATCCTTTCCCCCTTGCATGAACAAGTTAAATTGCATCAGGATAGATCTAGGGGGGAGGGCCCTCCAGAGCAGTAGCCCTCAATCTTTGGGGCACCAAGGATTGGTTCCACAGTGGGAGGTTTTTACTGGAGGGGTTATAGTTTTGTGTGCTGCCTGCATCCCACAGATGGGACTTTCATTTGTTTGAACAGCCTGGTTTCTGGCATGCCACGCCCCGGTACTGGTCTATGACCCCGGGATTGAGGATCCCTGCTCCAAATGATCAGTAGATCCAGTGGTGGAGCTTCAGTCAAAGTTCTACCAGCAGAAAACAAGAGCTGACAGTTGAGAACAGACATTTGTGAAGTCCTAAAGGGGCAAGGGGGGGGGGGAGAAGATAGTTGTGAGCAAGCCCGCTTCTCTTCCTTCCCACCGCAATCAATCAGATAATTCCCATGCTAGAACTCAAGCCTGTGCTCCAGCAATCAGTTCCTCGCAGTCTCTAATTATGTCTGCAATTCTGAATGGTGAAAAATGAGCTTTGTGTCCAATAAGCTGCATTCTTAGATAAAATACGAGCACTTAGTTAAAGGACAGCCTCCATTCCGGATGCCAGGCTGAGAGCATACCAAAGTAATAAGAGGGCAGATGTCTTGAGATTAAAAGGGGAAAAAATAAAATAAAACTTATGTCATCTGGGCAATCTGGCAACCAGCTCATTTTGGGGGAAATTTCACCCTCTGCTCTTTGGATTGCCCATTAATTGCCATAGCACTAAATATCCACCCATGCGTTCCCCTTTGGTCTGCATTAAGGCAGAAGGAGCAACATATGAATTCATTCTTAGCAGAACACCATTCAAAACACGATCAATCTTATTATTATTATTTTCCCCTGGGCAGGAGGTGAGGGAAAAGTTTGCTGGAACCATTTTGACAGTTTCTGTTATGACTAAAAACATTATGAATCAACTTCTTTTCTTCGCCAAAGCTTCTGAATAGGTGGTTTTCTGAAAACCTTCCTCTCGCCCTTCTGTAGCATTTTACAACGAATTGCACAATGCAAAGAGATGTCCTTAAGCTTGGTACCAAGTGGGTTAACTCCCCCCCCCCACCTGCCCTCCAATTATTCTGTAATTCACACCCTGCAGGCTGGAAAGCTCCTGAGTCACCACAGTAGGGAAAATAAATGATTAGGATTTGCTGTTGTCTGCAGGGAAGGCGAAATTATGTTCTGCAGGGAAAGTCAAGAAGCTTTTGTATAGATGTACTGAGCTGAGGGTTCTCCCTGCTTGGGAATAGACATCTGTTACTTAAATGTTGCATCAGCACTTTGAAATTCTTTATCAGTATTACTACTAAATCCTCCTCCTCCTCCTTGTAGATGATCCAGTCCAACCCCCTGCTCAAGCAGGAGACTCTATACAATTTCTAACAAGTGGCTGTCCACTGGCCAGTCTCTTCTTCAAAACCTCCAGTGATGAAGCTCCCACAACTTCTGAAGGCAACTTCTGTTCCACTGATTGATGGTTCTCACTGTCAGAACGTTTCTCCTTATTTCTAGGTTGAGTCTCTCCTTGATCAGTTTCCATCCATTGTTCCTTGCCTGGCCTTCAGGACGGCTTTGGAAAAATAGGTTGGCCCCATCTTCTCTGTGACAGCACTTCAAATATTGGAACAAGGCTGTCGTGTCACCTCTGATTCTTCTCTCCACTAGACTAGCTACGCGCAGTTCTTGTAACCGTTCTTCGTATGTTTTAGCCTCCAGGCCAGTAATCATCTTTGTTGCTCTTCTCTACACTCTTTCTACAGTATCAACATCCCCCCTCCCTTGTGAGTGACTTCCAGTTACTCACCAAAGCTTTTGTTCCACAGCTGTTAAAACACATTGGGGATATTTTGCCCTTCCCCTCTTCTAAAGTTGTTAAGCTTTCCCCAAGGAGTCTAAGTTTAACAATAGAGCTCTCGAGGAGTTCTTTACGGTTGCATAGTCCAAAAAAGGAGCATCTGTTTATGGTCTAGCCCTTGAATGACTTTATTTAACCCAAGTTTGCAGAGCCTGTTCTTTTTAAACTGCTCCTTCCTTTGTCTGGCTAGGAAGGGCGAGGTTGGATTCTGAAAGCAAATCAAATGAAGTTTATATTTTGTTAGCAAATATTGTGTGTGTAGCAGTGCCACTTCTTTTTTTGTCTGGGTCTGTGAGTGTGTTTGTGTGTATGTGAGAGAGAGGTAGCACATATGTATGTGTGTAGGTTTCCTCCCTCCCTCCCTCCTTCCTCCCTCCCTTCCTTCCTTTCTTTCATTCATCTGTCTATCAATCTAACTAGATATATTCTCTCCTCCTTTAGTGCTTTTTGTTTTCCAATACTTATCAATAGTTCATGATGATTTGACAATGTTTGCTTATGCTGTTAGCTTCTGATTCTGAACTCAGCCTGATTCTAATCCCTGTTCAACATGAAAAGATTCACTCTGACTATTCTCTAATGGTTATTCCATGCTGTCACAGTCTCCTAAAGGTTTGTGTTCTGAAAGTCCCTCATTCTTTCTATTTCAGATAAATATATGCTCTCAATTTGTGTCTATTATCTCCTCCTCCTCCTCCTCCTTCTATTTCTTCTTTATTTTTAACTTTTGAGAAGAAATTTCAGAGACTTTCAGGTCATCTTTTTTAAAAGATGCAGATTTACTAAAGGTGCCAGCCTCTAAATTTCAACTCTCCTAATCTATAAAGTTTAAAATTTTGAAATGTACTTGGAGACCATGGAAGGTCACTTCTGAGACTGTGTTTCTTAGGGAATTGTTCAAAGGGTAGTGTGGTCAAGGGTGATTGTCTCTTAGTGAGATGTAAGTCTCCCAAATTTGTAACCTAGTTACTTTGGCCTGGAGTAGTCAAGGTTTATTATAATCATCAGTGGCATGATTCAGTACCAAATGCAAGTGACCTGGGTTGGGAATTTTGATGAAGTACTATTTTGATACAGACATTTATATTTGCTTTGCTTTTCCATTTTTAAAAACTATAACCTTTAGTGTGTTTCAGTTCCAAAAGATTGGAACAGAAAAAAATAAATTGAATTTAAAATTAAACAAGATGATGGGTTTTGATTCTGCAGGTTGGATTTCAGGTTTTGGGACACATACTTATTCTCAATCAGACACATATTTATTATCTACAAGTTTGGAGTCAGGCAAATGCTGGACAGCCATTTTATCATCTGTGACAAGAAGAGACATTTTTCAGTTTGGCCTGACAAACCACCTTTAATGATTTTTGCATCCATAACTTATTTATTTAATTTCTACAGCCTCCTATCTTGCCTTCAACTTGCCGTCAGAAGCTGTGGCTGCTAGGTTGCCTTCAGAAGTTGTGGGTGCTCCATCATTGGAGGCTTTTAAGAAGAGACTGGAAAGTCACGTTGTTCTGACCCACGCCCTTTTCCAACAAATCAAACACAACCCAAAGGGAACAGAAACCTTGTAATGCTTCTGCAAAATAATTAGCCGTGGTAAGCACAAGCCTTGCCAAACTGTGCGAGACTTGCCAACAGAAAACAGACAAGAAATAATTTGCAATACAAGAATCTTCAAATACAAACTCAGGATACTGGAATGTCCACGAGGCTGGAGTTTCAAAACGTCTTTGCCTTCTGCAAAGAATGTTCTTTCACAGCTGGCTTTTATCTTCTTGGAGGAGGGGCCATTACCTTGCAGCCTTTCTCCCGAGTTGCCCGTGCTGTTGTAGCTGCTCTTTCCTGTGAGCAATCCTGCATGCACGCGCACTTGGCACAGGCTCCTCGGGAACCTTCTCATCGCTGCTGCCAGCCTCCACAATCTCTGAAGGCAGCAGTCCACTCCCTAATGGTCCTGGCCCCTCATCTGAGTCCTCACTCTCCTCAGCCATCCACACCTGCTTCTGGCTAACCACAACACTTGTCTGGAATGGTATAGGATTTCCTGCTTGAGAAGAGGGTTGGATTAGAAGAAGACCTCCAAGGTTCCTTTCAACTCTGTTATTCTGTTCTGTTCTATTTCAAGCACATGACTCTGCTTCTAACTTCAAGAGTAGATTACTACATTATGCTCCTTTTAACAGAATAATAGAATAACAGAGTTGGAAAGGACCTTGGAGGTTGTCATGCCCCTGGTGGAGACTGACTGTGAGGGAGAGGAGGAACAGCCAACAGGGAGTGGAAGGGTGGCTCCAGAGGTGGTGGAGGAGGTTGGGGAAGGGCAGAGGCCGGCTGGGCAGGCAGAGGAGGACCCAGTCCCATCCCCTATCCATCTTAGGGCATGCAGGGAGGAAAGGATAAGGGAAAGACATGCTCTACTCAGGAGGAGAGGGCCTTGATTCTCTTCATGGGATGCAGGTGTGAGAACTGCATAAGAGTTTGGACCTATGTGCTAGCAAATGCTGGAAACAAAGAGTGTTTTATTCCTGGATGAGGTTTATCTTGGTTGGCGTTCTTCCAATGGACTATACCTGGTTATCTTCTTGAAGTTTGTTATTAATTATCCCGGTCTGTCGTGGAACTTTCTTCAGTGCAGTTTCTTTTTCTTTTTGTTTTTATTGCTTCATTATCTGTTCTTTGAGTTTGGACTGTACTTCTTTCATTTGGAATGTTATTTTGGAAAGAGTTTAATCTCCAACTGTGAACAATTGAACAGTGAAGCCAAGTTGAAGGCATTAAAGAACATTTATTTACATTTTGGTTTTTGTTACATTTATGGGACACTCTGGGTCATCACAGAGGTCTTCTAGTCCAACTCCCCATTCAAGCAGGAAACCCTATACTATTTTAGACAAATGATGGTCCAATCTCTTCTTAAAAACCCCCAGTGATGGAATATTCAAAACTTCTTGATTAATTGTTCTCACTGTGAGGAAATTTCTTCTTAGGGCTAGGTTGGTTCTCTCCTTGATTAATTTCCATCCATTGTGTCTTGTCTTTCCTTCTGGTGCTTTTGAGAATAGGTTGACCCCTCACACTTCTTTGTGGTAACTCCTTGGATATTGGAACACCACTGTCATGTCATTCCCCTTTCCTTCTTTTCATTAAACTAAACAGTTTAATGTTTAGTTTAAGAACAGTCCTTGGACCTTTAGTTTAGTTTAGGGACAGTCCTTGGGCCATCCCTTGACACTATCTGACACAAGTGGTGAAGAGGTTGGCTTCTTAATCCAATGTAAGGTGCTCACAAGATTTATGGCTTAGGCCCATATTATCTACCAATTTGCCAACTCTTGCGGAGTCTTCCCTTCATTCTTAGGTCATCAGCAAGATACTTCTTCCAGCTCTTGTCAAATATATGATTCATGTAAGTGATCATCCAATTGAGGGAAGCCTTTTTAATTACAACACAACAGCCTAGCTTCTTGGTAAGAACTTGACATGGATGAAGGCCAGCACAGTTAAAGAACTGGCAGCTGCGATTTCACATAATAATAATAATAATCTGAAAAGCATCAGGCTGCCAATGGCTAGTGCAGAGTTTCAAGAAAGTAAAATGTAGTGGAAATAGATTAAAAATATGTTAGGATGATTGAGGTTTAAGTTTATTTGCGACATGACAATGACTTCTCTCACCCAAGGTTGGAGAAGATAAGCAAGAAGGCTTATGGACCCCTTAGCCTTGATGAAACCTAAAGGTTAGAAAGAATAGAAATATGCATCCCAAAATGAAACTGAATTATGGGTAAAAAAAACCAAAACCCAATGTATTAAGTGCAGCTAACTGCTAAAACCATGGTTGGCTGTGAAAGAAGCAGAAGCAGAGTGAAGATGATAGGGACATAAAAATGAGTATTAGAAGTATGAGCCTATTTATCACAGTTGTTTCAGACTAGTGAGTGTAGCTGAAATTCCAACATTGATTTTTTTCCCCATGATAATAATGAACCTTTAACTATTTAATTAAGATTTTTAATCAGTGCAGCCAATATTCATTTATGCTCATGAAAGAAGAATTAATACAGCTTTTCAGTAGTCAATAATTGATATAAAAGAAAAGAGTTATGGATCTTCCTGTAACTTATAATATTGCACAATTGCTCAAAACCCTTGCACTGGATTGTTTTTTTTTTCCATTCTGTCAACTCCCAACTCATGTTAATATATGGACATGAGCCTGAATTTCCATCGTTGTTCATGAGATGATGACTGATAACAGAACTAATTGCAAGGAAAATTCTTATTGATCTCGAGAATGACCTGGGTGGTGGAACCAGATTAAATTCAAACTTTAGTTCTCAATATATATTTACCCAGGCATTCATTATTTCATTCACTTGGCAACTTTATACTTAATTCACATTTCAGGGATATCATGTACAGGACTAAAATCAATTTTCCATGAAATTAGCAGAAGACTCCATCTATATCACGCTGTGGAATTAATTGTTGGCCGTTGGATGACAGCAAGAATATATGTTCACTACAATAACAATAACAACCCTCCACCCCAGGAAACTAACAAAATTGGATTTTCCTAAAACACGGGACATTTTAAACTGTTTAAGTATCCCAGCTTTTTAACCATTTTTACTTTGCAATTTTAATAAAAAGTTAGCTTGGATTTCTGAGTTTGAGAGCAGGAATGTACTTTATTTATTTGTTTGCTGGTTTTCTCATCTAAAGAAAAAGTGAAAAAATTGGAATTGGACACTTATTTTATGCAACAGGAATAGTCCCAAATCTTTTATTTGCAGTACCACCATATATGATCACCATACAAATAAAATTTGATCTCGTGATCAAAAAGTAGCATTAATATATTTGAACTCAAGGTCTAGGGAGTTAGATCCATCCATGCACATACAGTAAAGTTTTAACAGAATAACAGAGTTGGAAGGGGCCATGCAGGTCTTCTAATTCAACCTCCTGTATTGAATTCTTTATTGTCATTGTACGTATATACACAGTATACATACAACAAAATTCACATAACACCCAGAGACCAGACTCAACATGCACACACACATGACAAGCATCCACACAACAGGCCAAGTAATACTGTGCAACAGCTCACTGATGGTGGTCCTTAAGTTCATTGTTAAGTGCAATTATAGCTCTGGGATAAAAACTGTTCAGAAAACATGGGGTCCAAGTTTTAATTGTTCTGTATCTTCTGCCATAAGGCAACAGTTCGCAAAGATTGTAAGAAGGATGGGAAGAGTCTCTGAGAATGTTGTGCAACTTCCTCAAACAGCGAGGTAGAAAGCAATTGATATATATATATATAAAGAAATACAGTATCACTCAAATAATGAATAAGTTATATGCGTCAAAAAAACAACAGTCCAGAAAGGATGGAGAAGAAAATCAAGGGGACTGAAGAGCTACTTGGGCTTGAGGAAAGAAGAAATTGCTTCTCCAAGGTCAACCTCCATCTAATCTAGTTTTGCCCTTCTTTGATCAGTGGTGGTTTGACAGTTGGAGACATCACATCACTGACCTTTTACACAAAATAATAAAAAAATAAAAATACCCTAAACCAGTACTTTTAAATTAGATCATTCAGATGACCTTCTTATATATTCAAAACATATGTTAACCTTTCAGGACCAAGCTCTGGTCCTGGAAAAATGACTTATCCTTTCCAGACGGGGAGGGCTTCAACCTAATGCAACTTAATTTTTTTTTTCTTACAGTCCTAGCTGCTGCAGCTAATCTAGAAGCTGCTCCAATACCTTTTCCCTCAGACTGTGGAATGGCAGGAAAGTGTTTCAGGAAACTTAAAACCATCCTCATTGTTGAATCCTATTCTATTCCAGAGGGAGGACATGGGGTGTGCAGGTCTTGCACTTTTAATTCAGGAGAACTTGGGGAAAATGCTTGGTGAATTCCCATGTTGATGGTATAAATAGAAAAATCTCTCTCTCTCTAGAACAGGGGTATCAAACACAAGGCCCGTGGGCTGAATCTGGTCCAGGATGTGGTTGGATCCGGCCTGCAGCACTGTCCTGGAAAATGTAAGGAGCCGGTCCATGTTGTTTTGGTCCAGTCTACCCACATCGCTTCAGCCTGGTCAATCCAATGCGAAGAGAAAACATGCCAGTAGTTTGGGGAGTGGTGCAAAGCTGGCCACGCCCACCCAGTCAGCCACACCCAGTGCATGGCATCAAGTTGGCCATGCCCACCCAATCAGCCACACCCACCCAGTCGGCCATGCCTGCCCAGCCGCCCAAGGTCAACCACAGCCCTGATGTGGTCCTCAGTGAAATTGAGTTTGACACCCCTGCTCTAGAACAGTGATCCCCAACCTTTCGCCGGTCCGCGACCGGTTCCGGGCAGCTGGAACAAGCCTTACCGGGCCGCTGGTTGCTGGGCGCCGCCATCTTTTTGAAAAGTGCTTCCGGAGCGCTGTTCGCACTCATAAAAGATGGCGGCGCCAGCGCTTCCGGTGAGCTTTTCGGGTAGAAAGCCATTTCTACCCAAAAGCTCACCGAGCGCGCGAGCGCCCATCTTTTTGATGAAAAAGTGCTTCCGGTGAGCTTTCACCGGAAGCGCCTTTTCGTCATAAAAGATGGCGGCGCCCATTGCTGCAACCAGCGGCCCGCAGGCTTGTTCCAGCTGATGTCGGAACCGGTCCGCGGCGCGGAAGGTTGGGGATCCCTGCTCTAGAAGACTCTCTGCTACAAAGGATTTCAAAAATAAACCACTAGAGGTCAGTGAAGAGAAACCTTTTTTTCTCTTCTTTTTTGTTGCCATCTAGTGGTCATCTGCAATTTTGCCTCTTTGATATATTTGAGAGAGAGAGAGAGAGGGAGGTGATGGCCTTTCCACAATTGCTTAGCCCTGTTTGGCTCTGAGCCTCTTTTATTGCCTTTGGGATGCAATGAAACAATTTTATTTGGTGACTCTGTGACAACCTTTGGAAACAATGCCAAGTTCTTTTTTAAGGGTTAAACATTTTGAATCTCTGGAATGCCAGGCAGCTGGGAACCCCACATATATCCTTAACACAGAGAATTCAAGCAGTGTGTAAAAAAAAAAAAAAAGACAATGGCTTCAACTTATCCTAGTTAAATTTTAAAAGGCTTAGGAGAAAGGGAGAAAAAAATGGTTAATTTGATGTCAGCTCCCAAGTTGAAAAGTGGGAGAGGAAAGGTGGGGGGAAAAAGGAAGGGAGGGAGGGAAAGCGACTGATAAGGAAGCCAAGAAAAACTAAGAAAGGAAACCATAAATAGATCTAGGCAAACACATTCCTGTAGTTCTTGCTTCTTGCTCTTTAACACCAAACATGATTTGTTTTTAATTTACACTTCCCATCTGTTGATTTCAGGCCTGTCAGAAGCATTGGTTGAGGTCTTCGGTCTTGTGACAGTAATGAATTTTCATGGCAGCCCACATGGCCTTTTGACACCCAGCTCCAGGGGGGGGGGCAGTTTTTGAAAGATGCTGCATCTGCTATCTGTTGGATGAAGGCTGCAGCTGTTGTGTGCTGGCAGATTGACGCTTTCCCTCTTCTTTCCCAAAGCCACCCCTCAGTCATTCCCATTCCTTTCTGACTGTGTTCCCCAGGAACAAATTCCACCTTTGACAATGAATGGACAGTCTTTCTGGAAATAAAACAGGAACAATGAGGGTGGAGATAAGTTTAGCTATTGTCTTAACAGCAGAAGGGCTCCAGTTTAGGGCAGGCGAGGGCACTGAGCCTTATGGTTGGCATATGGTAGCCCACTCCAAAAGCCAGCCGTTCTGGGACTACAAATGGATGGGCCAGAATGAGAAAAGAAAGTTTTACTTAATGCAGATGCCATGAATTATTTAAATACAATCAATAGGTTTGCAAGTTTTTAATAATTTCCCGTTGTATGCCGTATCATATTGTATGCCGTATCGTTAGAACTGGGTGGTGATTTTGGAGAAGCATCAAGAGACGCTTGGACATTTTAAGGGTAACATGTAGCCTTGCCATTTAGAGTTGGGGATTTATAGGGTACTGTTTTTCTATCAGGGAACTTTGAAATGGACCAGAGCTTCCTTGGGGTCCCTTCCAATTCTACCTGTGCATATCAAGTTGTGTCTCTCTCTTGCAATATGTTTTTTTAGTACCTGTATTTCAGAGAGGGAGAGACAGACAGAGAGAGACAGAAAGAGAGACACAGAGAGAGAGAGAAAGAGAGAGAGACAGAGAGAGAGACAGGGAGAGAGAAACAGACAGACAGAGACAGAGACACGCAGACAGAGAGAGACAGAGACAGAGAGACACACAGACAGAGAGAGACAGAGAGAGAGACAGGGAGAGAGAGAGAGATACAGACAGACAGAGAGAGAGACACACAGAGAGACAGAGAGAGGCAGAGACAGAGAGAGACAGAGAGACGGAGAGAGAGAGAGAGGCAGACAGACAGAGACACACACAGAGAGACAGAGAGAGAGAGAGAGACAGAGAGAGATACAGGGAGAGAGAAGATAGACAGACAGAGAGAGAGAGAGACAGAGAGAGGCAGAGACAGAGAGAGACAGAGAGACGAGAGAGAGAGGCAGACAGACAGAGAGACACACAGAGAGACAGAGAGAGAGAGAGACAGAGAGAGATACAGGGAGAGAGAGAGATACAGACAGACAGAGACAGAGAGACACACAGAGAGACAGAGAGAGACAGAGACAGAGAGAGATACATACATACAGGTAAGTAGGTAGATAGGTAGGAGGGTAGATAGATAGAGATAGACAGATAGACAGATAGACAGATAGACAGAAAGACAGATAGATAGATAGATAGATAGATAGATAGATAGATAGACAGGGATAGATAGATAGATAGATAGATAGATAGATAGATAGATAGATAGATAGATAGAGATGATAGATAGATAGATAGATAGATAGATAGATAGATAGTCAGACAGAGATGATAGATAGATAGATAGATAGATAGATAGATAGATAGATAGATAGATAGATAGAGAGATAGATGATAGGCAGGCAGGCAGGCAGGCAGACAGACAGACAGACAGACAGATATTGATGGATGGATGGATAGACGAATGGACTGTCAGACAAATAGATGATAGATAGATAGATAGATAGATAGATAGATAGATAGATAGATAGATAGATAGAGATAGATAATGATAGATTGACAGACAAACAGATAGATAGACAGATGATAAAGGTAGATGAGAGATGACACACACACACACATACATATAAACACACACACACACACACACACACACACAGAGAGAGAGAGAGAGAGGGAGAGAGAGAGAGATGGACAGTGGACTGATTGATGTAGCTTGGCCCATCTTGACAGTTCACAGAAGCAGAGAAGGCATAAGATCATCATTTCAACTAAGATCATCATTTCAAATGTCACCTTTCTGAAACAATGCCACGAGTAGGCTGTTCCAAAGTCAGGGGAGCATTAGAGCATTACTGAGAAGGTTCAACCATGGGCTCCCTATAGGTGTCCGTTCCTCAGTGGTGGGAACTTCAGCTAGCCTTGTTTCCCAGATCTTACCAGATGGACAGAGTCCCCTTGGTGAAGGCAGAGCTATCCAGGCACTGAGTCATGTGAAGCTTTCAAGGTGGGGGATCAGAACTATGAATTGGATCCTGGGTTATTTGTTAGCTGAACCGGTTAACACTTTCACTTTTGCTCCATGGTGGGTCATCTAATCAGCATTCTTTAAAAACACTGCAGGGCTGTGCTCCCAATAAGAACCCTCCCTCAATTTACATCCCCCAAAGGAAATGTCTACTCACCAGGCTTCAGTGAATGAATATAGAAGCAGTTTCATAAGAAATTGTGCCTTAAGGTTTGTTTGCAGGGTCAGTGAATGGCTGGCAAGCTGTAAATCCAAAGGGTTCAAGAGAATAACAGGCTTAGAAAAGAAGGCTGTTTAAAGCATCTTGACCAGACAGAGCCTTGTTTTATTTCAGCAGTTTTCCTTGCAATTGTCCTCTTTCCTTGTAGTCAGATATGTTATCTTCCCTAACCTGCTGTTGTTCCTGCTGATAATTCCAAAATTATGTTTGCAAAGATTTTGCCCCCCTCCTTAACTAATCCATTAAAGTCTAGTTCAAGGATAAATGCAGACAATTCCTGCTTTTAACTTCACTTTGATCTTGCTATACCAACAAGAATGCCAAGCAGAAATCAATAGCAAAAGCAGAAACTTCTAAGATGGGTGGAACTCATGCCTGGGCAATTTTTGCTTTCGCCTTTGGGCACTAAGAGCACATTCCAGCTGCAATAACTAGGGTTTATCTCTGCTTAGTGCACTGAAGAAAAAAAGGAGCACAGTTTGAAAAGAGACCTTTGCTCTGCTTATTAACATAACATTTTTACACTCCATCAAAGCGAGAAGAAAAATTGACCATTATCCTCATGAGATCCAAGGAAATGAATGAGGTTGAATCATACAACGGGGAGCAATTTTTTTTCCCTTAGAACAACTATTTTGCAACTTTTGCATAAACCATCACAACAGTAGTGTGATTCAAAAAAAAAAAAATTACAACTGTGGTTCTATGGGTGTGGCTTGGTGGGTGTAGCGTGGCTTTGTGGGCGTGGCTTTGTAGGCATGGCAGGGGAAGAATTAGAACAACTATTTTGCAACTTCTGCATAACCCATCACAACAGTGGTGTGATTCAAAAAAAAAAAACTACTGTGGTTCTATGAGTGTGGCTTGGTGGGTGTAGCGTGGCTTTGTGGGCGTGGCTTTGTAGGCATGGCAGGGGAAGAATTAGAACAACTATTTTGTAACTTTTGCATAAACCATCACAACAGTAGTGTGATTCAAAAAAAAATACTACTGTGGTTCTATGGGTGTGGCTTGGTGGGTGTAGCATGGCTTGGTGGTCATGGCTTGGTGGGGTGACAGGGGAAGGATACTGCAAAATCCCCTTTCCCTCCCCACCCCACTAACCTGCATTCCAGCTCTGTTCTTCTGTTCAGGGCAATAAAAGAAGACTAAACTGATCAACTGGGACTCAGGAGGCAGAGAATAGTTGGGGGCAGGGCCAGTCAGAGGTAGGATTTTCCGGTTCTCCGAACTACTCAAAATTTCTGCTACAGGTTCTCCAGAACTGGTCAGAACCTGCTGAATACCACCTCTGCATCACAAATGTGATCAATTTTCTTTGACCCAGGTTGTCTGCCTGCTTCCCATGATTTTTGTTGTTGTTTATCCTTAGATGGTAGGTAGGTTGATGATAGTTATTAAAAATTCCAAAACATTGCACCGTTTTGGAAATAGGCCCATCTCTACCTTTGTAAATAAAAAGGCAAAGGTAAACATCTGGAACAAAAGTGGTATTCAGCAGGTTCTGACCAGTTCTGGAGAACCGGTACTGGAAATTTTGAGTATTTCGGAGAACAGGAAAATACCACTTCTGACTGGAAATTTTACAGTATCCTTCCCCTGCCACACCCAACAAGCCACGCCCACAGAACTGGTAGTAAAAAGAAAAAAGAATCCCACCACTGATCTGGAAACATTAATGGAGGTCAGCCTTAATCATGTGTTTGTAACTGGCTGACAAACCATACTCAATGAGTAGTCCTTAATGATATTACATCCACATGGAGGGAAATAAGCATTGGGGTACCACAAGATTCCGTCTTAGATCAAGTACTCTTCATTTATCTTCATAAATGACTTAGATGAGGGAATAGAAGGAGAACTTATCAAATTTGAGGATGACACTAAGCTGACAGGAACAGCCAACACCCCAGAAGATAAGCTCAGGATCCAAAAAGATCTTGACACACTTGGAACAATTGGCCCTATCCAACAATATGAAATTTAATGTGGAGGAAAACAAGGTTTTACACCTCTGCAGGAATAACTTAAGGTACATGTACCGATTAGGCAAAACCTGGCTCAAAAACAGTAACTGTGAGTGGCACTTTGGAGTCCTACTGGATGATCACTTAAATGCGAGTTAGCAGTGTGCAACAGCAGCTTAGTACAATCCTTGTTGTATTATAAACAGAGACATAGACTCCAAATCACATGAAGGATTAGTACCACTTTATAAATCTTTAGTAAGGTCACACCTGGAATACTGCATCTAGTTTTGGTCATTATATTACAAAAAAAAAAAGTTGAGACTTTGGAGAAAGTGCAAAGAAGAACAACTAAGAGGATTAAGGGCCTGGAGACAAAAACATATGAAGAACAGGTGCAGGAATTGGGTATGGATAGTCTAATGAAAAGAAGGACTAGGGGTGACATGATAGCTGTATTCCAGCATTTGAGGGGCTGCCACGAAGAAGAGGGGGTCAAATTATCCTCCAAAGAACCACAAGGCAAGACAAGAAACAATGGCTGGAAACTAAGCAAAGAGACAAGCAACTTGGAATTAAGGAGACAGTGAGGACAGTTAATTGTCCTAACAGTGAGGACAATTAACTAGTGGAACAGAAGTTGTAGGTGCTTCATCACTGGACGTTTTTAAAAGAAACAGGATAACCATCCATGTACCTGAAATGGTATAGGGTCTCCTGCTTGAGCAAGGAGTTAGACTAGAAGACCTTCAAGGTTCCTTCCATCTCTTTTCTGATTGAACATATGCTTTCTGGTAAAAAAAATTATTTTGTGATTGGGTAGGGTGACTATAGTAGCACTTCCTTGTACAAATAATTTGTTTAGCGATTATTTGAATTACAATTGCACTGAAAAAAAGTGCTTATGATCTCACGTTTATGGCTGTTGCATCATCCCCATGGTTACATGACCAAAATTCAGGTGCTTGGCAACCGGCATTTATTTGTAATGGTGGAAGAAGAGCAACAACAGAGATTAGGGGACTGGAGGCTAAAACATACGAATGGCTGCAGACTGGAACTGGGTATATCTAGTCTAGTCAAAAGAAGGACTAGGGCAGTGGTGGTATTAGACCAGTTCTGCCCAGTTCTGGAGAGCCGGTAGGAGTGATGAGCAGTGGAGACCGAACCGGGTCTCTCCACCGCTCTGCTGTTGGGCCCACCCACCCGCCTGGGCTCCCATATTCACTTTTATCCTCTGAATTTGAAGCGCAGCTGCTTTGCGCAGCACAGAATAGCGCTGTGTGGCAACTGCTGAAGCAATCGGGATCATGCAGGAGCAGGAGTTAGAACACCTCTGCGCCTGCGCAAAGTGTGCGTTTGGCGCACACGTGCATGCAAAGTGTATACATGCGCGCAAAGTGTGCCCACCAAGCCACGCCCTCCGAACCGGGGTGGCAACAATATTTGAATCCCACCACTGGACTGGGGGTGACATGACAGGAGGGTCCCAATATCTCAGGGGTTGCCACAAAGAAGAGAGGGAGGGGTCAACCTATTCTTCAAAGCATTTGAAGGCAAAGCAAGAAGCATTGGATGGAAACTAATCAAGGAGAAAAACAACCTAGAACTGAAAAGAAATTTCTTGACAGAACAATTAATCAGTGAAGGAAGTTGTGAATTTCCCAACACTGGACGTTTTCAAGAAGAGATTGGACAACCATTTGCCTGAAATGGTATAGGGTTTCCTGCCTGAGCCAGGGGTTGGACTAGAAGACCTCCAAGGTCACTTCCAACTCTTGTTATTCTATTCTGTTCTGTTCTGTTCTGTTCTGTTCTACTCTACTCTACTCTACTCTACTCTACTCTACTCTACTCTACTCTACTCTACTCTACTCTAGTATTTAGTATTTATTTGATTTGTCAATCGCTTACAAGATACAGGTATAAGAATAAATATAGTTTTGAATACATGAGATAGATACTTCGAAGAAAAATAAAAAAAACAATAGGACAGGGATGGTAGGCACAATTGGTGCGCTTATGCACACCTCCTACAGACCTCTTAGGAAGGGGGTGAGGTCAATAGAAGACAGTCTAAGGTTAAAGTTTTTGGGATTTGGGGAAGAAACCACAGAGTCAGGTAGAGTATTCCAGACATTGACCACTCTGTTGCTGAAGTCATATTTCCTGCAATTAAGTTTGGTGCGATTAACCTTGAGTTTGTATCTATTGTTTGCTCTTGTGTTGTTATGATTGAAGCTGAAGTATTCATTGACAGGTAGGACATTACAATGTATGATTTTATATACTATACTTAGATTGGACCAGAGGCGGCGTAGTTCTAGGTTTCCTAGGTCTAGAGTTTCAAGTCTGGTGGCATAAGGTATTCTGCAATGAGTAGAGGAGCGGAGAACTCTTCTTGTGAAATATTTCTGGACTTTTTCAATTGTGTTAATATCAGATACATGATATGGGTTCCAGACTGATGAGCTGTATTCAAGTATAGGTCTAGCAAATGTTTTGTACGCTCTAGTTAGTCGTGTGATATTACCAGAGAAGAAGCTACATAGGATTAGATTAACAACTCTTAATGCCTTTTTGGCTATGTAGTTACAGTGGGCTCTAGCACTTAGATCATTTGAGATGAGTACTCCAAGGTCCTTGACAATTCTGGATCCTCAACAAGGTCTTGACTATTTAGCTTGTATTTTATTTTCTGATTTTTTTTCTGCCAATATGTAAGACAGAGCATTTATTTGTTGAGATTTGAAGTTTCCATTTGATTGACCATTCTGATACACAGTCAAGGTCTTTTTGGAGGGTAGTAGTATTGTCTGTGGTGTTGAATAGCTTCTACTTTACTCTACTCTACTCTACTCTATTCTACTCTACTCTACTCTACTCTACTCTACTCTACTCTACCCTACCCTACCCTATCCTACCCTACTGTATCCTAACCTAAATACTGTCTCTAGTATTTATTTCATTGGTCTTGTTTCTGATGAGGACATTCATTTTTGTCTTTGTCTCTAGGTTATAGTTGTCATTGACAAGTAAAGCTTCATTTTAATTAATGATTGCTCCACTTGGATAGCTCTTATCAGGGCAAATCAAGCCATACTTGCCTTTCACAGATCTAGACAATGACTCTTACCCTTTTCCATATATTTTTTTTCCTTAGAGGCAAGGCTGATTTGAATTTTCCTTTGTTGAACCAGGAGCTGCTGCCAGTCCTGAATACAAAGGAATGTGATGGTTTTAATGTTTCCCTAGCAGTTTAGGAAATGCATGTGTTATTTTTCTCCAAAATTGCTTTGGAAAGCATCTACAGACAAGGAGGGTTATTTTGGAAAGTGTTCCTCCCGTTTCTTTTTCTTTTTCTTTTTCTTTTTTAAATGGCTCATTATGCACTAGTATTTAATTCAATATTATTTGAGACATTTTTCAATTTTGATTAGAAATAACAGATCTACTCCTGCCCAATTTGAGCTGTGGCTTCATCCCCCTACTGCCATGGACTTCCTCCCAACATATTTGTTGCTTGTTTATTTATATCCGCTCTTCATTTTTATAAACAATTCAAGGCGATAAACATATCTAATGATCTTAGTCCTCCTATTTTACACCCCAAAAAAGAACCCCGTGAGGTGAGTTGGGCTGAGAGAGAGTAATTGGCCCAAAGTTGCCCAGCTGGCTTTCATGCCTAAGGCAGAACTGGAACTCCAGATTTATAACAATACATAATGTCTAACAGATTGCAGATGAACATAGTTGTAAGGGACCTTGTAGGTCATCTAGTCCAACTGTTCATCCAAGCAGGAGACCCTACACCATTTCGGACAGATGACCGTCCCATCTCTTCTTGAAAGCCTCCAGTGATGAAGCTCCCACAACTTCCAAGGGCAACTTCTGTTCCATTGGTTGATTGTTCTCACCGTCAGAAAGTTTCTCCTTATTTCCAGTTTGAATCTCTCCTTGTTCAGTTTCCATCCATTGTCCCTTGTCTGGCCTACAGATGCTTTGGAAAACAGCTTGACCCTTTCCTCTCTGTTGCAGCCCCTTAAATATTGGAAGACTGCTATCATGTCTCTCCTGGTCCTTCTCTAGCTGGTGCCTTAACCACTAGACCAAACTGACTCTTGGCCTAAATATGATGTGTTCCTTGGATCGAAACAGACCCTGTACTACTATTTTTAAAATTAGATGAGCTCAGCAACAGATGAATGGCTGCAAACTTGATGGAGTTAGCAGAGATGGCTAAATGGACTGCTTTGATCAAGGGAAAAAAAACAAACCACAAAAATACTTTTGTTTCTACCTGGAAACCACTTCTGGACTTCGTGCTTGATGTTGGGTTTTGCTGATTAGGTGGATTTGTTGTTATAGAAATGGCTGGTTTAAACTGTTATGTAAAAGTCAAAAGTTGTGGTTTGATGGTACTACCCTATTCTACTGCACCAAAGGGAGTCAGAAGTCAATGCCTTTCTTTCTTTTCCCATCCTGTTCCACACATTCCCCTTCCCTATTTTTCCTACTATTTGCTTTTGTGTTTTTGTTTGCATGTTATATTAGAAACCAATAAAATTGTTTAAAAAAATGAGAGGAGCTGTATCCCCTTTTTCATCAGCTTCCCCTATTTGTGAGGTCCAACAACTGAAGAAATACCCATTGCTGAATTAAACCACATGAAATTCAGTCACTAGGGAAAGTGGGGAAATTTTATTTTCACTATTTTCTTTTCCCGTCTCAACATTTTTAGCCTGTGCTAATATGGGAGTACAGGAAAAAGTATTAGATATGTTTACCACCTTGAATTATTTATAACAATAATAAAAGCAGAATATTCAAGGGACTTCACTTGGAATGAGAGTGTTAATTACACGTCTTGATGGTAACAATGGTGATGAAGATGATGAAGATGATGAAAACAATAATGACAACAACAACTTAGGGGTGGAAATAGAAGCTGTGCTTCTATTTTAGAAATATAATTTCTACGCCATTCATCTTCCCAACTTATATTTCTTCCTGGATACATTAGTCTACGTGGTTTTCAAAAATGCATTATATTAGGCAGGGTACGTTTGCAAAAAGGTGGATACATTAACTAAAACTGCACAATCCGTAACAATGCATGCTCAAGGGACATGAAAAGGTGCATGCATTTTCATGCATATTTGTTTTTACCAGGGTTAGCTAGCTGATTGGCAAAGGCAACAGTTGAACTTCTGATTGACAGAATGAGAAACTGAGTCAAACTGAACTTGTCAGATACTGCCAACCCCCCTGGCCCCCCCCCCCCAGTTTTGACCTAATGGCTTGTCTCCATCACTCACTTGAGATATTAGGAGTCAAGCTGTGCTCCTCTCTTATTGCATAATTGCCAGCATCTCTAATATAACTGAAGCATATTATGGGTTTAGTGACAATATGGTATATTTCCAGGGTTTGGGCCAAATTGCATCACTAATGATTCACAAAAGGCCAGGCAATTAGTGTTGTGTTCAAAAAGGACATGTAGGGCTTCATGCTTGACTTAAATTGGTGTATTGTTAGAAAGAGCTACTCATGTATTTCTGGAGTACTGCTGCCTAAGAGCTAATGCATATGGTTTCTGTTTCTATAGATCATTTTTAGTGACAAATTAAAGATTAGGTTACAACTGTGAAAAAGCCATGCTAACCTTTAGCTCCACTTCTTGAATATCTCAATTGACTATGATACCTAACTTTAAATGTTGCAGACTGCAAATGAGAGTTGGTGTTTAAATGCTTTTCATTCATATATGCATAGGGATTTTTCCAGAACTTCAGTTTCTTTTCATAGCAGTATTCCAGTATTTGAGGGGCTGCCACAAAGAAGAGGGGGTCAGCCTATTTTCCAAAGCACCAGAAGGAAGAACAAGACTCAATGGATGGAAACTAATCAAGGACAGAAGCAATCTAGAACTAAGGAGAAACTTCTAAAAGTGAGAACAATTAATCAGTGGAACAACTGGTCTCCAGAAGTTGTGGGTGCTTCATCACTGGAGGTTTTTAAGAAGATAGCCACTTGTCTGAAATGGGCAGTGATGGCAAACCATTTTGTTGTGCTGTGCCGGCACCCACAATGCAATGTGTCCCACCCCCTGTGCATGCACGCGCAACACCCCTGCCCTGCCCCCTTACCTACACTGCGCATATGCGTGCCTCCCAGATGATTTTTGGCCTCTTTGAGGCTGTTTTCACCCTCCCAGAGGCTTGAGGGAAGCCTCTGCAACCTCAGGTGGCCGAAAAATGAGCCTTCCGGAAATACCGGAAGTGCCTGTTTTCAACCTCTGGAGGGCCTCTGGAGCCCAGAGGAGGCCATTTTCACCCTCCCGGAGGCTCAAGGAAAGCCTCTGGAGCCTCTGGAGGCTGAAAACAGGCCCATTTTGGCACTTCCAACTCTATTCTGATGGATTGATTCCCCCATCCTTTTACATCCAATTTAAAATGCACCCAAGATTGATTTAGGCTCCCTTGAATATGTTTAGAAGTGTCAGAAAGTTGTGAGTAGAGGGATGTTTCTGTACTAGTGGACCTAGAAATCACAGTGGTTTAATCTTTCTGGCCAATAGCTGAGCACAGAAGTCAGTCAACCAATAAATTGTGGGATTGTGTTCACTTGTTGGTCAGTTGTCTTAGTCTGCCTCCTCAGATCCAGCCTCAAATATACCTCCTTTGCTTATCTTCACATCAATAACTAGAAAAGAAGTGCTGTCAAATGTTTGTGTGATGGCTAGGCTGGCAAATCATTATTGTTTTCCAACTCCCTAATTTTGTAGTTAATTCTTTAGTTTCCCTTTGGAATGATAACACATTGCTAACAGCTGGGAAGTGAGATGAGCTAAGCAGGCCACTGAGATGATAGGATAAATGCTATTCATCTCTCCAGCCAAAATCTGAGGAAGAAGAGGCCTTGAGAGCCAGGCTTGCAAGCAAGCAATGCTTCCAGGAAATAGCATTCCAGAAAAGGCCATTGAGAATTAAAAAACAGAACAATCTTTCCTGCCAGGGATCACATCAACCAAACCACTGGCTTTCTGATACAGCCCTATACTAGCCCAATGCTTGAGGGGAAGAGACAGGCAGACAGAAGGATAAAAGCATAGGGACTTTTCAAATCTCACATGGAAGGCTAACATGTAACTAACATAACGTTATTTCATTGAGGCTCCACCCAACTCCAAACTGTCCCTGGGCAATGTACAGCAGTGATGGCTAACCTATGACACGTGTGTCACTCGTGACACGCCGAGGTACTTTGACTGTTGGTGTGGGGAAAACCTGCACATTTAGAGGCTGCCTGTGCTCTGCTCCAATCCCTGCTCCCTGCTTGTTGCGTGGAGGCGTGGTGTCACCGCTGCCGCAAGATCTTTGCAGCAGAGAACCAGTTTTAACCGCCATAAACTGAGGTTTGTCAGTTTCATTACCTCAGGAACGCTACAGGAGGAAAGGAGATCCATGAGGTTCACAGCCCTGTAAGGTGGCCTTCCGATCCCCACATCCTGCACCTGCAGCCCTGAGACCAGGGAGACGAGGTTCACAGCCCTGTGTAATCACGCCAGCCCAGTCCGTCATAAACCAAATTATTGATATTTCTTGACGTGACACACGACCCGAGGAAGGCTACACTTTTTCCCGATTTTTGACACACCAAGCTGAAAAGGTTAGCCATCACTGATGTACAGCAAAACCAAATAAAATACAAGATACAACAAGTACAATCTAATAAAGGAATAGACAAGAAAATAAACAATGACAAGAAATGGCAAATCTGGCTTAACAGCACTCACATCCCCAAAATGTATGGACTCCCATGCTTTCTAATCTTACTGCCTAGAGAACATCCAGGTCTCCAGGGCTCGCTATAATAGCATAGCAATAGCATTTGCCACCATAGTGCTTTACAGCAGTTGGAAGAAAGATCAATCTTGTTCAGTTCCAAGCTGGGAGAAAGACACCGGAAACATGGAGGCTGATTGGAAAGATGGATTATTGTTAAAGCAGAACCGCCAAAGACATGTGATTCTAGGCAGCTGACCACATGGAGTTGAGAGTGAGGGGGTTTTATACCTTCTCTTGGGCTTTTTGAACTTGAGCTTCCTGTTCCTGTGCAAGAACATGTATTCTATTGGCTGATGTAAGGGTCAAAACTGGCTCGGTAGGTTGTTCCAGGTTTGGTTGAAGTTTGAAGGATGTAGTGCAACTGAGATGATGCACTGAAGGAGCTTGTGTTCTGAAAGGGTGTTGGGCAATTCCTATTGTGGCTGAAGGCTAATCCTACCTTTGTTGGATCTTAGGTGAGGGTATTGGTTTATGAATAGAGCTATCTATCTCTTTATCTCTTAAGTGCTGACATCTGCTGAAGGCTATTAAGAAAGGTTGGGGCTATTAAGAGTGACTCTGCTTCCTGCCTGTAAAACGAAACATGTTGCCAGGGAAATATAATATTCTGCCTTTTTAATATTTCTCAAAATATTTCATTCTTCTAGAAGAGGGGTGGGTGCTAATTTTCTACACAACACTCTCTGAGAAGTTTACAACATAGAAGCTTTATCTGCATATTCCAATCTGAGTCCTCCTTTTATCAACCTCAGAAGGATGGAAAGCTAAGTCAACCCTGAGGCCTGTCGGGATCAAACTCCAGGCTGTGGGCAGAGTTTGCCTGCAATACTGCACTTTAACCGTTATGTCACCAGGGCTCCCTAAAGGTATCAGTAGGGGTGGGATTCTACAGGTTTGCACCTATGCGCTAGAACCGGTTGTTAACATTCTAAGCGGTTCAGAGAACTGGTTGTTAGAAGAAATTACTGGCCTAATCCTGTAAGGAAGGCAGGAAGGAAACATTCTGGTGTTGCTTACAGAAACTGCCTCTCCGTTAACCCTTATTACATTCTTGGCAGGACTAGACTTCCTGTCTCTGGAACTTCTTTGGAGTTTTTTTCCCCTCCTTTGCTGGTACTTTGCTTGTGTGGAGTGACCATTCAAAGTTACAATGGCACTGAAAAAAGTGACTTATAACTATTTTTCACACTTATGACTGTTGCAGCATCCCCACAGTCACGAGAGGCCAGGTGAGGAGATGCGTGCCTCGATGTGAGTGATGTTGAGTTGGCCATGCCTAGCCACCAAGCCATGCCCACCAACTAAGCCATGCCCACAGAACTGGTTGTTAAAAAAATTGAATCCCACCTCTGGGTATCAGGATGGTAGACACATATTAATATTGGAGGTGCTTCATTCTACATGGCAGAGTTGGAATGCCTCCAGGGTCCTGATAGATGATATTGTTTAATTGAAGAGTTTAATTAGAACACATTAACTTTGTTGTCTTGTATGGGGTACCTGGGCTGACACCATGGGAAATAGTTATGGCATGAGTTATTGTCTATTCCAGCACCTGCTGGGACCTTCTAATTGAGGCATAGAAAAATAAGTTATTGTAAAGTGCAGAGTGAGAAATAAAATAATTCATTTAGAAGTCAATGAATGTCACCGATTTGAATTTTCATTACATTTATAGGATGCCATATATACAAGTTACAAGAGGATTGGGTTTAATCAGTAATAACTTTGGAATCTATTATTTCAGTCTAAGCAATGTCAGTTCCCGCTGAGTAGAATATTGCTGTTTGAATTAGTAAATGCAATGAGAAGGTGGAATTGTTCATTCTGTTGTATAAGGAAATATACTTTTTTGATAAGCTATCAAAAGAACATTGCCAAAGGTATCAATAAAGATTAATTTTAACTTTTTGTTAGCATTCTTTTAATGCTAGAATTCTTTTGTGTTAAAAGTGGTTAATTCTTCACATTTTGAGCTTGAAGGATTTGCCAAAGAGGTTATTTTTTGAAATACATTTTGTCATTGTATCTAATTTTTAGACTCGAAACGTAATTCAAATTGTGTTTTGGCATACGTGTGCCTTTGTCTTTGGTAGCAATGTATCTTGACAGATTGATACAGCAGATTGCACATGTGCTAACCTCTTTTGAAAGGGTCAGAGTATGGAAATGGCTTCCCATTTCTCTTTTCCAAATTTAATTGTAATTCAAACTCAGCATTTTCTAACAGTAATCAAAGCTGAGCAGAAGTAGCATAGAAATCTCAGTGGATTGAACCATTAGTACAATGTATAACAAAATAACAGAGTTGGAAGGGAACTTGGAGGTCTTCTAGTCTGACCCCCCTACTCAAGCAGGAATCCCAATATCATTTCAGACAAATTGTTGTCCAATCTATTCTTTAAAAAGTGTTGGAGCACCCACAACCCTTGGAGGAACATCATTCCACTGATCAATTGTTCTGTTAGGAAATTTCTCCTTAGTTCTAGGTTGCTTCTTTCCTTGATTAGTTTCCATCCATTGCTTCTTGTCCTGGGCTTTGGAGAATAGGTTGACTCCCTCTTCTTTGTGGCAGTTAAATATCTAATTCCTTAGATTTTGGAAAACTGTTGTCATGTCATCCCTACTCCTTCTTTTCATTAAAGACAAACCCAACCCCAGCCACCATTCTTTATATGTTTTAGTCTTTCTAACAGTACTCAAAACTGAGCAGAAATGGGATAGACATTTCAGCGTAGAAAGTAGAAAAACGGAAGATTAATAAGGCACAAGATGTTGTCTGGATACTGCCATGCAGTACTAGACAGATGTGCTTTGAGTATGGGATGTTACTGAATGTTACACTAGTGCTTCTCTACCTTGTCAACTTCAAGATTCAGCCTGCAATACTACATTCTAACCATTGCACCACCATGCCTTGTTAAGTCAGTTATAGGCTCCAAAATAAGGCAATGACTGTTTGGGGGTAAGCAAAATGACAGAGCAAAGCTTTGTGTACTGTGCTAAGAAAATGTGAGTTTAGAATATGAAAAGGAGGAGATAATTTTGTTTTGATTCACAAATCTCTAAAGCTATATTGGTTTCAGCTCAATTGCTTAGCTAATATGCTGATGGTCACCTGAAACTGCCAAGGACAGAAAGAAAGAGTGAGATTTGTCCCTTCAGAATAGTTTCTTTCCCCTCAATTTGCAAATAAGCACTCCATTACACTGTTGCCCTTTAATATTTATTTCCAATCTTTTAATAAAACAATGCCCTTAAGTTTTGGCAGTGATGCAGAGAGGTTCAGCCTTCAGACTCCAATTAAACTCCACAGAAAATTTGCTATAATTAAAACCTATGCATTATTGAGGCACAACTTCTGCAACAGAGGGAGCAGAAAAACTAATTAAGAATCATTCCCAATCACTCAGCTCCTATAGTCTATATTAAATCATGTCCTGTTTGGAAAAGATGCAGTTATGGGGGCGGGGGTGAGCTGAGATATACTGAAGAAGGCAGCATGAGGTTGCCACATGCATGACACAAGCCAACCTGGGGACAGGCCACATCCCATAAGAATAAATTGGCTTTGAAAGATTGGTTTGAACGACATTAAAAAAACAAACATTTGTTGTTGTTAGTTGAGCAGTCATGTCCGACTCATCGCGACCCCATGGACAACATTCCCCCAGGCCTTCCTGTCCTCTGCCATCTTCTGGAGTCCATTTAAGCTCATGCCTACTGCTTCAGTGACTCCATCCAGCCACAACATTCCCTGTCGTTCCTTTCTTCTATTGCCCTCAATCGTTCCCAGCATTAGGCTCTTCTCCAATGAGTCCTTTCTTCTCATGAGGTGGCCAAAGTATTTGAGTTTTATCTTCAGGATCTGGCCTTCTAAAGAGCAGTCAGGGTTGATCTCCTCCAGGACTGACCGGTTTGATCACCTTGCAGTCCAAGGGACTCTCAGGGGTCTTCTCCAGCACCACAGTTCAAAGGCCTCCATTCTTTGGCGCTCAGCCTTTCTTATGGTCCAACTTTCACAGCCATACATTGCCACTGGGAAAACCATAGCCTTGACTATACGCACTTTTGTTGGCAGGGTGATGTCACTGCTTTTTAGTATGCTGTCTAGATTTGCCATAGCTTTCCACCCCAGGAGCAGGTTAACATTAAAAACACAAACATACTTGGCACTTTGGTGTCATATTTAATGGAACAGGTAATATTAAATGCATAGTGAAAGAATAGTTAGACGACCAAATTTCATAAGAGGTTGGCATTTGTGTCTAAATCTCAACAAGTTTTTAGATAGGAATGGTCAGGTGCAAGAACCCAGGAACCAAGATAAAGTTCAAGAAAGATCCCTCCAAGATCCCTTCCAGCTCTGTTTGTTCTGTTCTGTTCTGTTCTGTTCTGTTCCATTCTGCTCCACTTCATTCCGCTCTGCATCACTCCATTCCATTATTTCATGCTTCCTATATGCAAGAATCTGATCTACTAACAGTCAAGCAAATTGGCACTAGATAAGAGGCAAGAGAATTCATGGAGGGCTGGACTTAGATATCATAGTGATTCTAAACTGATGGTGCATTGGACCCTGCCCTCAGGCTCAACCTGGTCATCTCCTACATCAACATTGACATCTCATGAGGTTTGGACTCTCAACTTTTCAGCCATTAAAAAAAACATAATTTTTATTTGATTAGGGGATCCCAAAGACAACATTATAGAGGTAAGGCTTATCTAGATCAAGATGACTAAGATGAAGGCAAAACCGTTTTTGCCATTTTTTTTAGCTATATGGTGGTCCTCAAAACCTGTCAAACTTCTATGGTCCACATAAATGAAAAGTTGGCTTATATGATATGGACTTGGAATATAGCCTAAATGGGCAATTGAATTGTAAACATTTCATGTTTATAGAATCCAGAGGGGAGAAAAGTCATTTGACGTGCTCTGGTAGCATGACAGCTTCTTAATACATTTTCCGTCTTATGCACATTGAAACAGAAGAAAATCAGAGATGCTCTGCTTGACTTCAGAGCAGTCAACTCTCTTGTGGTTAAATTAAAGGAAGCCTAGAAGGTATTAGCAGCAGATGTGCTGCATGAATAGGGCAGCTGTGCCCTTAGCAGGATCCTTACATAACTAGTCACTTGTGGTCCATCTTAAGTGAGATGGAACTCAGAAGCCTCAGCCAGAGTCTCTTGGTACAGAAAAATCAGGTAGTTTGATTTAACTCTAATGAGCATATTTGATGTGAGCCAAATGATGTGATGTCCTTCAGTGTCAGCCCTGGGAAAGCTACGCTTCACTGAAACCAATAAGCATTCAAGAATCAAGAAACTCCTTGACATCATTCTTTCCCTAGAGTTCCCTGTCCTTCCTCCACCTTCTTGTCCTCTCCCTTTCCCTCCATCTCTCTGTGTCTGAATCAGCCCTTTCTCCTTCTTAACCATTTATCGATTAAATTACATTTTTGTCAGTGTAGGAAAGGGCTGCACAACTTCTAGAGGCAAAAGGAATACATTGACCAATAAAAAAGTTGTTTAATGCAGTGGTGGAATTCAATTTTTTTTTTTTTACTACTGGCTCACGCTTTGCATGCATGTGGAGTGTTCTAAAATGGGCATTTTTAAGCATGAAAACTTACCTTACCTTCAGCACTGATGAGTAAAACAGCTGAGGCATTGCAATCCACTCTGCCACGCCTATCAGCTGAGCTACAAACAAAGGAAATATAGGACAGGAAAGGGCAAGGGCCAACTGCTGACTGGCGCTACGGGATCGCTAGAACCGGTGTGAGCCGGCAGCGTATCACCTCTGGTGTAATGTATGTGTGAATGACCTATGGAGACAGTGAGAAGAGCCACAGACTAGAGAACAGTCAGAGAAGCAGGAGTTGAGCCTGCAGAAAGAATGGGTACCTAGCAAACATCTCAGAAGGGACCTTCCCTAGTTTCATTGACTGTAAGGTGGGGTGGGGGAAGAAATGTACTTTGAGACTTGCAAGATTCTGAGAGAGAAGTAGAATTACAGTTGATCTCAAGGATTTCTAACTTCAGAAGGTTCAAATCTAAAGCATGACAAAGCCTGTCCTTCTCGTGAGTTCTTCTGCATTGAATTAGGTCCCTTCCAACTCTGGTTATCTGTTATCTGAATGGCCTCGTGGCAAGCTGTCCCATAGCAAGTTGGTCACTGCAAGTCAGCTGAGGTGAGTCAGCCATAGCAAGATGACTGGGTGGAGTTGGGTGTGGCAAGTTGTCCCATTCAATCTCCAGCAGGCCGTCACAATATGTGGCCCACAAGGCACCTGTAGCTCATCAAGCATCCTTGTAGGGGCTCATGGGCATTTTTTTTAAAAAAAAAGTCAATAAATTCACCACTCCCCAAAAATATGAACTGTCAAGTACCTTGGAAGCCTCCAAATCTCACCAGGTAGACCAAGCAGGAAACACAGCTAGATGTGCTAATTCTATTTGATGGTAAAGTGACATTAATAGAATCTTACACGTCTCAAAGTACATTTCTTTCCCCTTTACATTTCACTTGTCCTTCTCTTGGATTATCCGGTGTTGAATTCTCCCATGGCAGGGCAACCAGGGTTAGTTGCCTGGCATAAATCGGCCACAGCAAATTGCCCTAGACCCTGTTGGAGAAAGCAAGTTTTGGCAACGTTGAGAATCTTTTTGTTCTGCTTATTTTAAATGCATTATTACAAAAAGCAAGTGCCATAGTCTGCAAGATTAAGTAATAAGTTTTCCCTAGATTTCACTGATGCAAACAGTGATGGTTTAATTGATTTTCCTTCATAAGAAAAAAAAAATCAGATACTTAAAAGTGCAGCATAACCAAGGTATAGTTAGAATGAATGCCTGCCCATGACTTGATTGTACATGTAATTCTGAAAATTATATTGAGTGTGGATTAAATAATATTTAAAAGTAGATTAAAAGAAGAAAACCTAATACTTTTTCATGTCAGTATGAATCCTAAAACACCTTTCTTGCATTAATCCCTTTGCAGAAATTCTGTCTCATGTTATCTTATCTCTGGGACATCCAGATCCATGTAAATCCTTATTTTATTGCCTAATGTGTCGGATGGATTTTCACTCTGGGAAATTAAGGACCACATATTTCATAAAATATTCAGATCAAAATTTGCTGGTCTTCTTAGAAAAGTCAGAGAGTCATATTAATTTTCCCATTGTTTTCATGGGAAGAATACTGAACATCTAACAACAATGCATGGAGTTCTGCAGAACCTGTTTCATTTTTGTTGCATTTCTTGGGATATTCATGAGCACACAGAATGTTATGGATTTATGCAGTCATTGCAGGAAGTGCTGCATATAAGATGCACCATCTGAATATTGTTATGTTTGCTCATAGACACACAAAAAAACACACATTTTTGTAAGAATTTTTCCTTGATATACTCATTTTCATCCTGATGTATATCTTTACTGATAGGGTTTTCCTAAACACAGTCATTTTCAGATGTAAATTGTGGGGTGGGGTCCTTCGTGCTCTCTGAGCTTGATTGTTTTTCTGCAGACATTTCATTACCCAACTAGGTAACATCAGTGGTGGACGTGACTTGGTGGGCGTGGTAGGGGAAGAATACTGTAAAATCTCCGTTCCCTCCGCACCCCACTAACCTGCTTTCCAGCTCCATTCTCCTGTGCAGGGCAACAAAAGAAGACTCAGCCAATCAGCTGGGACTCGGGAGGCAGAGAATAGATGGGGGCAGGGCCAGTCAGAGGTGGTATTTGCCGGTTGTCCGAACTACTCAAAATTTCCGCTACAGGTTCTCCGGAACTGGTCAGAATCTGCTGAACACCACCTCTGGGTACCATCATCATGCAGGAAAACAACCAAACTCAGAGAGCATTAAGGATACCACAAGATGCCCTTGAGGAGAAATATTCTCTTCTATTGTTACATATGTAAATTTTTTGAACGAGAATTGCACTTAAAACACGAAGCCCTAAATATTTCATTCTGTTTAATTTTGAAGTTCAGTAATTGTGAATAATACTGGGTCTTATTAAGAGTGAAGGTTTCCTCTCTCCTGTCATGTCCAAGTCTAGGAGGCAGTTGTCTCTCTGTTTTTTAGCCAAGGGACCCAGCATTGTCCAAAGACACTTTTGTGATCATGTGGCCAGCAATATTATATGTCAAGATGCACAGAATGCTGTAACCTTCCCACCTACATGGTACCTATTAATCTACTAGCATTTGCATGCTTTTGAACTGCTAGGTGGGCAGGTAATGGGAGATCACCCCATTGCTCAGTGCTCGGGTCAAACCCAGGATGTCAGTTTTCCAGCTGTCAATTCAATGTCTTTGACTGATGAGCCACTGCCGCTTGGTTCTTATTAAAACACAAACTAAATAAAGCCCTCACTTTATTAAGTGATACATATGCCAAGACTGACCTACATGAAGATCATATTATATTCTTGGTCAAATTCTTCAGTTTTATCTCAAGATCTAAGAAGTCATCTTCTTTGTCCTTTTCTGGACGAAATTAATAATGCTGTTTAATCCCACATTTAATTTTGCGTGAATATATTTTGACAAGATGCTACGGTTTTTCATTGGTTTGAGTTAATAGTTCATTTGGGATTCTAATTACTCAAATGACAGTCACTTTGTTGTGCCTTCAGGAAGTTCCTCATGGGGGTTGTTTACATTGTTTTAATTGTTTCTTGATATTGTTGGTTTATTATAAATCACGACAATTTGGCCCCACTGGATGTACTGGATATTGCAATTACATTATATTAATAGATCTGTAATTGATTTAATGAGAGCTTTTTTGCATGGTTTGAAAGGCATCATTGACTATTCCCATGACAAGTAATGAACAGACAAGAACTGGAGTATGATGTTTCACAGTGACTTTCATTAAGGTAAAAGAAAAAAATGGAACTCAAGTTCTCAAAACTAAGACATGCTTAAAAATGCAATTAGTCAAAAAAGGATATTGAATTAGTCTGCAATGATGAACGTGTTACTAGCTTAGCCCTATTTCTAATCATCTATTTCCTAGAAAGACATCCTGTTGCTCCAAGAAAATAAGCATTAGATTTATATATTTTTCTCTGGAGGATACCATTGGTCTGGATAAGACCGAAGTGAAAGTATAATCCAAGTATAATCCAGTGAAGATGGAATTATTCTGAAGATGGTGAATATTCTGATTAACACAGAAAAATTTAAGAGATTAGTTTTAACTTTCCTGTTCTAATATGGTGATGTTCCAATTTATAATAATGTATTTACATTGGCACAACTATTCACATACTCATGGGAAAACCTAGCTTAGTTGTTCTCCGTGAGTTCAGACAGCTATTTTTCCTAGAAATACTAGATATTACAAGCCTTGAATCTAATATCTGTTCTATGAAAAACATGCTGCCAAACTATGATTCTGACCCAGTTGATACTACATGCCCAATTCTTGCACAAGGATCTTTCCCCACTGCTTAATTAAAGCAATGCCCACTTCTGCTTGAATTGGCAGAAAACTGCATGACCATGAAATTTGCTGCCCCCACTGCTGATCTCTATCTTACCACTAAGGTAATTCCAACAAGTTGGAAAGGATCCACTAAGTACTGACATTCCTGTATCTTGGTAGGACCCCATTTGGTATTGTTAAGCCTGGATTCCCCAACGGGTGTTAAGGAAAACAAACTAAACAGAATGTGCAGCGAAGTCAGATAGGAAGACAGGTAAATGTGTGAGATAAGTTTTCTAGTTAACACGCAGTAAAAATACAGATACGCTTGTGCTATCAAAAATATTGTTTATTCCATTTAAGAATTATAGCATAGTCAAATAAACAGTCCATTAGTCATATATCAATTTCAGTCAAGTCTTGTCGGGGATATTCTATTTGCTAAGTCCGTGTTGAATAGCCAATGTCAGTTCACTTACAATAAATCAGTCCAATCTTTTATCTTCTCTCCGTTGAGAAAAATCAACACTCCTTTTTCTCTCCCCGTTCCAGCAAGAACTCAGTCATCAATCCATCCAGTAATTAGGGATCAGTAAGCCAGAGAGAGAGAGCTGCAATTGCCTCGCTTCTTATATAGTGCTTTACAACCACACCCTTAATTACATTCTTGCTGTTAAAGTTACACACACTTTAACTAACAAACCATGATACCATATTTATTATTTTTACCCAAACCAGTTAGGGTAAACAATGTTATCCCTAACAGGTATACTGCATCCAGTTCTGGTTGCCACAATGTAAACAAGATGTTGAGACTCTAGAAAGAGTGCACAAGGATGATTAGGGGACTGGAGGCTAAAACATCTGAAGAACGATTGTAGTTGGAATTGGGTATGCCTACTCTAGTGAAAAGAAGGACTAGGGATGATGTGATAACAGTGTTCCAATATCTAAGGGGCTTCCCTAAAGAAGAAAGGGTCAACCTATTCTCTAAAGCACATGAAGGAGGACAAAAAGCCATGGATGGCAACTCATCAAGAAGGAAACCAACCTAGAACCAATGAGAAATTTCAATGAGAACCAGTGAGAACAATTAATCAGTGGAATGACTTGCCTCTAGAAGTTGTGGATGCTCCAACACTGGAGATTTTTAAGAAGATATTGGACAGCCATCTGTCTAATATGGTATATAGAGTTTCCTGTTTGAGCAGGGGGTTGGACTAAAAGACCTCCCAAGTCCCATCCATTAATGTCTTATTCTGACTGTGATCCCTCAAACATATTATGAGCATTTAAGGATTATACAGATAGTCTTATGATAGGCTTATGATGACAATTGAGATCAGGAGCAGTCTAAGAAACAAGTGTAATATCATGTGACTGTGTCAGTGAGGGCAATTTGTCAGTTCAGGTTGGTGTTGTTAAGCAAGACTTGCCAAGTTCATTGTGTGAGGACCTAAACTAATTGTTACTTCCAACTTCCTTCTGGCTTCATTTGGGGGAAGCTTGTAGGGAATGTCAGAAATCATGACCATGTAAATCCAGCTCACCACAGCAACCTAAACTCCAAGGACCCATCATTCAATACTGACATACCTTTGAATGATCATTGAATGAATGGTCCTAATCTGGACAGATTTGGATCTGGCTTTTGAAATCAATTTTGTTAAATCCACTGGTACTGAGCTTCCTGCTCCTCAGAGGCAATTGCCATGTTTTTTGTTTGCAATATATTGTCTGTTGTTTATGCTACACTTGAGAGCTCAGTTTCTATTTTTTTTCTTTGTACAAAACAGTAACAAAATTCCTTCCTTCCTTCCTTCCTTCCTTCCTTCCTTCCTTCCTTCCTTCCTTCCTTCCTTCCTTCCTTCCTTCCTTCCTTCCTTCCTTCTTTCCTCCCTCCCTCCCTCCCTTCTTCCTTCCTTCACAGACAGATCTGGCCTTTTTCTTCCTTCCTTCAATAGATCTCTCTCTCTCTTTCTCTCTCTTACATTTTCAATAAACATAACTCATAACTCAGTAAAATGAAGATTTTCCAGCTGCTTAAAATGTTCCCTAAGACTTTAAAATTGAGACTGTAAGAAAAAGATGGGAAAAGAGGCTCCTCCGGGAAAACAAAGCATTTGCTTTCCATCAAAGGGCTGCAAATCTCCTGATATGTGGTTGTTTGTGGCAGACACAAATTCTTGGATGTCTCTGCTTCACATAATGGGCAGCAATGAAGGAACCTATGAAATATCATATGATACATTGAAGCTATTGTGCTTTAGGATAAATAGTCTAGCAATCTACACTCCATGTATGGTGCCCCTTGCTTCTGTCTTAACTCAGACTTTTTCGCCTATTGTTCAGTCATCTGGAGAAACCCACTTAACTTTTAAAAAAAGAATTAACAAATTAACAAAGGTTATCCTTTTGTTCCCTTGGACTGCAAGGCGATCAAACCTAGAGGAGATCAACCCTGGAGGAGATCAACCCTGACTGCTCTTTAGAAGGCCAGATCCTGAAGATGAAACTCAAATACTTTGGCCACCTAATGAGAAGGAAGGACTCACTGGAGAAGAGCCTAATGCTGGGAAAGATTAAGGGCAAAAGAAGAATGGGATGACAGAGAATGAGGTGGCTGGATGGAGTCACTGAAGCAGTCGGCATGAGCTTAAATGGACTCCAGAAGATGGTAGAGGACAGGAAGGTCTGGAGGAACATTGTCCATGGGGTCATGATGGGTCGGACATGACTTCACAACTAATAACAAAATCCCTTTGTTATCAGTAATGTACAGCCAATCACTATGATTTTGAGCTTGTTGAAGGATGGGGAATCTGGGGCAATCAAAATGTTGTTGAATTACAAGTCCCATCAGTTCTAGCCAGCATGTTAACGATTAAACATTATGTGCATTACAATAAACATCTGGAGAACCACGCAATCTCTTATATTTGATATAAAGAACAGATCACATGATGGTTTTAATCTACAGAATGTATACTTCAGATTATGTGTTTTGGTGATGGGATTACAGACTGGTTTTAAAATACAGTAACAACATATTTTAAAATGTTTATATTGTTCTGGTTACTGTTTCATTGAAGATGGGTATCATCAACATCCGTCTTCATCTTCATCATTTTTCCACCTTTCCAACTTACAACGAATCAAAGAAAGGAAACAAAAGAGACAATAATCGTATTAAAAATTGGGATTTTGTAAAACAATGAAGCCATTATTCAAGTAGTATTTATTTTAAAACATGCTTGAAAAGAAGAGTAACAAGAAAAAAATAGATTTCTCCATTTCATATAATGGAAATGCTGTATATACCCCCTTGGGAAAATTACCATTAAATTCAGCTTACATGAATTTTGGAAAGGTATTACCAAATATATATATATATATATATATATACAAATATATTATATAAATGGGGCCTAGATGGTTTCCTGCAGCACTGTTGGCTGACAGAGTGCTGCAGGAGGCTGTCCAGGCTGAAAATGGGCCTAGCGGGCCCACAAGGACCACACCCCTTTTTGGCTTCCAGAGGCACTGCAGGCCGGTCCTTCACTATTTCCAGGCCGGCCCTGTGGGCCAGATTTAAGCATCCCATGGGCCAGATCCGGCCCATGGGCCTTGAGTTTGACACCCCTGCATTAGATTGTGGTTTGTGGACAGGCATTAGCAAAACTCTTCCACTGAGGTGACAGAAACCATTGGAAATCAACCTCCCTCCCTCTCTCCCCCCTCTCTCCCTCCCTCCCTCCCTCCCTCTCTCTCATAAGCCCCATGGATACCACTTTGTGAAGTACCATTGATCAGAAAAAGGCTGGCACAGAAGCCATTTTCAATAAAGATGCTCTTCAATCACACTTCCATTCTGGAGGGATTTTCAATTTTGCTGCCGAAATCAGGCAAGCAGCTGCACAGCTACTACTGCTTGTGGTGAAGTGGCCAAAATGCCCCCCCCGTCCCTCTGCCCTCCATTTTTGGTCATGTTTGCACTCCGTTTCACCGAACATGTACATCTGATTCATTGACATCTGTTAAGGAGGCAGAGGAGGGAGAGCCATGCATATGCATGGTAGGGAATCCTGCCCGCATTTCAATAAGGTCGCCACTGTTGTAATAAAGCCATTCATTAGGAAACCGTTGCAGGGACCATGGCCAAGGCAGTTGCCAACCCTTCAAAGCTTAATATTTGTTTAGTCAACAATGCTGTCTCTAGCAAGGTTTTCTTCTTAAAATGGGACTCGAAAAAAAGGTCCAGATAATCCATTTTCTCTGGAGTTGCAGTGCCACCAACCTTCTCAAAGAGGAAGATGAGAGACTGGATGAAAATCGTTCAGAATGGTTGGATCCAGCAATGGCTCCTTGAGGAGATCCCTTTCGAAAAGGAGCCAGGAACATCCCCTCCCACAATGATGAATTCCTCATTGCATGGACTTTCCCACATGTTACTTTTGGTGTGGCCTTAACCAGTCCGGGGTGTGTGTGTGTGTGTACATATCTAGTATACAGATGGTGGCATTTACCTTGCATCCTGTCCACTTCTTCAGGTCCAACAGAATCAGACCATTCCTGGATAACTGGGCAGGTCCTCTCCCTGGGCCTTTCTACTGGACCTTATTCCATAATCAAGCCATTCCTTACTAACCTGAGGTTTTGTTTGGATGTCTTGATGGTTAAAAAAAATGTATCAAAGGACTGAAAGCCAAAAGGTTCCAATGGCAGGAAGAAAAAGGAGATATTTATTTGAAGCATGCAACCAAAACATCTATGAGATCTGATTTGATGTTTCAAAGAGCCAGTTTGGCATAGGGGTTAAGGCTGTGGGCTAGAAACCAGGCAACCATGAGTTCTAGTCTTAGCTTGAGCCCCCAGTCAGCTGGTTGACCTTGGATCACTGGCCAGTCTGTCTAACTGAGCCCCAAGTAGGTGCCAAGGGCAAACCACTTCCAAAATCTTGCCTAGATAACAGCAAGGACAATGATGTGTGTGTGTGTGTGTGTGTGTGTTTGTCTCTCTCTGTCTCTCTGTCTCTGTCTCTCTGTCTGTATGTCTCTCTGTCTGTATCTCTCTCTCTCTCTCTCTCTCTCTCTCACGCGCGCACACACACACACACACACACACACACAAGATCAGGAATGGGAATGTAACTTGGAATTACAGAAAGAGTTTGCGGATAGTTACTTAACGAAAATAAGTAACTTCTCTTCAGTCCTGAGAGCAAAATGAAGAAATTCTTAATTGGCTGAAGACAGAGATCTAACATTCAGCCATATGTATGCTATAGAACTTTTTTTTTTTTTTAAAGTGTGCTATTAACTTGTAAACTCTCCAAAGGCTTGCGTTCTTTGAGGAAACCATTTCCATACACATGTTTTATGCCTGCCAAGAAAGAGAATAGGGCCTCTAAAAGAATGGGAACATCTAACAAGAGATAGGGTAGAGACAACTTGGCAAACAAAGACACATTTCTTACAATGCATTTCATTGCTTGGTGCATTTATCTTCTTCTACAGGAAGATATCTAAGAGTTTTATTTTTAGTGTGATTGAGGGGAGGAAGGAACAGAGGCAAAGTCATTCTTGTCAGTGGCATAAACAATCGTTTCTCCTTTTAAAAGTCTCGTGCTCCTTTCCTGATTGAAGTTAAAGCTTTTCACATTTCAAAATGTCAGTTTCAGTCCAGGGCCATACCACTAGCAACAACAGCAACAAAAGTATTCACACCTATTATGTTTAAGGCTGAGAATACAGTATTACAGTCACAACAGTGAGATCATTTAAAAAGAAGTTTTAAGAGCAGAATTATTGAATATCATGGTTTTATAGAACCTACATGATCAAAGACAGCCTGCTGATTTTTAGTGGAGAAGATAAAATTAATACGGATTGTTATGCCATATTCACAAACATACATTGCATCTGCTATAATGTGCTGGAGTCCACTTATCCCCAAAAGCAAACATACAAACGTATTCAACCATTGTTTCATTAGCCAAAATTTATGGGGCCGTGCGATTAGATTCATTCAAGCCATTCAGTCACAAATCATAGCTCACAGACTACATTGCCTTGGTTCACACAGTAACCTGGTCCATCAGGACAATGGCAAGTGACTCATATGGTTAGGGTGGCTCATATGGTTAGGGTGTTGGGTTGGAGGTTGGCATAGCCATGTTCAAGATCCAAATGCTGCCATGGGGTGGGATTGAGCTCCTGTCCTTTGCTCCAGCTCCTGCCAGGGACAACTAGGTGTCCCCTGGGCAACAGTGATGTCATCAGCTAACCTTTTTGACCTGGAAACACCTTAATCAGGTGTCAAACTCACTCACATCGCAGGCCGTATTGTGATGTAAAGCAGTGTTTTTCTGCTTTTGCAGAGCTGGGGTGGACTTGGCCTGTGCAGGCCATATCTGACCTGCAGGCTTCCAGTTTGACAGGCCTGGTTGCTTCTGACATGAGTGCAATGCAAGCACAATAGACATTATCAGTCTAAGAAGATACCTTCTTTATATGAACCATAAGAAAGCAGCAGTATCCAGACAAAGAATATAGCCTTTGAAAAAGGATGAGTCTTTAGCAAGGTCACATTCACCAACATTTAAGTCAATTTAACATCCTTGACTAAGGGTTATGATTGGGAGCTTTCCAGGGTCCTGAAAAATGTATCCAACCGCTCCTTATTTTCTTATGGCTCCCTCTGGACAGCTCCTTGCTGTTGCCTGCCTCCAAATCCTGGTTATTCCTGCCATCCAGTTTGAAAGCAGGAAGAAGCTAGATCAGAGGGGGGGAAAATCATGTCAGAAAAATAGTAGTTCTTCATCCCTCAGCTCAATTAAAGGATTAAAAGCCACAGCAGAGTACTCTGACCGATCTAATGTGAACTCAGATTTTGAATCAGGATTGGTGCAAGGGAGCTCTTAGCAAGTGGTTGTATTGATAAGAGGCATGGTTGAATTGCTTTGGAAGATTTGCTTTTGTGGGTTATGTTTTATTTCACCTTTATTGGGAAACAGCCTATATTACGCAGCCGTAGAACCAGCTGACAGGTTGCTTGAGGCAGGCTTCATTTTGTTTAACTCCCTGTGATAAATGTGCTCTGAACAGCTCTGATGGAAAATCCAAATTCTTTCTTGGCATCTCCAAATATGTCAGCAAGAAAAAACTCCACCACTTTGGTTGATGAAATTACAATTAGAGCAGCGTTTTGCCTTAAACATCTGAGTCATTGATGCATTCCCCTCTCTTGGCTTCCATAAAATATTTAAAGGACTCTCACCCACAGTGAAATATGTCAAAAATTTAAAGTGACAGTTGCCATGCATGAAATCATTGTTAGGTTAGATAATTGCATTCCAAGTTCAGGTTCAGAATCGCTCTTATTGATTGGGGGGGGGCTTGGACAGATGTGTGGTGGGACTTGATTGACAGCCAGCATGGCTTTGTCCCTTGATCTCTTAATGAACTGGCTCCATGAAGTCTGCTTACAGCCATTAACACTGATAGGTCCCCATTCAGCACCTGGGATACTTAAGAAGAAAATAGATATTATAGCTATTCATTAAATGAAGTTGATGGATATGGATAATTTGGCAGTGAGGGGAGATCCCAGGAATAATTGTCTCATTAACTACAGCTAGTTGAGTACAGCATAATGAAAGACCAGCTCCCATAAGGTGAAAAAGGCACTTATCAAATTTGCCAAAAGGGGTGGAAAATAACCCAAGATTTTGGAGACCTTGGAAACACAAATGCAGATAAAGCAATCTCATTTTTTTCTGCATTGCCAGCTATGAAATATGGATTATAATGTTGATCTTCTACATTACTGTATCATCACACCTTCTTGATTTTCTCACCAGTCTTTTCTGATGTTCTCTTCACCTCACTAGTAGTGTTCACACCACTGTGTAAAAATTCTGAAGGTTTAAATTCAACGGTAATCGAACTGAATCCTTCCCTCCCTCCCATCAAATCAAACCTTCAAACTGAATTGCCATGTACAGTCTATGCATTGGGCTGAATTGATTAGAACTGATTCTAACCAGTTGCTGCTACATGAGTGTATCCATCTCTCACCCTTCACAGATGTCCCTTTCCACTAATCAAATCAATCCAAAATATTTGGGGAGACGATTATTTTAATAGATTGTACCATATGCATAGCCGATGTTCAAAAATCCATCGTTTTATTCAATCATCTCATCTTTCCACTGTTGGTAGATGACTTGTGCCATAAACCTATAGAGATTTGCTCTGTGTAACACACTGTGTTTTAATATTATTGGTAATTTGTGATTCTATGCTGCATAAACACAAATAATTGCAAATCCTTTGGTTCTGGTTTTGAGGTGCAGAGGTATGACATAGGTACAGCAGGAGTATAACAATGAATTTTAAAAGCCTCCCTTGGCATATGCTGCACTTCCTGTCCTGCTAGATTTTTATCTTTAAAAAGTTTTTAAATGAATAAAACATCAAATACTGTAGGAAGATAAGATCTTACAAACCTGTATTATTATCTTAAACTTCTTGAAAGCCTTTGGACCAGAGGTGGTATTCAACAGGTTCTGACCAGTTCTGGAGAACTGGTAGCGGAAATTTTGAGTAGTTTGAAGAACCGGCAAATACCACCTCTGACTGGCCCCGCCCCCATCTATTATCTGCTCCCATTGAGTCCCAGCTGATTGGCTGGGTCTTCTTTTGTTGCCCTGCACAGGAGAACGGAGCTGAAAAGTAGGTTAGTGGGGAGGGGAGGGAATGGGGATTTTGCAGTAACCTTCCCCTGCCAGGCCCACCAAGCCACACCCACCAAGTCACGCCACGCCCACAGAACCAGTAGTAAATTTTTTTGAATCCCACTACTGCTTTGGACCTTATATATAACTTAGATTTAAAAAAAAATAGTGGGTGACTACCATTCTATGCTTGGCTTAGGAGCCTGCCAATTTGTTAAGGAAAAACACAGATCATTTGAGGGGAACTAGGGGGAAATGTGGAAGCTATGCTTTTAGCTTTCCTTTTTCCCAAAGTATGTTCTATGACTGGCCCTAGTTCTGATGTTGCTAGTCATTTTGTGAATGCAGAAAAGCTGATCAGGGCAGCCATTGTATGAGAGCACCCACAGCATGTTCCCAAGTATGCTTACATGCTTGTTTGATCGATTATGTGCTACGTGTCATCACTGAGTCCTAGATTGATTTTTCTCCATGATGATCTATCCTTAATCGGGTTTTTCAAGTCTTCCAATAAGTCAGCTCATCACCATAGCAATTGAGTGCATACACTGTAGTGGTCACCTACCTCTTTCTTTCCACCTTTTCCCTCATCAGAATGTTCTCCAGATAATTAGGTCCGTTCGAAGAAATATCCTTCTGGGTTCAGTTCCAAGTGGGGAAGAAAGATTGGAAACATGGTGACTGCTTGGAAAGATAGTTTAATGGTGGACAGGACCACATGGCTTGGAGCTCCAAAGTGAAAAGGATGATCACATTCTTCAAGATGTTGGGTGAAGGAAAAGAAAGGGGCAAGATGCTAAGAGACCCTTAGTTTTATACCCTCTGTTGGGCCTCACCATAGTATTTCCTATTCCTGTGTAAGAAATATATCCCATTGACTGTCAGATTCCCAAGGGCGGGGGTCCTAGATAACTTTGTAGGCTTTGTCTGGACCATACAGCTAAACATGAGTGCTGGCTGATGCAATCTTCCCAGGCCAGGTAGTAAGATGGGTGGAGGGCTTTGTTATGTAGAATACTCTGGCCCAGGCCTTAATGGCCTGCCCATTAACAAAGGTGGGGGTGACCTTCTTCCTCTCTGAGTTTCTACTTCCCTTTTAGGGGAAATATTCTGCCTTTTTAATATTTCCTAGGATATTTCATTTTTTCTAGGAGAGAGATGGGTGCCAACTTCCTACAGGTCAATCCATAAGGTGTCCAGAGTAGGATAATCTTGGAACACCTTGCCCCTCAAGGGGATATCCACTCCCACCCTTCTGACCTTCCATAAAGACCTAGCTCTGCCTGTTGCTTGGTATCCCAATGGAGGTATTTTATCCTAGAGATGGTTAACAGATTCAGAGAATGTTCAATGTTCAGACCTTTATTGTCAATGCACAACATGTGTACAATGTTCTACAATGCAGGGATAAGTCCAGGTAGTCCTTGACTTACAAGAGTTCATTTAGTGATGGTTTGAAGTTACAACAGCACTGAAAAAAGTGACTTATGATTGTTTTCACACTGGGGACCTTTGCCGCATCCCAGTGGTCACCTGATCAACATTCAGATCCTTGGCAACTGGTTCATATTGATGACCGTTGCAGTGTCAAGTGATAATCTTTTGCAATTTTCTGACAAGCAAACTCAATGGGGAAGCCAGATTCACGTAACAACCATGTTACTAACTTAACACCTGCAGTGATTCACTTAATAACGGTGGCAAGAAAGGTCATCAAGGGGCAACATTGACTCAAAAACCATGTTACTAACTTAAGTGCAATGATTCAGTTAACAATCGTGGCAAGAAAGATTGTAAAACAGGGCAAAACTCACCGAACAAATGTCTCCCTTAACAACAGAAATTTGGGGGTCTATTGTGGTCATAAGTCAAGGACTACCTGTATTACTTCTTACTAAGTGGATTAACTTTCATCCACTATTAAAAAAGATTTCAGTGCTGAGATCTCAGCTCTAGGTCCTAGCTTTCTTTCTTTCTCTAACTCAGCATAGTTCACTCTATCTGTAACTCAGCTCTAAAGAATCAGTACTGCTTCTTGTTGAAGTGTTAATTTTTCTTCCTTCTTTTCAGGTTTTACTCATCCTTAGACAGCAGCGTGTGGGGTTTGTGTCTGTGGGTCTCCTTCTATTCCTTCAGATGGAATAAGATAAGGCCCACCAGGTCTGAAAGGGAAAAAAGAAAAAAGAAACTTTGCTTCCAGAACAAAATAGAGATATGCTTTGATAAATTATTTCGGTATTCATCTGTATTTGTTCTCGGAGGCTGCTGCTGCTAAGAATAATGTCTTATGATATACATCAGCTAGGATTTTGGCCCTAGCCAATTTGAAAGGCTGACTTTGGCAGAAGAACTTTGGAAGCCACAGGAGAGGGGAGAAAAAAAAATTGTGGAAAAAGAAGATAAGGAGAGAACAATGGCATCAGGAAGGACTATCTGTACTCATCCTTTTAGCAACGCAAACCTGCTGTCTGAATATATAGGACATCAAAGGCAGATATTATTTTTGAGAAATCATCACTCAAGTATTCACTGGAAGCATATTGGACTCCTAAATTATGGCATGAGGATAGATACAGAAGCACCAGGGGTGGGATTCTACAGGTTTGGCCCAGTTCTATAGAACCGGTAGCTCCAAAGAGCAGCTGACACCAAACCGGTTCTCTCTGAAGATCTTTTTTTTTTTTTTTGGGCCCACTTGGTTGGGCTCTAGGCTGTCCTTTATTCTTACCTTAGTTGTTTTGCCCAGCACAGTTGAGTGCCTGTTATGGTTAGCAAGCAACAGGTGTGGACGGTGGAGGAGAGCGAGGACTCAGATGAGGGGCCAGGACCATTAGGGACTGGACTTCTGCCTTCAGAGATTGTGGGGGCTAGCAGCAGTGATGAGGAGGTTCCCGAGGAGCCTGTGCCAAGTGTGCGTGTGCGTGCAGGATTGCTCGTAGGAAAGAGCAGTTACAGCAGCACGGGCAACTCGGGAGTAAGGCTGCAAGGTAATGGCCCCTCCCTCAAGTGGATAAAAGCCAGGTTTGAAGAAGCGTTCTTTGCAGAAGGCAAAGACACTCTGGAACTCAGCCTTGTGGACATTATAGTTAGTATTTGAAAACTCTTGTAAACTATTTCTTATCTGTGGGTTTTTGGCAGCCTTGAAAAACAACTTGGCAAGGCTCTTTCTTGTCAAAGCTAATTAGTTGGAAGCAGCCTTTTATCTATGAAGAAACAGAATTCGTAGATGAAACCTTAAAAGGTGGGGGCTGCTGCTTTTGTCTGATGTTGGCTCTCTTGGAACCAGGTTGGGTCAGAAAAGTGCCATGCATCAGCAGAAGATGGTGATTGCTTGCAGGAGAAGTTGTTTTACAAGTACTGCGCATGCACGCACAGCCAAATTGTTGTTTTACAAGTACTGCGCAAAGCTCACCGAACCGGTTGTTATGCCAGTACATCTATGGGATGTTCTTCCATACTTTATATAAGGTCAAAACTAGATTTGTTACCAAATACAATGAGAAGATCAACTTAATCCAAGCAAAAAGTATCTAAAAAGGTTGAATTATGGTAACTGGACCAAAGTTTATTAATCTGAGATGTTTCATTATTTTGACTGATGAAGTTACTTGGATGAGTAACAAGATGTCTCAGATTAACAAACGTTGGTCCAGTTGCCATGATTTAATCTTTTTAGATGCATCTGGAGAGAAGAAGACAGAAAAGGGCCTAACATATTAAGTGCTTAAGAGATGGAACAAACTGCCTATATATACTCATCTAGGAGTGAGCAACTTGTAGCTTTTCAGATGCTTTGGAACATTGCTTCTCAAGCTATTTGTGGTGAAGATCAGATTTGTTAAATTTCGAGTCTGTCACGGACCAGTAGGAGGCTGTAGCAATGTCAAATTGCTCTAAAAGTCTTTAAGTGCTTACTCTTGAATTCTGTACTTATCTCATTGTAGACCAATATACAGGCCATCACTGATCCGTGAACCACACTTTGAGTAGCACTGTTTTAGAATATGGCCCCTACAGTTCCTTGCTGGCCAATTTGAAGATAAAAATATATTTAAGTGCCAGTTTTTCTACCTCTTACACTATCACATTGTGTATATTCATTGTTATTTACTTGAGAGGGAGGAAGGGGAAGGAAGAGCAAACATGTGCTTTAGACCAATATTTCTCAATCTCAGCAACTCTAAGACGAGTGGAGTTGGCTGTGGAATTCTGAGAGTTGAAGTCCATAAATTTAAGAGTTGTTGAGGTTGAATAACACTGCTTTAGACCACCAAATAGTATGTTACATTGATTTCAGTCTGTAATTCAGTGAAAAAAACAAGAGATTTTCATGAAAAAAGATTCTAGATTCTACCCCCAACATTTCAAAGCAAGTGTGAGAGATGGTGACCGCCCAGAAGGAGAGTTGGGGTGATAGCCTACAGTGAAATGGCTGTTTTCTAGAAAGGAAAGCACATTCTGGAGGGTGGGGGGGCAGACGAAGCAGCCCAGTCCAGAATTGGAAAGGAGAAAGGGAAAGAGAGTAAAGATAGCCATTCCCTAGACTCTCCCATGTGTATCTGTTAGGGTGAGAGTAGTATAAGTTTAGTCTGGCAAGATTCTGTCTATTGGGTTGGGTGCAAACTTTGGCTGGATTATTCTGTGTTGTTCTTAGGCTGGCCTGGGAGGGTGTCAATTCAACATGTATTTGCCAAGAATCTCCCATGACATATCCATAGGCTCAGAGTAGTAAGGGTGTAGTTTGTCCAGATTCTATCTGTTATGCATAGCAAATAAAGAACTGAACTCTGACTGTCGTTCCTTGTCGTTCTTAGTCTTAGCTTGACGGTAAGGTTGCTGAAACCAGTGACTAGAAACATCCAGGAAACCACTGTCCGTCATTATTGACACTGTTGTTACAACATGATAGTGACTTGATAGAGTCAACAATAGCCACGTCTGTTTCTATTCAAAGATTCTATTTGAGTTTTTTTATTATTTCAAGAAGAATGTTAACTCATAATTCATATTAGTTGGGTCAACTGCCCTGAGAGATCCTCCATTGGATAGGGTATCATTAGTATGCTGATGATATCCCTGTTACACATCTCAATGTCAGGGTAACCAAGAGATTCTGTCAAAGTCCTAGCTAAACGTTTGGAGCCTGTGCCGGTCTGGATAGGGAGCAACAGATTCAGACTCAATCCTGACAAGTGAAAGAAATGGTCACTAATTCTGGGGATAGTTTACACCTCATCTTTAATGAGGTTGCATTTTTCCATTCATAACTCCTGGCAACCAAGACCAAAAATAGCTTTACAACTAGTGTGCTTTTCCTGATCTGGGAAGAAGGAGACTTTTAGGTGTTAAGAGAAAACAGCCCTCAATGAGGTATTTGTCTCCTTATATTAATTTATCTTTTTTCTTCTTTGCATTCTTCCATATTTTTCTATAGAAGGCGCCCTGGGGAAGACTGATTTCTTTAGAAGCAGGAATTAGCTAAGCCTAGTTTTGCTTCTTGTATCTATCTGAGCATTCCAAAAGTAATTCTCCACCAGGGCCCAAAAAAATCTTTTAAATGCTATTATTTGTTTTCATGACAGTTTTATTTGGTGTTTTTTGCTTTGCTTGTGTAGTATTTGTGAAGAATATATCTTCCGTCACAAAATAATTAACACAATTTTGTAACATCTTAGCTTACAGAAACCTGGAAAGATTTTGATAATGTGATACAACTTAGACAAAGTTAAATATTCTATTATTGGATGTGTGTGTAGGTTATTTATGTGTGTCTCTGTGTAGTAGGTGCACGCAAAATACTTCTTTGAGATCTAGCATAGGTTCTGATAAGCCAGGTGTTGTGTTTCTGAACCCACCCAGCAAAATAAGAAAAAGCCCTGGTATAGCTCACCAAAAATCCCAACTATTTATCCTTCACTTTGGTGGCAGAGCTTAATTTGCCTTCTCCAACTGGTATTAACCACAGAAGCAGGTCTCAATACTTAGAATGTCCAGCCAGCATGAGCCTAGCTGAAAATTTCCCATATCTGGAGGTACCAAGATTAGGAAGAATTCACTGGGGCATGAATCTTTTACAGTGCCAAGAATATACTTCTGTCCAAGGCAAATCTCTAACAAATGGATTTTCCAGACAGAGATTCGGGATGCCAGCTTTAGTTGTTCAGAATAAACCCGTTCATAGATGCTTCCATCAAGTTGAAACGAGCATAATTGAAGCAAACTGACTCCATACCAGAAGCAAAGGAAGTTGCTGGATGCTGGAGGATAAATATGGTCTCAATGGAACAGAAAGTGAGTCCTTTTATGATTCTTCTCCTGCAGCATCTTTCTTGCTTCCTGCATCCAGGGAAGTTACAAGAGCTTTTCAGCAAAGTTAATGCAAGGGAAGCCTCCACAATGACTTTGTTAAGCAGCTCTTGTTTTATTTGGATGCCTCTGCCAAATCCCGCCTTTGGTTTCTTCACAAGCTTCTGAAGTGGAGCCCTGGTGGGTATTCCACCGTAATGCTTTCTCTTTCTCTCCTTACCCCCTTCCCACCGCTATCGTGCGGTGACTACATAATGGAGAATTGAGGAATGGAGATAATAGAATCACTGACATCTGGTTAATTGCTATTCCAGCTGGAGGTTGCTTGGCAGCTTGAGTGGGACATGATTTGTGGATGAAGAACTTCTAGTGAACCGTGATGGACAGAAGTCATTGGTGGTAAAAAGAGAGGGGGAGGAAGAATAATGCTTAATTTTTCCCCTCCTACAAAGAGGCCTTAAGGGCAATGCCAATGTCTGCTATATTGTCCAACTTCTAAAACACCAGGTGTAGCGGACGATATATATACCCCCTCCCAATAATTTGATAAAAGATTACACATGTAAAGAATAAAAGTTGACATAAACTACAAACAATTTGATGAAGAATTATACATGCAGAGAATAAAAGTTGACACAAACTACAAATGTATGTATGTATGTACAGTATGAAAGAAGAAAGTAAAAAGAAGTAACTTTCCCTTCATCCCAGCAGTTAAACATAAGTTTAATAGCTGATTGCGTTCTCTAAGTAAAACATAATTGTTTTCTCCTCATAGGGCCATCTCTTAGATAAGGAAGACAAAAATCAAAGTGCTTAGTCAATCAATCATTGCTAGGAAAAATCCAGTAAAGTCCACCAGTTATTATAAGAATTTTCTTCATAATCTTTTTTCTCCCCATACTGTAGATATAAAATTAAGCCAATAGAAATGGCTGTCATTAAAAGCTGTCCTAAAAACAAAACCAAAAAGGTTTGGTTCTGCCACCCAAGAAGACAGACACAGACTTCAGAGTGTAATTAGGACTGCAGAAAAAACAATTACTACCAGCCTGCCTTCCATTGAGGACCTGCATATTGCATGAGTCAAAAAGAGGGCTGTGAAAATATTTACAGACCCTCACATCCCGGACATAAACTGTTTCAAATCCTTCCCTCAAAACGACGCTATAGAGCACTGCACACCAGAACAGCTAGACATGCCATCACTCTGCTAAACAAATAATTCCCTCAATACTTTCCAACTATTTATAAAGTCTGCACTACTATTATTATTAATCTTCTCATCACTCCTTATCACCCATCCCCTCCCACTTGTGACTGTATGACTGTAACTTTGTTGCTTGTATCCTTACAATTTATATTGACTGTTTCCTAGTATGATTTGATTGCATATTGTACCCTATGACTATTATTAAGTGTTGTACCTGATGAATCTTGACTCTTGACAAATGTATCTTTTCTTTTATGTACACTGAGAGCATTTGCACCAAGACAAATTCCTTGTGTATCCAATCACACTTGGCCAATAAAGAATTCTATTCTAGATATAAAATTAAGGCAACAGAAATGGCTGCCATTAAACGCTGTCCTAAAAACAAAACTAAAAAGGATTGCATTTGGAGAATTTGCAAACAGATTCACAACATAAAGAAATGACATCATTTTTTGCTGATACAATACAGACTTGATATTGGTTCACTTCCACTTTGAGTATTTGGAAATAACATTTGAGTGGATCAGTATAGTTACAAAATGAGAATTGAACTGGGCAACTTCTCAATAGTTCACCCAAACACTTGTAATTAATACAATCACACAACAAGTCATGAATTCAATATTTTCCTCCTTTTATCATCTTCATTATTAGAACAGATGTTTTCAATTTCTAGGGTTTCAATTTCCCAAGGGTTTGGGGGATCCATATTCCCCTATAGGCTAAGATTTATACCTTGGCTCAGCATACTTATAGGGAGTCTCAAATTACGAGCACAATTGGGTGCAAAATTTCCATCGTTAATTGAAACACTTGTTAAATGAGTTTTGCCCCCATTTTACAACCTTTATTGTCACAGTTGTTAAGTGAATCACTGCCTGTTGTTCAGTTAGTAATCCAGTTGTTATGTGAATCTGGCTTTCCCAATGACTTTGCTTGTCAGAAAATCACAAAAGGGAATCATATGACAGCAGGAAACTGCAATCATCATCGATACATGCCGGTTGCCAAGCGTTTAGATTTTGATCATGTGTTCATAGGGATGCTAGAAGGCTCTTAAGTGTGAAAAATGGCCGTAAGTCACTTTTTTGTAACTTCAAACAGTCATTAAATGGATGTTTGTAAGTTGAGGACTCCCTGTATTGTGTAAAGCCAGCCAACAAATATACATGTCAACTCATAAAATATTTCTATGGTCTTTTTACAAAAAGGGAGGGTGGAAAGAAGTTTGAAAGAGCAGTGCGGCAGCTTGGAAAGTGAAAATGCATTCCATAAATAGTTTTTTAGAGATAGTAACTAGGTGACTGAAGTTTCTGCCACGCAAAATTCTAACTGGCGAACATGATTGATGACTCTTGGCTATGGATGTGTCCCATTGGAGAATAGGAATTACAATACACCCAGGGGGTAGGTCAAGGGTGACAATGAATTATGTGTCTCAGAGTTGGCTACACCCAGGACCTGTTAACTCCCAATAAATCCTTTTGAAGTTTTGGAAGTTTGGCTCGAGTCTCATGATTTAATTGGGGTAACTGCCAGAATCCTGACAAGATTCTAATTTCCTCAATATAACAACAGCAATAACCCTTAGACTTATATACTGCTTCACAGTGTTTTACAGCCCTCTCTATATTTGCTTTTCATGTGAAAAGCATGGAAACCATGTAATACATGCTGGAAACTTTTTTATTTTCATATAGATGATGAAGATGATGAAGGTTTACATGCAATCCACCATAGATGTCCCTCATTTCAAAACATGGGTTTAAAAAAAAATTGCCTTTGGCAATTTGGACTGGAGTCTTCTAACATGAAAGCCAGTTTTTAATTAAATACATGTTTTAATGCTTCCAGTAAAATTTGGCTAAATACCTTGTATTTGATCTTGTAAATGACAAATTCTGTTTGATAAAAGGAAATGCTTTTAACTCCTCTGGTTAAGAAGAACATTTCAATAGAAGCAAAATGTTTCGTTTGGAGGATATAAAAGAAGAAATTAGGAAGGATTAAGTTGTGGCTTTTAGAAAAAAAATATTTTTAAGTTAAACAATTTTAGGGATGACGATAACAGTTCTTTTCAGCCATTATAATAGAATATGAACGTTCGGAATGCAGCAAGCATCTCTCTTCTAAGCCCAGAATGAACACGGCACATTTTATCAATGCTGGAAACTTATTCACCCTCACTGGGAAAGAGAAACAGAGAGGGAGGAAGATCTCACTCTTTTACAGGTAATCCTTGACTTATGACCAATCACTTAGCAACCATTTTAAGTTATGACAGACCTCCCCAAAGATACTTACAATCAGGGGTGGGCTTCAAAATTTTTAGCAACCAGTTCTCTGCCTGGCTGCTGGGTGGGTGTGACCATGGTGAGCATGGCCTAGTTGATCTCCTGCGCCATAGCGGGGGAAGGCGTTTTCACCCTCCCAGGGCTCCAGAGGCTTTCCTCATGCCTCCGGGAGGGTGAAAATGGCCTCCCCAGGCTCCAGAGGCCCTGTGGAGGCTCGAAATGGGACCATTTCCGGCCTTCTGGAACTTCCGGGAGGCCTGTTTTTGCCCTCCCTAGAATCTGGAGGGTTTCTTTGAGCCTCCAGGAGGGTGAAAACAGCCTCCCCAGGAAGGTTGAGAGTTCAATCCTAGGTAGCGGCAGATATTTCTCTCTCTCCAGGCGCAAAGAAAAAAAAATATCATGCTGCTCCATGTGGTGTCAGGAAGGGCATCCGGCCAGTAAGGGCTCAGCTCCATCCAGTTGTCCCGGCTGTACCCCAAATTAATTATGGGATGAGAGTCATAAAAGGGAGTATCACCAATTGTTTTAACGAATAGCACACCTGGAGAACATCAAGGCAGGCAAGGCTAGATCAGTTATTCCTTGGATCTATTAGTCCATTGCAGGAATCTCCAAACTTGGCAACTGTGAGACTTGTGGACTTTAACTCCCAGAATTCCCCAAAAAGCATGAAAGTCCACAAGTCTTACACTTGCTAAGTTTGGAGATCCCTTGCCCATTGCAGTAGGAACATGCATCAGGTCTTCCTTATCATTATTTATTTATTTATTTATTTATTTGATTTGCCAATTGTTTACAAGATAAGTATAAGTGTATACATAGTTGTGAATACATGAAATGGGTACATATAAGAAAAATAAAAGAAGAATAAGAGAAACAATAGGACAGGGACGGTAGGCACGTTGGTGCGCTTTATGCACGCCCTACAGACCTCTTAGGAAAGGGGTGAGGTCAATAGTAGACAGTCTAAGGTTAAAGTTTTTGGGGTTTGGGGAAGAAACTACAGAGTCGGGTAGAGTATTCCAGACATTGACCACTCTATTGCTGAAGTCGTATTTCCTGCAATCAAGTTTGGTGCGGTTAACCTTGAGTTTGTATCTATTGTGTGCTCTTGTGTTGTTATGGTTGAAGCTGAAGTATTCATTGACAGGTAGGACATTGCAATGTATGATTTTATATACCATGCTTAAATCAGACCGAAGACGGCGTAGTTTATAGTGCAGGATTTCCATTTTAAATTATTGCAAGTTGAGGGTGGACGTCATTGGTTTCTTGGAGGCGAAAAGCAAAATGCTCTTCCAAATGGTGTGGTGTGTTTTTTTTCTAGCTGCATAGTGTTTGCCTTTAATGTAGGTTGTTCTTGCTTACAAATTGCTCGGGTATGAAGCCAGATTGAACTGAGCTGCCTGCTTGGAGAGAACACCTGGTAAATTTGACTTCCATCACTGTGTTCCCACACAGGGTTGCACTTTCAAAAAAAGTATTATTTGCTTTAGTGATTTATATTTGGACAATTCAAATGGAAAATCAGAAGAATTATCCTAAGGGACGGAGGGTTAAAATCCCCTCACTAAAGTGGCACTTCCCTGCTAATAACTATTCTTATCTTCAGAGCTATGCAGGGGTGGGGCTGCTGGGGGCTCGCAGGGGTTCAGGAGAGCCCCTAGCTAAGATTCTGTGCAGTTCAAAGAACCCCCCAAATCCCACTCCTGGCTGGCCCCGCCCACCCCACTCCTCCTCTCCCAGGAGTCTCCATGCAGCCTGTTTTCAATGCAGGTAAGTGCAGGGTGCATGTGGAGACTCAGGCAGGGTGAAAAACGGGCCTCCTGGAAGTTTGGGAAAGCCGGAAATGGGCCAGTTTCTGGCTTCCAGGGAGCCTCCGGAGCCCAGGAGGGCAAAAACGCCTTCACCGCCATGGTGCAGGAGGCTGACTAGGCCACGCCCACCATGGCCACGCCCACCCAGCAACCGGGCAGAGAACCCGTTGCTAAAAATTTTGAAGCCCATCCCTGGAGCTATGCAGTTAAGAGGTTGAGTAGTTTGCTCCTAAAACAAGCCTAAATACAACCCCCCAAATTATTAATCTAACATAGGAGTCCTCAACCCCTAAGCTGCCAGTTCGTGGCATGTTAGCAACTAGGTCATGCAAACGAACAAAGTTTCATCTGCGCATGCACAGAATCTAAGAGACGCACGAAGCCATCCCTCCAACCCAGTCCACGGAAAAGTAGTTTTACACGAAACCAGTCCCTGGTTTCAAAAAGGTTGGGAACCGCTGATCTAATATTTAATGGTCTTATGGCTCCCAACAAGCAAGTCAAAGGGGAAATCTGATTCACTTAACAACCATGTGATTCACTTTACCACCTGCATGATTCGCTTAACAACTGTGGCAAAAAAAAAGTTGTAAAATTGGGCATGACTCGCTTCTTGCTTAGCAATGAAAATTCTGGTCCCAGTTGTGGTCAGAAGTCAAGGAGCATCTGTACGGAGTTGTGAACTCATATTACAATCATGATAGTCATGCTCTGAAATACTTTTAATTTTCAGATCTATCCTGTTGGAAAATATGGCTGAGAAACCCATCGTTCAATTCATTCATTTTCATTCATTTATTCAGTCAGTCAGTCAGTCAGTCAGTTTTTTTTTCTACTGGAACAAGTTAACTGTGGGCAGTGCTAAAGATATAAATTCTTAGAAGAACAAACCAAATGTCCGAGTTCTGTAGGAATCCTGCCAGAATATAGTTTGTTTGTTTTATAATTAGTCAAAATGACACAGGAACCAAACTGTGCTCAACCTTAAATATGTCTTTGCATCTTCTCAACATTTCCATCTGTTGGCTGGAGCTGAGGGAAATTGGAATATCAGAACATCTGGTGAAACATTGATTCATCATTCTGAAATTTAAAGAAACTTGGATAGCTCTGAAATGTAATGTATAAATTTGAAAAAATAAACAAACAAAATCAAGGCTTCTGTACATTCCCAAGAGTTTCTTTTGTCACATTTTTTAGAATAGAATTCTTTATTGGCCAAGTGTGATTGGACACACAAGGAATTTGCCTTGGTGCAAATGCTCTCAGTGCACATAAAAGAAAAGATACATTTGTCAAGAGTCAAGAATCATCAGGTACAACACTTAATGAGAGTCATAGGGTACAATAAGCAATCAAATCATACTAGGAAACAGTCAATATAAATCATAAGGATACAAGCAACAAAGTTACAGTCATACAGTCACAAGTGGGGGGGATGGGTGATAAGGAGTGATGAGAAGATTAATAGTAATAGTAGTGCAGACTTTGTAAATAGTTGGAAAGTATTGAGGGAATTATTTGTTTAGCAGAGTGATGGTGTTTGGGGGAAAAAACTGTCTTTGTGTCTAGTTGTTCTGGTGTGCAGTGCTCCATCGCATTGTTTTGACTGAGAGTAGGAGTTGAAACAGTTTATGTTTACATCTATATAGTTTTTTTTAACAGTTTCAGTTTGTATCTTGGAAAGGGAAGAAATATTCAAACACCTGTTAACTTCAAACACACTTTTACTTTAAATTTATCCTTGAGGTGAATTTTTTATCCATCTTCCCAAGGAAAATATAGAAATTCTGGAAGAAGGGAAGATGATAAGATGTACAACTACCACTATTATGAAGAAGCTTCATGAAGCAAATGATTTAAAAAGAGCGACCAGGCTAATTTGAGGCAATGTGCTACAGTCTGCATTTCAAATGATTCAGTTGAATTCCCTGAATGGAAGAATTCAATTCAATTGAATTCTCAAAACAATCTATTTTAATTATATGCTTTAAAAGAAACATTATTTTAGTTAGAGAATGAAGCTGCACTCTTCTATAAGGGAAAAAGCTATAAAAATGGTCATTTGAATTCTTCATTTTGCAAGTTTAACTTGAACTTCCTTCATTTTTTCCAAACATTCCATAATAAAATCTCAAGAAATAAGCCCGTTCACTTTTAGGATGAAATTTGACTTGTAAGATTAAAATTATCCCTTACATATAAATCATACTAAATGAAGCCAGCCATATTCCCCTGAATGTATTTGCCACCATTTGAATCATTCTCCATGTTCTATAGATATTGATTATGGAAAAGACATGGGAAAATACTTCCCATGTTTCCTTTAAAATGACGTTTTAACTAAAAATGGAAGTGAGTTCTTCTAGAGCAGGACTCTCAAATCTTGGCAACTTTAAGATTTGTGGATTTCAACTCCCAGAATTTCTCAGCCAGTTAGGAGGAATCTGTTCTGGAGGAATTACAAGGCCAAATAAACTCTGAAACAGGTTTTCATTAATTTTCCAGTAATGGAGGTGGAAATGGATTCCCTGAATACTCGCTGAAGAATGAATTTCAAGCTGTAAAGACTCCAATTGTCATGTTACTTCCCATGGCTTTCTAATATAAGGCAGGGCTCTCTCCAAGAGAATTCAAGCCATTCAAATCGTTCCCTCTAAATGTGCTCAATCCAGCAGTGCGCTGCTACCAGTACACACAGGTTCGGGCGAACCGGATGTTAATTTTACACCTGGTTCACCAAACCAGTAGTTAGAGTGACTGGCTGGCCCCACCCACCCCTCCCCACTCCTCCCAGGAGTCTCCACACGGCTCATTTTGAATCCCAGGTAAGTGCAGAGCCCATGCGGAGGCTTGGGGAAGGTGAAAAGTGGGCCTCCTGGAGGCTCCAGAAAGCCGGAAATAGGCCTCCAGAGCCCAGGGAAGCCATTTTGGCCCTCCCAGAGGCTTGAGAAAATTCTCTGGAGGTGAGGAGGGCAACCACCACCCCCTGCCATGGTGCAGGAGGTTGACTAGACCATGCCCACCATGGCCATGCCCCCCCAGCAACCAAGCAGAGAACCGGTTGCTAAATTTTTTTGAAGCCCACCCCTGGCCCAACCCCAACTCTCATCATGTTGAATATGCATGTTTTTGTTCACTTTTATTTGCATATATTGGCTGCATATTTCAGGAATTGGGGCAAGCAACATTACATTAAAAAACAACAACACCATACTGGTGTTACAATAGCGTACACTGTAGTCAAAACTGTGGTTTTCCCAATAGTAATGTATGGCTGTGAGAATTGGATCGTAAGAAAGATTGAGTGCTAAAGAAGTGATGCTTTCGAATTGTAGTGTTGAGAAAGACTCTTAAAGAATCTCTTGAACTGCAAGGACATCAAACCAGTAAATCCTAAAGGAAATCAATTCTGACTGTTGTTTGGAAAAACAGATACTGAAGTGGAAGCTCAAATACTTTGGTCACCTAATGCAAAGAAAGGACTCGCTGGAAAAGACCCTGAAGTTGGGAAAGAGTGAAGGGAAAAGGAGAAGGGGATGGCAGGGGATGAGATGGTTAGACAGGGTCAATGATATAATGAACATGAAATTAAGCAAAGTCTAGGAGACAACGGAGCACCTCAGGGTACTGATGTTCTATGATCCATGGGATTGTGAAGAGTCAGACATGAATGGGCAGCCCAACAACAACAAAATGAATGATACATTTTCATTCCAGACTTGATTCCTTAGAGCAGGGATGTCAAACTGGCAGTCTGTGGTTTGCATCAGCATAGGCCATGCTCATCCTTGCTCTGTGAATGGGAAAAACATTGCAAAATGTCATGTGATGAGTTTGACACTCATGGATTAGAGTTGCCACGTCCGGTCTTCTCTCTCTCTCTCTCTCTCTCTCTCTCTCTCTCTCTCTCTCCTCTACCTATCTACCTATCTACCTCTCTCTCATCTATATATTTATATAACTGCCCATCTTCTAACCAACTATGAGTGGCTTCCAATAAAATGGCACACAAAGACCATGAAAAACATTGTCATATCGCTCTCAAACAGCCCCATGTGTACGTCTTCTTAGCCATTACATAATTGGCAGCATGTAGAGTATTTTGGCTCAACTTGGAAAAGCTAAGCTGGATTGGATCAACTTAGTAACTCCAGGCTATAGACTACAAGTGAAAATCATAAAACATCTCAGAGTAAAATTGTGGCAGTCGCTTCCAAATTGTTGCTCAGAGAACTCTCTCAACTCAAGAGAGAATTTATTCCACAGGACCCCCCTTCGTGTTCTAGATATGGCCCTCCAATTCATACAGGGAGAAACTCCTGCCAACATCTTTCCCTGGTCTCTTCTAGAGGAAAAGTGAAGTTGGACAGTGATTGCACACAATATTTTTCTGTTCCAGCTCTCTTCTCCCTGACATTAGATTGGCAGCAGCCTTTCTGGGAAAAACCTTTTCAAAACAATGCACTTCTAGAAGTCCTTTTTTAGAACAAGTGATTGCTACAATGTTCACATGTGTTTTTTGCTGGTTTTATGTTTTCATTCTGTTTTTCCCATTCTGTGTTGTAAATGACTGGGCGTCCTTTTGTTGAATCTGGCAGTGTATAAACACAACCAAGCATAAAAAGATGTATTTACATATTGCAAACTGCATTGCAACATTCAGGAAAGTGCTGGAATTGGCCTATAACGATACTGCAGTTCACACAGAGCCTTGGGACTTGAGGCTTGAATAAATTTGCATTTATATGCAAATCAGTATAACCAGGGAGAAAAATGTGAGAGTAACATTGTTCCCTCCTTGGGTTGTTGTAGCCAATATCAGCTTGCTTCTCTATAGTATCAAACTATGGAGTTAAGGATATGGGTCTGCCTTAGAATTTCTGGCCCAGCAAAGGACATCATCGACACCCAGAAAAATACGGCACACATCACTTAACCCTCCAAAGAAACACCGAAGACAAATGAGGGCCAGGCAGAAGAAGAACATCATGGCTTCAAAATCTAAGTCCCTTGGTTTGGACAAAACTCAACAGTACTTTTTAGTGCAGCTGTTGATAAAAATAGGATCTCCAACATGATCGCCAATGTCCGATGACAGATCTGGTACAAAAAGAAGAAGAAGAAGAGGACATCACATGATTGAGCTTGTCTGGATTTAGAAGATAAGCAGATTTGGGCTTGTTTAGTATATGGATGGAAGACACCTCCTCCCTCCAAATATGAGAACAATAGGCTAAAGTAGGGAGTTGAAAAATATCCCAGAATATGTTTCATATCCACAGTGTTGCCTAAAGAACTATATGAATGTATCTTGAGATCACGAGGAGTTCAATTAAAGTCCATGGGAGACTTGATCTTACACTTGTGCCAAGTTTGCATTCCAATCCATGGAATTATGAAGTTGTAACCAGGGCATTTGCCAAGGGAGACCTATAAAAAGAGGAGAGAGGCTTGATTGTGTGGCTAAGGCTGCCTTTTTGCCTTTCATGGCTTTTCCCCGAGTTCCATAACAGCCAGTGACAGATTAAGGCTCACTGGTGCCCTAAGCACTGACTTTGTACATATTGTACAAATGAAGCCATATTCTCAACTTTGTGATGCTCTCCTTAGGCCTAATGCCCTAAGCACATGCTTAATCTGCTTAATGGTTAATACACCACTGATAACAGTCAAACTAAGAACTTGAGTTAAAGCTGTGGGTTCCAATGCCACAAGCCATAACTGAATGAATTCATTTTCAGAAGAAACTTCCATCAAACTTGCAACAAAGCCCACTTTTTTTTAAAAAAATAAACTTTATTAATTTTACAATTAAAACAAAATGAACAACACAAAGAAAAAATTAAAAATTTTCAACATCGACAGTTTGTGGTTTCCTGTTTGTAACATTATTTTGTGCAATATTTACAATTGATATCTAATGCGAATATATATTTACTACAGCTACTACTAATCTTCCTTTACCATTTATTATATAGTCTGTCTTTGCTAAATCCATTCATACCAACAATCCCAACTCATGTAGTACTCTGATGATTCTTTATCTTTTAGGGCTAGGGTTAATTTATCCATTTCTGCACAACGCATTATCTTTTGAATTATCAATTCCAACAAAGTCCACTTGTAAGGGATGAATGCTGCTACTCTCATGTCGGGAGCACCAAAATGCTTCCAAGTTGAAGGATTAGCCAGTAACATCACCATTGCTCAGTGTATGGCCAATTTGGGGCTCCTTTCATGTTTCTGTGAAGTTACCCACTGAAGTGATACCTATCTATCTACTTGCAGTCACCTGCTTTCAAACTGCTGGGTCAGCAGGAGCTGGAATAAGTGACAGGACCTCACCCTGCCATGCAGAAGCAACCTGATCTTGAATGCATGGTGAATTATGCATCAACATGTGCTCATGCTAATTTATGCACTATTGACAACATCAGTATCAAGCAATTATTTTGGTAGAAAAAAAGTCAATTGATGCTATTAAAAAAAATGGAAATATCATGTTATATGGCCTATCGTCTCACATCATAGGTTTTAATACCAGAAAATAGGATGGGGGATGTTGATTCATGAACTCCAACAGGCACTGAGGGATGTTCCTTGGACACATTGCTGCCTATGAGACAGGACTCTTCACTGGCTCCCCTTAGTGTGGCAAAAACCTTTAGGGCTCTGTGAATTTGATGGAATTTGTGTTAAGAACATACAATGTGGAATCGAAATAAAACCCTAATTGGAAGAAACTTTTAAGAAATACAATGTAGAAAGCAAATACAATATATTTTGTTGTTGTTCAGTTTCTAAGATGTGTCTGACTCTTCGCAACCCCATTGACTATAGCACGCCAGATCCTCCTATCTTCCATGGTCTCTCAGAGTTTGGCCCAATTCATATTCATTGTTTCGATAACACTATCTTACTATCTCATCCTCTGCCATTCCCTTCTCCTTTTGCCTTCCATCTTTCCCAACATTAGTTTTTCTCCAATGAGTCTTCACTTCTCATTAGGTAGCCAAAGAACCGTCAGGATTCATTTTCTTTAGGACTTCAATCTCCTTTCAATCTCAAGAGTCTTCTCCAACGCCATAGCTCAAAAGCATAATTTCTTCGGCACTCAGCTTTCTTTATGCTCTCTCTCTGTCTCTCTCAACCCATGGATTGAAGAATCAAAGGAAGAAAGGTTTAGAATTGAAAAAAATAATGTTCTGATTAACCAAGAACCTGGAAAATGGGGAATTGGATAGTAGACAGAAATGAAACTAATGTCCATGACTTTGAAACCTTGGGTGTACAGAGGCCAGGCTGGCGAGCAGAAAACAAAGAGGCATAATTTGATATGAATAAAGAAGCTTTATTGCTGGAATGCAGGAAGATGATCTCTTAGAATATTTAATATTTTAATAGCATCTTTGAAATGCACAGTAATTGCTTTCATGATTAATTTGAAAAATGAATTTAAAATGTGTTTATTCCGCCTGGAAACATCATTACAACTGATTTTTTTTGGGGGGGATGACAAAACAGTGCTGGTTACATTTTATTAACTCCAGATAAACAATAAACAAGTTGTTGAATTCTGACTGAGAAACTGAAAAAGTCTCTCTCTCTCTCTCTCTCTCTCTCTCTCTCTCACACACTATCTATCTATCTATCTATCTATCTATCTATCTATCTATCTATCTATTTATCTATTATCTATCTATCATCTATCTATCTATCTATCTATCTATCTATCTATCTATCTATCTATCTATCTATCTGATAATTTCAAGTCCAACCCATAGTCTGCAGGCTACATGGGGCTCTGGACAGTGGATTATGTGGTCCCACAAGACATTTAACATATGATATGATTTATATATATTAACTATTATATGTATTTTATATGTATCCCAAGTCAATTCCTGCCAAAAAGGTTTGACGGCCATGAACTAATAAGATACATCTAGTACAAGTCTTTCTGAATAATATTGTACAAACTGAATAGTACTTACCATTGAGAGGTTTTTCTCTCTACTATTCAGTTGAAATTTAGTTTCTTAAACATGCTGCTGAGTGGTTCTTCTGTCTTCTGAAGCAAGACAGCACAAACCTGTTCCATTTTTACCTAATGTATCTTCAGATAACTAAGCTAACAGATATCCTCTTAAAATTTCTTTCCCTGGTAAAAAAATACTCAAGGTCTTTCAACTGTATCCCATTTAGTGCTGTATGACTAAAGTAGCTTAAAAGCTTAATCAATCAATCAAGAATATTATTTCTTACAGCAGCATCCTCCTCTAACATACCCACATTTGCCCTTATCCTTCTTACAAGCACCCAGAAATGAGAATATTCCATATTATACACATCATTGAAGAACAGAGAATAGACTGGGCTCAGAGGTGGTATTCAGTAGGTTCTGAACAGTTCTGGAGAACCAATAGCAGAAATTTTGAGTAGTTCAGAGAACCCGGAAATACCACCTCTGACTGGTCCCGCCCCCATCTATACTCTGCCTCCCAAGTCCCAGCTGATTGGCTGGGTCTTCTTTGGTTGCCCTGAACAGGAGAACAGAGCTGGAAAGCAGGTTAGTGGGGTGGGGAGCAGGGGTGGTATTTAGCAGGTTCTGACCAGGTCTGGAGAACCGGTAGCGGAAATTTTGAGTAGTTCAGAGAACCAGCAAATACCACCTCTGACTGGCCCTGCCCCCATCTATTCTCCGCCTCCCGAGTCCCAGCTGATCGGCTGGGTCTTCTTTGGTTGCCCTGCACAGGAGAACGGAGTTGGAAAGCAGGTTAGTGGGGTGGGAGGGAATGGGATTTTGCAGTAACCTTCCCCCAGGAGTGGGGAGGGAATGGGGATTTTATAGTATCCTTCCCCTGCCACACCCACCAAGCCATGCCCACCAAGCCACGCCCACCAAGCCACACCCACAGAACCAGTAGTAAAAAAAATTGAATCCCACCACTGACTGGTTTGAATGTCCTCATAAAAGTAAGATGGGAAAAAATGTAAGAAAGATGGTACATACATGGCAGAAGAACAAAGCAGAAGGTTGAATAGGTGTCCTCAAGCAAATCAATTAGGTAAATGGGAGTTGGGGCTTATGAACAGAACAGAACAGAACAACAGAATTGGAAGGGACCTTGGAAGTCTTCTAATCCAACCCTTTGCTCAAACAGGGGACTCTATACCAAAGGCTATCCAATCTCTTCTTAAATGATGGAATACGCACAACTTCTGGAGGCAAGCTGTTCCACTGGCTAATTGTTCTCATAATTAGGAAATTTCTCCATAGCTTTACGTTGCTTCTCTGCTTGATTAGTTTCCATTCCATTGTATCTTGCCTTGCCTTCTGGTACTTTGGAAAATAGGTTGATCCCTTCTTCTTTGTGGAAGCTCCTCAAATATTGGAACACTGGTATCATGTCACCCTGATTCTTCTTCTTACTAGACTAAACAAACCCACTTCCTGCAAGTGTTCTAACAGTTTTAGCCTTCAGTCCCCTAATCACCTTTGTTGCTCTTCTCTGCACTCTTTCTAGAGTCAATATCTTTTTTTATAATATGGTGACCAAAACTGGATGCATTTATATTTATGAACATAATATAAATATATTTATACATTATATTTATGTATATAATCATGGAAGCTCACATTATTTTCATTTAGGACTGCAGAGTACAAAGAAATGATAACTGTGCTTGCCTTTTGAGGAAGAAGCAGTTAGGAAATAAGGTTTTGAATATCTGGAATGGCTTTGTGAGGTTCCTGGACTTTCCAGTAATTCAGACCCCTATATCGCCTTGATAGTGAGATGGCTGGGCCATGATGAATAGCTTCTCGATGTTTTCCTGTTCATGATTTATGGGTGACAAGTTTAAGCAATCATTAACCATAATTACATTTAATTGAAGGGTTATTTTTCCCAATGTTTGCTAGCAATGACAATGAAAATAAATAGGTTAAGAATTCATTAAATGGGTACCCGGTGCAATAGATCGTTTATATGTGTTGCAATTCCCATGTTTTAATCATGAATACCTGAAGGAAATAGTTGTTACACAAGGGCTCATTTTGGGAGGAAACTTAACAAAAGATATGATGTTTCACAATGCTTAACTACATTTTTTTTTTTGCACCTTCCAGTCCATGGTGGCTTTTTGGACAAGTTTTCTTGGCTATGATTTTGGAAGAAGTTTTCCCTTGCTTTCTTTGCAGGGCTGAAAAAGAGGAATTAGCTCATTGTGGCCCAAGATTACCCCATTGGTGTCGTGCCTATAATAGGACTAGAACTCATAGTCTCCTGGTTTCTAACCTGATGCCTTAACCACTGGACCAAATTGGTTCAAAACCAGGTGGCTGTCCTTGGGCCAGTCCCTTTCTCTCAGTTCTAGGAAGGAAGGAATGGCAAACTGTTAGGATATTTCATTTAATAGCTGGAACAATAAAGTGGATAATGGGCCAGAACACAGGGTGGTAGTTGATTGGTTGAAATGTGCCGGCTCCTATATGAGACAATCTATGTTATGATTGGTTGCTGGGAGTAAAGAGGGAGGTTCCTTTCCCTCCCACCATTTTCCTTCTGTGTGTTTTGCAGGTTGTTCTGTGATTTACCTGACATGATATAGTGAGGTGCCTGATTATCTTATTGGCTGTAAATATATATGTTAAATTTATATAAAACTACAAGTTCGTGCCAGCATCTCTGACTTCATTTGGGATACCTGCTGCGCAATTCCCTGATACAAAACCACTGCTGAAAAACTTGGCCATGAAAACTGGACTTACTTGTCCAGACAAGATCTGAGAATTGGACATGACTGGACAAAAGAAATCTCTCTATCTCCCTCCCTCCCTCTCTCTTTGTCTGTCTGTTTATCTGTATATCTGTATATACATACATATGTATAAGTGGGCATGTATATTTTCAAGATATATGAGCCACGGTGGTGCAGTGGTTAGAGTGCAATACTGCAGGCTACTTCTGCTGCCTGCCAGCTGCCTGCAATTTGGAAGTTCAAATCTCACCAGGCTCAAGGTTGACTCAGCCTTCCATCCTTCCGAGGTGGATAAAATGACGATCCAGATTGTTGGGGGCAATAGGCTGTCTCTATAAAACTGCTCAGAGAGGGCTGTAAAGCACTGTAAAGCAGAATATACATAAGTCTAAGTCCTATTGCTATTGCTATAGATATTTGTGGTTCACCATTATTTCTTCTGTACAGTATTTATTGATGCCTTTGCCATTGTCTCTAAAGTGATCATCAGCCTCCACATCTTCCTATATGGCTAACAGCCAAAATAGTTGCTTACTTGCCTTATCTGAGCACTTGGGATGACCCTCACACTTTGGGTGACCCTGCTGGGAGCGCATTCACACTCAAGGTTATTTGCTCATCCTTCCCAGGAATATTCCTTCTGCCATAATGAGACATTACAACAGGACTTGGGAGGTTACACAACTCATAATAATTCTCTACATAATCAGTTTTATAGCCATTTTTATTACAAATATCTACCCAGGTATTTCTTAATTGTTTCTTTGTCCTACAGATGGCTGATAGGCAATAGAATGAAGTGGGAAACAATTTATTTTCTAATGGAATTTTCAAGACTTGCTAAGCTCAGATAAAGGGATGGAGTATATAAGGTTCAGTTGTTGTGGGAAATCTGCCCATTGACTCAGTGTGTTGTGTAAAGAAGCCCATTTATTTGTGCCTGAGATGTTATGAAACACAGCAGTTGTGTGCTATTTAGTGAACTGTGTTGAACTTGGCAGAGATCCATAAGTATAAAATAGAAATATATTATATAAATTATGCTTGCAGATTGATAAAGAGGACACTATGATTTTCCCTTGTAGTTCCTCTTTAAAAGCTCAAACAAGTCATTTCAGAGTGTTGGAGGACAGTATGAATGTTGAAAAAGGCTGACCTTTCTTTCAATATTGTTTCCTATCCTCAAAAAATAATAATAATGAAATGATAAGATCCTGGGGGTTGCAGGTTCTGCATTTGTGTTTGGATTGTGATCTTTCAAAACTTGGATCTGAATAATGATCAATGAATATTCTCTTTAAGATTAGATTGACTGTATTTTGAGGTAGTTATCCATAACTGGGAAGTTGCAGTTCTAAACAGAGATGCGCTTCAAAAATTTTAGCAACAGATTTTTCTGCCAGGTTGCTGGGTGGGTGTGGCCCTGGTGGGCGTGGCCTCATTGGCCTCCTGCATCAGGGCCGAGGGGAGGGGGGCATTTTTGCCCTCTCCAGGCTCCGGAGGCTTTCCTTGAGCCTCTGGGAGGGTGAAAATGGCCTCCCTGGAAGCCAGAAACAGGCCCATTTCCAGCCTTCCTGGACTTTCAGGAGACCTGCCTTGCACTTACCTGAATCCAAGTCAGGTCCTGTGGGGACTCCTGGGGTGGTTAGGATGGGGTCCGTGGGGCCAGCCAGGAATGGAATTTGGGGGTTCTCCAAACTGCACAGAATCTTAGCTAGGGGCTCTCCCGAACCCCTGCGAACCCCTGCGAACCCCCAGCAGCCCACCCCTGATTCTAAAGCAGGTTTGGGAAATGAAAATGAGTTGCACAATGATTAAATAAAACTCCTCTCCTCTCTAGCGTGAATGGTATTGTTGTAGAGCGGCGGAATAACCTGGGGCAAACACGGAGCGAACTTCAGCTTTTACTTTATTGTAACAATAAAGGGTTGCCGCGGCTGCCATGCTAACAAGGCAGCCAGCTGGCAGACAACAGCTGATGCCGTTTGACAGCTCCCTTTGATAGCCGGCTGTCAAATGGCATCAGCCAATAGGAACGGTCCATGTTCCCGCTGGAAACACGGACCGGAGTGAAGACTTCAGCTCAGTCTTTTCCGAACGCCACAGGTATTACCTAGGTAGGCAATGAAATGGCTGCAAGAGAATAACCAAGCTCATTGAGCACCAAAGACACCATAGATCTTGACCCCGAGCTACAACTCTTTTCTTTTCTTTTATTGGCCCTAAATACACACTTGAAATTCTAAATAAAAATCAATAGAGGCAGAGGACAAAGGAAGAGAAAAAAAGGCATGAAAACCAGCCATAGACACAGCTCAGACTAAAACCTATCTTTATCCTCACTGAACATCACTCACACTGAAAGTATGAAGTAGATTAATGAGACAGGTGAAAAGGGCCACGAAGGGATGATTGGGGAGGGAGAGCAGAACCACCGTCAGCCCCTACTGCATCCGTCAATGATCTCATGCTTTAACTAAAGACTGATTGCGTACTATTAAGTGCTCAAAGTGCTAACCCGGGTGTTTTTCATTTTATAGTTCTTGTGGATATGTAAGTGCTCTGATGGATTAGATCCAGCTAGGTGGTGGATGGAGCCGTTGCCATATTTGAATGAATGAGGCAACTGATCTTAGGTCAGCGAGGTGTGTTATTCAATATAAAATCATGTCAGTTGCTCACTTTTGGTATTCCCAGTGATGTGTTGAGATCTGGGAGCAGACATTATGAATCTAATTGAGAGCAAGACTTTACAATCATATGGGTGCATCCTTAGTCCTGCAAAAAAGTCAGCCCATCTGGGTTTTGTCTAGGGATTGCCTCTCATAACTCCTTAGAGCATGAATCGGGGGGGAAAAGATGTTCACATTAGCTACTACAAGGAAATACATACACACATACATTCAGGGGTGGGGTTCAAGTGGTGTAACAACCAGTTCGGCGAGTTCGTGCTTTGTGAGTGTGCACAGCAAATGCACACTTCACACAAGCAAAGAGCCTTTGCAACTCACCTTCTGCGTCAAGGCCTGTGTGTAATACAGGTAACGCACGGCAATGGGCTGTGCCACGCGAAGAAGTTGCGTTTGAAAACCCAGAAATAAAACACAACTAGAGCCAGGGCATGTGGGTGGACCCAACAGCTGATCATCGGTGTGAACTGGTTCGCTCCCAGCTGATCATCGGAGCTACCAGTTCGCCTGAACCGGGCCAAACTGGTAGAATCCCACCCCTATATACATACATACATACCATCGAAAACACTCCCATTGTATATAAGCAGAGAGCAAACCCTACTTCCTGCTAGTGCTGATGATGTTACATAGTTGGGTAATGAAACATCTGCAAGAAAACCAGCCCAGCTCAAACAGCACCAACCCTGAGCTACAGATGTTCTGTTCTACAGGTGCTCCTTGATTTATGACCACAACTGAGCCCAAAATTTATGTTGCTGAGAAATTCAAGGGGGTTCTGCCCCATTTTGCAACTTCTCTTGTCGCATTTGTTAAGTGGATCACTGCAGTTGTTAAATGAGTAGCATAGTTGTTAAGTGAATCTGACTTCTCCATTGTCTTTGCTTATTAGAAGGTCACAAAAGGGGATCATGTGGCCCCGGGATGCTGCAACCATCATAAATATGAACCAATTGTCAAACATCCAAATGTAAATCACATGACAATGGGGATGCTGCAATGGTTATAAGTGTGAAAAATGGTTGTAAGTCACTTTTTTCAGTGCCGTTGTAACTTCGAACAGTTACTAAATGAACTGTTACAAGTCGAGGACTATCTGTATTGATACATACTTCAATCATTCTTTCTATATTTAAAAACAAGCAAACGAGAAACAAAATGGATGATATTTGCAGGAGAGAGAGGAAATTTTAGCTGGAGAAAACGTGCAAAAGTTCATACAAATCAGTGTAGTGGTTTTTAAGTGTGGCTTTTATATTTATTTTAAACCTTTAGCTTTTCATCAAAATGGGAGGAACATTAGATTGTATTTAAAGGGTAAAGTATGCCAAATCTCACAAACACTGCTGCAGGTTTTTCTCTCCAACTTTTAAGAAAAGAGGCCCTTAGTGTTTGTTTCCTTGTTATTTTCAGGCAAAATCTAACAAAATTTATGGCAAATCTCTTTTCCCAATAAGCCACTTGAAGCAACTGAGTTATGAAAACTGGATAATCTTTAGTTTCTTAAAACTCATGTTGATGAGGGAAACTGTTTCCAAACTACACATTAAAAAGGGATTTTACTGAGTGCAGCAGTTTGGACGGGAGGCAGGTCAGAGAAGAGTCACCTCTTCCATCTCAAGTGAACTAAAAACTGTCCCGAATTGCTTTGATTGATGTTGGGCTTGGCTTGATCTGTGCTAAAGGAACGCTGAATCTTAGTCCATAACTCAGAATACTAATGTGCCTCCCAACAGCAGCGTTTGTACATTGCCAAATCTTTCTCTGATGCCAGTGATTTATTTTGAGAAACAGGAATCTATCGGCCATCTCACATCCTTGGCCAACTTGACTAGAAATTAATTCCAGAGAGGAGGGAGCTGTCTCAGTCCAGGGCCAAAAGGAAGAAAAATGGCCTCCAACCTTCCTTTCAGAAGCCGCTTCCAGTCTTCAGAAGCGTTTCCACAACTCTTTAGGGAGTGACTATGGATCGATAACAAAGCATAAACTTCAGATGAAGAAGGATCCGAATACATCCCAGAAATCTTAAGCAAAAGGGTCAATTGGCAAGTGATGAGAAAATTCTCTGCTGAGGGCAGATTGCTATTTCTAGCCGAGGAACTATTTCACCACAAAATAACCTTAATTCATTAAGGGATCTTAAAGAAATCTGACAGGGATAATAGGAGTGGATTTATGAGGCCCAACAAAGTCTAGGACCCAGGGGTGTCAAACATGATTTCAGGGAGGCCACATCAGGGTTGTGTTTGAACTCAGGGGAGAAGGGTGGGTGTGACCAGCATATCACTTGTGTCAGGGGGTGCCTGTGGTAGCCCAAAAATAGGCTTCCGGGCTCCATTTTCAGCTGAATCAGCCTCCTGTAACACTCTGCCAGTGAAAACAGAACTTGGGGAGGGCCATGCATGGCCCTCGTGAGCTCTGTTTTTAGCTGGGGTGGCCTCCTGCAACCCCCTCCCCGAGAAAATGGAGCTCAAGAGGGCTGCACACGGCCCTCAAGAGCTCCATTTTCACTGGCAGAGGCACTTCACTGTTTCCAGGGCAGCCCCACAGGCCAGATCTAAGCACCCCCCGCAGGCTGGATCCGACCCCTGGGCCATGACTTTGCCACCTCTGGTCTAGGACCACTCAGTGCAGCCAACTGATACAGATAATCAGATACAGATAATCAGAGTTGGGAGGGACCTTGTAGGTCATCTAGTCCAACCCCCCGCCCAAGCGGGAGACCCTACACCATTTCTGACAAATGGCAGTCCAATCTCTTCTTGAAAGTCTCAACTGATGGCGCTCCCACAACTTCCGAGGGCAAGCTGTTCCATTGGTTGATGGTTCTCACTGTCAGAAAGTTTCTCTTTGTTTCCAGGTTAAATCTCTCCTTGGTCAGTTTCCATCCATTATTCCTTGTCTGGCCTACAGGTGCTTTAGAAAATAGATTGACCCCCCTCCTCCCTGTGGCAGCACCTCAAATATTGGAAGACCACTATCATGTCTCCCCTGGTCCTTCTCTTCACTAGACTAGCCAAGCCCAGTTCCTGTAAACGTTCTTCATATGTTTTAGTCTCCAGTCCCCTAATCAACCTAGTTGCTCTTCTCTGTACTTTTTCTAGAGTCTCAACATCTTTTTTATAATGTGGTGAACAAAACAGGATGCAGTACTCTAGGTGTGATCTTACTAAGGCTTTATAGAGTGGTATTAGTACCTCACTTGATCTTGACTGTATCCCTCTGTTAATGCAACTTAGGATTGCATTAGCTTTTTTGGCGGCAGCTGCATACTGCTGGCTCATATTTAGCTGGTTGTCCACTAAGACTCCAAGATCCCTCTCACAGTTACTGCTATTGAGCCTGGTTTCACGCAGTCTATATGTGTACTTTTGGTTTTTCTTGCCTAAGTGTAGGACTTTACTTTCTCTATATTGAATTTCATTTTATTAGATAGGGCCCAGTGTTCTAGTCTGTCAAGATCCATCTGGATCTTGAGCCTATCTTCTTGGGTGTTAGCTATTCCTGCCAGCTCAGTATAATCTGCAAATTTGGTAAGTTCCCCTTCTATTCCCTCATCTAAGTCATTAATGAAGGTATTGAAGAGTACTGGGCCTAAGATGGAACCTTGTGGCACCCCACTGCTTACTTTCCTCCATGTAGACTTAGACCCATTAAGGACATTGAGTACGGTTTGCCAGCCAGTTGCAAATCCATCTAGTGGTGGATTCTATTCCACTTTTTTCTAGCTTACTAAGAAGTAGGTTGTGGCCTACTTTATCGGATGCCTTGCTAAAATCTAAATATATTATGTCCACAGTATTTTGCTGGTCTACTAATTTAGTCACTGTGTTGAAGAATGAAATAAGATTGGTTTGGCATGATCTGTTTTTAACAAACCCGTGCTGACTGCTAGTTATTACTTTACTTGTTTCTAGTTGTTGGCAGATCTGTTTTTTTATTATCTTTTCCAGTATCTTCCTGGGTATTGATGTTAGGCTGTTTGGTCTATAGTTTCCTGGGTCTATTTTTTTTCCTTTTTTGAAGATGGGAACCACATCAGCTCTTTTCCAGTCCTCTGGTAGTTCCCCGGTGCTCCAGGATTTTTGTAAGATATGATGCAGTGGTTCTGAGATGACCTCTTCCAGCTCCTTTAAAACTCTGGGATATAATCCATCAGGCCCAGGTGATTTGTTTTCATCAAGATCAGACAGGTGTTCTCTTACTATTTTTTGCTTATTTTAACTTTTATTTCTGGTCTGTCTTTTACAGTTATGTTTTTGGTGGGTTGAGCTATAGTTTCTTCTTGTGTGAAGACAGAGGCAAAGAATGAGTTAAGCAGTTCTGCTTTCTCTCTGTTGCCTGTTACTTCCTTGCCATCTTCTCTCTTTAGTGGAGAGACTGTTTCCTTGATTTTTTTTCTTGTTATTTATATGTTGGAAGAAACTTTTTTTATTATCTTTGACTTTTGTTGCAAGTCTTTGTTCGTTCTGAGCCTTTGCTATCCTGACTTCATCTTTGCAAATTCCGGCTATCTGCTGATATTCTGCCTTAGTTGTATGTCCTTCTTTCCATTTTTTGTACTTGTCTTTTTTTTCTTTCAATTTGCCAAAGAGATCTTTGTGCAGCCATGCTGGTTTCTTCTTGAATTTCTTGTTTTTCTTTCTCAGTGGTATTGTGCTGGTCTAGGTTTCTATGATCATACAGTTTAGAGTTTCCCAAGATTCTTGAGTTGTTTTTCCCTTTTGGATATTCATCCATGGAATCTATCCCAAGTTCTCTCTGAGTTTATTAAAATCAGCTCTTTTAAAATCCAAGACTCTGGTGTCATTATGTTCTATTGCTTGTGTTTGTGGTATGTTGTATGACATGGTCATTCTCACCCAAGGTTCCTGCAGTTTCAATTCCCTCTATCACTTCTCTGTTTGTAAGAATTAAGTCCAGTATGGCTGTCCCTCTAGTTTCACCCTCTACCTTTTGGACAACAAAGTTGTCAGCTAGGTTGGTAAGGAACTTATTTGATTTCTCACTTGGTGCAGAATTAGTTTTCCAATTGATATCAGGATAATTGAAGTCTCCCATTACTATTGTTGTGTGTTTCCTGCATTTGTTTGTTAGTTGGCTGGCAAAAAGGACATCTATTTTTTCTGCTTGATTGGGTGGCCTATAATATACCCCTATGGCCATGTCATTCTTTTTTTCTTTTATATTGACCCATATGCATTCTAGGAGGTTTTCATCTTTGGTTTCATGCATTTCTGTAGCAATATAGTGGTCCTTTACATACAGTGCAACTCCACCTCCTCTTTTATGGGGTCTGTTTTTTTTTAATAGTTTGTATTCTTCTACTAGTATATTCTACTCATGGGTTTCATCCCACCAAGTTTCTGTTATTCCAATTATATCCTATTTACCTTCATGTATTCATAGTTCGAGTTCACCCTGCTTGTTCCCCAGACTTTGTGCATTTGTATATAGGCACTTGAGATCTTTATGTCTGACACTGTTTCCTGTCTACATAACCTGTGTTGTGCCTGCCTGCCCCTACTTTCTTGCCACCTGTTTGATTAGTGCACATGGCATGGCACTCACTATTAAGTGCTTGGTTTTGGTCAGCATGGTCAACTTGCCATGGTCAATTCAGCACAGCCAACTCTCTGTGGGATGACTCACCATGACCAACTTGCCATGGGACAAAAGTTACACTAATATTGAAGAAATGGTGGAATAGAATCATAAAAGAAAGGATGAGTAGTCAGCAGTAGTCCTCAATTTACTGATGTACTGGTAGCCCTCAATTTATAACCATTCATTTACTGACCATTTGAAGCCACAATGGCACTGAAAAAAGTAACTTATAACCATTGCATGGTCACATGATCAATAGTTGAACACTTAGAGTTGCAGTGGCGCAGTGGTTAGAGTGAAGTACTGCAGGCTACTTTTGCTGATTGCCGGCTGCCTGTAATTTGACAGATCGAATCCCACCAGGCTCAAGGTTGACTCAGCCTTCCATCCTTCCGAGGTGGGTAAAATGAGGGCCCAGATTGTTGGGGGCAAAAGACTGACTCTGTAAACCACTTAGAGAGGGCTGTAAAGCACCATGAAGTGGTATATAAGTCTAAGTGCTGTTGCTATAAACAACTCTTACTATTTAACAGTTTATGATGGTTGCTGTGTCCTGAGGTCATGCGATCACTTTTTGTGACCTACTAACAAGGAAAGTCAATCAGGAAGCCTGATTCACTTAACAGCTGTGTTAGTAACTTAACAACTGCAGTGATTCACTTAAAAACTGTGGCAACAAAGCTCATAAAATGGGGCAAAACTCTTGCTTAGCATTGGAAATTTTGGGATCGATCAGGACTACCTGTATTAGGAAAAAAAAGATGCTTGGGAAGCTACAATAGGAAAAAAATGGAACTGAAGATCTTTCCTTTTTTTTTTTAAAGAAAAAGTATATACTTGGAATAATTTCCTGTTAAAAAGAGTTACATCATCGTAATTTTTATTATGAAAAACAGTATTTGGAGAAATTTGCATTTAAATGGTAAAGTTGTGGAATTTTACATTAAAAAATAACAATCATCCCTATGGTAAATCCTATTTTAAAAATGCATACATTTAAGGAGAGAATTGCAGAGAAGTAGGTGCCTTTTAAACACCTAAAAATACTCTCTGTTCTTTAAAAAAAAGATATAGCAGGTTACTGCTTTATACACACAGTTAGGAAAATAAGTCTGTTTTTAATACCATCCATATTTTCTTGCACTCTTTTACAGAACAGTTGAGGCCACACCAGTGGTGGGATTCAAATTTTTTTTACTACCGGTTCTGTGGTTGTGGCTTGGTGGGCACAGCTTGGCTTGGTGGGTGTGACTTGGTGGGCGTGGCAAGGGAAGGATACTGTAAAATCTCCATTCCCTCCCCACCCCACTAACCTGCTTTCCAGCTCCGTTCTCCTGTGCAGGACAACAAAAGAAGACCCAGCCAATCAGCTGGGACTCTGGAGGCAGAGAAGAGATGGAAGCAGGGCCAGTCAGAAGTGGTATTTGCTGGTTCTCCGAACTATTCAAAATTTCCACTACTGTTTCTCCATAACTGGTCAGAACCTGCTGAATACCACCTCAGGACCACACCCTTGTTTCTATATCTTGCATATTATGAGCTGATATATTCTCCTTGATTTTGAACAAGTGGTTAAAAAAGAAAGAATTCTTTGCCATTGGTTTGAAGGTTACCATTTTGTTTCACCAAAACAATGAAAACTTGCTAACCCAGAAAAAACTACCTCACCATATCCCTCCATCATTTTTTTTCTTCTTCTTCTTAAAGAATTTTTCTTTTATGCCTTCTGGTGTTATAGCAGATTCCCTACCTGAAATCTGCAGGGAAATTTGCTATTATCTTTCTGATTAATTGTAAGATGATTTTATCTTACAGTTAATAGCACTTGGAACATTTTTGCACACAATGACATGAATTATTAAAAGCCTTTTTTTTTAAAAAAAATCCAGATTCTGGTCCCTGAATTAAATTCAAGAGTCATTATGTAAATCCTTTTTCCAGTTTGGTTTTTACAAAATCCAACTCCGATACATACTTACATACATACATACATACATACATACATACATACATACATACATACTTACATACATATGTATATCTATATGTATATCTATATGTATATGTATATACACAATGTATATATGCAGACTGTATGTGTGTGTACAATAAATAAATAATATTTATTATTTAGTATATCATCAATAACACTAATGAAGTTGATATAAAAATAGTAATGAACTTCAAGGAACTGTGAATGCCTTAAATAAAATAAGGCATTTCTTTCCTAATACATTGGTGAAGCCTGCATTTTTCAAATAATAAATTTTAGGCTTCAACCAATATCAACATTGGAGGTTTTTAAAAAGAGATTGGATGGTAAAAAATAATGGTTAAAAAAAATGGTTAAAAAATGGTAACAATGTCCTACCTGTCAATGAATACTTCAGCTTCAACCACAACAATACAAGAGCACGCAATAGATACAAACTCAAAGTAAACCGCACCAAACTTGTTTGCAGGAAATACGACTTCAGCAACAGAGTGGTCAATGTTTGGAATACTCTACCTGACTCTGTGGTTTCTTCCCCAAACCCCAAAAACTTTAACCTTAGACTGTCTACTATTGACCTCACCCCTTTCCTAAGAGGTCTGTAGGGGGCGTGCATAAGCGCACCAACATGCCTACTGTGCCTGTCCTATTGTTTCTTTTTATTTTTCTTATATGTATCCATTTCGTGTATTCATAACTATGTTTATACTTATACCTATTATCTTGTAAGTGATTGACAAAATAAAATAAATAAATAAAATAAAACCTTTTGTCTGAAATGGTATAGAGCAGGGCTGTCAAACTCCCAGCGTCATGCGCATCATGCGCTGGCCACACCCCTGTTTAGCAAAGGGGAAAAAGTCCCGATAAGTAGTGTGATGCTACCTTGAGTTTGACACCTCTGGTATAGAGTGTCATAACTGTCACCTCATGCTGCTGCTCTCCAATCATTCAGCACCAGTCTGCCATGAAGGGGAGGGGGAAAGGGAGAGAAAAATGCTTGGGGTGAGGAAGCAAAAGTAATAGACATAAGTGGGCCTCTCAGACTGTTTCAAGGTCATTTCCCTGGGAGAAGAATGCAGCTGCAAGACAGCCTATACTCAGTGTGACTGTTTTAAAAACATCTTTGAAAATGATTGGACGATTTGGGGATGATCAGTGATGGGATGTACCTAAGATAGGGAAATGTACACTTAGAGATTTGGCATACAAACTTCAGTTCTGGCTTTGCTTTATTGTAGTCCACTTGTTCTGACCCACACCCTTTTCTGACAAATCAAACACAGTCCAAATAGAACAGAAACCTTGTAATGCTTTTGCAAAATAATTAGCTCTGTTAAACACAAGCCTTGCCAAACTGTGCAAGACTTGCCAAAAGATAACAGACAAGAAATAATTTGCAATACAAGAATCTTCAAATACAAACTCAGGATACTGGAATGTCCACGAGGCTGGAGTTTCAAAACGTTTTTGCCTTCTGCAAAGTACGTTCGTTTCACAGCTGGCTTTTATCTTCTTGAAGGAGGGACCATTACCTTGCAGCTTTATTCCTGAGTCATCCGTGCTGTTGTAGCTGCTCTTTCCTCTGAGCAATCCTACGTGCACGCGCACTTGGCACAGGCTCCTCGGGAACCTCCTCATCACTGCTGCCAGCCCCCATAATCTCTGAAGGCAACAGTCCACTCCCTAATGGTCCTGGCCCCTCATCTGAGTCCTCATTCTCCTCAGCCGTCCGCACCTGCTGCCGGCTAACCACAACACCACTTGACCTTTAGTGAACTATACTCTTCTCAACAAATTGAGTCAAGGATCCTTCTTACTTAAAAGCTTGAATTGAGGCAGGACTGACAAAGGGACCTTGGAGGTCTTCTAGTCCAACCCTCTACAAAAGCAGGAAACCCGATACCATTCCAGACAAGTGGCTTCCAGTGACTTCTGAAGGCAGGGAGTTCCACTTGGTTAATTGTTCTCAGTGTTAGGAAATTTCTCCTTAGTTCTACTCTCTCTTTGATTAGTTTCCAGTCTTGCCTGCTGGTTCTTAGGAAAACTTTGGAGGTTGCTCCCTGCAAAATTATAGCCCCAAATATCACTGTGCTTGGTTGCAACCTGGTTTCTCTCTTACAATTGAATGGCTTATTTTTTCTTCCTCGCTGGGCAATTTATCTTTCCCAGTATGCATATGTTGCTTTTAAAGAGGAAACATGCTGGGCTATCAGGAGCTGTATGAAGGAATTATAGCAAATTCCGTCACAGAAGGTAGCAGGTGATTGCAATCAATAATCAATCAACCCACTTTTGACAGTTATCATACATCAACTTCAAAACAGAGAATTCTGACTGCTGTTTCAGTATGGAAGACCTATTTTGGAAGTGCATTTATATTTTAAGAGTATTGTATATTTCTCTCTGCTGGAGAGAAGGGAAGCAGTCATAAACTTCTCAGCAATGTTGTCCGCATTTCAGAGTAGCCATTAAAACTGTGGCAACAAAGAAGATTGAATTGAATATAATGCAAATTGATGTTTTTATGTTGAAAATCTGTTAAGATGCTGGTGGATCTGCCATTAGTGTCAGCCTCAGTAATTTTACATTCCTTCACCAAGCAATTTTATTGGGTTTCATGTGCCCATTGCTAAATTCTGATAATTTTTATTATATATTAATTTACTTATTAAATTTATATGCCTCCCATCTCACTGTCCAGTTTGACTCTGGGCAGTTTACAATAAAATTATACATCTAAAAAATATTAATGTTGACATGATTAGGTACAAAAGTAAAAAACGAAGAGCAGGATTGCTACACTGGTGACATCTTCTCTCTTAGTTCACCAGCATAAAACACCCACATCTGTCAGACCTGCCACAACTTAAACCTCTAAATAGAAATGATCCTTGGCTCCATCAGTTGGGAAAGGTATAGTTTTGTTAGAAATCAAGTGTATTTCAGTAATGCAAAACCAGAACTGAGAAGTACGTACCTACATTCAACTCTTTCCTCCCTTAGCTATCTAAGTGTATGAAGCATTAATACCACTTTATAATACCTTGGTAAGGCCCAGGGGTGGGATTCAAATTTTTCAACAACTGGTTCTGTGGGCATGGCTTAATTGGTGGGCATGGCTTGGTGGTCATGTGACTGGGTGGACGTAGCTTGATAGTCATGTTATTGGCTGGGCATGGCCAACTCAATATCACTCACATCGAGGCGCGGATCTCCTTGCCTGGCCTCTCATGACTGTGGGGATGCTGCAACAGTCGTAAGTGTGAAAAATGGTCATAAGTCACTTTTTTCAGTGCCATTGTAACTTTGAATGGTCACTCCACACAAGCAAAGTACCAGCAAAGGAGGGAAAAAACACTCCAGAGAAGTTCCAGAGACAGGAAGTCTAGTCCTGCCAAGAATGTAATAAGGGTTAATGGAGAGGCAGTTTCTGTAAGCAACACCAGAATGTTTCCTTCCTTCCTTCCTTACAGGATTAGGCCTGTAATTTCTTCTAACAACCGGTTCTCTGAACTGCTTAGAATGTTAACAACCAGTTCTACCAAATAGGTGCAAACTGGTAGAATCCCACCCTGGTAAGGCCACATTTGGAATACTGCATCCAGTTTTGGTCACCATGATGTAAAAAAAGAGGTTGAAACTCTAGAAAGAGTGCAGAGAAGAGCAGGAAAGATAATTTGTGGACTGGAAGCTAAAACATATAAAGAAAGTTGCTGGGATTGGGTGTGTCTAGTCTGATGAAAAGAAAGCCTAGGGGTGACATGATAGCAGTCTTCCAATATCTCAGAGGCTGCCACAAAGAAGAGGAAGTCAAGCTATTCTCCAAAGTACCTGAGGGCTCGACAAGAAGCAATGGGTGGAAACTAATCAAGGAGAGAAGCAACCTAGAACTAAGGAGAAATTTCCTAACTGCTAGTACAATTTATCAGTGGAGCATCTTGCATCCAGAAGTTGTGAATGCTCCAACACTGGGAGTTTTTAAGTTTTTAAGCAGGGGGTTGGGTTAGAAGACCTCCAAAAGGTCACTTCCAACTCTGTTTTTTTATTCTATTCTATCTCTCATTGCCCACCCCTTGTAACCAATCAGGTTCAGGCAAGATACTTTCATAATGGTCAGTCCAAGGGTAGTTTGCTATGCAGTCCCCTTCTTCTTCCATGTTGTGGGGTAATTCCGGGTGGTGTCAGATCTGGAATTACCACGGACTTTGCCAATTTGATGCTTTCCGAAATAAAATAAATTGTTTTGGAAGATGGACTTTGCTCTTTCCTTTTTAAATGGATTTCATCATTTGGAAACCTGACACCTAGGTGACTTTGAAGCAGCTTCTCAAGGAGATATAGAACTTACTTTCCCCCAAGCACTCCCCCTCTTCATTACCCCTCCCCACAGTTCATGGCAGTCTGGCATCGCATAGCAGCAAAACACAAGCAAACTTAAGCTGGCAGTTGACCCCATCAAAACTACAAGCCAACTGGCAGAGCCAAGTTTGAGTGCCCTTCCAGAAGGCCAAAAGTGTGGGGAAAGACCTTTACCTCATCTGGCAAGAATTATTTGATTTGTAAAATTAATAGAATAGAATAGAATAGAATAGAATAGAATAGAATAGAATAGAATAGAATAGAATGGAATGGAATGGAATAGAATAGAATAGAATAGAATAGAATAGAATAGAATAGAATAGAATAGAATAGAATAGAATAGAATAGAATAGAATACTTTATTGGCCAAGTATGATTAGACACACAAGGAAATTGTCTTGGTGCAAATGCTCTCAGTGTACATAAAAGAAAAGAGACATTCGTCAAGAGTAAAGAATCATAAGGTACAACACTTAATGATAGTCATAGGGTATAATAAGCAATCAAATCACACTCAGAAATGGTCAATATAAATCGTAGGGATACAAGCGACAAAGTTACGGTCATACAGTGACAAGTGGGAGGAGAGGGTGATAAGGAGTGATGAGAAGATTAACAGTAATAGTAGTGCAGACTTTGTAATAACAGGTCTTTATGATCTTATGGAAAGTTAGGAGGGTTGGAGTTGTTGGCTTTATAAAATACATAATATAAAATATGAATCCTTTACCAACCAGCTTCCATAACCCAAGAATCCTGCCATTTCAGTAACACTTAAGCTTTTAATTTGCTTGATGTCTGTGGAGATTTGCAGTCATCCAGGTCAGTAGTCGCCAACCAATGGACCGGGGACCACTAGTGGTCCTTGAGAAAATTTTGGTGGTCTGCAGAGAAATGTCACCCCAAAAGCACCCCCAAAAGCAATTAATCCAGGTTGCTTGGGAACACAAGGCTGCGCTAGCCACATGGCCTGCAGGAACACAAAGCTTGCATCACTTGCATTGAGAACAACAGGAGGTAGTGAGGGGAGGGGAGGGGAGGGGAGAAAGGGCGGAGTGGGGAAATTTGCCCCACACGCCTGGCCTGGCCTGGCCACTGGGCTGCTTCTTTCCTCTTCTTTCACAAGGAAAGCAGCAAAAGTCTTTCTTTCTCTCCCCCAGACTCCCCCAGAAATGAGTTTTTGGGACCCTGCAAGGCATCCTGCTCCAAGAGGCTGTGCCAATACAACAAGCCTCACAAAGACTCATATCTGGTGGAGTTTGTGGGAGAGAAAGAACAGCTACTGCTACTTCTGCTGCTTTCCTTGCATGAAGCCAAAAGTTTCTTTCTCTCTCCTCATGAGAACAGAGCTGGAGATGTTATCCAGCGATCCCAAATAAAGAATGATCGATCGGTAGAAAAACAGGATGGGGGATTTTCCTGCAGACTTTTGGGGGATTTTTCCAGGGTCTCTGGTCCACAGGATTCAAAATTATGAGTTTGGTGGTCCCTGAGTTCCAAAAGGTTGACGACCCCTGATCCAGGTCATAGTTGTCTCAAAGATGGTTTTTCACAAAAACAGCAACTGGACTGTTTTTTTCCTTGAGAAAGAAGAAAATATTTTGCTTCTCATCCAAGAGACTTCATCAAGCTTGGATGAGAAACGAAATAGCACTTTGCAATAGCAGTTGGACTTATATACTGCTTCATAGTGTTTACAGCCCTCTCTAAGTAGTTTACAGAGTCAGCATCTTGCCCCCAACAATCTGGGTCCTCATTTTACCCACCTTGGAAGGCCGAGTCAATGTTGAGTCACTCAGAAATGTTTTCTTCTTCCTCAAGGAAAAAAAACAGTCGAGTTTCCTTTTGGAAAAAAACATCTTTGAGATTTCAATTAGCTTTTATTTTTCCTTTTTAACTTTCCAAGTAACTGGATATTCATCTCTTAAATGTCCAAATCTTCTGACACTGACTTTTAACATGTTTGGTAAGGTAAGGTAGGGTAACAATATTTGCAAATTGATCAGACTTTTTTTTAATTTACCAGCTAGTAAGAGCAAATATAATCAGGCATGGCTAGGAAATTGGGGGTAGAAATCTCTCCACCATTTTCTCAAAAGTTTTATTTCCCCTTTTTTTCTGCCTCATTTTAAAAAATTGTCAAATTTTAATTGGGTTTTTTTTTAGCGTCAGGCAGAAAGAACTTTTTAAAACTGCTGAGAGTTTTTGCTTCTCTCTATCCTCTTTTCCTGATCTAAAGAATAATAAAAAACACACAGAAGGAGGTTTTTACTTTTACTTCTAACATCATAGTTCACCATTTAGATTTAGGTGATTTTCATAAAGCAATCGACCTGCAATTTGTCATAAAAATGGAATTCCTTGGTTATTTTGGCTCACTCAACTTAACCTGGAGATGCTCACTATTTTTCCTCCTTTAGGAATAAAATTGAGAGCCATTTCTTTTCCATCAAATAGAATGAGTATGGCATATACCGTGTTTCCCCCCAAATAAAACCTAACTGGAAAATAAGTCCTAGCATGATTTTTCAAGATGCTTGTAATAGAAGCTCTACCCCAAAAATAAACCCCAGTTAAGATAATCAGCCAGATGGAAGCATTTAGTACTGTATTTCCCAGAAAATAAGACCTAACCAGAAAATATGCCCCTATATATATAAAATAAGACCCAGTCTTATTTTTGGGAAAACATGGGTAGAGACATGTCTATGATGTTGTTTGATTTTATCTTTGATACAGTGATAATTCATGCTCATCCACAAAAACTCGGCATTTCTTCTACCAAAATATTGACTTACATTGTATACAAAAGCACATTGCTCTCTTCTTCATGTATGAATTATAAGCTGGAGATCTAGTCAGCCTTCATTTGAAGGGATTTCTTTACATTGTTGTAAAGTTAACAGATTGTGTGTCTCTGAATGCTGTGCTTCCTTTTGCCTATAGGCAAATATGAGCAAGGAAAATAATGTTTTCACTTCTGTTAAACCTCTCCTGGGATTTGCAACTTCTCTGACTCCTGCTTAGAACTGGAAGCAAATTTATGAGCAAAGAAGCAGCAAAACCAGAGTCTCTTTCTTGCTCATTCTCCTTTTCCATGTCTATTACCCTTCCCTTTGAGCAGCATGAAAGAAGGGAAAAGAAAAAGAAACAATGGCAAACTTCTGAAATTTATGTTAGTTTAGGGAGGAACAAAACTATAAGCTGTCAATTCTGTTTTTTGTTTTACTTATGAACAAAGGAGGAACTATCAAAACATTGAATTATCCACTGATTTAGATTCTGCTGGCCCATCAAATATTTGAGCCTACTATACATATCTATATATTTCAGTATTTCATTTTAGTATGTAAGCCTATACTTTCCAAAAGAATATCCATCCATCTCTCTCTCTTTCTCTCTCTAAATTATCATCTCTATATCTATCATATCTATCTATCATCTACCTATATCTCCTATGTCTATCATTTATCTAATCTCTTTCTCCTTTCTTTCCTTCTTTCCTTCCTTCCTTCTTACTTTCCTTCTTTCTTTCCTTCCTTCCTTCCTTCCTTCTTTCTTTCTTTCTTTCTTTCTTTCATTTTTTCCTAATTTTTTCTAATCTTACAAGATTATGCTCACATTTGGAGCATAATCTTCTAAAAATGAAGTGCTGAAGGTTTTTTTTGGCAATCAACTCATTCTAACTAACTGCAAGATAAGAACTGAGGCTGAATAACAACAGTTTTTTTTTTTAACTGCCTGTTAAGAAGTTTCAACTTAGCTGTAATTATATCTTTTAACAAAGAACTTTATGGGACTCATAATGTCTTTTTCCATACTAATGTTTTATTATTTTAATATTTTTAATACAATGCACTTTTCTATGGCTATTATTATTGGATGCTTCAATTCTTATGATGTTAAGTGGACCGGTGATTATTTTTAAACCAATTAGCTTTTATTTCGAAGTTCTTTGTTGTGCTAACTAAAAAAGTAAATGTAAGCCATTTTTCCAGGTTCTCCCTTTTCATAGGAAGACCCATTTTATCAGTCTACTACAGTATTACAATAAATTGCTGTTAAATGATCTTCCAATCTGGTTATTTATTGGAGAAAGTAAGGCCAGATTTGGCCATCATTTATACACCTTTGGCCCATTACATTTAAGTCAAGACACAGAAAAAGGCAGACATGGTGGAAGTTACTTTGGAATGTTTTAGACCCATCAGTGCAAACTTGTTATTATTTATATGTTTCGACTAGGTCATTACACTAGTCATATCTGTTCTGACCAGGACTTCTGAGACCATAATTACGCACGCACTTATTTTAAAACAAATCTTGTTTTATTGCAACGCTGGGAATTATTTTCATTCCCAGCCGGTAATGAATCTCAAACAGTTCCTCGAGATAAGCACCCATCTTTTTTTTCTGTGAAGTGCTGCCAATAACAGAAGTGTCAAATGAACTAGAGCAAAAACCAACCAAAGTACAAAGAGCTTCAAGAATGAATCTGAATTGAATGAAATACTTTGCTTCCTGCAAAGGTTTCGGCATCTTTGCCTGTCCTTTATACCAGGGGTCCCCAACCACCGGTCCGGGGACCGGTACCGGTCCGCGGAACAACTCCTACCGGGCCGCTGGTTGCTGGGCACCGCCATCTTTTTTTGACGAAAAAGTGCTTCCGGTGAGCTTTTCCGGGTAGAAAGCTCACTGGAAGCACTTTTTCATGAAAAAAAGATGGCGGCGCAGTCTCGGTGAGCTTTTCCGGTAGAAGGCCATTTCTACCCGGAAAAGCTCACCAGAGCGCTGGCGCCGCCATCTTTTGATGAAAAGTGCTTCCGGTGAGGTCACCGGAAGCACTTTTCATCAAAAAGATGGCGGCGCCCACCTGGTGCTGGTACCGGGCCGCGGCGCCCAGCTGATGCCAGTACCGGGCCGCGGCATAAAAAAGGTTGGGGATCACTGCTTTATACCATATGGGAGGGGCAATCACCTCCCAGCTTTACTCCCGAGTCGCCCCTTTTGTCTCAGCTGCTCTCACCATCTAGCAGCTCTGCGCACACATGCACTGGGAACAGGCTCCCCTGGGTCCTCCGCCTCGCTGCTGCCAGACTCCGAAGGCTCTGGAGTCAGCACCCCACTCCCAGATGGTCCTGACCCCATCTCTGCATCGGATGCAGTGCCCTTGTCTGAGTCCTCCCCAGACTCCCTACTGATCCCCTTTCTTCCCCACTGTCTAATTCTGCTGCCGGCTGCACCGGCTGCCAACGAACTACAACAATATCTGGAGACACCATCATGGAATAGAAACAAATTGGATGTAGTGGCCCACAGGTTGCAGACTGAGACTTCTCTTTGTTGCTACTCAGCGTCAGTTCAGCTTGTTGTGAATGTTTTCTTAGAACAATGGCTTCCAACCTTTTGGGCACCAGGGCCTGGTTCTGTTGAGAGAGGTTTTTCCATGAATTGAAGGGGGCGTGGTTTTTCATGCTGCTTGCAACCCGCAGATGGGGCTTTGCTTGTTTGCGCTACCCAGTTTCTGATAATCCACAGATTGGTGTCAATCCACAGACCAAGATTTGGGGATCCCTATCTTAGAAGAAGAACACTTTCAGAAGTTCATATGTATGGGGAGGCATCCCGGGAGCTTGATAATCAACACAAGTTACATGTGTATGGGAAGTGTACCTTTTAGCATCACTAAACTCTGAAAGAATTGAGAGTTTAATATTATGCCTCCCTTTGGGATATAAAATATTACCCATCGAATTATGGTTGCCCAAGATCTTGCAGAGTTGTCTTCAAGTTAGTAAAGGGATGTTTTAAATTTGGGGCTAGCCTACTGCTGTGCTACAGTAGTAGCTGGCACAGCAGTAGGCTAGCCCCAAATTTAAAACTGAAACAGCTGTGAAAGTCTGACTCGCAGACAAACACAATACAGAAGCCTGATGATGGCAGATGAAATTCTGCCAAAACGTTGCTACAACTTTAAAAGCTCCACTACTATGACGTGGGAAAATACCCGAACAAAGCTGAATACCATACATGATGAAATTATAAAATCAGCCTATGGCATTCAGTTGAATGTAACATCATGGGACTTAGCAAAACAGCTGGGATTTAAAGCTTAAATAAGCCATCTGACCCAAGCATGAGCAACACCACCTGATTCTTATGAATTTAGCTAGTACTTCTGAGATTTCCTAAGGCTGATTGAAGCAGTTGATTGAATGATCTTCTCAAAGGATTCTCAACTTCACATCTGATCTGATCTCTATTCCCCAAAGCCCCTGAAGGCAGGACAAGAAGCAATGGATGGACACTAATCAAGGAGAGAAACAACCTAGAAATAAGAAGAAATTTCTTGACAGTTAGAATAATTGATCAGGAAATGATTTGCTTCCAAAAGTTGCGGGTGCTAAAATAGTGGAGGTTTTAAGAAGAGATTGGACAACCATTTGTCTGAAATGGTATAGAATTTCCTTCCTGAGAAGAGGTTTGGACTAGAAGAGGTTAGGGTTAGGATTAGGGTTAGGATTAGGGTTAGGGTTAGGTCCCTTCCAACTCTGTTATTCTGTTATCACAATTTCCCTTATTATTTTCTGCAAAGTCAGGCTGTGTAGAAAGTGTTTTTCTTTTTCTTTTTTCATCTTTTAGTCTCTACTGAAAAAAATCCCCCAAAGAAATCTCTGTCTCAGCACTTTTTCCTTCCTGACATGATTGTATTGCCTAACTCTAATGTTAAATGCTAAAATATTAAACATTAATGTAAAAAACAAATTATGGAAACCTTAAGGTTACTTGCATTCTGGGGTTTATTAACTTTTATTCCAATGCATGCTGAGAAGTAAAATGAGGAATCAGGTTGAGCTAGCAGGGGGTCTTCAAACGTGACAGCTTTAAGACTTGTGGACTTCAACTCCCAGAATTCCTCCTCCAGTCATGTTAGCTCAGGAATTCTGGGAGTTGAAGTCCACAAGTCTTAAGCTTGACAAGTTTGAAGGCCCTTGAGCTAAGGGTAGAGCACTAAGAATTTTTTAAGAGAATATCTTTACACATGCTTGTCAGATCCATGTATCTGCCATTGTTCAATGGAAGAAGAAAGGGGGGAGGAGTTGGTACAAGTAATCCTTTTTGATGTAACCTGAATATCTTAAGTTTTGTATTGAATCTGTATAACTTGCTCATGATATACAACTGGTGACTGGAGCCCAGATGCCTGGAAACTTGTCACCTCTTGAAGAGATAGCAAGAAGAGAAGGGGCCATAAAAATCCCAGCTCCGAAAGAAACTTCCTGGGAAACTTTTCTCAACTATGTTCCCAGAAAAAAAGGGGAGGGAATTAACATGTTGCTTCTTTGTATTGACTAAATCCACATCAGAATAAGGGGAGGGATTCAAACTCCCTTTATCTATGCTGCATGCCTGGAGGCATATTAGACCCTGCTTTGACTAGTACCTGGATAACTTCCTTTCAATAAAGAATTCCTTTTGAAATACCCAGCTTTCAGAAGTTCATTCATATCGTTTGAAGGGGAGAAAATCTGGGCCTTACAGTCCTCGACATACCACAGTTCATTCAGTGACTGTTCAAAGTTACAATGGCAGGGGAAAAAATGACTTGCGTCCATATTTTATGCTTATGACCATTGTAGCATCCCCATGGTCATGTGATCAAAATTCAGATGCTTGACAACTGATTCACATTTATGACGGTTGCAGTGTCCTGGAGTCACATAATTCCCTTTTGTGATCTTCGGACAAGCAAAGTCATGGAGGAAGCCAGATCCACTTGACAACCATGTTACAACTGCAGTGATTCACTGAACAACGGTGGCTAGAAAGTTCGTAAAATGGGGCAAAACTCACTTCAGGAATGTCTCACTTAGCAGCGGAAATATTGGGCCCCATGGTGGACATAAGTTGAGGACTCCCTATAGTTAAGTTGCTCCGTGTGCTATTTCTTTCATACTGTATATATTTGCTGCAAAAGAGTTTTTCTCTGGGGGAAAGAAAGGCCTGGATGGAGAACATTCATTTGAATTCCACCTTCTTCTCACTAAGGGGTCTTCCTGGAAGAAATTATTTGGGCACAAAAAGAAAGAGATTATTGTGTGTGTGCGTGTGTATGCCCACTTGTGCATGAGTGCAAATGAGGTGAAGAAAATGCAGTCCCTAGTGCAATTGGAAAAGCATAAACCTGAAGTTGTGGTGCGTTGGGCTTGTGGATAAAAGAATCAAATGAATTGGCCAAGAAAGGGTTTTGGCATAATCATATTCTTGCTGCTTTTTCTTGGCTGCTAATGAAAGTCAGAACTATTATGGGACTTAAAATAGAAGCGTAAGTAGCTAAAATCCTTTTTCCTTTTAAAAATGTGCCAAATGCATGTATGATAGCACTATTCGCAAAGCCTTTTGTAGAGAAATTGGAAGTGGCCTTCAAGGATTCTCTTCTATTATTTCCCCCGGTGAACTAAGTTGGTATCTATAGCCATCTGTAGGCGTGACCCTTTATAAACATAAAGAAAACAACAATTTCCCATCCAGTGCAAAAGTTTATGGATATAAATTCTCAATTGCATTGTAGGCAGGGGAAGGATAAGGAAAGAACAAGGAACAGAAATAGTATTCAGCAGGTTCTGACCAGTTCTGGAGAACCGGTGGTGAAAATTTTGAGTCATTCGGAGAACTGGCAAATACCACCTCTGACTGGCCCCGCCCCCATCTCTTCTCTGCCTCCTGATTCCTGGCTAATCGGTTGGGCCTTCTTTTGTTGCCCTGCACAGGAGAAAGGAGCTGGAAAGCAGGTTAGTGGGGTGAGGAGGGAATGGGAAACTTCCCCTAGGAGTGGGGAAGGAATGGAGATTTTACAGTATCCTTCTCCTGTCATGCCCACCAAGCCATGCCCACCAAGCCACGCCCACCAAGCCAAGCCACGCCCACAGAAAATTTTAATCCCACCACTGAAAAGGAATAATGAGAATTGGTAGAGTCCAGTCTTATATCTGTTTGGCAATCAGGTCCAAATTAAGGATCCCAGTGAACAATAAATAACCTCCTGCAAAATGTGGGATTTCCAATCTAGATTGAGCCACGGGGTGAGAAATGTTAGAGATTGGAGTACAAGTAGTCCTTGAGTTACAACCATTCATTTAGTGACCGTTTGAAGTTACAATGGCACTGAAAAAGGTGACTTGTGGCCGGTTTTTCACACTTAACAACTGTTGCAGCATCTCCATGGTCACATGATCAGAATTTGGGTGCTTCTATTTATGGCGGTTGCAATGTCCCAAGGTCATGTGACCACCATTTGTAACCTTCCCAGATGTCTCCCAACAAGCACAGTCAACACGGGAAGCCAGATTCACTTCATGAACTTCACAATTTGCTTAATAACTGCAGTAATTTGGGTAACAATTGTGGCAAAAGTTTATGAAACGGGCCAAAACTCACTTAACAATTGCCTTTTTATGAAAATGTTGGGCTCAGTTGTAGTTGTAAGAGCCCTGGTGTTGCAGTGGTTAGAATGCAGTATTGCTGACTGACTCTGCTCGTAGTCTGGAGTTCGATCCTGACAGGTTTGAGGTTGATTCATCCTTCCGACATCAGTAAAATGAGAACCCAGGTTGTTGGGGACAATATGCTGACATTCTAAAGCACTATGGGGCAGTTTGTAAGTCTATGAGCTATTCCTATTCCTATTGCCACTGCAATTGCTATTGCTATTGCTGCTGCTATTGCTATTGCTATTTTAAGTTGAGGACTACCTATACCTTCAATCAGTTGATATGTTCTGCTCACTTTTCCCAGTTTGATAAGATCTTTCAAAAGGGTATTCTCTATTAATATGAAATGGGCAGCTATGGAGCTACAGCCAACATGTGTAACCAACCAAGCACAACACTAGATTCTGAAATTCTCTTCTCCTTGGAAAGAAATTGTAAAGGCAATTTTTGTTTTGTCCAATGGAGTAAAAAAACAAACACAATAAAAAGTAATGAAGATGTATTTCATTTATTCTTCTGCTTGGAAATTGTAAACAACATGGAGACGAGAGGGTGTAAAACAGATGTGACTGGCTGTCACTCAAAATATATTTTCACAGTATCCTCACTCTTTCTTTCCATGTAAGGAATTACATTTCATGCCCACATAGGTGATAGAAAGCTCACTCTGCTCCTTGCCTCCTCCTAGGTTGCATTTGTTTTCATTTCTCCTTGACAAGGCTGTGATCCGTGGTACAACTTATCGCTGGAAGTATTTCTCCTGAGAATAGACAAGCCTAGACTGTATCTCAAGTCAGACCTTCATGTGGCTCTTGTGTTTTTACTGTCAAGTCAAGTCCAAGTCAGTCAAGTCAGTCTGAGCATTCTTGTGAATTCTTGGGAAGAGTATGTTAGATGATCCAGCTGGCCCAATAGAGGAATGAAAATTCCACAGGTAGAGATATTCTGAGATGTTTCTAAAGTTTTATTATATGTGTGTTTGTTCATGGTACCGATGTTCAGAGTGCAGCAATCCTCTAGTTCTAATAGTAATATTTGCTAGTACTGGATGTAGTAACTGTCAGGTACAAAGGATCAGGACCAGTAGTGGGATTTAAATTATTTTACTACTGATACTGTGGGTGTGGCAGGTGTGGCATGGCATGGCTTGGTGGGTATGGTATGGCTTGGTGGGCATGGCTTGGTGGGTGTGGTTGGGGAAGGATACTATAAAATCTCCATTCCCACCCCACTCCTGGGGGAAGGTTACTACAAAATCCCCATTCCCTCCACATCTCACTAACCTGCTTTCCAGCTCTGTTTTCCTGTGCAGGGCAACAAAAGAAGACCCAGCCCATCAGCTGGGAAGGCAGAGAAAAGATGGGGGCAGGGGCAATCAGAGGTGGTATTTGCCAGTTCTCCGAACTACTCAAAATTTCCACTACTAGTCCTCCAGAACTGGTCAGAACCTACTGAATACCATCTCTGATCAGGACCATACATTAAATTGCAGTTCAAAAGATTTATTGCTCAAGACTATACATTATAATCTAGTGAAATAAAATTCAATACTAAATTGGCACCAAATAAGAATCAGCAGAATTCATAAGGGGTTGGCTGGGGTCTAGGATAACTTGCTGCAGCCAACTTCTTATGGCTAGCTCAGCATGGCCAACTTGCCACAGCCAACTTGCCACTGCCAACTTGTTGTGGGAAAACTCATTGTGGCCAGTTCACCACGGGACAATCCCCTGGGAGAATTCAATGCTGGATTAATTCCTTTTGTTATTCATCAAAACATTACAAAAACTGGTAGTCTTAAGAATGTTTCTTTTAATGCAAGAGATAAAATATTTTTGCTGAAAACATAGCCAATAAAAATAAAAGGAACTAAGTGAATCCTGCAGTGAGTTGACCCATGGCAAGTTGGCTATGGTGAGTTGGGCCCGGTGATTTGGCCATGGCAAGTTGGCCATGGCAAGTTGGTTGTGGTAAGTTGGCTTGTGGTAAGTTTTTCCATTCTAGTTGGATATGGACTGTTTGTGAGAACGTTATGACTCTAAGCTAATGATGCACTTAACTCCGCCTCCCAGCTCAACCTGCTCTTCTACAGTAACTGAGAATACTTTGGTCTTGCAGCAGTTTACATTACTCATCTTCTTAATTTAGTGTGTTAAACATGTATTTGGAATCCATATTAGATTCCAAGATATTTCCCAGATATTTGTCATGAAATATCCAGATATTTCTCATGAAATAAAGTATTGTGGGGTGGATGGTAAGGTGCTGCATTTGGGAAGAACCATCACTTTTAGCCATGGGACAGAAGTATCTGCAGAGGAAGTCAAAAGGGGCAAATGCTGAAAGCAGGATTGTTTCATTGAAACATATATGAATCACATGCATGTATGAAAGGGGTGGAGTTTATGTTGAAATGATCCAGTACTGCTCTTGTCAGGTTGATGGAAATAATTGGATCCTATGGATGTTTCTGCCATGAAATCTCATTGGGTAAGTTAGGCCAATCAATCAATCTTGGGTCAAACTAGATCAGACAGATTTTTTTCAGAATTTATACTGAGCCCCATTTATAGCCCAGGCAAAGCCACCCTAAACTGATCCCTTTTAGGAGTATCTGTTAGAGCAGTTGTGAAGGTGCCACTCTCCATAATAAATGATGGCAAGCATTTTATTACAGAGTCTTCTGTAATTAAGTGGCCAGAGAGTTTCTATTTGTTTCAGAGCCTCTTAGGTTATGCCAGTTGCCAAAGTACTTGTGGCCAAGTTGCACATAACTGCTTATTCCCCCCCTCAATTTTCGCTAACATTCTCTACTGGAGTTTTCAGTTTGCCAACGTTTGAAAATAGAAGGAATGGCATCCGTTGGATAATTGGGTAACAGACAGGATGAATTGCTTCTCACTTGACAGCTGGCATACGTGCTAATATCTGTGATAAAACAGAAGTAATAATTTTATAGGAGGAGAAAAGAACAAGAGGGGAAGGTTAGCAGCATAGAAGTTCCAGATTTAAAAGGTCACGTTAATTCTGGCAAGGTGAGATTATTCTGTATTTGGTCCATTCTGTCCAGATGTTCCCGAAATCAGATTTCCTGAAATATTACATCATCTTCAGTACATCTTGTTTTGATAAGCATATGAAGCAGTATTGGTTATATGTCTGTACTGGAAACATTCTCAGTATCTTAAGGAGGTGATGATTATCTTAAGGTCCCTAGGATTATTTTATTCATCTATTACTTGCCTGCAGGCATTTTAGGCTGAACAAGAGTCCAACCTACCCAGTTTCTAACTTTTCCTTATAATGTTGTACTTTGTCTCTCTAGAGAGATTCTTGAGGATGAAGTACACATGACAGAACATCTTCAGGGCACAATCTAGGATTATAATGCATTCCAATCTATGTATCTGGGGAGGAGTCTCCAAACTTGGCAACTTTAAGACTTGTGGACTTCAACTCCCAGAATTCCTCATCCAGCCATGCTGGCTGGGATATTCTGGGAGTTAAAATCCATAAGTCTTAAAGTTGTCAAGTTTGGAGTCTCTTGGTCTAGAGAACAGCAGAAGTCTTTAATAACTGAAATTTACTAAACTAAAATTTACGTGCTAGTCGTTCCTGACTCTAAGGGGCAATTATCAGGGGTGGAATATGACAGGGTTAACTACCAGTTCAGTGATTTACAAGGTTCAGTGATTTATGATATGCTTCCCAGCACGCTGCGAGCGCATGCCTGTAAATCGTCATCAGCACGCTGTGTGCAGAGAAGCAGCCTTTGAAACAGCCCTCTTTTCCTACTTTTTTAACTGCAGCTGTGCCTCATTCGGCAGCTGAAGTTGAAAAATCAGGAAATAAAGATCAGGTACGAGCCCAGGTGGGCGGGTGGGCAAAAATATCAGCAGACATAGAACCGGTTCTATGTCTGCTGCTCTTCAGAGCTCCCGGTTCTACAGAGGTGGACAGAACCGGTAGAAACCCACCCCTGGCGATTATTATCTCCATTACAAAGCCGAAGAGCCAGTGCTGTTTGAAAGTGTCTCCATGGTCATGTGGCCGGCAGGACTAAACACCAAAGGCACACAGAACGCTGTTACCTTCCCACCAAAGTGGTCCCTATTTTTCTACTTGCAGCAGAGTCAAACAGTGAGGAGGTTGTGGAGGAACATGGGCCAGAACCTGGAGGCTGAGGAAAGCTTGGAAGAGGGCTCTGTGTCAGAGGCAGAGATGGGGTCAGGGCAGTCTGGCAATTATCAGCTGCCTTCAGAGTCGGACAGCAGTGAGGCAGGGGAGTAGCTAAAGCCGGTTCCCAGCCTGCGCATGTGCAGAGCTGCCAAAGAAAAGAACAATTATAAACTAAGGGTCGATGTGGGAGTAAAGCCACAGGTAGACAGTGAATGGCCCCTCCCCTAGGGATTAAAAGAGGAGCAAAAGGGGAGGGGGCTTTTGCAGGAAACAATTCGTTCCTTGCAGCAGTGTGAAGATCTGTCTGTGCATCTCAGAGACTCTGTGCTGAGCCCTTCCTTGTCAGCACTGCGTTTGAAAATATTTACATGGCAGCTCTCCAAGCAGAGGTGGTATTCAGCCGGTTCGCACCGGTTCTGGCGATCCAGTAGCAAGAATTTGGCATGGATCACAGAACCGGTAGCGACTTCTGGCTGGCCACGCCCCCGAACCGATTCCCGGTCGCCCGAGCGGTCACCGCTCGCTTGCTTGCCCCGCCTGCTCGCTTGCCCCACCCGTCCTCTCGCCACTTGCTTGCCCCGCCCACACAACGCTCAGTCAGCGTCCAGCTGCTTTTATGATTTCTGAGAAAATTAGTAACTTGTTTTGGGAGTATAACACTTCACCTTTATTAAAGCTGGTTTTGACATGTTGAGATTTCTGGAGCTGAGCCTGCTTGGTGGGTTTTGAGTGCTCATGGTTGCCCTGCTGTTGTTCTTGCCTGGGTCTTTTGTCTTTCCTATCATGGTGGTTAATTCTGCCAGTTTTCAGGAAAAGGGGACCTCCAGGTGATTTTACTTTAATAATGGCTGTACTTTAGTGGTGCTTTTTGTTGTCTTGCTTGTTCGCCTGGGGGTTTCTTAAAGGCAGAAGGGCTGAGATTTCTGGTGTGAAGTTTTGGGTCCTTGGGGGAACAATCCAGGGTTTTTATTGCAGTGGCTTTGTCTGGGGATTAAATAAAAAACTAGTTTTTATCTGCAGTATTTTTTTTGGGGGGGAGGGTGTATGCTTTCAAAATTATCCACTCATTAACAATGATCAAATACTAATATTTGCTTATCCTTTTTACTGAACTTTCCTTATATAATTGGTGTTTTCTTTTATATTTTTACATTTCTAATTTCTGGTTCTGTTAAGTTAGCCATTGATAAAAGAAATCCCATGTTAAAAAGTATTCTAAGCCTTCTCCTTGATTGTAAATTTGTAATTGTTAATTTATTCATTTCTGCACATTCTAATGTTTTAATTCATTTTCGTATCTTTTTTTTCCATTGTTGTGCAAACACAATTCTAGCAGCTGTTGTATGTGTAAAATTAAATGAATCCAACAAAATATTTCTGGTTTTAAATCCAGAATGCCCTCTGTTAGGATTTGAATTTGAGCTTGTATTCTGATTGGTTGTCAGACTCCCATGGGGCCATGCAGGGTCAACTCTGTAGGCTGTCCTGAGTCCCAGGCTTGGTTGAGCCTTTCTGGATGATGATGTAATGAAAGGGCTTTGGGCAATTCCTAATATAGCTCTACCTGGAGTAGAACTTTGTTATGTAAAATAGATTGGCCTAGGCCAGAGTAATGGCCCATTAGAAAAGGTTGGGGTGGTGGTGAGTTTCTGCCTTTCTTGAGTTTTTACTTTTCTTTTTAAAGGAAATATTCCGCCCAGCCAGTCACATGACCGTCAAGCCACGCCCAGCCAGTCACATGACCGCAAAGCCATGCTAGCCAGTCACATGACTGCCAAGCCACGCCCAACCAGTCACATCACCGCAAAGCCTTGCCCAGCTAGTCACATGTCCACCAAGCCACACCCAGCCAGTCACATAACCACCAAGACACACCCACAAAATAAGCCACACCCATGCAGTCACATGACCCCCCCAGGCCACACCCACAAAATAGACCACTCCCACAGAACCGATAGTAAAAAAAAAATTGAATACCACCACTGTCTCCAAGCTAGATAAGTTCTGTGCTCCTTATTACACTCTTGAAAGACTGTTTGCCAGGCCTTTGACTGAATGTGAATGCAAGAAATTCACCATCATTTAATAAAAGGGGTTTTGCCGGGACACAAGAGTTTGCTTAGTGCTTTTTGGGGAAGTCTAGGTTGGCAGAAGCTGGGACAAGTAACGGGAGCTTACTCCGTTTCGCGGTGCTAAGGATTCGAACTGCTGAACTGCTGACCTTTCTGATCAAAAAGCTCAAACTCATTAAGTACATTCTTCTTCCCCCGTTCAAGTTATCATTCCAGAATTAAATTTGGTTTGAAATTTCAACCTTGGCAACTAGCAGAGTCCTATCATTCCAACTTTCCCCCTTCTCTGTTGCTGTGGAAAACAGGCATCAGACAAGAACTCCAGACGTCTTCAAGTTGTCAGAATCCATAAATGAGGACCTTGTTTTCTTTCTGTAAAAATAACTGACAATAGAGAGGAAGGGGAGGTGGCCCAGCTGTGGGTATGTCATTCAAATTCCAAGATAGATTGTGGCAAAGTATCACTCTTGCATCTGAAGTTCTCTAAGGAAAAGAAAAATGTAGCCCTCTCATTCTTTTAGTTCAAATCCAGAGGAGTGATAAAGGAATGACAGTTGTATGTCTATAGAGAAGAGAGAGATATGAATTCACTCTCTGAATTTTGACCTCGTGCCTCTAATTTGGGATTAAGGGACTTGAAACCCAACACAACCAAAGGGAGCTAGTTTAGAGGGGAAAAAAAGGTTTATTAATCAAATTGGATAAGTCTGACAAAATGGGAACTCTACCAGAACAATCCTACTTTTTAAATTATATTTTTATTGAAGTTTAAAATTGCAAAGGTAAAAAAACTAATATAAACTAGGAAGAATAAAAACAAAAGAAGTGCAAAAAGGTGGGAGGGGAAAAGGGGAAAATATATAAAAAAGAAAACAAAACATATAGAACAAAGTACCCAGGGGTGAGATTCAAATTTTTTAACAACCGGTTCTGTGGACGTAGCTTAGGTGGTGGGTGTGGCTTGGTGGTCATGTGACTGGGTGGACATGGCTTGGTGGTCATGTTATTGGGTGGGCGTGGCCAACTCAATATCACTCATATCGAGGCATGCATCTCCTCGCCTGGCCTCTCAAGACTATGGGGATGTTGCAACAGTCATTAAGTGTGAAAAATGGTCATAAGTCACTTTTTTCAGTGCCATTGTAACTTTGAATGGTCACTCCACACAAGCAAAGTACCAGAAAAGGAGGGGAAAAAAACTCCAGAGACGTTCCTGAGACAGGAAGTCTAGTCCTGCCAAGAATGTAATAAGGGTTAATGGAGAGGCAGTTTCTGTAAGCAACACCAGAATGTTTCCTTCCTGCCTTCCTTACAGGATTAGGCCAGTAATTTCTTCTAACAACCGATTCTCCGAACTGCTTAGAATGTTAACAACTGATTCTAGCGATTAGGTGCGAACTGGTAGAATCCCACCCCTGAGAGTAACTTCCCCCTGCATTAAGACAAGTATAAATATTTTAATAATTTAACACCTCTAATATTTTAACCCAAACTTTCTTTATCCCATATCTCATCTTTTGAGATATTGACAAATAATAAAACCTCATCTTTCAATATTTTAACTTTAAACAAGTAAATCAATTTCATAATTCTTTCCTCCGCTTTACACAACACTTTGTCATTTTCTGTAAACCTCTTCTTCTCATGCCTTATATCATATCTATCAAATCTTTAAAACCTCATCATTCAAACTTAATCAAGAAAAAATTCAATTAAAAGGTACTAGAAACAACAAATTGAAACTATTAATCTTTAAACCCTTCAACTGATGACCCAGAAATTAAGTTATCATTTTCTCTTCATCTCCTCTTAATTAGAATATCATAACTTATCACATTCCCTAAAATATACCAAAAATCTCTTCTTACATATCTTATCCATAAGCAAATTTTAAAACCTCGTCATTCAGACCCAGCCAAGGAAAAATAAGACATTAGAAGTCATCCCATCTCATTCATGTTGGAAGTCCCGAGGTGTTTCCAGGTTGAAAAGATTAGCCGGTGACATCATCATTGTCCAGGATATGCCCAGTTGAGGGCTCTTTTCATGACTGCATTTATATACATATCTATCTACTCTCAATTGCATGCTATTGAACTCCTAGCTGGAGCAAATGATGGGAGTTTACCCTGTCATGCAGCAGCACTCGGGTCTCGAACGTGGGCTTGCTGATTCTCAACCCAGCATCCTTAACCACACGAGCCACCACACTCTGCATTAGAAGCTGTTAAAAAGAGAGAATCATATATAGTTTAATGTTGATTAAATAGGCCTCCTTTGTGAATTTAAGTTTTAAGAGTCTTGATTATTCCTTTAAGAAAGGGGTGTCGAAATGAAAGAGAAGGAGAACTCTGAATATTATACAATATGGCACAAATGGTATGAATGGTTAGAGAATAGATACAAAAAGTAAGAAGAATAGATTAATGTAAATAATATAAGAGGCCTTAAGAGAACAATACGGTAGACACATAGATCTTTGTAAGATACTTTGTATCTTTGTAAGATACTTTGTATCTTTGTAACCATAGATAGATACAATAGGTATTTGTTGAGTTATATAAAGAAAAAGAATGTATACAACAAGATTTATAAGGTAGATAGATATATATTTGTCGACACCAAAGCACTGTCAAAAATGTGAATGAGATTTGTATTTGTGGAAAATATAATAAAAATCTATTAAAAAAAAAAGAAAGGGGTGCCGAATTCAAGGCCCATGAGCCAGATCTGCCCTGCGGGGTGCTTAAATCTGGCCCATGGGCCACTCTGGAAACAGTGAAGAAACGGCCCGCGGGAGTTCGGGAGGGCCGCTTTCGCTGGTAGAGAACCCGAGCCACCACAGGCGCCCTTGACATGAGTGATGTCGAGGTGGCCATGCCTACTCTGGCCACGCCTACCCCAGCCACACTCACCCTGGCCCCCCGAGGTCAAACACAACCCTGATGCGGCCCTCAATGAAATTGAGTTTGATACTCCTGCTTTAAGGTAATGTCCCCAAAGCTAATTTCTGTCTTCTTTTGTTTTTCTCAGGAATTCCTTCATAGATGTAACATACCTCTTTTGTGAAAAGATTCATGTGTCCCTTTTAATGATTGAAACCTCACCCAGATTCATTTCTTGGCCTTGCATAACATGTTTGTAAATACTATTCTTATACCCTATCAGTTTTAAATCTGTATCCAAGGCTTCCCCATTTTCAGATATATCTTCTAGTATCTCTTCTATTAAGCCCATTTCTATTGTTTCAGACAATCTAAAGCAGGGGTCCCCAACCACCGGTCCGCGGACCAGTACCGGTCCGCGGAACAACTCCTACTGGGCCGCTGGCTTGCTGGGCGCCGCCATCTTTTTTTCATGAAAAAGTGCTTCCGGTGAGCTTTTCGGGTAGAAAGCTCACCGGAAGCACGTTTCATCAAAAGATGGCGGCCACGCTCGATGAGCTTTTCCGGGTAGAAAGCCATTTCTACCGGAAAAGCTCACCGAGCATGCGCCACCATCTTTTTGATGAAAGCGTGCTTCCGGTGAAGTCACCGGAAGCACTTTTTCATCAAAAAAGATGGCGGCACCCAGCTGATGCCGGTACCGGCTGCGGCACCCAGCTGATGCCAGTACCGGGCCGCGGCATCAAAAAGGTTGGGGATCACTGTTCTAACAAACAAAGTCAATGAGGAAGCTGTCAGTATATAAGAAATTATGAGCTGGAATAGCCATAACAACAAGTCAGCCAATGGGAACTGTTTGGTGACTAAGAAACAGCACCTGTTGTGAGCCATGTCAGATGACTTGGAGATTGGGCGTGGCTTAGGGTAAATAGGGAAAGAGTTGGTGTGCTTCTGTGCTTTGTATATTGCTTCTAAATTCTGTGGTTCTGATTGCTTCTGCTACATTGCAAGAACTGCATGGGTATTGTATACATGCATCATGTTTTATATTATTGCATGAAACAAGTTTCTTCTATAGATGAATGCTGCTGAATTATTTACTTGTGTGCTGGTTGGATTGCTGCAAACTCCCACAGAAGCCAGATTATCTTAACCATGTTACAAGCTTAACAATGGCACTGATTCACTTAACCATGACAAGAAAAGTTATAAAATGGGACAAAACTCACTTAACAACTGTGTCAACTCTGAAGCGAACCTGGCCAGGGCCATTTTGGAGGCTTCAGGGTTGCCACAATGTAAAGAAGGAAAAGGGAGGGAGAACATAAGTTAGGTGGGGGGTTTTGTATCCAAAACAGAATAGCTTCCTGTGGGAACCAAGGACGTTCCAACAAGTGGCTGGAGAAAGGAGGAGTGAAGTAACCAGGCAACCAGACAGCGCCTTGATTGGACAACGTGACTGACTGGGGAAAGGGAAAACTTTCACCTTTTAATCAGGTGAAAACCATGGGAACTTTCAGAGTCAGTTTTCACCAGTTTGTGCCAATATGATATCTCCAATAAAACTGCTCTTTGAGGAATCTGCCTGCCTCGGAGTTCTGCTTTCTATGGGGCTATTTCTTGGAACTCTGACAAATTGTCTTGCTTAGCAACAGAAAATCTGGGCTCAGTTGTGGTCATAAGTCAAGGACCACCAGTAAGCGATGCTTTTAGGCTCCAAAATGCCAGGGTGGAACCGAATGTTAGGGGGAAAACAACCTCCTAAGGGATCCTTAAGAACAGCAGCTTGGCAGTAAGAATTTTCAGATCGTGGTCACAAGTGACAAAACAGCTTCAAGTCCTGCTGTTCAAAATTGCCCACTTAGCCAATTGTCTCTCAGGACACAAGCCAAAGTTCTTTTTCAAAGCTGCTAAATGTGGTGCTTTAATTGGGTACCTTTCAAGACTATCATTCTGTCTGATTTTTCATTTGCATGGAAGAATGACGGGTACTAATTGTGCCTGCACTCTTTTTCTCATTAGCTATCCAAACAAACTGAGATACTGTTATCAGGAACCCTTAATTAGATACAATGTGCTGTGAAATAACTGCTGTCCAACACAAAGGCCGCTTATTAGATTTCATGGGATGGCTTGAACATACAGGAAGTTGAGCTAGGTTGGTTTTAATACAGCACATTCCTATTTTTACTGGTCTGTGATCTGGTCAAGCTATTAGGGACAACTTCAGGTTGTGCAATCAAAGAATGCATTCTCCCCTCTTCTGGGGATGTGATCATTTCCCCCCAAATTACCTTAGTATATTTATCAATTTATTATATTTCTGTGCTGCTGTTGTGGTTCGTTGGCAGCAGGTGTGGACGGCTGAGGTTTCGGAGAGCAAGGACTCACATGAGGGGCCTGCGTGTGATGCAGGGATGGGGCCAGGACCATCAGGGAGTGGAATGCTACCTTTGGAGATTGTGGAGGCTGGCAGCAGTGAGGAAGAGGACCCCGAGGAGCCTGTGCCCAGTGTGTCTGCATGCAGGGCTGCTCATAGGAAAGAGCAGCTGCAGCAGCACGGGCGACTCGGGAGTAAGGCTGCAAGGTAATGGCCCCTCCCTTAAGAGATAAAAGCCAGCTGAGAAACTGGAGTTCTTTGCAGGAAGCAAAGAAGTTTTTGCACTCAAGCCTTGGGGAGATTCGGAATATCTTGGTTGGTGTTTGGAGACTCTTTGTGTTTGAAACATTTCTTAGCAACTTTGTCTAGTGTTCTTGGCAGCCTTGCACAACCTTGGCAAGGCTCGTTCTTATCAGAGAAAATTAGTTTGAAACAGCCTTTTAACCATGAAGGAGCAGAATTCATAAAGAATCATGAAAAGATTTTGCTGTTACCTCTGTTTCGTGTTTGTTTCCTTGGAACAAGGTTTGGGTCAGAACAGCTACCTGTCTCATCTAGAGGTGACTCTAGCTAAACATGTACATGAGAGAGTATACCATATTTTATTTTCTCTTTCCTTTTATAGTTTCAGGGCTGTTTTCCCCTGGAGTTATAAAATTGTAATCTCTCCAATTCTAGTTGAATTAGGACAATTTCTGTAGTTCTGGAACTGCGTTATTTATAGGTCTCATGAACATCGCAGTTCCTACAGGATACATCCATCTATCCATCCCAGGTGGATACATCCATCCATACCAACTATATGGTAAATAGTTACCGTATTTACCATGTGCATAGCTATATTCTTTAGAATTGCACTAAGCATTATGTCTGTCAGTTCAGCTGTATCAAAACTACATTTTGTCATCTTTTACTCTAAGTCAGTGGCCCCCAACCTTTTTTGTCCCACGGACCGGTACCTGCATCACAAAATGATCCATAGACCGGTACCAGCATCAGCACGCATGACCAAGGCAAGGCGAGCCGAGCAACCGGCCAGCCAGCTGTCCCCCGCTTCTCCCCGCCACCTTCAACTCCTCCTTTGTACCTTTGTCGATGGGCTTTTCGGGCTCTTTCTTAATCTCCTCCTAACGCGAGACTCCACCGCCATCGGGACGGCTCTTCGTTCGAAGCCGCCCCCCCCTCAACGAAACTAAGGCACGAGGATTCAGCACCCAAACGCCACTTTCCAACTGACGACCGACAAGCTCACCCGGAAGCACTTTCTCAAGCACCGTCGAAACAAGATGGCGGCTCCCACTTCTTTGCGGCCCGGTAAAAAATGCTCCACGGACCGGTACCGGTCTGGGGCCCGGTGGTTGGGAACCACTGCTCTAAGTTGTACTTTATCCCGTGGTGGGATTCAAATAATTTAACAACCAGGGTCAGTTTGCCTATCATGGGAGGCATGGTCCATCCCCATCATACAGCTCTGACGCACATGTGGGATGAGCCTCCCGTGACAGTCAACCTAACCCTGGGCAAACTGGTTGTTAAATTACTGCCCCTCCTGCTATCAAAGGGGATTCTGGGTGCTGCATTCCAATGGAGAAACGGGCAACAGAACAGCTGCCATGAGGGAAGGAGGAGGAGCAGGGAGAAGAAAGAGGGAAAGTGGTCTTGTTCTTCCCTCGGGCTGGTCACTCCACTGCCTGTTTCTCCATTGCAGTGCAGTGCGCAGGATCCACAGTGATAGTGGGGGGAGGGGTGTAATTTAACAACCGATTCACTTGAACTGGTGAATTCCACCAGTGACTTTATTTTTTCATGCACACAAAGTAACCTGGATCTGAGTGTATAATTGCATTTGTTCATTTATTTACCAATTTGTAGGTACACATCAGTAATATAATAAAGGAGCAATATTTTTTTAAAAATAGAATAAATGAATAAACACCCCTCTTGCATTTTACAATGGGAGATGTTTAATCTGTGCCTTTGACAAATCATATTGGTATAAGACTCAGTTTAACTCTATTTTCTTTTCTCAAAACAAGTATATGAGGGCAACCATGTATATAGAAAACAAAGGCTCCAAAGTCTTTATGTTGTTTATAGGTAGTATATTTTCTACACCATTTTTGAAAAATCTCATCCTTGTCAATTCTGATATAAATTGATTTATTTTCATCTCTAGGGTCAGTACTTAGCTGATCCGATCTGGAATTAAAGAGGAATTTCCTGACTGTGAGAACAATTAGTCAATGGAACAGAAGACCTCTTAGGTCTCTTCCAATGCTATGATTCTAGACTAGACTAGTTTCACCCAAACATTTAGAGTACATGGGGACATAACCCTATTCAGAGTACACAGGGACACAGTACCTATCTATAGCCATGTCAACAGCACACATTTAAGAAAGGAAGCACTGCACAACTGTGATGCACCTGACTTTGAAAATATCGAAGGGGCAGCAATACACTACTCCTTTATTCTGGAATGAGAAAGCAGGATTGTGGATATTTCCTGGGAATAATGGTGAACTAAGACAGGGACACGGTGGCTCAGTGGCTAAGACACTAAGCCTGTAGATCAGAAAGGTCGGCAGTTCGGCGGTTTGAATCCCTAGCACCGCGTAATGGAGTGAGTTCCTATTACTTGTCCCAGCTTCTGCCAACCCAGCAGTTCAGAAGCATGTAAAAATGCAAGTAGAAAAATAGGGACCATTTTGATGGAAAGGTAATAGCGTTCCATGCGCCTTTGGCATTTAGTCATGCCAGCCACATGACCACGGAGACATCTTTGGACAGTGTTGGCTCTTCGGCTTTGTAGTGGAAATGATCACCACCCACTACAGTATGTGTGAGGGGAACCTTTTCCTTTACCTTTAATATTTTCCTCCAATTCACATGGGAAGAAAACTTATGTAAATTTAAAACTGAAAAAGAAACTTGTTTTTAATGTGGAAATAAGCAGTAAAAGGGTGATTAGAATGTTGATTTTTGAAAAGATTTTAAACAGACTAAGGGGACAGATTGACTGGAAACAAGACTTTCAAAAAGTTATAAAAACATTTCTAGCTTGTTTAAAATCCTATTAAAAATACATGACGATATGAGTTTAAATCTAAGAAATCTCTTCTTGGGAAATGTTCTAGATGAGAGAAAAACATGATAAGAGGAGACCTTGAAGGCTGGTTACTAGAGGCAACCAGAAAGAATTAAAGATTATAATTAAAGGAAAACTCCCACTAACACAGAAAGGAGAAAAATATTTCAACTGTGGAAGAATTTAAGGCTATACCACAACAATGAACCCAGAACTTACTCTTTAGATCAGGGGTCATCAACCTTTTGGACCTCAGGGACCATTAAATTCATAATTTTAAATCCTGCGGACTAATATGATCTGCCTAATGACCAGCTGAGTGGGCGTGGCTAGATAGTCATGTGACTGAATGGGCGTGGCCAACTCGATGTCACTCACGTCGAGGGTACCTCACTGGCCTCTTCTCACCCCTCCCCTACCAGCCACTCCTCACCTGCCCACCCAGGCTCCTTTAGGGCCCCAACAGGAAGCAGTTCTTGGAACTAAGCAGCCGCCACGAGAAAAAGTTGACAAAACAGCTGGCTCGGTTTAAATGGGATCTGACCGAGAAGGAGGCTCAGCAGAAGCACCTCACTGAGGACTATGAGCATAGGTTTTCCAAGTAGAGGGAAGACATGCGGGGAGTACAAGGTCAGGTACTGGCGCCTGGAGGCTCGGTGAGCTGAGATGGTCAGCCAATTCCAGGCCATGATGCAGTCCCACTGGAACGAGGCCCTCCGGCTCTTTGCCACCAGTGGCACTTCCCTCCAGCCTTTGCCCAAAGCCCCTCACCAGGAGGCTGAAGCAAACCCCAAGTCAGAATTTCTGCCTGCCTCTGACCCACACAAAAAGACCCCGAAGTGGGAGACTCTCTGCAACAACACAAACACGGATTGCACTTATTCACCTCAGGGGCTGTAGTTTGAGGATCCCTGATTTAGTGCAATATAAAAAATGCACACACACAAAAAAAATTCCTGCGCACCACCAACATTTTCTCATGGACCACCAGTGGTCCACAGACCAACAGTTGGTGACTGCTGCCTTAACTTACATCATTCATGCTATGTTTAAATGCTAGCTCTTTTAACAGCACACAGATCATTTTGCTTGGTGGCCTTCTGCATCGTTTTAGAAGCTATGCAAATACTGCTGCAGCAGAGACTGACAAGAAAGCAAGTAGCACGAAGGATAAATTGATGTCACACGCTGCCATGGTTTTGTTGCCTCTGCATGAAATTTTAATGTAAAACAAGCAGTCCCTTGATGTTTCTCAGGAAACTGTCCCGTGGGCCTATTGATTCTTTGCACTTTAGTTTGAGTGCTCATTACCAACATCGCTTTATCAACATGAAGTCTCTTGTGCTCTCTAGAAATGAAGAACACGACAAATCCATGGAAACTTGGCTATGATCACTTGGTTTGAATAACAGATGACAATGCCATTAATTTATTTCGATATAGGCAATAGGGACTTTACCCTTATCAGCATCTTTATGGATTATTTCATTGTGCTTTATATAGAGATGGATATAAGAAAAGAGCAGGCAGAACTGGAGGATGGAGTGAAACATGTCATCAGTTTAGAGTCCTTGCATTGCCAAAAGAGACCCAAATCCAGCCCCCCTTGAGTTCCATGGATCCTTATCTAGTACCAGTTTAGTGCTGACCATTAATTGACCAGATTCTTGTGATTTCAATAAATAATTTATGCTGTAGGCTACACCAGTAGTCTAATTCTTTGGACCTGACTTTGCTTTTATAGACCATCCATCTCTGACATAGGTCAGAGCCTAGGACAACCTTTTTCAGGTAGAACCTACACATCTGTTGAGGTCATTCCAGGAAGAGAAGCTTGGTGACAACTCATAAAATATTTCTATGGTCTTTTTAGAGTTGCCATCAGAAAGGGGGTAGGGGGAAACCAGGGTCAAGGGCGACAATGAATGATGTATCTCAGAGTCGGCTACACCCAGGCAGTGCCAGCATGTTTACTCCTAATAAATCTTCTTTAAGTTTTGGAACTTCAGCTAGAGACTCATGATTTAAATGGAGGTCGCTGCCAGAGCCCTGACAGCATATTTGATCAAGTGGAAGGGCTACCCCTTATCACAGGCATCTTGGGTAAAGAATAGGAACGTCCAAGCCGATCGCCTTGTGACAAGGTTCCACGCAGAAAACCCAAACAAGCCTGGGGTGCATTCACAACCTTAAGTCCTATACCTGCAATAAATTTGTTTTTGTGTGTGTGTGTTGTACAGGTCACCTTCAAGGAGCGAGGGGAGCTGAATGTCAACTCATAAAATATTTCTATGTTTTTTTTTAGAGTTGCCAACAGAAAGGGGGTGGGGGAAAAACCGGGGTCAAGGAATGATGTGTCTCGGCTTACACCCAGGCAGCGCTGGCATGTTTACTCCTAATAAATCTTCTTTATGTTTTGGAATTTTGGCTAGAGACTCATGATTTAAATGGGGGTAGCTGACAGAGCCCTGACACTCCCAGTCACCGGATTGGGGGGTGTCTAAAGACATGGAAAATATAGCCCATGTCTATCTCCAGAAGTCCAGGTGGTGCTTAGAAAGACTTGAAACAGAGGTTTTCTGCCATGCATTTGAAGATTATGAGTTGTGCAGTATCATGTTTTTTTTATACTTTGTAGTTCTCACTGTTCTAGTGTATTAGTTTTAATATGAAGTCTAAGAAGGTAAGAAAACAGGTAAATAAATAATTCTATCTATTTATTTTCTCCTTTTCTCTATTATTTCCATATTAGTTGGTCTTTCACCACAGGTATTCTGAATGCTGTAATTTGGGATACTTCAAGAGCTCAAGGCCTTCTAATACTGATCCATGAAAAGAGAAGTAAATCTCTTTTGACATAATCCTACTCACACAAAGTCGGCTTTTGAATTGGGCTAGGACAACTGTAAGATTGAGTTCACAAGAATTGTTAACCCCAATTATGAGCTTACCATATCTGCGTTGCAAGAACTACCATTATATGAGAGACAAGTATTGGAATGTTTTGCATTCTCTTTGTAGCCATCTAATGTGGTCCTAAAGGTGCTTTTTTTTTTCAAGAGGCAACTGGACTTTCTTGTTTTTCTTTGAAGTCATTTTGCTTCTCATCCAAGAAGCTTCTTTAGCTCTGACTGGATGGTGGGGAATGGAAGGATTTATATTCCTTGCAGATGGGTGGCCGTTTGCATTCTTTTAGAGAGTTGTTGAGGCCACCTGGGGGTTTGTCTGTGTCCTCAGGGTCAACCTAGGTGGCCTCAATGACTCTCTAAAAGAATGCAAATGACCAGCGGTCTCTAGGGCAGGGGTGTCAAACTGGATTTCTTCGAGGGTCAGATCAGCATTGTAGTTCTTCTCTGTGGGCTGGCCACCGGGAGGAGGGGGAGATGGGATGGACGCTTCCTTCAGCTGCTCAAAATGAGCCACAGAGGCCCCTGCATGCGGCTTCCACATGCACCATTTTCGGCTTGAATGGCCTGCTATAGCACCCTGCTGGCCAAAACAGGGTGCGGGACAGAGGTGGTATTCAGCAGGTTCTGACCAGTTCTGGAGAACCGGTAGAGGAAATTTTGAGTAGTTCGGAGAACTGGCAAATCCCACCTCTGGCTGGCCCCTCCCCCATCTATTCTCTGCCTCGTGAGTCCCAGCTGATTGGCTGGGTCTTCTTTTGTTGCCCTGCACAGCAGAACGGAACTGGAAAGCAGGTTAGTGGGCTGAGGAGGGAATGGGATTTTACAGTATCCTTCCCCTGCCACACCCACCAAGTCATGCCCACCAAGCCACACCCACAGAACCGGTAGTAAAAAAAACTGAATCCCACCACTGTTGCAGGGGACCACATACAACACCCCCACACTCCGTTTTCATCCTAGACATCCTCTTGCAGCACTCTGCCAGCCAAAATGAGGTGTGGGGGAGCTCAAAATTCTGTGAAAAACAGTCCTAAATCACTTTTTCTAGTGCTGTGACAACTTTGAATAGTCACTAAACAAACTTTTGTAATACTATTCTCCCCCATATGGTTGCTTTCAGATAGTATTGTGAAAACGCCAACAATACTGAGAGCAAACAAACTGTAGCTTTGAGCAGTGACAAGATGTGGGCTGCAACAATTCAGACAGCAGCTAGATGGCAGCAGATCTAACAGCTAGTTTTGATGCTTGTGGACATTTATTTTTTTTATTTATTTTGATTTGTCAATAGCTTACAAGATAATAGGTATAAGTATATACATAGTTATGAATACATGAAATGGGTACATATAAGAAAAATAAAAAGAAACAATAGGACGGGGACTGTAGGCACGTTGGTGCGCTTATGCACGCCCCCTACAGACCTCTTAGGAAAAGGGTGAGGTCAATAGTAGACAGTCTAAGGTTAAAGTTTTGGGGGTTTGGGGAAGAAACCACAGAGTCAGGTAGAGTATTCCAGACATTGACCACTCTGTTGCTGAAGTCGTATTTTCTGCAATCAAGTTTGGTGCTGTTAACCTTGAGTTTGTATCTATTGTATGTTCTTGTTTCTCAACTGTGCTAATATCAGATACATAATGTGGGTTCCAGACTGATGTCAATTTGTTCTCATACATTAATGGGTTGACTCATTAAAAGAATGGCATCTTTAATTTGATCCTTAAACAACTGCATCTCTTTCATGGTCTTTCAAGTGCCTGAGAAAAAGACAGGTGAGTTTGAAAAGGTACTGGGTTTGTATGCCCCCAAATTTCCCAGCATCGATTGCTTTCCATTAAAATGGATCGAGCCATTTCTTCTTTCTGTCACATTAAAATTATATTTCCCACAGAAAATCATAGGTCCGTAACTTAGTGAGTTATGGAAAACTATTCTGTGGACTTCTTGGGGGCATCTTAATAAATCTATTCTTACATTCTCTTGTGAAGTTCTTTGAACATTCTTAGGGTATATATAAAAGCTGTTATTGTACAACTCAGCAGAACAAGGCAATGATCCTCATGCCTGCAAAAATTCAAGAAATGCTGGCTGTAATTTTGGAAATCGTTAGATGGTGCATAAACCCCCCTCCTCAGGGCACAGTCCCTCCTCCATCACCAATCGCTTACAATTAATCTTTTCAGTCCTGCAACAGCGTGGAATTGTAGAAGGGATGGCTGGCTGGATTTTACTAACATCACGCAGAAAGCTCTTCCAGATGGCTGGATCCAAATGATCAGAGTGGTGTTGCTAATTGGCAATCAAGCCATTAATTGGTTAATTATAGCAATTGATGGTCTCAGCACTGATTCCCTCAAACAGTAGCAATAGCAATAGTTTTTTTTTTTTCCTTTCCTTTTCCCTTTCCATATTGGTAATTCTGGTTTCTGAAAACAAGAGAGTTAAAATAGTTGTCATTGTTCATTCAATGTGAAGTTAAGAAACAACCCCTTTTTTGTTGTGGTTAAGGAATTCTTAATATTGAGCACAAAGAATGATAGAACATGGAGAAGACAAAAAAAAAAAAATGAATTCTTCTTGCTAAGGATGAAAATCAATGGTAGATTCCAGCTGATTCAAAATCTCCTTCACACAGAATCTAGAAATCCAACTTTATTTCCCTGAGAAGCTAATGTTCCCCCGCTCTTCCTTCATAGTGGAGAATATTAAGGCAGGTGAAACCCCACCGCATAATATTAATTCTGTACAGGCCTGGGAAAACTTGACTATTTAAAGATGTCATATATAACACATGTGTATAATGTGGTACTTTGGAATGAGTGGCATTGCAGGAGAAACTTCCATTCTGTGCTTTGCATGAAGAAAGTCTGAAGCTCAAGGCATAGCATTTCCAATCACAAAAGAATCAGGAAAGCGACAAGGAGCCAGAGTTATATCTGTAATAAATAATATGTGGTGCAGAGGTTAGAATGCAGGACTGCAGGCTAACTCTGCCCACTACCAGGAGTTCAATCCTGGCCAGCTCAAGGTTGACTCAGCCTTCCATCCTTCCGAGGTTGGTAAAACAGGGACCCAGATTGTTGGGGGCGATATGCTGATTCTATAAACAGCTTGTAAAGCACTGTGAAGCAGCATATATGTCTAAGTGCTGTTGCTATTGCTATGCAAGAAAGGTCTTGAGAAATGAGGTCAAGAGATGCTGCTTAGGAACAATCAGATAACAGAGAGCATAGCCTCCAGCAGCATAATGGATGGAGAAAGATGCTCAGAAGGGACCCTCCCTAGCTTCTCAGACTGTAAAAGAGAGAGTGGGAGGTTTGTACTTTCAAACTTACAAGATTCTGCTAATAAAAGCCTTAAAACAAAGTAACAATAGCAATAGCGCTTAGACTTATATACTGCTTCACAGTGCTTTACAGCCTTCTCTAAGTGGTTTACAGAGTCAGAATATTGCCCTCAACAATCTGGGTTCTTATTTTACGGACCTTGGAAGGATGGAAGGTGGAGTCAACCTTGAGCCTGGTGAGATTCAAATTGCCAAACTGCTGGCAGCCGGCAGTCAGCAGAAGTAGCCTGCAGTACTGCATTCTAACCACTGTACCACCACGGCTCAAACTAGAATGAGTTTCCTGTCTGATCTACTTGGGAAGGCAGACATCCACATATACACACTACCCTAACACTTTCTGCACTCATGCTGCCCTGACTACAGGGTAAGAAAACTTAGTTTTTTAAGGGCAGAGTTCCAAACAGTAGACCAGCCCAAAATAAAACCAAAAATTAAATTATAATTGAATGATTAAATGTTATTAATGGGACCTTTCCATGTATCTATTAATTTTCTTTTGCCAGATTTAAAAAAAATTCAGAATTCAGAGAATGCCCTGAAGGCTTCAATGGGTTACATTCGATACTTGTCCTTCAGTTTATGCATAGTTTGGATATTTATTTGTTTTCATTCTTTATTAATTCAATTTATGTACTCAGCACTCAGTGCATAATGAGATGGATGATTCTGCAGAAACGGGGAGAAATGATCTAACTCAGTGTAAGGTTAAACTAAATATAGCTTCAAAACCCAAAGTAATTTTATATTTTATCTAATAGAGCTTGTTAGTTTGTTTTAAAGTTAGTTCCAGGCCAATTCATGGCTCCCGTGAGACCTCATTGATTGATTGATTGTTCATTGTTTGAAATGGTGGTTAACATTGGCTATAATTATTGCCAGGCAGAAAAAAATACCCTGCAATTTCTTCACAGCTATTTCCATTATATAAAAGAGTGTTTGCTTTAAGAAAAACAAAACAAAAAATAAGTTTGGCAATATTTTCCTGGGTGAAACATAGTGATTTTGAACTGATGGGGATGAAGTTAGGCCAAGGATGTCCAAGACTGCCTTATCTTTGACTGAGCAATCCAATATCTGTTGGTCTTTGGCCTATATGGCTTACAACCATCCCTCAATCTCATGGAAGACATCAAAGCTTGACTTTTCCCCCCATTTTGTTGTGAAGGTGACATCTTGGCATTGAAGTGTCGAAGAATCTCTCCTTCCCCAGGAGAAATTCAGATAAACCATCTATTTCTCTAGTTGAATAGGGGGGACACCATGCCTGCTCAAGCATTTCTATTTAAAATATACATCGAACATGAAAACATACAGACATACATCAAGTAGTTGATATGCATACATATAGTATATCAAGTGGTTGGTTGGACTGTTATCACCAGAGGCATGAGGGTTTATTGGCTTTTATGTTGGGATTTTATTTCTTTAAGCCACCCAGAGTCATTGTGTGTGAATTGGGCAACCATATAAATTTTCTAAATAAAAAATGAATAGGACAGGATAGGGTAGGGTAGGGTAGGGTAGGAATGAAACAGAATTAGAATTAGAATTAGAATTAGAATTAGAATTAGAATTAGAATTAGAATTAGAATAGAATAGAATAGAATAGAATAGAATAGAATAGAATAGAATAGAATAGAATAGAATAGAATAGAAAATATGGAATGGAATGGAATGGAAACACCCCAAAATGATCTAAACTGAACAACAGTATCTCTTTACAGATATAGAATAGAATAGAATAGAATAGAATAGAATAGAATAGAATAGAATAGAATAGAATAGAATAGAATAGAATATATGGAATGGAAACACCCCAAAATGATCTAAACTGAACAACAGTATCTCTTTAGAGATAGAATAGAATAGAATAGAATAGAATAGAATAGAATATATGGAATGGAATGGAATGGAAACACCCCAAAATGATCTAAACTGAACAACAGTATCTCTTTAGAGATAGAATAGAATAGAATAGAATAGAATAGAATAGAATAGAATAGAATAGAATAGAATAGAATAGAATATATGGAATGGAATGGAATGGAATGGAAACACCCCAAAATGATCTAAACTGAACAACAGTATCTCTTTAGAGATAATAGAATAGAATAGAATAGAATAGAATAGAATAGAATAGAATAGAATAGAATAGAATAGAATAGAATAGAATAGAATATATGGAATGTAATGGAATGGAATGGAAACACCCCAAAATGATCTAAACTGAACAACAGTATCTCTTTAGAGATAGAATAGGATAGAATAGAATAGAATAGAATAGAATAGAATAGAATAGAATAGAATAGAATATATGGAATGTAATGGAATGGAATGGAAACACCCCAAAATGATCTAAACTGAACAACAGTATCTCTTTAGAGATAGAATAGGATAGAATAGAATAGAATAGAATAGAATAGAATAGAATAGAATAGAATAGAATTCATTATATCTAATCTCTCTTAGAAATCTCTCTGGCAATAACTTTCCAAATTTCTATTAAGATGCAGAGATGGTATCTCTACTTTCCTTGAGCAGATCTAAGTGGGATAAGCACGCAGTCCTGTTGGCTATGCTTTCCATCAGGAAGGGCAAACATTACAAAGCAAGAGTACAATTCTGGCACACTGACTCAGGTATTTTTTCCTGGCTTATTCAGTGCCTATAGTTGTATTCCAGAGGTTAAGGGAGAGAGAGAGGGGAGGGGAGAGAGGGGGAGAGGGAGAGGGAAAGGGAGGGAGGGAGAGAGGGAGAGAGGGAGAGGGAGAGAGAGGGGGGAGAGAGGGGGGGGAGGGAGGGAGATGGAGATGGAGAGGGAGAGGGAGAGGGAGAGGGAGAGGGAGAGGGAGAGAGAGAGAGAGAGCACAAATCCATACAATTTCCATTCCAATTAGTGAATTGTTACGAAAGATCAATGCTAGGAACACGAACTCAACCCGGAAGGGTTTTCAAAGAGTCATGCCCACATTGGAGAGAAAAGTGCATGCTGTAGCCTTAAAGATTAATCTACTTGGCCCAGTGAGTGTAATTTAATAAGGTATGTCACAGATCCATTTAACATCTGCATGTTTGGGGAACAATAGCCTGTCTGGCTCGTCCATTAGTAATACATACCAGGTAAACAGAGCACTGATTAAAAGAGTGCTATTAAGCTTTCCTAAAGCCAACAGCTCTCCAGATGCTCTTTTACACACTGCCATTTTTATATCTATATCTACATGCCTGTGTTTTGAATGCTGTGTGCCAGTCTGATAATGCCAAGGAAATAAAAGGGCTGAGAAAAAAATTCAGTCAAGGGCTTGCTAGGCCAAAATCAAGGAAAGACAAAGGGGCTTCATTTATTTTACTTTCCAAAAAAAGGAAATAGGGAAGACATGTTCATATAGATTTACCCAACCTGCCATTCCCAATGGGGTAGATTACAGTTCTGGAAGCTGAAGTCCTAACACGGTCCAAGACTGGGAAGGCTAGCAGCCAGAAGACATGATGAAAATTCCTTAATTTCACAGCACATGGACAGACTTAACCACAGTTTCATTGGGAAGCTGTGGGCATCCTAGACCAAGCCAAGTCCAAAAAATGCTAGAGAATCCCGGGAAACCTGGCACTTGGGCAAATTTGTCATCAATGGGCATATAGATGTGGACAATGTTGTGGTTCACCAGCAGCTGGTGCAGACAGCAGTGGAATCGGACAGTGGGGAAGAATGGGGACCAGTCAGGGAGTCTGGAGAGGACTCGGATGAGGGTCCTGCATCTGATGCAGAGATGGGGCCAGGACCATCTGGACATGGGGTGCTGCCTTCTGAGTCTGGCAGCAGCGAGGCAGAGGACCCAGGGGAGCCTGTTCCCAGTGCGCATGTGTGCAGAGCTGCTAGAAGGCAAGAGCAGCTGAAACAAAAGGGGTCACTTGGGAGTAAGGTGGGAGGTGATTGCCCCTCCCATAAGGGATAAAAGTCAGGCCAGGATGACAAAACCTTTGCAGGAAGCAAAGTAGTTTGATCAGTTCTGAGTCATCCTGGAAGCTCTTCGTACTTTGGTTGGTTTTTCTTATACTGCAGTTGGTTTCTTTTCTAGTTAATTTGATACTTCTGTTTTGGCAGCACTTCTCAGAACTGAAAGATGTGTGCTTATCTTGGGGGACTGTTTGAGCTTAATTCTGGCCGGGAATGAAAACAATTCACAGCGTTGCAATAAAATAAGTTTTGTTTTTAAAACAAGTTTGTGAATAATTATGGTTTATGAAGCCTGGGTCAGAACAGACAATAACTACATACCATTCAAAAGAGACAATCAAAATGGAAACAAAAAGATCCAAACATCTCCTCACCAGCAGTCAACACCTTGATAAGAAGAGATTAACACCAAGGTTAACACTAGATTGAAATCAAGAAGTGAACAATAGCCCAGTAAAGGAACAACCATTTCATACAAATAAGCTAACAGCAAACAGTAGCCTAATTTAGGAATCACTTAAGATTGGACAACCATTTCTCTGAATTCTTGCCTGAGCAGGGTGTTGGACTAGAAGACCTCCAAGGTCCTTTCCAACTCTGCTATTCTATTGTATCCCCAAGAACACTTCCACCAACATTAATAGGGCAAGTCACTAGTATATAAAAATAGAACAAATCTCACTTTCTTCTAGCACTACTGATGTTACCTTTTTTGGTGGTAAAACATCTGCAAGTGTTCTGACCCAAGCTCTTTTCCGACAAATCACACACAATTCAAAAGGAACAAAAATCTTGTAATGCTTTTACAAAATAATTAGCTGTGATAAGCACAAGCCTTGCCAAATTGTGCGAGGCTTGCCAAAAGATAACAGACAAGAAATAATTTGCAATACAAAAATGTTCAAATACAAACTCAGGATACTGGAATGTCCACGAGGCTGGAGTTTCAAAACGTCTTTGCCTTCTGCAGAGGTTAGTTTCATAGCTGGCTTTTATCTTCTTGAAGGAGGGGGCATTACCTTACAGCCTTACTCCCGAGTCACCCATGCTGTTGTAACTGCTCATTCCTGAGTGCAGCCCTGCACGCATGCACACTTAGCACAGGCTCCTCAGGAATCTCATCATCGCTGCTGCCAGCCCCCACAATCTCTGAAGGTAGCAGTCCACTCCCTAATGGTCCTGGCCCTCATCTGAGTCCTCGCTCTCCTCAGCTGTCTGCACCTCCTGCTGGCTAACCACAACAGCAAGAAAACAAATAACTTCAGAGAGGAGCAAGGACACTACAGTTCAACCCTAAGCTATATAAATTCTCTTTGCTCCAAGTCAGTCTTCAAAGTCAGAGAGGATGCGTTTGGATCATTGACTAAAGTAATAGAAGTCAAACCACAAATAATAAAAATGTAGCTGTATCATGAAAAACCAGACCCTCACAGGTGTTGCCAGATGAAAATTGACAATATCAGGTGAAATGCCAGAGACATTGCAGGTTTCATCATTTCGCCTTTCTTCTCTCCTGGAGTGCATTTCACTTGTTCTCCCCCTGTTCATTTCCTTACTTAGCATTGTTTCAATGTAGCTTGGTCACCATGCTCATAAATTCTGCGATTGCCAAGATCCGGAATGCTGATGTGCTGAAGAATCTCTATGGAGTGAATTATAAAACTGGGCAGATTTAGACTTAGCAAAAAAACATTCTTATGGAAATAAATTCAGTCCACTGACTCGGTATCTTTCCAGGCTTAAAATATTTCATTGTCATAAAACTTTCAAAATAGCGAGGCTCTGGGAAGAAGAGATGAATTTTGACTAAACAGCTTTGTTGCTGTCTGTTCTGCCATCTCTGCCCTGGTTTGTTGTGTTAAAAGATACAAACTGCTAGTCAGTCATCTTCTCCTTAGCTGTCAAGGAGAGGAGACCGATGTTTTCTTGGAGATGATGAAGCTCATAATTGGATAAACAATGCATCATCAAAATGCCACAAGCAACTGACAACGCACATCCTTTTTGCATAGACTTCCAGTAAGGAAGTCTACACTTAATAAGTATATCAAGATGAGTAGCTCAGTTTAGTAAATTATTCCATTTGACAACATAAAGATTAATTGTGATATCATGCCAGGAATCCAATCTCTCTTCCTAAGTCATATTTCTGTGTTAGGGACAAGCAATCTCCATCCTTAGATGGCAGATGACATTGGAACTAATTTCACCCAATATTTAGCTAAGATTTTGAAACTTTGAAAAGTTTACATGTTCAGTTCAAAAACATGATATCTGTTCTTTTATTCAAAAATCTGTTTCCATCTACTTTCTGCTTTGGCCCCTGTGCACAGATGACCTTGAAGGAAATATGCAGCTACTATTAGAGAACAGGAACATAGCCCCAGAAGGCATGAGAAAGAAACCCAAGACTACCTCACTTTAATTATCATTTGCATAGAAGGAAGGGAAGAAGAAACACTGGCTTTCAGGGTTCTGTTATATCAAGGGTCTCCAAACTTAGCAACTTGGAGAATTGTGGACTTCAACTCCCAGGATTCCTCAGCTAACTGGCTAAGGAATTCTGGGAGTTAAAGTCCACAAGTCTTAAAGTTGCCAAGTTTGGAGACCCCTGGTCTATATCAATAGAGTTATGGGACTTCTCATCATGTCAATTTCCTGATCTGGTTACTGTCAGAGTATATTCATGAACTGGAATAAAGCTTAGTAACAAAATCAGCCAATGAATAGGCATGGCAACAGACCGGGCAATGGAAGCTGAATTGGAAAATGAAACTAGAAGTAGCCTGGGTGTGGCTCTGATTTGTGCTCTTAGTTCTAAACTGAAACTTCTCTGTTCTGAACTCTGAAGCTGCTGCTTGCATTTTTTTATTGTAATTCTCTACCACATTGGAAGAACCTACTTTGGTATTGTACATTTACTTATATATTATTATGTATATACAGAAGTTAATGAATCCTGCTGAATCAGTGATCTGTGTGTGCTTTCTGGATTTGAATTTCTCCTGCAAAATCTAACAGTTGGCCTTATGGCCCCATCCCACTGCCTTCAATTCCAGATACCTCCAACATCGGATACCTGAAGATGAAAGGTCCAAGACCTTTGTTCTAAGACAGGAGTGCAAAATGTCAAACCTATGGACCACATGAAGGCTGGGTTTTGACTTTGAGCTGGGTGGTGATGATGTAGAATGGATGTTTTAAACCCTGTAATGCTTCAAAGACACTCCCCCCTTAAAACTCCTGAAACCAAACTGATTCCTTCTCAAGTCAGTTTTCTGAATACATGGAATGCACCTCCACTGATGGAGCATCCACATCATCTAGAGGCAAGCTGTTCCACTCCATTTATTGTTACAATTGTTAGGAAATTTCTCCTTAGTTCTAGATTGGATCTCTAAACATCCCTTTTTTTGGAGTTGGGCAACCTTAAACAAATTCATTTTTTAAAAAAATAATAATATCACAGAGTATGCTTCATCATTTTGACATCATTGTAGTTAACTGAGAATGCTTCTGTGGGAAGGCCAGACAAAAGTGTTTAGTAGTCCACCAATAGACTACAGTCCAGTGCCCACTAGGTATAAATTAAAACATGAGAACAAATAGCGTTTGGCCACTTCGAGCTTTGGAAATAGACACAGTGCCGCTGTGTAATATATCCAAGGGAGATGGGTGGTTAAGAAATATGAAACATAAAGAATGGTTGGATGGATGGATGGATGGATGGATGGATGGATGGATGGATAGATAGATAGATAGATAGATAGATAGATAGATAGATAGATAGATAGATAGATAGACAGACAAATAAATAAATAACTTTAAGGGTTTGTTCCATGGGGAAAGGGTCTATAAGTTTAGTTTAGTTTATTATTATTGGACCTCGTACAACAAAATTAAAACCATCTTCAGTGTACATTATGACTATGAAAATAAACACAAAAAAATAAAAATAAATAAAATTTTTATTATTTATTTAGTGTATGGCATTGGTACATTATTATTTATTTAGTGTAAGGTGTTGGTACTTAGGATCTACAGGTGAGTAGTATGCATTGGTATTCCAAAGATCTTGAATTGCAACCTGTAATGGTATCTAGCTTTCAACCTTGATAGCTACCACTGACCATAAGGTATAGTCATGATGGGACAATGGTCTGCCCCAGTAAAAAAAGGCAATCATATATTTTTTTATTACTGATGCCTAATTAAAAACAGAAGACTAGATATGTTACTACGTGATTTATGATTGCTCGGACTCATGTGTCTTGGTCATTTGTCTACAGAGATTCTCAGTCATCCAGGTCATGGTTGTCCTAAAGGTGCTTTTTCAAAAGGCAACTGGACTTCATTTTTTTTCTTGAAGATATTTTGCTTCTCACCCAAGAAGCTTCTTCAGTCAGAATTAAAGAAGTTTCTTGGATGAGAAGTGAAATGTCTTCAAGAAAAAAAACATGTCCAGTTGCCTTTCAAAAAAGCACCTTTTGGGTCTTGATCATTTAAGTCAAAGGGATTCCATGTATCCTTCTATTCTTTTTCATCATAAAAAAGTAGATTGTGCAAATCACAGTTATCCTTTTCCCCCCCAGTCATTGATCCTTATCTGTTCTGATGTGAATAATAACATCCCACATTGTTAAGTTGTGGAAATAAATGAGATAAAGGAAGTGAAATATTATGTGCACAGACAATGCTATATCACTAACAAGACTGATAGGTATAAATGCCTGAGCGAACAAATCTTTCTTGCTCAAGTGTTCTGTCACACGCCATGAGAAATTAATGCAAGCTCTGAATTATTATTTTTTAAATTAAACCAAACCAGAGGCAAAGGTTGGCAGAGGAAATGAATAATATTGCATCAATATTTTCTTATAAAAATCTGGATGTACTCGAAATCACTCAGAAGTGAACTGATGAATGTGATAATGCATGTCTAGGTTGGGAGAAAAGGTTATTTTGTGATTGACAGGAAAAATAATCAACAAAGAAAAAACGTCTGACTAGAGATCATATAGAATGCATACTTGTTCTTATTTTGCTTTGAGGGGTCCTTGATGCTCTCTGAGCTTGGATGTTTTCTTACAGGGTGTTTACTACCCAGACTAGGTAACCTCATTACTTACCTAGTTTGAGGAATGAAACATCTGCCAAAAAAACAACCAAGCTCAGAGAACACCAAGGACCCCGCATTTCAACCCAGAGCTACAAATATTCTCCTTTATTGCTACCACATATAGATTTCAAAAGCTTCAGAAAGCATGTAAATGGGGAAACAATTGCCTGCAGGCACACTTCCGCCACTAGCACTGATGATATTACCTAGATTGGGTAATGAAACATCTGCAAAAAACCCTGAGATACAAATATTCACTTTTGAGGCTTCCGGTTGTGTTTCCTTTGAGGACGGACCGAAGACTGCAATCATGCATGGTTTCAATTCGTGTTGTACCTGTTAGAGGGCTTTGAATGGGGCTAAAACCACCTTGGAGGGGTGGGGAAGAAGGGGGAGATTGCCTGTCAGGTTGAGGGGAGCCATATCTCCCCTCCTTGGCTAGGTAAATTCCCCCCAAAGACAGGCTGCAACGGTGGTTAAATATGGCCACCCTGAAGAAGGAGAGCTACCTGGGACAAAGATCATGCAGGAGCAGTGAAGATGCAGACAATGTGGAGACCAGGCAAATTAAGCACAATATCTAATATTGGTTATTTTTCTTTTAAAGATATGACTGCCTAAACCAAACCACATGAATAACACCCCCCTCCACCCAAAAATCATGAGGGCTTCCACAAAAACCCTAACCCTAAGCCTGAGAAACCAGGTGATTTTTGTGTGTGTGTGTTTCAGCCATTTTAATGTCCAATATAATTTGGAACTGTTGTAAATACCTGTTCTGATCTAGACTTCCTTAGAAAGCCTAGAACACAAACTTAATCTTGGCAAAATCTCTTTTATTTCCACAGCTGTGAATTACATTCATTCACTGCAGGCCAGGCTTCAAAAACAGTCTTTCAGGGGAATGTTGATAAACACCCACCTTATCACACTTGGGATGCGGCCAGAGAACTAATTGCCAGATGCAGGACAAAGCCAAACTTGACACAGAGTCAAACAGGATTTTTCAAAGCTGGTGTTCTGAGCAAACGAACTAATTGCTTCCTGCAAAAGCTCACGTCCCATTCACTCCTCTTTTATGTCTTGTGGGAGGGGCCAATCATCTCCGAGGTGTGGCCTTACTCTTGAGTCAACCTGCTTTCTCAATTGTTCTTGTTTTCTGCTAGCTCTGCGCATGCGCAGGCTGGGAACTGGTTCCATAAGCTCCCACACACCACTGCTATCTGAGTCTGAAGGTAGCTGCTGACTGCCAGCCTGCCCTGGCCTCATCTCTGCCCCGATGCAACACCTTCCTCTGGATCTTCCTCAGCCTCCAGACCTGGCCCAGGTTCCTCCCCAACCTCCTCACTACTGTCCGACTCTGCTGCCAGCTCCGTCAGCTGCCGGCGGGCCACAACAATACCATTTTGGCCTGCAGCTTTACTGCTAGTCCTTTAACTTATAGAATTGTCCTCTAATTCCTAATCTAACTTTACAACTCCCAGTTGCTGCCTACATACAATGTTTCCCCTTGGAAACATCAAAAGTGGCCTTTTTGAAGGCTATTACTAGTAGTGTGCACTTTTAAATAACAGAGATAGCATAACAGACAAGCCTCTTTGCTATTGAAAGCTGATTTGGATGATCAATTGCAATCCACTAAGGTCATTATCAATATACAAACAAGTGGATAAATATCATTTGGGATTCATTGGCAGTGTGAGTGATGACACGAGGATACTGAGTGAACAGCGAAGTGAACAACAAGTCACATTCTCGCCACCCTGGTATATACTGGATGTATGACTGTACCTTGTAGCAGGACACCTAAAATGCCAATTTAAGTGGGTTAGTCTAAAGCAGGAGTGTCTCAATTTCATTGAGGGCTGCATCAGGGTTGTGTTTGACCTTGGGGAGGCTGGGGTATGTGCTCAGGGTAGGCATGGCCAGCTCAATGTCACTCATATCAGAGACACCTCTGCGAGTGAAAACAGGCTCCTGAGCTCTGTTTCCAGCTGCAATGGCTTCCTGCAACCCTCTGCCAGTGAAAACTGAGCTCAGAAGGACCACCTGTGGCCCTCATGAGCTCCATTTAGGTGGCAGAGGCACCACGTGCCAGTTCTTTACTGTTTCCAGGGTGGCCCCATAAGCCATATCTGGCTTGCGGGCCTTGAGTTTGACACCCTGGTCTAAAGTGTGGCCAGCTAACGTTTGCTGGCTCAAGAAGATGGTCAGGTTAGGTGATATCCTAATACTGTCTCAACATACTTCGTGCAATGTTCAATTGACCCTATCTGAGATGTTATGTGGTTCTTTGGAACCCTCAAAGTAAGACACCAAGGTGACCAAGTTGTCTTGTATACATCACAATAAAGCCTAGCTCTCCAAAAACCCTTTCCCACATTCTTCAGCTTAACTAACAAGAGAGAGCTCATAGCCTCACACAATCAATACATGCTACAGGCAAGCTTTGCCATATCCTATTTTTAGTATTAATCATTTTTACCAACCTTCCCTTCTCCCTTTCAGCCATTTTGTGTCTTTCCATTAGCGCTAGCAATAGCACTTAGACTTATATACTGCTTCACAGTGCTTTACAGTCCTTTTACAGAATCAGCATGTTGCCTCCAACAATCTGGGTCCTCATTTTACCAACCTCAGAAGGATGGAAGGCTGAGTCAACCTTGAGCTGGTGAGACCTGAACTGCCAAACTGCTGGCAGCCTGTGATCTGCAGAAGTAGCCTGCAGTACTGCATTCTAACCACTGCGTCACCTTGGCTCTACTGGTAATGCTGCAAGGAGAACATTTAAGACCCTTATTATCCCTATATACTACGTCAGATAGTAAAGAGGGTAAAAAGTTCTGAATATGTGCTAGCAAAATCAAGGAATTAAACCATAAAGCTATTTCACTATCCTAGACCTACAGGAACAAATTAGTTATTTCTGGAAAATCTACTCTTTAGGATTTTTTTTTAATGCAACAAGAAGATGGTTTCAAGAAGACAATGTGACTTTTAATGTGTTGTGAAACCCATAGCAGGAAGGGTCCTATGTAAGGAGGTTGATAAATTTCACTTTCACAAATTGTATCATGCACAGTTCTGTAATTGTAGACTAACAATATGCCAATAGGAATCTATAATAGCTGCCAAATTGCTTTTTCCCCTCTAAACTTTCCAAATAGTGCAAGACAGAAAAATTCTCATCCAGTACTCCATCCTGCTTCCATTCCACCATATGGTCTAGCCAATAGAACTTTATTTACAAATTTCTTGTGTGTCCAGTCTTACTTGGCCAATAAAGTATTCTATTTTAGTCTAGTCTGAGTCGAGTTGAGTCAAGCCTAGCCTAATCTTACTCTACTCTACTCTACTCTACTCTACTTTACTCTACTCTACTCTACTCTACTCTACTGCATAGAATAGAGAGGATGATATCCCATGATTCTATTCCATGATTAGTGAAGGAGTTTTCTTTATGCTGTTATATTAGATCTACCAACCAGCAGAGAAGTCTTGCAACTAAGGTTGTGCCACCATGATTAACTCCCATTCAATTTGGATGAAAGGGAGTTTGCATTGTTGTATTTCAAAAACAGCTTTTGAAACTCTTCCAAAGAAGAAATTTTCAGATAAAACTTATGTATGGTAAATGATGCTCTTGCAATTTCTTAAGTAGGAGCATATGATTATGCTGTCATTCTTTATACAGTCTTCTAGCTGTCTCTAGTCTTCATTTTCCATTAATTCTAGAGAAAAACATGAGATAAATAGAAAGGACCTGGATATTTGAGGAACCATCTGTCTCCACTTGTTTCTGCACAGTCTTGCAAGATCTGACAGGTTTGTCATACTTTGAGTCCCATGAGTAAAGTCTTCTCTGTCATGCTGTCAGCCTTGTGGAACAGCAATTTCCCTGAGATCCAGAGACCTGGGAGTCTCCTGTTCTTTAAGAAAGTCCCGAGGAACTGGCTATTTCCCTTGGCTTGGACTAGGATGGGGTGTGTATCCTCCCATGAAGACCAATAAAGTTTCCTTCTCTCTCTTGGTATGACCGTTTTTTTATGAATGTTTTTAAGGTACTGCTTTGTTTTGAAATCTGATTTCTTAATTAATGAACATCCTAAACATTTAATAAATAAATCAGCCAAGGATTCTCCAAGGCAGTGGACAAGCATGTAACCAAAATGATAGGCGCAAGTGTTAGCATCCTTCAGCTTCCCCAACAATAAAGACACCCCAAAACACAGACAATAAACAAGAAAGACATTCCAAAACAGTGTTCCAATATTTGAGGGGCTGCTACAAAGAAGAAGGGGTAAATCTATTTTCCAAAGCACCAGAAGGCAAGTCAAGAAACAATGGATGGATACCAATCTAATACCTCTATTCCAACCACAACTGGCCTTAAATGCAAGCTACTCAATGCAAGAAGCCTTGTACATAAAATACCCGAATTTCTCCTCTTACTAAATACGGCTAAATTCGACATTATATGTGTCTGTGAAACATGGCTCAACGCATCTCTCCCTGACTCCATTACCACAGTAATAGACTATCATGTTTACCGATCAGATCATAAAATACAATAAATTGTTCTAGCTTCTGCCCACCTAACACTTTGAAAGTATGCAAATGCGAGTAGATAAATAGGTATCACTTAAGTGAGAAGGTAACAGCATTCCATGCACCTCGGTGTATATCATGCTGGCTACATGACCATGAAAATGTCTTTGGACATGTTGGCTCCTTTGGCTAAAAAACAGATGAGCACTGCTCCCTAGAGTCAGACATGAATGGACAGGGGAAATCTTTACTGATTATTTCTCTCCCCTTTCACTTTTTTCTTCTTAGGCTACTGGGAGAGAGAGGAAAATCTCTTCAAAGATTTCAACACATGTCATGCAAAGCTGTAGCTAGGCCAAGGAAAGGAGCCTTAGACCTTGGTTTGCCCACACTTCTTAGAAGACTCTCTAAGAGAAAACAGGAATCTCCTGTCTGCCATTTCTTACAATACTTGGTAGATAAATTTAAAACCAAAGTTTACACTTTGTTTTGGTTTCATTTTCAGTAAAGCAAAGAGAAATGAATAGATTCCCACCCCACATACTGATGATTCATGGAAAGAAGTGGTCTAAGCTTGTTCAAAAATACCATATAATAAAAAAAGTAATTTGGTCTTTCCCTATTTTTCTTCCTAAATACATAGGCTATATTTTTAAATTTTCATTGAAAGTCAAAACAATTTCACTGAACCTCAAAAAAAAAAACAAAAAAAAACAACCCTCGAGGCTTTGAGTTAGCAGAAGGAGTAAGTGATCAAGTGGTCGTCTAAGGGCAATTTACTTTTGTTTCAGGAAACAAACATGGCACACACTCACCCAGACAGATGCAGCTACTGTAAGTAAAGTAAAAAAAAAAAAAAAAGCATTGAAAAATAGTCTGCTGAAACAGCAACTTAACTCATTACAAGGCTCAGGAGACAGTAACAATCCTCCAACCACTTGTATTTGATCTTCTAACATAATTACTCCTTCAATATGACAAAATGATTTTTTTTAGCCATTACGTTCTCCTGTCTCTTTATTGTATTGCATTCCTTGGCAGTCATCCCTTTTGTGGAATTATCATCTATTTCTCATAGAATGGTTAGACCCACGAACAAATAAATCTCCTTATTTGCACTCAGTACTATGAAATATGGGATGAAATTAAATTGACTATAGGACCATCCTCTACTACAGGGATCCCCAACCTTTTCGACGCCGCGGCCCGGTTCCGACATCAGCTGGGCGCCGCGGCCCGGTACCGGCGTCAACTGGGCGCCGCCATCTTTTATGACGAAAAGGCGCTTCGGTGACGTCACGAGGCGCTGTTTCGTCATAAAAAGATAAGCGGCGCAGCGCTCTGGTGAGCTTTTGGTAGAAATGGCTTTCTACCGGAAAAGCTCACGAGCGCCTGGCGCCGCCATCTTTTATGACGAAACAGCGCTTCCGGTGAGCTTTCTACCCGGAAAAGCTCACCAGAAGCGCTTTTACCAAAAAGATGGCGGCGCCCAGCAACCAGCGGCCCGGTAAGGCTTGTTCCGCGGCCCGGTGCCGGTCCGCGGACCGGCGGTTGGGGACCCCTGCTCTACTACATCGGCACCATGCAAGAAATAAAGGGCCATAATTTATTTGTCGGGGTTTTCTTGGTGTCTGATTGGAACAAACAGTGCTTTTCGGTCCCTGTTCAGGGGTGGGATTCTACCAGTTTGCACCTATTCGCTAGAACTGGTTGTTAACATTCTAAGCAGTTCGGAGAACCAGTTGTTAGAAGAAATTACTGGCCTAATCCTGTAAGGAAGGCAGGAAGGAAACATTCTGGTGTTGCTTACAGGAACTGCCTCTCCGTTAACCCTTATTACATTCTTGGCAGGACTAGACTTCCTGTCTCAGGAATGTCTCTGGAGGTTTTTCCACCTCCTTTGCTGGTACTTCGCTTGTATGGAGTGAGCATTCAAAGTTACAATGGCAACAAGTGTACAATGCTAAAAAGTGACTTATGACTGTTTTTCACACTTACGACTGTTGCAGCATCCCCACAGTCACGAGAGGCCAGGCGAGGAGACGCGTGCCTCGATGTGAGTGATATTGAGTTGGCCAAACCCAGCCAATAACATGACCACCAAGCCATGTCCACCCAGTCACATGACCACCAAGCCACGCCCCCCAAAAACCTAAGCCACGCACACAGAAATGGTTGTTAAAAATTTGAATCCCACCCCTGTCCCTGTTCCATTCAGTTCAAAGGGAATAGGGACTCACAAGATCCATGCTCAGCAATCATATAAGAGAAAGGACAGTCCTAATTATCGTATATGCCGGCGTATAAGACGACCCGGCGTATAAGACGACCCCCCAACATTTCCACTCAAAATATAGTTTGTTATATACTCGCCCCTCTTCCACCGCCTTCCACTTTTGCACTTTTTTTTTTTTGAGGCACTTTTGTGCACCGTGGAAAGCGAATCCCGTGAAGCCGAAAGGAGCAGCCAGCCTTCTCCCAGCTCCCAAGGAAACGAGGCTCACACCGCCCGAGCTCCGCTGAGGTATCCGGCTGGGGCTGTCAGGAGTTGTTACTGCTGGCGCGGCTCCGCGCGGCTCCAGTCCCGCGTTGCCTCGGGAAGGGAAAGGCAAAAGGAAGAGCCACGGCGGCGCTTTGCAATGGCAGCAGCGGCTCCTGGTTTTGCCTTTCCCTTCCCGAGGCAACGCGGGACTGGAGCTGCGCGGAGCCGCACCAGCGGTAACAACTCCTGACAGCCCCAGCCAGATACCTCAGCGGAGCCCGGGCGGTGCGAGCCTCGTTTCCTTGGGAGCTGGGAGAAGGCTGGCTGCTCCTTTCGGCTTCACGGGATTCGCTTTCCACGGTGCGCAAAAGTGCCTCAGCCGCGGGCAGCCGCAGTGCTTCCCAATTACTATTTGCCGGCGTATAAGATGACCTGGCATATAAGACGACCCCCCCAATTGGAGGCATGTTTTTCAGGGCAAAAAAGTCGTCTTATACGCCGGCAAATACGGTATATCCAAGGCTCAACATTTGAAAATTAGAGATTGATGCTTTGGCCCAAACCATGTTTTCCAAACATGATTCATTCCTCTCTTTCCTGCATTGAATTCATTTTGCACGTGTTCATTAGTCGGCCCCATTCCATTTCTCTGTTAATCTATTAATAGTATTTGGACAGAATCCAGATACTTACTCATTTCTGTTGGCAGAATGTCAGAACAAAGAGATCCCTTTTACCCACTTAGATCCTTTAGGATCTTTTAAAGGGGAAAGGGACTTTCTTGTGGTCTACAGCTCCATCCACATGTAAGAGGTCTCCCTTTGAATTATAATGAAGGTATCGGATGGATCGTGTTCATTAAAAATAGCCAAACTCCCACTCCAAACATGTTGCCAAAAAAGTATTTCAATACTTCAGTTTTTCTCACATCCTCCCAGTGACTGGGCTATTTGCTTTCAATGGACAAAAACAATGAAGAAAGGAATTACATTGCTCCAGGAGCCTCCAGTAAGAAATAACCATGTATCTAAAAGTTGTATTCAAACAGTCTAACCCCAGTGCTTAAAAGAGTCTCCTTAACCACCTTGGAAACCTAATCCAAATATATGCAAGACCCTACTTGCTTTTCAGGATAGGAAAAATGAGAAAAGAACAGGCGTAGTACATTAACTGATGCAGAAGAACAGTTCAACTTGAGCTATCATGGTTTTCTTTCTAAAAGTCTTTCCTTTCTTGGACTTTATTCCTCTTCCTAGCTTCTTCTTCTTCTTCTTCTTCTTCTTCTTCTTCTTCTTCTTCTTCTTCTTCTTCTTCTTCTTCTTCTTCTTCTTCTTCTTCTTCTTCTTCTTCTTCTTCTTCTTCTTCTTCTTCTTCTTCCTCCTCCTCCTCCTCCTCCTCCTCCTCCTCCTCCTCCTCCTCCTCCTCCTCCTCCTCCTCCTCCTCCTCTTCCTCCTCTCCTTCTTTTTCTTCCTCCTGCTCCTCACTGAGAAATATTTGCAAGGCATATCTAATTGAACAAGTGCAAAATATCACTGCTGGGAGGTGAGTGTTGATTCTTGACGAACATTTTCGAGTGGGATGGTCACTGGCTTTTTGTTGGCTTCCTCTGAATTTCTTACATCAAAACAGCAGATTGAACTCAGTCGTTTGATACACCTGCTCAAAGTCTATATTTGATCCAAGTTAGAATGCAAAGGAAAGATAGAGACCTATAGATTTGTGCCCAAATCCATTTCTGAACTTTATACAGGAATTCTATGGACTTTTTTTTTTTAATGCAAGCCAGTGTTTATATTGGGAGAACTAATTCCATTAAAAAAAAACATACTGTGTGCATACACGAGACATCCACTCTACCCAAGAATCAAGTCTTGCAGAAAAATTCATGCATAGGGGAAAACGAAAGTGTCACAAAAATGCAGAGACAAAATGTGCCTGATTGTCTGCATGGAGTCTTCTCTAAACCAAACAAAAACCAGCACTGCCACACAAATTGAAGCTACTGATGTGGAAATGGGAGCAAAAGAACGCAAGCCTGAAAAAAAAAATGAGAAGCTGAGTGAAAATGAAATGGATATATGTATCTAGCCTTTTTTTGCCGTAATCCACAAACATTTGCAGGATTGACCAGAAAGAGGTTTGCAGCAAAACACAGGATGCTACTGAGCTGTGAAGATTGGGGAAGGGGGGGGGGGTTCCCATGTGCACACATGCATGCATTTTCATCTTGGTGTACAGCTGTCCTGGTTGCTTAGATCCTTTTGTCTGATGAAAGCAATTTCTGTGACAATAGACTTTTAAGCCTGGAAATGGTACAGCAATCTCTCTCCTTTCATTCTCCCAGAGCTGCGTGCTTCTCTCTCACACACAAACCTTAGATTAAATATATGCAAATGTTCCTGTCATTTTATACACAACCTGTTACCTTCAAGAACCTGGGTGAGCTTTGTTTACAGATTCTTCAGTTGCTGAGGACAATTATCTCCTCATTACTGTGTTGATGGGTGCTGTGTAAACACCTCCCACAAATCAATGGATTAAATTTATCTTGCACGGGGAATCTCAGCTAACCAAATCTCCCAGCTGCCAGAGGTGCAGCTAAAATTAAGTTTCACCATTGTAACTCAACTGATAAAGTCTTCGAAATCCTCCAGGTTTCAACTATGTTCATTTAACTGATTGTACCTAATCCAGGAGTTTCCAAAGCAGAAGGGAAAGGAGAGGGGTGGGAAAATCCTCCTTCATTTGCATTTTAATAATGGCTGTCAGTGGATTTGAAGAGTATCCTCGGAATATAATCATCTGGCCCCACAGAAAATTTTCAGATTGTCAACAGTGCTTATTGTGGCATCAATAAACACCTTTGTGCAGGCTTTGATTACATCCCAAAGGGCCACATCTGTTTGCTGATGCCAAACATCTAATAATGGAACTAAGAGGAAGCGATCAAGAATTTGCAACTGAGAACAGCAACAGATCTGTTGAGGATATGTGATATGCAACATTACGATTATTGATTAAAACATGCAGCCATTTTCTCTTTCACCCTTCTGTTTGGGCAGACAATTCATGGGAGTACAATTATTCCGACTCTTTTCGTGTCTAAAGAAAAGATGAAATGCAAAACATACAAATATTACAAATTTCCTTCTGTGGCTACAAGCATATCCATTCCCAAATGTATGCAGGCAGTCCTCAACTTGTGACCACAATTGTGCCCAGAATTTCTGTTGCTAAATGAGACAGTTGTTCAATGAATTTTGCACCATTTTACGGCAACTGCCTTGCCACAGTTGTTTAGTGAATCAGATGTTAAGTTAGTAACACGGTTGTTAAGTCAATCTGGTTTTCCCATTGACTTTGCTTGTCAGGAAATTGCAAAAGGAGATAGGGTAGGGTAGGGTAGGGTAGGATAGGATAGGATAGGACAGGATAGGATAGGATAGGACAGGACAGGACAAGATAGAAATAGAAATAGAGCTGGAAGCAGGGGTGGGATTCTCCTGGTGTAACAACTGGTTCACTAATTGCACGCTTTGTGTGCACACGTGTGCAATTAGCTTCTGAATGCCATTCCACTGGTTAATTGTTCTCACTGTCAGGAAATTTTTTCTTAGTTGTAAGTTGATTGGTCCTGGGAGACCTGCCTGCTCTGCTGTGGTACCCATCTTATAGAACATCCCCCCAAAATTAGATTAGTTCCATCCACTTTGATATTCTGGAAGACCCTCAAGATCTGATTATGGTATCAAGCAGTGGTGGGATTCAATTTTTTCTACTACTGGTTCTGTGGGCGTGGCTCGGTGCACGTAGCTTGGTGGGCGTGGCAGGGGAAGGATACTGCAAAATTCCCATTCCCTCCCCACTCAAGGGAAAGCATACTGCAAAATCTCCATTCTCTCCCCACCCCACTAACCTGCTTTCCAGCTCCATTCTCAAAGAAGGGCAACCAAAGAAGACCCAGCCGATCAGCTGGGACTCAGGAGGCAGAGAATAGATGGGGGGTGGGACCAGTCAGAGGTGGGATTTACCAGTTCTCCAAACTACTCAAAGTTTCCACTACCGGTTCTCCAAAACTGGTCAGAACCTGCTGAATACCACCTCTGATATAAAGTCTGGGGCTTCCTGGGAACTGGATACTTATTTAGATGGCTATGGTGTCTTCGCTGTTCTCTGAGCTTGGTGGTTTCCTTGCAGATATTTCATTACCAAACTAGGCAGCATTAAAAAGGAGTTTGCTCTTGTTTTTATTTATTAGTATATCGAAGTAATAACAAGAGCAAATTCCATTCAAAGGACCCCAGAGTTCAACCCTGAGCTCCAAATATTTTCTTCTTTTCTTCTTATTATTCCCTCTTTGCCTAGGATTTGCACCTCTGTTTTTTATAATATTTACTGTTAAGGTAATGCCTGCATTTGTTATAATTGTGGTCTTTAATCTGCAGTTTTGCCTTTTTGCTAGGCACCACTCAGGATCTCCTTCAGTGAGAAGGTCAGCTATGTAAATTTGATTAATAAATAACTATCCAGTGAGAGTCAATCTCCCCCTCAGACCTCCAGTTGAATGTGTAGGGAGTTGCAGTGCATAGGAGACAGAGTTGAATGTGTGTCTTAGTAGTTTACCCATTTACCAATCTTCCATGTGTAGCTGCATACCTGGAAACAGCTTTTATATTGATGCTGCATTTCAACACTACGCTCAAGAGAGTATTTTGCCTTGAAGGTGCTTGGAAACCAGCAGGAAACAAATGGTTCTTATTACATCCTGACAAGCAGCAATGAAATGTAACAATAAAATTACAACCTGATTACAACCTGATTTCTTTCTTATTGTAGAATAAGCATCCTGCTTCGAAAGGCTCAGGATAGGCATACCGTTCTCAGTAAAAAGCTACAGAAGAGGATAGATGTGTATATGAGAAAATCACTTGGCTCATTGATCAGCAGTGAATTTCATTTTTCCTGTTTCTACATAGTAGAAAACTAAACCGCAAACAACAAAAGCTTAATTACAGTTTTTAAAATTGGTGATGGCAAGCGGGGTCTTCCAAGAATTTTTTAACTTTATCTCGGTTAAGGATAATTTTTTACTCTTATTTGTGGAGTTTTCTTGGTGCTCTCAGAGTTTAATTGTTTGCTTATAGATGTTTCCTTACCCTACTAGGTAATAGTATGAGTGAGGGTGGAGTTTTGTTCCTGTTTACACACCATAGCTTGCCCTGCCAGCCTTGGTGGGGTGTGGTTTACTCTTTTTAGTAACTTAAGTTTTATATAAAACAAAAAGAACCCATAAAATCCACTACAGACAATATACAGTATTTAAGATTTGGCATAGTTTATGGTAGGAATGTTAACTCTGACAAAGTTCACTATCACGTTGATGTTGGAGAAGACTCCTGAGAATATCATAGACAACCTTGAGGGTGATTGAACAAATTAAGGATCATTGAACAATTCAACCCAGTGTTCTTACTTGAGGCACAAATGACCAGTCTCAAATTATCCTATTTTGGATTCATTATGTGAAGACCCAGCTGAGCTCTCTGGAAAAGGCTGTAATGTTGGAGAAGATGGAAGGCAACAGAAGAAGACAAGCAGCAACAAGAGAGATAGACATGAAAGAACAGGTTGGGGATAATTTACCTATATGATCACCAGGAACCAAAAATTTGGTGGCACATAATTAATATCCACCACCATGTTGTGGATAAAAAAGCAGAGCACAATTCTGAATAACACATTCTGCAGTTAATTTATAACACTATAATCTCTCTCTCTATCTATCTCTTATCACCTCTCTCTCTCTCATCTCTCTCTCTCTGTCTATCTCTCTCTCTCTGTCTCTCTTTCTATCTTTATCATCTATCTCTCTATCTCTATCTCTATCCCTATCTCTCTATCATCTATCTATCTATCCAGGGGTGGGATTCAAATTTTTAACAACCGGTTCTGTGGGCATGGCTTAGTTGGTGGGGCGTGGTTTGATGGCCATGTGACTGGGTGGACGTGGCTTGGTGGTCATGTATTGGCTGGGCGTGGCCAACTCAATATAACTCACATCGAGGCACGCATCTCCTTGCCTGGCCTCTCATGACTGTGGGGATGCTGCAAGTCGTAAGTGTGAAAAATGGTCATAAGTCACTTTTTTTCATTGCCACTGTAACTTTAAATGGTCATTCCACACAAGCAAAGTACCAGCAAAGGAGGGGGAAAAAACTCCAGAGAAGTTCCTGAGATAGGAAGTCTAGTCCTGCCAAGAATGTAATAAGGGTTAACGGAGAGGCAGTTTCTGTAAGCAACACCAGAATGTTTCCTTCCTGCCTTCCTTACAGGATTAGGCCAGTAATTTCTTCTAACAACCGGTTCTCCGAACTGCTTAGAATATAAACAACTGGTTCTAGAGAATAGGTGCGAACTGGTAGAATCCCACCCCTCTGTCTGTCTGTCTGTCTGTCTGTCTGTCTGTCTGTCTGTATCTATCTATCTATCTATCTATCTATCTATCTATCTATCTATCTATCTATCTATCTCTATTTTAGTCTAATGTTTTTTCCAATATCCACTTTATTTGAGTCTTGAATTCCATTTCTGTTGCACAGGTACCTTCTAGAATATTATACAGTATATTAAATTATGTCAAATCAGATGAGGTGTTTATAGTCTTTCCATCTAGCATTTCTCCACCTTGGCAACTTTAAAATGTGTAGCCTTCCAACTCCAGCATGCTGGCCAGAGAATTCTGAGAATTGAAATCCACACATCTTAACACAGCCAAGGTTGAGAAATACCGTTCTAGTCCCTGCCAGGGCTGGAAATCTTGCATCATTTCAGAGAAATGATCATTTAACCTTTATTTGAAAGCCTCACTTTATGGAGTCCTCATGATTCTTCTTGAGACTTATTGCTTCTTGATTGGAAATTCCTTCTTATTTCAAGTTTGGATCTCTTTCCATAAAGCTTAGCCCACTGGTTCTTGTCCAGCTCTTGAAAGCTATTGAAAATAAATCCATAGCTTCCTCCCTGTGGCAACCCTTCAAGCATTGAGAGACTGCTATCATATTTCCCCTTAGCCTTCTTCTCTTTAGGCATAGCGGGAGGACTTATAGCAATAGCACTTAGTCTTATATATCGCTTCACAGTGCTTTACAGCCCTCTCTAAGTGGTTTAGGGACACAGTTTAGGGACGTGGCGGCTCATTGGCTAAGATGCTGAGCTTGTCAATCAGAAAGGTCAGCAGTTCGGCGGTTCAAATCCCTGCGTAATGGAGTGAGCTCCCATTACTTGTCCCAGCTTCTGCCAGCCTAGCAGTTCGAAAGCATGTAAAAATGCAAGTAGAAAAATAGGGACTACTTTAGTGGGAAGGTAACAGCATTGTGTGCCCCTTTGGCGTTTAGTCATACCGGCCACATGACCATGGAGACGTCTTTGGACAGTGCTGGCTCTTTGGCTTTGTAACGGAAATGAACACTGCCCCCCTAGAGCCAGAAACGACAAGCACGTATGTGTGAGGGGAACCTTTACCTTTAACTAAGCGGTTTACAGAGTCAGCTTCTTCCCCCCAATCTGGGTCCTCGTTTTACCCACCTTGGAAGGATGGAAGGATGAGTCAACCTGGAGCCTGGTAATACTCAAACTCCCAAAGCGCTGGTAGCTGGCAGTCAGCAGAAGTAGCCCTCAGTACTGCATTCTAACCACTGCGCCCCCATGGCTCAATTATAGGTATGAAGTGTCAGTTTGGTGTAGTGTTAAAGTGCTGAAACCAGGAGGCTGTGAGTTCTAGTTCTCCCTTAGGCATGAAAGCCAGCTAGTGGACTTTAACCCTGTCAACCCATCTCATAGTATTGTTGTTAGGGGGGAAAAAAAACAGGAGGTGGAAGCTCTTTGTATATTGCCTTGCCTTGTATAAAATAAAGATGGGTTACTCATCTATTAATCAATACGTAGACCAACAAACAGATCCTAAGTAAAGTTATAGTACCAATAAAGAAGAATATTTGTAGCTCAGGGTTAAAATGAGAGAGTCAAGGAATTGTCAAACCATCTAACAGTAAATGATCCTCCAAAAAATCACTCCAATGCTGACAGGGCAAAGCTACTGGAATATAAACCAAAAGCAAGCCCCATTCCTTACTGATGATATTACATAGTTGGGTAATGAAACATCTGGAAGAAAACAGTCAAGCTCAAAGAACACCAAGGACCCATAAAATTATAGATTCTAAATCAGTATTTTCCAACCATGGAAATAGGTTCAAGGTGCATGGACTTCAACCTCCAGAATTCCCCAGCCAATTTGCTAACTGAAAGAATTTTGGGAATTGAAGTCTATACATTGTGAAGTTGCTAAAGTTGAAAAACACTATTCTGAATAGTCTATATACTGTATACAAAAGCGAAATACCACTCACGCATCGTCACAGAATCCCCAGAATTATAAAGCCTACAAACTTGAAATTTGGCACGTATGTTCTTCTTGGCTTCTAGGTGCTCACTAAGAAAGGGTTTTTTGAAATGATCATCAGAGCATTAGTATTTCATATATTATTATTAACACGCTCTGGTGCTAAGGAGTTCTACTCTACCCCACCTGAAAAGAAATCTGTCCCAAATGCAAAAAAAAAAAAACAAGCAGAGCAGAGGAGTTTCAGTTTCAGTTGTGTGTGTGTGAAGTTTTCGTGGGTACTTACATGTGTGTGTGTGTGTGTGTGTGTGTTTTTGTTTCACAGCACCAAGCAGCTTTAGTTTTAGTTTCACAGCACCAAGCAGCTTTAGTACAGAACACTTGAGCTAAGCCATGCCCAGACTCCTTGCTGTTTCCTTCTTGCTCACACAGCAAATAGTGTTTCAGTTTCCAAACAGCCCTCAACTCTCTCACACACTGACAGGACGCTAGCCAGATGAATACCAATGGATGCTGATAGGCAGAGGCAGATTTTTTTTTTTCTTATTTTCCTCCCCCAAAACTAAGCCCAACCAAGTTTCATAGCAAAGTACAGCTATTGCACTAGTATTATATAAGCTAAGCATATCTGTGCTTCATTGACCATCGCCCACAAACCTCGACTGTCATTGTGCTATTTTCTTTTCTGTAATATAGAAAGATTGAGAGTCTGTAGCTCAGTAACCAAGCTTCTTCCTAGTTGAAATTCTGTGAAAATAATCGGATCTCATAAACCAGTATTTAATTATCACGGTTAAAGGTTCTTGTCAATTGCTTTACTCTTGGGCTGTGTTTCTTTCTACAGTACTTCAAGTTGTTGGTTTTTCTCCTTTTCCCCCCCCACCTTTTCTAAATGTTACACAACAGCTTTGAAATGGAAAGGCCATTTTCATTTTTCTTTGTTTATAAAGTCAATCAATTTGTGCCTTTCAGCAATTATTGAGTAATTAAAGACCTCTGTACAGAAAGAGGAAGCATTAGGTCCAAGTGTATGAGGTTTAACATCACTTCATTATATTTGCAAAATGTTGCCTATGAAAAGAAACAAAGCAGGCCTGAGAATTGCTCATTTTGGCTAGTAGAGATGGATCATTTCAGCGTTTGTTTTTTTCCAGATTCATAGCCATTTATTCCACCACCATTCCACCTTTTCCAGTTTTCTAAACCTTTTTCTCTAACATATTCTAATATATTCTTTCTAAGGTGGGAAGGTAAGGTACAGATTTTATATCCAGTTTCGCTATTGGGTGCATTTGAACATCCCTGCCATTGTCACTATAGTAGAATTGGGAAACCCATATTAGAAAACTGATATTGTAGAAATGGGAAACAAGATAGAGAAAGATCTTGACAGACTTGAACATTGGCTCTGTCCAAAATGGAATTCAATTTAGAGGAAAGTAAGGTTTTACGTTTAGGCAGGAATAACCAAATGCACAAGTATAGAATGAGTGGTATCTGGCTCAACAACAGTAACTGCGAGAGGGATCTTGATATCTTAGTGGACAATCACTAAAATATGAGCCAGCAGTGTGCTGCAACTGCCAAAAAAGTCGACACAATTCTAGGCTGCATTAATAGAAGGTTAGAATCAAGATCATGTGAAGTGTTGAAAACGTTTTATAATGCTTGGTAAGGCCACACTTGGAATACTGCATCCAATTTTGGTCACCATGATATAAAAAAGATGTTGAGGTGGGACGGCTGTGGGTTTCCTGCTGGGTGGGGCTGTCAGTGCTGCTGACAGGCATCCCTCCAAAATAAGACCTGGTGCTATTTTTGATGGGAAATTATACATATACATGTACATATGCATATACATATACATATACATATACATATATATATATGTGGATCTTTGGTTATTCGGGTTTTCTCCCACGTAAGATTGGAAGTATCTAGCCAACATTTCGATGAAGTCTCAGTCATCATCTTCAGCCTTGTGTCTTCGGCTTTGTGCTTCTCAGAGTAATGTGAGCTTACAGCTGCTTCTTTCTTTTAACTGCTAGTGGGGGTGTGACTTGATTGGGTGGGGGATTGGCTGTGTTCTGATTGGGTGGGGGTGTGTTCTCATTGGTTGGAGGCCTGGCTGTGATCTGATTGGTTGGGGGGTTGGCTGTGTTCTGATTGGCTGGGGATCTATTCTGTCCAGGTGAGGGCTTGGTTGTTCGAGAAGTTGGTTGTTCTTCTTCTCTGAGAAGTGGATTATACCTGCTCACTTTAAAAAAACAACCAGCCCATAGTTCTTTCCTGTTTCTAGTTTAGCTATTAAATGAAAAATAAACTTGGGCAACTTAGAACCCACTATATTTACACAATAGCTATGACCACAGGTAATATATCCCAGTTTGGAGGAGGACTTGGAACATGGACCATCCCACAGGGATGACACATTTCTCTTAGAATGTCTGGAGAGTTCAGGGACTAAGGATGATGCTGTCCCACGCTCCTCTGGAACTGGGGGAGGTGATCAACCAGACGGGGATCTGCCAGCCCTCACAAACACAGGGGAGGATCAGCAGAAAGGCAGTGGTAATGAGAAGCAACAGATCCCCTCTGATGAGGAACAGCTGCCTCCCCCACCCGATCCGAGGGCAGGGAGAATGGAGTGAAGGGAAGGAAGGAGGAGGAGGAGGCCTGCAAGGCTGCTGGTGAGGAGGCTGCCCCACCTCTCCTCATAGGAAACACCTGACTTGAGGTGCTTTAATCAAAGGCCGATCATCAGGAACAATTATCTGCTTTGGTATGCACTTCATTGGCCTTTGTAAACTCTGCTTCTTTGATCTTGGATTGTATGTCTGCCCTGTGGATTCTGAACCTTAGAATAGAATGCAATGAGCTGGAAAGGACCTTAGAGGTCTTCTAATCCAACCCCCTGCTCAAGCAGGAGAACCTATACCATTTATTTTTATTTATTTATTTATTTTATTTGGTTTGCCAATTGCTTACAAGATAATATGTATAAGTAAAAACATACTTATGAATACATGGATACATATAAGAAAAATAAAAGAAACAATAGGACAAGGACCGTAGGCACCTTGGTGCGCTTATGCATGCCCCCTACAGGCCTCTTAGGAAAGGGGTGAGGTCAATAGTAGACAGTCTAAGGTTAAAGTTTTTGGGGTTTGGGGAAGAAACCACAGAGTCAGGTAGAGTATTCCAGACATTGACCACTCTTTTGCTGAACTTGTATTTTCTGCAGTCAAGTTTGGTGCGATTAACCTTGAGTTTGTATCTATTGTTTGCTCTTGTGTTGTTATGGTTGAAGCTGAAGTATTCATTGACAGGTAGGACATTGCAATGTATGATTTTATATACTATACTTAGATCGGACCGAAGATGGCGTAGTTCTAGGTTTTCTAGGTCTAGAATTTCAAGTCTGGTGGTATAAGGTATTCTGCAATGAGTAGAGGAGTGGAGAACTCTTCTTGTGAAATATTTCTGGACTTTCTCAACTGTGTTAATATCAGATACGTAATGTGAGTTCCAGACTGATGAGCTGTATTCAAGTATTGGTCTAGCAAATGTTTTGTATGCTCTAGTTAGTAGTGGGATATTACCAGAGAAAAAGCTACATAAGATTAGGTTAATAACTCTTCATGCCTTTTTGGCTATGTAGTTACACTGGGCTCTAGCACTTAGGTCATTAGAGATGAGTACTCCAAGATTCTTGACAGAGTTTGGATCATCAACAAGGTCTTGACTATTCAGCCTGGATTTTATTTTCTGATTTTTTTTTTTTACCAATATGTAGGACAGAGCATTTATTTGTTGAGATTTGAAGTTGCCATTTGTTTGACCATTCTGATACATAGTCGAGGTCTTTTTGAAGGGTAGCAGTATTGTCTGTGGTGTTGAATAGCTTTACACTGTCAGTGAAGAGAACGCAGTTGCTCTTAATATGATCATAGAGGTCATTTATGTAGAGTATGAAGAGAGTTGGTCCTAGAACACTGCCTTGGGGGACACCACTGTTGACAGGTACAGAATTTGATAGGATGCTCCCAATTTTGACCATTTGTTGTCTGTTTGACAGGAATGCTTCTATCCAGTTATGCAGATGTCCAGAGATACTGTAAGATTTTAGTTTTAGGAGTTGTTTGTCATGTACCACTGAATCAAAGGCTTTACAGAAGTCTACGTAGATTGCGTCTATTGCTTTGCCCTGATCGAGTTGTGTAGTCCAAATGTTTTTGCAGTGTAAGAGTTGCAGATTGCATGATAGTTTTTTCCTGAGACCAAATTGTTTATTAGAGAGTAGGTTGTTTGTCTCTAAGTGGAGGATAATGGATTGGTTAATAATTGATTCCATGACTTTGCAGATGATGCAGCATAAAGAGATTGGTCTGCAATTTTCAACTAGGCTGGGGTCTCCCTTTTTGAAGGTGGGGTTGACCGTGGCTTGTGACCATAGTTTTGGCAAGGAGCTGGTCCTGAAAGATTTTTCAAAGATTATGCTTAGAGGTTCGGCTATGGCATTTCAGATAAGTGATTGTCTCGTCTCTTCTTAAAAACCTCAGTGGAGTACCCATGATTTCTGAAAGCAAACTGTTCCACTGATTAATTGTCCTCACTGTGAGAAAGTTTATCCTTAATTCCAGGTTGCTTCTCTCTTTGATTAGTTTGCTTCTTGTCCTGCTCTCTGGTACCTCGGAGAATAGTTTGACCTCTCTCTGCAGCAGGAAGTTCTTGTTTGTGGACTTGCCTTGCAGACTTAGTTTGGATTTAATTTGTTGGACTGTGTTGTACTTTATTTTATTTATTTATTTATTTGATTTGTCAACTTCTTACAAGATAATAGGTATAAGTATAAACATAGTTATGAATACATGAAATGGCTACATATAAGAAAAAAAAGAAATAATAGGACAGGGACGGTAGGCACGTTGGTGCGCTTATCACGCCCCCTACAGGCCTCTTAGGAAAGGGGTGAGGTCAATAGTAGACAGTCTAAGGTTAAGGTTTTTTTTAAGCAAAGTTTTTTACTGTCTGGGGAAAAGTTTGTGTGAGAAAGTGAAAGTGGGAAAGCATTGTGCCTTCAGGGGAAATTAGGGGTGGAGCTTTCCCAGCGGTTGTAAGACCATTTGTTGTGGGATAGCAGAGCAATAAAAGACTTTATTGAAGTCAGCAACTTCCTATGCAACCTGGGTCATAACACCATGTTTTTATGCTTCAAGCAAAACTGACTGCTTGAAACGTCACTTTTCTTAAGATTTCTATGTATGAAATCCTTGTATTCATATTTGAGCTTCGGGGTGGATAACCCTGAGTTCCAAGCTGCTTCAATTACATTATCATATATATTAATATATGCTGGAGTGTCAGGATAGTACCAGGAACCTCAAGGTCTGGGCATCTGTACATAGTGAGAAAATTGCCCCAGGTCTAACTGCCTTATAAGAATATTAACTATCCAGAGAGAAAATGCAGACGACTGAAGACTGGCTCAAAATTCAATACAGTAGAACCTCTGGTAACAAACACTTTTGACCACAACCCAATCGGGTGATGACCAAAAATTTCGCAAAATTTTTGCATCTGGTCACGAACAAATACTCGGGTGGTGATCAAAGACAGCTGTGGTGATTTCCCCTTCCACACCCATTTCCCCTTTCATGCCATTCTTTTTTTGTATGCGCATGTGCAGTCAGTCTCACTTCTGGTCATGACCAAATCGGGTTGCGACCAAAGTCATGAAATGGATTAAGGTTGTGACCAGAGGTTCTACTGTATTTGAATTGAATTGAATACCATATTCTGAATGAGAGAAATCTATACTACTTATTGCTGCTATCATAATGATTCCTGTTCTTACTCCTATTGCTAATGAAGTGTCTGATGTTTTGTTAATTATCATTAATTACCTTCTTAAGTGAAATTGAATAATTGCATGTATGTGCTTGATGTTATTTTAAGAACATGGACTGTTAAGATTGCAAATGTTATCCTGGAAACAGCTTGAAGAGCTGGAGAGCTTCCATGGAGAAGCGCTGTCCAATCTGAAGCTCTGCAAGATATTAACAGAGAAGAGAAGATGGACAAATGATTTTGTTTCCTTTGAATGAATCAGTGGACCTATGCCAGGTCCAGGGTTAGCAGATCAGTGTTTTCTCAACCTAGGTAACTTTAAGATGTAGGGACTTCAACATGGATAGATGGATGGATGGGGAATTCTGGGAATTGAAGTCCACACACCTTAAAGATTGAAAATGTTACTCTAAATTCTTTTCATCTCTCTCAATAATAAAACTTAGAATTCAGAATAAAAAAAAATTAGGGATGTTAGAAATTAAATTTATACTTTATTTTTATTTATTTTATTTGTCAATTGCTTACAAGATAATAGGTATAAGTATAAACATGAGCAAGAAAAAGGAAATCTCCTACCCAAAGGATTAGATTGTATCTTTCGTCCTGGCAAAGTGAGTGGTGATGGTGGTGGAAGAGGAATTGTGAGCTGTTGCTAAATAATCCACAGCTAAAGCTGCAGGCTAGACCAGCGGTTCCAAACCATTCCAGCTTAGTGGGCCAACGGGGGTTGGGGGGGAGAGAGGGGATGGTTCTATGTGAGTGGCAAGCATGTGCGTGAGTGTGTGCAGCTTGTACTTGTACTTGTAGTTGAGGATCCCTGGACTAGACAACTGCCATGCAAAGGTACCTCACCCCACCGCCAAAACAGGAGGGCATGGGAAACATTTCAGAAAGAACCCTCCCTAGTTTTCCAGATAGTAAAAGGAAAGAAGGGGAGAAATAACTTATGACTGTTTTTCACACTTACAACTGTTGAAACATTCCCGTGATCATGTGATCGAAATTTAGACACCTGGCAACTGCCTCATATGTACAAGAAGTGTAGTCAGTGGTGGGATTCAAATAATTTAGCAACCGGTTCTCTCCCCTAATGACCAGCAGGGTAGGCGTGGCTGGGTGGTCATGTGACTGGATGGGCATGGCCAACTCAACGTTAGATCATCATTGGATGATGATCTGTCTGTATGAACAGCCCTTTTGTTATGAAGACTGCTTTGTTTTCAGCCTTGTGGATCCATCTGTCTTTAAAGCTATTCTTTATTTGGAAATGGGTCTTTGTGAAAATGCAAAGTAGACGGTAGCATTGGAAGGAATCCCCTGCCCTTCCCTTCCTTTCTACCCCTATTTATCCTTTTCCCTTCCCTTTCTTCCCTCCCTTCTCTTCCCTTTTTCATCAATTTATCTTCTCCCTTCCCTTCTTCATCCATTTATCCCTTTCCCTTCCCTGCTTCATTAATTTCCCTTCCCTTCATCTATTTATCCTTTTCCCTTCCCTTCCCCCATAAACATTTTTTTACTCCCTCTTTACATCTAAACTGTCACTGAATATGTCAGGAAGTTTAATTGCATTTGAAGAAAAATATACAACTGACAAATCTTTGGTGATCAACGGGTTTTCTAAAATTGTAAAGGTCTAATTCTTCATTTCCCTAACAGAATTAGCGTAACCGTGCCGATTGGGGACTCTGCGAATAGAAGAGAAGCAAATCTATAAGTCATAAAATTGAAAGAAGCTGGTATAATTCATGATTATTTTTCAGTTCAGGTGGGGAATTAATTACTTGTAAATGGAAGCATTAGCTCTGCCCAGTGTTTTGGATTCGACTACCAAAAAGAGTTTTGGAGCATGGAGATTTGCAATTGAATATTGCAATTTTCCAACAGCAAGGTGTATCTTTTCCCAAGGTTGTACAAAAGAGTACAATTTCTTTGTGGTGTTGCAGAGAAGTTCTGCATCTCTTCACCCATGTGGTCCAAAGTGCAGTTTGGTGATTGAAGGCAAAGCAGTAGACAGCTCCCCCATCTCAGTTTATGATTCAGGGAATACATGCATGAATGCTTAATTGGATGGGATACTACTAGGTAATTTAATAGCTTTAAGCTAAGATTGGAAATTTATTGGGGGGGAAAGCAATGACAAATTACAAGGATTTGTCCATTTAGTCAACTGGGGGAGGAATGGGGAATTACCTTTTTATCCAAATGTAATAAAATGTTCATTGTAAATGAAAGGGGTGTGATTTCTGAATTCAGTACAGGAATAATGAGAAATCTCTAATGCAAATCCGAACTTCAGAATGAAAGAAATTCATAAGTCCAAAGTGGGCAGAACCAAATGGGACCTCGGAGGTCTTCTAGTCCAACTCCTTGATCAGACAGGAAACCCTATATCATTTCAGACAGATGGTTGTCCAATCTCTTCTTAAAAATCTCCAGTTAGGAGCACCCACAATTTCTGGAGACAAGTCGTTCCACTGGTTAATTGTTCTGTCAAGAAATTTCTCCTTAGTTCTAGGTTGCTTCTCTCCTTGATTAGTTTCCATCCATAACTTCTTGTCCTGCCTTCAGGTACTTTGGAGAATAGGTTGACCCCCTCTTCTTTGTGGCAACCCCTTAGATTCCCCCCAAGTCCTTGTTTTCATTAAGCTAGACATACCCAATTTCTGCAACCGTTCTTCATATGTTACCTCTAGTCCTCTAATCAAGCCAAGGTATGAGTGAGATTTTTGCCTCTTCTTTGTCCTTCTGCAAAGCAGATTACATCTCCTCTAATTAGGAAACTCTGGGAATATCCAGTTGCTCTGGTGCTAAGAATTCAGAACATAAAGGAAAATATCCAGCTTGTTTCCATGATAATATTGAATAGCCCATCTCACAGGGCTGAATTCTTTGAATTCTTGAATGGCAATCAATGTCAGTCAAGATTGATATATTTGTAGCTCAGCCTTGAAATGAGGGATATTTGTTACTCTGTGAGCTTGGTTATTTTCTTGCAGACATTTCATTACCAAACTAGGTAACATCATCCATGCCAGTAGGGAATGGTTAAATCTCAGTGTTGTAAAGCAAAGTCTCTCAACCTTAACAAGTTTAAGTTGTCAGAGGTGAAATGCTGTTGGTTCAGCCCAGTTCACCTGAACCAGTAGTAATAAAATGCTACCAGTTCGGCCAAACTGGTATTTCTGACGATCAGATGGGTGACAATCAGCTGTGCTGCACAATTTAGATTATCTAGAAAGCAGGAAATTGTCGGATTTCTTGCTTTCTAGCTTATCTAAGTCACGCGGCACAGCTGATCCACCCCTCACTGTTGTATTTTCCTCGGAAGACTTCAAAATGCTTCTTTTTTCAGCACCCAGGAGCCTTCCCTGAGGCCAACTAGGCCCAAAACGGGGTGTGTGTGTGCTGCAAAACAAAAAAAGAAGAAAAAAAATACTTTTGACTCCCCAGTCACATGACCACGTAGCCACACCCACCCAGTCACATGACCAGCTAGCCATGCCCACAGAACTGGTAGTAAAAAAAAATTGGAATCCCACCACTGTAAGTTGTATAGACTTCAACTCTGAGAATTCCCCAACTAGTTTAGAGAAATCTATGGGTGAAAATAATTTTTACTGGCTACAATAGATTTAATGGTCCTAGTATGGCAGGTTATACACAAATACACAATTTCAATCTCTGGGACATCTTTGAAGAGCAAGGAAAACCTATTTGAAATTTTGGACATTCTAGATGCAAAGCAGTTATCTAGAAGGGTTAATCAAAATGGTAAAAATTGTCCCTGAAATGCGGCAGAAAATAATGGTGTTTTATCTCGGGCTAATGAAATGGGATTGTATCCAGTGAAATGTTTCAGACAATCCTTTGGTGATTATAGGTAAAATACTTTTTGTTTAACAGGAGGCTCCATAAAATAGCTTTTCAGCGATAAATTGCTTTCCATAAAAAGGAATGTTTACGAGGTTACATGCTGATGGCTTAATCCATTTAATCTTTTAATATTCTATAACTAGTGCCTATTTATTACTCATGATCTCGCTTGGAAAAAAAAATCTTGTCAGACATCAATGTTATTTTGATCAGTAGCTGGGAAAGATTTCCTGCAAATAATTGCACCCAGGAGGTTTTTAAATGAATTATCACAAATTTGTTACTGCAGAGGAAAACTTCCAGATTGTTTGATGCCAGCTCAAATATTTATCACTGAAGACAATTCACATATTTGTCTGCCCCACTCTATGAAGTGGCATGAAGTCAATTGTTGGAGAAAAGAATCCTTAACAATAGGCAACCAAGCTACAGTTAGTCCTTGACTTATAGCTGTTTGTTCAGTGACTGTTCAAAGTTACAACGGCAGTGAAAAAAAGTGACTTATGACCATTTTTTACACTTACAACTAATGCAATATCCCCAAGATTGTGCGATCGGAAATCAGAGCCTTGGCAATTGGCTCATATTTATGATAGTTGCAATGTCCTAGGGCAGTGGTGGCTAACCTTTTTGGGCTCCTGTGCCAAATATTGTGCACGCGCTTGCACACTCGTGCTTGCATGCCAACACCCAGAAGGCAATGCGCCCCCCACGTCCCCAATGCATGCCATCTCACAGGGTTGTTGTTATGGGGAAAATAGGAAGAGGAAGGACCATTAGGTATATTCACTGCCTTGACTTATTTATAAAACATTAAAGGCAAGAAATAATCAAATAATCTATAAAATAATAAAGTAATAAAATGAAAGATAAAAATAATATAATATTACTAGCTCAATACCCGCGCTTTGCTACAAAACTATGTGGTCGGGCTTAGTTTGGGAGGAGGAAAATAAAGGGGAAAAATTGTGCCTCTGCCTACCAGCATCCATCAGTATTCATGTGGCTAGCATCCTATCAGTGAATGAAAGAGTTGAGGGCTGTTTGGAAACTGAAGCAGTATTTGCTGTGTGAGCAAGAAGGAGACAGCAAGGAGCCTGGGCGTAGCTTAATTCAATTGTTCTTAGTCCAAAGCTGTTTGGTGCTGTGAAACTGAAACTCCTCTCCTCTCTGCTTGTGTTTTGCATTTGCAACAGATTTCTTTTCAGGTGGGGAGGTGGAACAGAACTACTTAGCATAAGAGTGTGTTACTAATAATATACAAAATACTAATGCTCTGATGGTCATTTCAAAAAATCCTTTCTTACCCAGCACCTATAACACAAGAGGAACATAGGTGCCAATTTCAAGTGTGTATATACAGTATATATATTCTGCCGAAACGTTGCTACAACTTTAAAAGCACAACTATAATGACGTGGGAAAATACCCAAACAAAGCTGAATACCATACATGTAAGTACCCACGAAAACTTAAGAAAACAAGTATATATATATTATATATATATATGTACGGTATTCAGCTTTGTTTGGGTATTTTCCCACGTCATTGTAGTTGTGCTTTTAAAGTTGTAGCAACGTTTCGGCAGAATCTCATCTGCCATCATCAGGCTTCTGTATTGTGTTCATCTGTGAGTCAGACTTTTACAATGGTTTCAGTTTTAAATTTGGGGCTAGCCTACTGCTGTGCCAGAATGGTTTTTTCTTCATCCTGATTGGTTGGGAGTCTTGGTCTGTGTTTATTGGTCTTGGAGTTTGCTGTGTTCTGCTTGATTGGTGTTTCTAATATCTTCTGTCTGTTTTGTGGCTTTTTGTGTGTGTGTGTCTTGATTGGCTGGCAACATTGCGTTCCTGTATTGGAGGCTTTTAGTGCAGCTTGGCTCTGAGTAAATGGATGGCTATCATTTGTTAGGAAGCTGGGTTTCATTTGGGTGCCTGGTTGAGGTGTGTTTGAGCTGGAGGTATCAGGGGGGATCTGTTTGTGCCCAGGTGTTTGCCTGGCTAGTGGTGTGGAGATTTTTTTGTTGGTGAGTGCAGGCTTCCGAATGATTGACAGTCTGGTGGAGTCATCTCTTCTATTCATGCTTTCAGGTCTTTTTTCAATCTCTATGGCTTCTCTGATAATTCTGTGGCTGGGGTTTTCTATAGTGCCATTGAAGTCGATGCTATGACCTGTTGCTTTCATGTGTTGGACTAGTGAGGAAGTGTGTTCCAGCTTTTTTACTGCATTTTTGTGTTTATCCAGGCAGGTACTTATTCTTCTATTGGTCTGTCCAATGTATGTGGCAGGACATGATGCACAAGGGACTTCATATATGCCTTGGTTTTCCAGGTCAATTTTATCTTTGGGGTTTCTTAGGATGGCTGCTATTTTTCTGTCTGTTTTGAAGGCAGTCTTGATGTGATGCCTGTGTAGTATCTTACTGATTTTGTCTGTAGTACCTCTTATTTAGGGCAGGACAGCTGTTTAAAAGCACAACTATAATGACGTGGGAAAATACCCGAACAAAGCTGATATCATTGTAGTTGTGCTTTTAAAGTTGTAGCAACGTTTTGGCAGAATCTCATCTGCCATCATCAGGCTTCTGTATTATGTTTGTCTGTGAGTCAGACTTTTACACAATGGTTTCAGTTTTAAATTTGGTGCTAGCCTACTACTGTGTCAGAATGGTTTTTTCTTCATCCTGATTGGTTGGGAGTCTTGGTCTGTGTTTATTGGTCTGGAAGTTTGCTGTGTTCTGCTTGATTGGTGTTTCTAATATCTTCTGTCTGTTTTGTGGCTTTTTGTGTGTGTGTGTCTTGATTGGCTGGCAACATTGCGTTCCTGTATTGGAGGCTTTTAGTGCAGCTTGGCTCCGAGTAAATGGATGGCTATCATTTGTTAGGAAGCTAGGTTTCATCTGGGTGCCTGGTTGGGGTGTGTTTGAGCTGGAGGTATCAGGGGGGATCTGTTTGTGCCCAGGTGTTTGCCTGGCTAGTGGTGTGGAGATTTTTTTGTTGGTGAGTGCAGGCTTCCGAATGATTGACAGTCTGGTGGAGTCATCTCTTCTATTCATGCTTTCAGGTCTTTTTTCAATCTCTATGGCTTCTCTGATAATTCTGTGGCTGGGGTTTTCTATAGTGCCATTGAAGTCGATGCTATGACCTGTTGCTTTCATGTGTTGGACTAGTGAGGAAGTGTGTTCCAGCTTTTTTACTGCATTTTTGTGTTCATCCAGGCAGGTACTTATTCTTCTATTGGTCTGTCCGATGTATGTGGCAGGGCATGATGCACAGGGGACTTCGTATATGCCTTGGTTTTCCAGGTCAATTTTATCTTTGGGGTTTCTTAGGATGGCTGCTATTTTTCTGTCTGTTTTGAAGGCAGTCTTGATGTGATGCCTGTGTAGTATCTTACTGATTTTGTCTGTAGTACCTCTTATGTAGGGCAGGACAGCTGTTTAAAAGCACAACTATAATGATGTGGGAAAATACCCGAACAAAGCTGAACACCATACATATAAATACCCGTGAAAACTTAAGAAAACAAATATGTGTGTGTGTGTGTGTGTTAAAAAGTATGAAAAGTATCAGCAATGGAATTTCAGGAATTAAGCTTTTTTTTTATTCCATGACTCCCCATTGTGGAATGACCAGGACAAGCATGTTTTTGTTCAGTTTCAATTGTTAGGCTGGCTATTCTGAAACACACATACACACATGCTGTGTGACACCTGTGCTGTTGACAGGGCATCATAGTGCTAGAACATCTTTATTGAGGCTGGGCTAGCCAAGCGAAAGGCAATTCCATCTGCTAGCCTCAATTTGCAAGGGATGTCGGCAAAACATCTTACAGAGTTGTGAGCAAATGAGGTTTGACCTCATTGTTAACAAGGTTGAAATGCCAGGTTTGTCACCAGGGGGCACGACCCTTGTTCATTGGCTGGCCTGTTATATTGTCTGTTCCAGCTTCTGCGATTGGTACTTAATCAGAAGTGTTTTCCCCCTTTTCCCTTTCTCACATGATTTCCACTCTCCACAACCAACTTTGCATTTCCAAGTGGGTTCATTATGAAGTGTGTTTTTGGCAATCTGGTCTTGACATTTCGCTGTCAGCTTTTCAATGGTTGGTTAACCTGGTCCCCGCAACCCATTGCAAACAAAACAAAAATGTGATCACACCAATTAGGCTGTTTGCTCAAGCTTTGGTCTGCTAAATGGGCAAACTTGGGAATGGCTTTTGAACCATGTGAATGAAAATGAGGAAGCACATGTGGGCTGGCTGTTCCCTGAACAAGAGCTAAGGAAATGTTCACGATGCTGTATAGTTCAGAGGTAGAGGCTCTAAGGGGATGTAGGCTTGTCTCATCTTCTTCCTGCCAAAGGCTAGGGGAGACATGATAGCAGTGTTCCAATATTTGAGTAAGAGAGAGAAGCTATTTTCCAAAGCACCCAAAGGCCAGACAAGGAATAATGGATGGAAACTTTATTTTTATTTTATCTATTTTGATTTGTCAATCACTTATAAGATAATAGGTATAAGTATATACATAGTTATGAATACATGAAATGGTTACATATAAGAAAAATAAAAGAAACAATAGGACAAGGGACGGTAGGCACATTGGGGTGCTTATGCACGTCCCCTACAGACCTCTTAGGAAAGGGGTGAGGTCAATAGTAGACAGTCTAAGGTTAAAGTTTTGGGGGTTTGGGGAAGAAACCACAGAGTCAGGTAGAGTATTCCAGACATTGACCACTCTGTTGCCGAAGTCGTATTTCCTGCAATCAAGTTTGGTGCAGTTAACCTTGAGTTTGTATCTATTGTTTGCTCTTGTGTTGTTATGGTTGAAGCTGAAGTATTCATTGACAGGTAAGTCATTGCAATGTATGATTTTATATACCATACTTAGATCAGACCGAAGATGGTGTAATTCAAGGTTTTCTAGGTCTAGAATTTCAAGTCTGGTGGCATAAGGTATTCTGCAACGAGTAGAGGAGTGGAGAACTCTTCTTGTGAAATATTTCTAGACTTTCTCAACTGTGCTAATATCAGATACGTAATGTGGGTTCCAGACTGATGAGCTGTATTTGAGTATTGGTCTAGCAAATGTTTTGTATGCTCTGGTTAGTAGTGTGATATTACCAGAGAAAAAGCTACGTAGGATTAGGTTAACAACTCTTAATGCCTTTTGACAAACTGACGAAGGAGAGATTCAACCTAGAAATAAGCAGAAATTTTCTGACAGAAAAATCAACCCATAGAACAGACGTTGCCTTTAGAAGTTGTGGGAGCTTCACCAGTGGAATCTTTCAAGAAGAGACTGGACCGCCACCTGTCAGAAATGGTGTAAGGTCTCTTGCTTGCTTCGGTTGGGGGTTGGATTAGATGACCTACAACAGAGGTGGTATTCAACAGGTTCTGATCAGTTCTGGAGAACTGGTAGCGGAAATTTTGTGTAGTCCAGAGAACCGGCAAATACCACCTCTAACTGGCCCTGCTCACATCTTTTCTCTGCCTCCCAAGTCCCAGCTGATCGGCTGGGTCTTTTTTTGTTGCCCTGCACAGGAGAACAGAGCTGGAAATCAGGTTAGTGGGGTGGGGAGGGAATGGGGATTTTGCAGTAACCTTCCCCTGCCATGCCCACCAACCCACAACCACTAAGCCATGACCACCAAGCCATGATCACAGAACCAGTAATTTTTTTTTTTTTGAATCCTACCACTGACCTACAAGGTCCCTTCCAACTCTTAATCTGTAAAGTAAAGTAATAACACTGATTGGTCGGTCTGAAAGATCATCTGAAGGAATCTCTGTGATTCTATCTGTAGATAAAAATCTGAAGAAGACAATTTAGAGATCGAAATCCTGTCTATTGTCTCTGAGTCCTGGATAAAATAAATTAGAGGAAAGCAGATTGTGAAGAACTAGTAGAAATTATTATTTTTATTTCTAAATAGTTTTTAAGGAAATGATAAAATGCTCTTTGTGGGGGGTGAGGTAGAGGGTTTTTTATACTTTGCAACTGACCTCATCTTGTTCTTTTCTACTTTTCCTAATTTTTTTTTTAAATGATTGCTATTTCTAACTTTATGGTTATTTTGTGTTGCTTTTTGATGGATTTTGACTGTAGTTGTGTTATTGTTCTTGCTGTGATTGTGATTGCTTTTAATCTAGCCAGGGATGTTTTAATGTTGTTTTTATACTGTATATAAGCCACCAATATTTTTTTGGATTGTGGCAGAGCAAAAGTTTCATAAATAAATAAATGAAATAATAAAAGCAGATTTCCGAAGGAGTTGGTGGGTTTCTCCTTACTGGATTGAAGCAAAGCTGGATAAATATTTACTTGAGTTGTTTAAATTTAGATTCCTGAATGGAGGATGGGATTAGACACAACAGTCTAACCATATTGTTGTAACTCTAGGCTTTTCTGACAGAAAAGCAGATAATGAGGGAGATGTACAGGTAAGTCCTTGACTTACAACAATTCATTTAGTGATGGTTCAAAGTTACAATGGCACAAAAACGTGACATGATGGTTTTTCACAGTTATGATCTCTGCAGCATCCCTATGATCACGTGATCCAAATTCAGATGCATGACAAGTGGTTCATACTTACGACCTTTGCCGTATTCCAAGTGCCATGTGATCACCTTTTGCGACCTTCTGACATGCAAAGTCAATGGGGAAGCCAGATTCACTTCACAATCGGGTTACTAACTTACCAACTGCAGTGAGTTGCATCCAACTCACTTAACAACTGAGTCAAGAAAGATCATAAAATGAGGTAAAACCCACTTAACAAATGTCTCACTGAACAATAGAAATTTTGGACTCAATTGAGGTTGTAAGTCAAGAACTACCTGTAATAGTTTAGATATCACACAAAGGATGTTTTTGGAAGTGATGCAATTTGGGGACTTATGTTTGTAAAGTCCTCTTTTATTCCCAAAGTCAATAAGTTACAATGTAAACAGTACCTGGACATCAGCAAGACAAAAGAGATGGTGTTAGACTTCCAGAAGAAGAGTGAGGAACCTGCCCCACTTTACATCGAGGGGGGTTGTGTGGAAAGGGTTTCCTCCTTGAAATTCCTGGGAGTCTACCTTAGCAAAGATCTCACCTGGAAAATCAACACAACCCAGGTGGCCAGAAAGACCCAACAAAGACTCCATTTCCTTACAGTCTTGCGAAAGAATAAAGTGGATCAATGACTGATGACCTCCTTTTACTTGTCCACAATAGAAAGCATCCTCACATATTGCATGACGGTGTGGTATGCTGGCTTGACAGCCACGGGTAGAAAGACATTACAGAGGTTGGTGAGCACAGCACAAAATATCGTGGGCTGTTCCCTGATACCACTAGATGACCTCGCTAGGGCTCTCCGCCTTAGAAGAGTGAGGAAAATCCTCAGGGACGACTCACATCCCAGTCAGCACTTCTTCACTCTCCTACCATCAGGTAGGAGATAGAGAACCATAGCCAGCCGCACCAACAGGCTGAAGAACAGATTCTACCTGTGGGCTGTCAGACTCCTGAACGGAAAAATAACTTCATGTCAACATAGTATGATAGACTTGCAGGGCTGGCACGTTGTGCAACAAGGTCACCTAGTGTAATAAGATTGGGTCTGGGTTAGGGACTTCTGTCCTCACTGTGAGTTGTGTTGGAGGGGTGGGATGCACAAAGGGAGGCTCAGCCAATCTCATTGTACACATGTTGTACTCTGACAATAAAGGTAACAATAATAATATAATAAGCAGCTGAATCCTTTCCAAGGCCTACGACACTAGAAGAATAATCTATAGTGTTCAAAAATTGCCTTTGTGCCATGGAAGCTTATAGTATAACAAATGGGGCTGTCCAGATCTTCAGTAAAGCTTCAGTTTAAGATCCCCCAAAAGGGGAGACTAGCTTCAATGCAGTGAATGAATTTCGAGAGCAGTGGCTTTACAGCTTTGCAAAGCGTTTCACAGATTTTGGTAGATTTTTCTGCTGTTTCATGACACAATGTACAATTTTTCAACTTCATGTCCATAGACGGAGAATGTCAAAGCAGGGGTAGCAGAGGGATGAGCTCCTTGTCACTGACATGAGTAGCCTGCTGGTAGATTTCATCACCTCATTATTTCCTCTGCCTATCAAAACGCTTTTGGATGGCAAAAAGGCTAATGCGATTTGGATGTCGCTCACTTCTTCTTCAGCATGGCCACTCACAACTTTAGCTTCTCTCCCTGTTGTGCTAATAGATTGTTAACTCCTTTTTGCCAATGCAGATAGTCCTCGAGTTACAACCACAACTGAGCCCAAAAATGTCTGGTTTGGTTCTGCAACCCAACAGGACAGACACAGACTTCAGAGGATAATTAGGACTGCAGAAAAAACAGTTACTACCAACCTGCCTTCCATGGAGGACCTGTATACTGCATGAGTCAAAAAGAGGGCTGTGAAAATATTTACAGACCTCTCACACCCCGGACATAAACTGTTTCAACTCCTTCCCTCAAAACGATGCTATAGAGCACTGCACACCAGAAGAACTAGACACAAGGACCGTTTTTTCCGGAACGCCATCACTCTGCTAAACAAATAATTCCCTCAACACTGTCCAACTATTTACAAAGTCTGCACTACTATTACTATTAATCTTCTCATCACTCCTTATCACCCATCCTCTCCCACTTGTGACTGTATGACTGTAACTTTATCTCTTGTATCCTTACGATTTATATTGTTTCCTAGTATGATTTCATTGCTTATTGTACCCTATGACTATCATTAAGTGTTGTGACTTATGATTCTTGATGAATGTATCTTTTATTTTATGTACACTGAGAGCATTTGCACCAAGACAAATTCCTTGTGTGGCCAACCACACTTGGCCAATAAAGAATTCTATTCTATTCTATTCAGATAGTCCTCGAGTTACAACCACAACTAAGTCCAAAAATTTCATTGGTAAGCAAGACAGTTGAGTCGTTCCCCCCGCCCCCATTTTACAACCTTTCTTGCCATAGCTGTTAAATGAACCATTGCAGTGCTTAGTTAGTAACATGGTTGTTAATTGAACCTGACTTCCTCCATGGATTTTGCTTGTCAGAAGGTCACAAAAGATGACTCACACGATCCCATCAAACATACGAATTTTGATCATGTAACCATGTTGCAACAGTCATAGAGTGGGGCAGTGGCCTAGAGGTGGAGCTCTCAGCTCACAATCAGGAGGCTGTCAGTTCGATCCTAGGTAGAGGCAGATATTTCTCTCTGGGCACAGTGAGAATAGATCTGCTGAATATAACTCCGCATTGGCGACAGGAAGGGCATCTGGCCAATAAACACTCTGCTAGCTCCATTCAGTTTCCCAGACTCCATTCTGCAAAGGATTATTGGGTCGTTAAAAGAAGATGATGATAAACCATGTTGCAACAGTTGCGTAAAAATTGTCATAAGTCACTTTTTTCAGTGCTGTTGTAACAACTTCTTTTTTCCTTAGTCAACTCATTGCTGTTTAATGTTTAATTTTTAAAAAAATCTTTATTGAAATTTGAAACATTAAAATACAAGTAAATCTAAAAATAACTTTTTACAAAACTTAGTGCTGTTGTAAGTTCAAATGGTTATTAAATGAATGATTGCAAGTTTACTACCTGAAGAACTGGGAGTAAACTCAGCTCCTAGCCCTCTGAATAAGGGCTCAAGGTGGGCCTTGTTTGAATGGGTAGCTAATATAGGCACTGCTTCCAACTCTGTTTGTAAGATTTTAACTCCAGATAAGTTGTCAAGAATATATCAAGGCATTTCAAATGAATGTTGGAAATGTAAATGTAAAAAAAAAAGGACTTTTTATCATTTATGATGGACATGAGATAAAGCAAAGAAATATTGGAGTAGGATACATATCTTAATATAGAAAATTCTTAAAGTGAATACAAAGTGACTTTTCTTTTGGGTTTAATGCAGGGGTGGATTGCTACTGGTTCACACCAGTTCAGGCGAACCAGTTGTTAATTTTATGGACAGTTCGGCAAACCAGCAAATCCCATCCCTGGATGGCCCCATACACCCCACCCCACATATTCCAGGAGTCCCCATGCAGCTTGTTTAGGATTCCATGTGGAGGCTTGGGGAGGGCGAAAAATAGGCCTCCCGGAAATACCGGAAGTGCTTAAACGGGCCCGTTTTTCAGCCTCCTGAGGCCGTAGAGGCTTCCGTCGAGCTGCAGGGAGGGCGAAAACGGCCTCAAATGGGCTGAAAATCAGCCGGGAGGTGTGCACATGTGCAGTGCAGGTAAGGGGGCAAGGCGGGGGTGTTGCGTGCACATGCACAGGGAGCAGGGCGTATTGCATTGTGGACACCGACACACCACAACAATAAGGTGCGCATGCATGCTTTCGGCACACCACAGCAAAAAGGGTTGCCATCACTATTATATATGTTAATGGCAGCAAGACTACTTTATGCACAGAAATGGAAGGTCACCTCAATCTTCACAATGGACGAATGGCTGTTTTGATCAGGGAGAAAAAAATACAAATACTTTTATTTCTACTTGGAAACTGATTCTGGACTTTGTGCTTGAGGTGGAAAAAAAAAGGAATTTTGATTTTGGATTTTAACAATTAGATCGATTTGTTGTTATGGAAATAGCCAGTTTATACTATTTATGTAAAAGTAAAAAGTTGACCTTTAATGTTAATGGCTTATTCTACAGCACCAAAGGGAGTCGGAAGTCAATGCCTTTTTTTTTTCTTTTTCCCCTTTTCTTTCCCTTGCTTTTCCTTTCCCTTTGTTCTGACCCAAACCTTGTTCAAATCAAACAAACACAAGGTATGTATAAAAACAAACCTTTTAAATGAGGTGCTGTGAATTCTGTTCATTCACAGCCAAGAGTCATTCAAAACTAATTGTCCCAGATAAGAGCAAGCCCTTTCAAGGTTGTGAAAGGCTGCCAAAAACAAAAGACTAATTGCAGATCAATATCCCAAGCCAGAAGTTTCCAAAAACAAACCAGAGAAAGCAGGGCTTCAACGAGAACTCTGAATAGAAAGAACTTCTTTGCTTCCTGCAAAGAAGCCAACCCGAAGGCTGGCTTTTATCCCTTATGGGAGGGGCCATCACCTTGCAGCCTTATTTCTGAGTTGCCCATGCTGCTTCAGCTGCTCTTTCCTTCTAGCAGTCCTGCGTGCACGCGCACTGGGCACAGGCTCCCTGGTGTCCTCTTCATCACTGCTGCCAGACTTCATGACCTCCAAAGGTAGCACCCCACTCTCCGATAGTCCTGGCCCCATCCCTGCATCACATGCAGGCCCCTCATCTGAGTCCTCACTCTCCAAGACCTCAGCCATCTGCACCTGCTGCCAGCAAACCACAACACCCTTTTCCCTTCCCGATTTTCCCTACTCTTTGCTTTTGTATTTTCTTTGTATGTTACATTATGAACTAATAAAAACTGTTTAAAAAAGAGTACAGAAAGGATGACAAGCAATGAATGCCTTAGCATTCTAACGGAGAATATTTGCAGTTCTGTTGCATAGAATAGTTTGAGGGGAAGCGTTGCAGTGAAACCGTTGATTGTAACTGGTTGAAACTTGGCCAGATTAATCTAAAGGTCCCTCATCTCTGCTGTTTACTTGTTAGATTTATATCCTCCCTTTCCTCTAACAGTGCCACCTGATTTACAGGAAGATCTCTCTATGTGTTTTGCCCACAACAGCAATCCTGCAAGGTTAGTTGAGAGAGAACGAACGATTCAGAGTTACTTTCTGTTTTGCCAAGGATCAGAGCTTTGATCAGGTACCCAGACAATTGTTTTTTGGGGGGATTCAGAGGCAATAAGCACACCAGTGAATGAAGAGATTTCAAGCTTTATTATCAGCACAAGCAAACATATTTAAATGTGTAAGATAAAAAGCATATGCACAAAGCAAAGTGATATGTAAATTTCTTACTAGCTGCCAGGAACGCTTTAATAATAGCAATAGCACTTAGACCAGTGGTTCTCAACCTGTGGGTCGCGACCCCTTTGGGGGTCAAATGACCCTTTCACAGGGGTTACCTAAGACCATTGGAAAACATATATTTTTGATGGTCTTAGGAACTGAGCCATAATTTAATGGTTGGGGGTTACCACAACATGAGGAACGGTATTAAAGGGTTGCGGCATTAGGAAGGTTGAGAACCACTGACTTAGACTTATATACCGCTTCACAGTGCTTTTACAGCCCTCTCTAAGTGGTTTACAGAGTCAGCCTATTGCCCCCTATTGCTGCACGGAGGCTCAGGGAGGGCGAAAAATGGGCCTTCCAGATGCTCCGGAAGGCCAGAAAGAGGCCCGTTTCTGGCCTCCAGAGGGCCTCTGGAGCCTGGAGAGGCCATTTTTGCCCTCCTGGAAGCTCAAAGAAAGCCTCTGGAGCCCAGGGAGAGTGAAAAAAGGGCCTCCTGGAAGTTCTGGAAGGCCGGAAATGGGCCCATTTCCAGCCCCCAGAGGTCCTCCGGAGCCCGGGAAAGCTGTTTTTGCCCTCCTGGTGGCTCAAGGAAGGCCTCTGGAGCCCGGGGAGGGCGAAAATGTCCCCTCCTGCCATGATGCAGGAGGCCAACTAGGCCACGCCCACCATGGCCATGCCCACCTAGCAACTGGGCAGAGAACTGGTTGCTAAAAGTTTTGAAGCCCACCCCTGCACTAAGTTATTACACGTCTGTATTCTTTTTGCTATTCAGTTTCTTCCTCATGCAGGATGGAAAGAAAGACTGCTGTCTTTTCATTTTAATTAAGTCAAGACCAGACACAGAAGCAACATGTATGGTATCCTGGAACAGAGAAACTGAAATCTGTTAACAGCGGGTCAAAAAAGCAGCTCATTAAACTAAAAAAAAAGCACACATTTGCTCTCGTGCATGTTTGCTAATGGGCTGGCTGATTTAATATAACAGTGGCATTGCTCTATCATGTTTTAGATCAACTCCAGAAAAAGGAAGATCAGCATTAAGGACAAAGAGTATGCATGATTGTTACCAAGATGCCATTATTTTGTGTGACTCCACTCCCTGAAAAGTAAATGAGGCACAATGGTGGTTTCAATTAATAAGGTCATCTAGTGTATTTGTGACTAATAAGTTCTTTCTTAGAGAAGCCACCTGCTAAGAATAAACTGCTCATTCTTCAGATATTATTGTCATTCTTAAATCTTCTCATATCTGTAGCAAAGCAATAGCACTTAAACTTATATTTCCACTTTACAGTGCTTTACAGCCCTCTCTAAGCAGTTTACAGAGTCAGCTATTGCCCCCAACAATCTGGGTCCTCATTTTACTGACTTTGGAAGGATCGGGGTGGGATTCTACCAGTTCGCACCTATTCACTAGAACCGGTTGTTAACATTCTCAGCAGTTCGGAGAACCGGTTGTTAGAAGAAATTGCTGGCTTAATCCTGTAAGGAAAGCAGGAAGGAAACATTCTGGTGTTGCTTAGAGAAACTGCCTCACCATTAACCCTTATTACATTCTTGGCAGACTAGACATCCGGTCTCAGGAACTTCTCTGGAGTTTTTTTCCCCCTCCTTTGCTGGTGCTTTACTTGTGTGGAGTGACATTCAAAGTTACAATGGCTCTGAAAAAAGTGACTTATGACCGTTTTTCACACTTACGACTGTTGCAGCATCCCCACAGCCATGAGAGGCCAGGTGAGGAGATGCGTGCCTCAATGCGATATTGAGTTGGCCACACCCAGCCAATAACATGACCACTAAGCCACGCCCACCAACTTAGACACGCCCACAGAACCGGTTGTTAAAACATGTTAATCCCACCCTTGGGAAGGATGGAAGACTGAGTCAAGCTTGAGCCAGTGAGAATCAAACTGCTGGCAGTAGGCAGAATTAGCCTGCAATACTGCATTATAACCACTGTGTCATCATGGCTCTCTACATATTATTTACTTGTCTGCTACTACACAGAATATGTAGAACATTTAACAAAAGTGGGAGACCCAGATTTTAGAGCCCCCCCCAATCACAGAAGCTCCCTGTGGGCATTGGGACAATCCTTCCCTTTTTAACTTCAGGCTGTTCAAAACTTTAGCCTATTTATCTCTCTCAGCCCAACCTATGTCATAAGGTGTTGTTGTTGGGACCACCCTATGTCATCCTGAGCTCCCAAATAAAAGATGAGTTCTTAAATTAAGCCAGCCAATCAATCAACCAGCCAATCAATAAACAAGCATGATTGATGATTGACAGGGGGATAAAATTACTGGGTGAGATATGTCTTGTCAGGAATCTAATTCAGGGTTATTTCCTTTCAACAACTGAAGAATTAATGTCAATGGGCTACTGGACAGGAATTTTGTGTGCAAAGGTCCTTGCGTGGTCCATCAGGGGACATCTGGGTTTTATCAGCCAAGATCTGATAATTTTAAACTTGCACTTTGCTCAGTGATGCTTTAGAAAAACAATTTCACTTTGCGATGTTATTTATAATGCCTCGAGGATGTTTTTTTTTTTTTAAGTGTGCACTGCCTTGGGAAAGTTTCACCCTTGAAAATGGCGTGAACATAAATCTCAAATAAATAAGCACAAAAAGAAAGAAAGGCATGAATACATTCTGGTTTAAGCAAACTCCCTTTAAAAACTAGACATTTATGTTCCAGAAAAGCTGTGATATAAACTCCCAGAATTCTTTGCTAGCATGGCCAGAGGGAATTATGGGAAATAGAGTTCTGGCATATGATGGGCAAATGTTAAGATAGAAGGTAGTTATTGTTGCTGCTACTGAACTTAACTCTTCATTATTATGTCTTTGCCAGATTATTTTACCTCTTGGCTATGAGTAATAACATTTTCAATTATTAGGGCCACCATATTGGAACTGCAAATATCTCAGCTGTTATCTTAGCTCTGTCTCTGTCTCTGTCTCTCACCAGTCTCTCTTTGTTCCCATCTAGTAATCATTCAGATTACCGTCATTATCCTAAATTACCAAACAGTTGTTGGTTGAGCTGCACTTCAAGTATATCAATTATTTTAAAATAGGTGGCCCATTGATACTCTTGACACTCCAGGTAGCACCTGAAACCTAATTTTGATGGTTATTTTGTGTGACTCTTCTTTTGTGACAGGTTGATTGTTTTTGCCAAACTCCTGAAGGAAACATTTGTAACCTGAATCCTAAAATTGGCTCAATATAGTTTTAAAAACAAGGAGACCCTCTATCAAAGCCCCTAACCCACTTTTTGTATTGCCCCATCCATAGTGACTTATCCCTATTCCAGATTTTAACCCTGGTTGCTCTATAGCAAAAGGCTCTTCCTTGTGTTTTAGAATATCTCTGCATCTATAATGGAGACATCAGAAGAGTTGATAAGCATACATCTCATCTCCCTTTTCCCAACTCCTTCTAATTTCTAGTCATTAACATTTTGCAAATTAACCCATATAGTATTCAATGCTTCTTCTTCTTCTTCTTCTTTTTTTTTGGGGGGGTGGGGGAAACCATGACTGGTGATAAAATTTGGGCAGGTGGAACTATGAGGTACATCTTTTTCTTGTTCCTTAAAATCATGATGGCAATAAGGAGAATTAGCCTATTTGTAAGCTACAGCTTTCATCTCTAGAGAAATCCATCCTGGAAAAAGAAGGATGGTAGTGAGAACTATTAAGCAATGGAAGAGCTTACCTCCCAGAGTTGTAGGTCCTCCATCGTGGAAGGTTTTCAGCATTGGACAACCATTTGTCTGGGATGCTTTGGGCAGGAGGTTGGACTAGAAGATCTCTAAGGTCCTTTCCGGCCATATGATTCTATGATTCCTGCCTACAGTGTCTATCTCTGTTCTTTCTCCCTTGAAATCTACTTTCAGGAAGAGGAATCGCCTATTGCCAGATTCTTGGTCATAAGGCCATTCCCCAACTTTTTCTTCCCTTGTGAATGTTGATTTCTGGATGTCACACAGGCACTGTTACATGAGTAAAGGTCTAATTGATTAGGGATATTGGGAGTAGTTAAAATTTAAGCCAGCTGTCCATCCCTCTTTGGTATCCTTTAGGATTTTAATCAATAACTTTGCTGTTCGGTCTTCTCTGCAGTACTAATATGGGTTGTAGGTTAAGGTCAAAGTCTTTTATCAATTAAAGTACAAGAAGCTGGCTGGAATGGAAGCAACTGAGTTTACCAGAGTTATCCTGAAGCTGATATATTATTTTCATCAGCTGGGGAGAGGGAGCACTTGGGGGAAAAAAGGAAGTTGCAAGCCATCTCTGAGATAGATTAATTCAAGTAGCCTTCTGGAATGCATTTAATATTGATCATTATGAGCCTCCTCAGCAATTTTATCCATGCCACATAGTTTATGAGCTTGAAAGTTAAAGACCCTCATGGGGGTTTAGAATTCCTCCTTATGTATCTGTGAAACAGAGAAATGTTCTTGCAAAGTTTGACCTTCCAATTGGGCAGCTTGCAATAATGCCACAATGAAATGCAGACAACAATCATGATAAATTCCTGCTGGTGTTGTTGGGTTGGTTTCTTTCACCGGCCTTTCTAAAAACAAAATAGTTTGTCTGAGCCTGAAGGAAGTACCAAATGTTGAAATATTGAAACACCCAGAGTTTACCACCCTCTCATAATAAGAATGCTAGCACCAAAACAATCTTGACATTCCCCCTGAAAATTTTATTCCGCTAGTCGTTGTTGATTATAGAGCGTGGTGCTCTCCATTTCAAGGCCATTGAGCCAATGCTGTCCAAAGACATTTCCATGGTCATGTGGCTAGCCTGACAGAGTGGTACCTATTTATCTACTTGCATTTGCATGTTTTCAAATGACAAGAGCTGGGGAAAGGATGGGAGCTCACTCCATCATGTGGTGCTCAGGTCTCAAATCTGGGATGTTGGCTTTCCATCTGACTAGCTCAATCTTAACAGCTGAGCCATCGCTGTGTCTTAATTCCTTGAAGTACAAAATGAAATAGATTTACAAGACAATATAAGAGTGGGTATGTCCATTTCTTTGAACCATTTATTCTTTCAGGTTCTGGTGTTTTGTTTTGTTTTTAAATAGAAGTGAAATGGAAACTAGATAGAAGGTGGAGCTTGAAAAGAAGATGGGTGGAGGTGACTGATCTACTATTTTTATGATATTAAGATTGGCTTCAGAGATTACCAACATGTGCTTTAAGCAGAAAGAAATCTATTGAGAAGCCTGAACTGCAATTGAATATACGACAGGCAAAATTATTATATAAGGGATAAAACCGTAAACCCCCTTAATGCATTTTTTCTTTGTGTACTGGGTATACAGAATCAACTTTACCTAATTACAGTTTAGACTATCTCAAAAAACATCTGGCTGACTTGGATGATTTCTCCCAGAAAAAGTCAGTTAAAACCTTCCTTCTTTGTCCTTTGACATATCTCTGTTTGTATGGTGAATTTCAAGCCCATGGCTACAATTAGGTGACTTTGCTGATCTTAAAAGAAAAATAATTTAAACAATGTTAGACTTAGTTAATACATGGCTGAGAAACACCATGAATTAGGAGACCTGTAGACTAAACCAGGAAGTGGGGGGAAAATAATCCAGTAAAAAAGCAACATCAAACCCAGGTCAAATGTTTGCTAAGAAACTTACCTGGAAGTATCCTCAAAGTCACCTTGAATTGATCTCAACTTCAGTTTTAGGAGTAAGTATTCAGTCCTGAAAGTCCTTCCTACAATCTCAAAGGAGAACAGCTGAGACACCAGGTCTCTGTTTTCTCATGAAGCTTAGCTTTGCTAAAGACAAGGAATAGCAATAGGAATAGTTCTTAGACTTATATACCGCTTCACTGTGTTTTACAGCCCTCTCTAAGAAGCTTAGAGTCAGAATCAGCATATTATCCCTAACAATTTGGGCCATCATTTTACAGACATTAGAAGACTGAGTCAACCTTGAGCCTCTCAGAGTTGAACTCCTGGCAGTGAGCATTCTGCAGTATTGCGTTCTAACCACTGCGCCACCGCAGCTGCTTTAGCTTTGGACAAAACTAAAAGATTCTGTAAAGGAAAGGAACCAGGTATAAATGAAAAGACAACAGTTATGAATCAAAACATTGCAGCATGGAAACTTGATTTTTAAGAAGCACAACATCTGTTTCTGCCTCTAAGACTAAGAACCTTAGCATTTTTTAAAACTTCTTGCTCCAAAAATGAAAGGAGAATTGGTTTTCTTCGATCACAACGGTTGTCAGGAGGTACCGGCCAAATAATGATGGATCATCTCTGTTTTTTTGAGTGCAGGAGTCTTTTTCAGTGCTGTTGCTGGGATGAGTGAAGGGAAAAAAATATTTGATTTCATCATCTGTATGTGAGCTTCCAGAGACACTGGAGATTAAATTGGCCTCTGGCCTGACATGAAAGTGATATTTTCATCTTTCTTTGGGAGAGAACGAGAGAGAGACAGCAGGGATACATACACACGTGCTTAATAACAACGAGCATTTTTGATAGTTTAAACAAAATGAAGTGCGTAAAGAATAATATGACTTACCCATTGTCGAGAAGTCTGATCACCATCTGCACTCATATTGAAATAACTAACAAAAGGAGGGAACTCTCTGCCAGATAGAAAATGTCACTTAAATGTCAGAGATATCCACATGTTTGATAATAGCTTCAGGAAAAAAAAAAAAGGTAAAGTTTAACCAAACACCTTTGAAAAGTCAATGTCAGGTTTAAAAAAAAACATGATATGATGCAGGAGAAAATCGACTTATGTTTCCTGGGGAAATATCTACAATTAGAATGTTTTAGCATATTGCTATGAGCCAGTTGCACTGAAGTCTTTGCTCTGAGAGCTAAAGGAGTAAGGAAAAGCTGAGTGAATAATCAGGAAGCTTAGCTTCTCAATAGCAGAAGACTGTAGATTTAATCTTTCAACTTCAGTGTAGAATTAGAATAGAATAACAGAGTTGGAAGGGACCTTGGAGGTCCTCTAGTCCAACCCCCTGCTTAGGCAGGAAATCCTACCCCATTTCAGACGAATGGTTATCCAAACTCTTCTTAAAAACTTCCAATGTTGGAACATTCACAATTTCTGGAGGCTAGTTGTTCCACTGATTAATTGTTCTAACTGTCAGGAAATTTCTCTTTAATTCTAGGTTGCTTCTCTCCTTGATTAGTTTCCACCCATTGCTTCTTGTCCTGCCCTCAGGTGCTTTGGAGAATACCTTGACTTCTTTGTGGCATCCCCTGAGATATTGGAACACTGCTATCACATCTCCCCTGGTCCTTCTTTTTATTAGACTATAGACATACCCAGTTCCAGCAACCCTTCTTTATATGTTTTAGCGTCCAGTCCCTATTAAATTCAGTGTAGAGAAAAGTAAGATTTTACACTTAGTCAACAAAAACCAAATGTACAGGTACAGATTAAATGAAATAACAGTAACTATGAGAGGGATCTTGGAGTCTTAGTGGGCTTCACAATTCCTAATGTTTTCTGGCCATTTATATTATCAAACAAAACCATCAGCATATGCTGAGGAGTCACCTCACCCCAATGGGATTAGCCCACTCCACCTGCACCAATAGAAGAGGATCTATTCTGCTAAATTCCGATGGGTGGGGCCAAGAAGAAGCGCCTTTTCCATGGTGGCTCCATTCCTGTAGAACACAAGGTGACAATTAGTCTCACCCTTTTGTAAGGTGACCAACCGCCCTCCTTTAGGGAGGACAGTCCTCCTTTTGTAAGTGCTGTCCTCTCTCAAAAAGTGTCCCCCTACATGTCCTCCTTTTTGATATTTGTAAATCTCCGTATTTGATCGATGCCGATCTGATCCATTTTGTGTGATGTGATGTATTTGTATTTGACATGACGATTCGTCAAGGCTCGGTACAGCGCAGTGAGACGCGATTATGAGACCCATGCGCTCCACACAGCAGAATTGTTTTGAGAGAGTGTGCCTTGCGCAAGAGTTCACCGTGTGCAAGAGTGTGCCGTGTGCAAGTGGCTTTGTTTTTTTTTTTTCTTCAATTTATTTGTGTCCTCCTCCTCATTGTAAAAAAGTTGGTCACCTTACCTTTTGGCCTTTTGGAAAGGTATTAAAACTTGGCATTGCTAGTTGGTTTGGGGTCCCAAGGGGGACACACACTGCTGGAGTGACTGATAGGGTAATAAGACCTCATCCCCACCCTAAAGCACAAATCTTACTAGATATCTGGTTAATTGTTGTCACTGTCAGGAAATTTCTTCTTAGTTCTGGGTTGCTTCTCTCCTTGATTTTCCATCCATTGTTTCTTGTCTTGCCTTCTGGTGCTTTGGAAAATAGGTTGATTCTCTCTTCTTTGTTGTAACTCCTTAGATATTGGAACACTATCATGTCCTCCCTAGTCCTTCTTTTCATTAGACTAGACAAACCCAATTCTTGCAACTGTTTTTCATATGTTTTAGCCTCTAGCCTCCTCATCAATTTTGTTGCTCTTCTCTGCTCTGTTTCCAGAGTCTCTACATCTTTTTTTTATAATATGATGACCAACATTGGATGCAGTATTCTAAGTGTAGCCTTACTAAGGCTTTATAAAGTGATACTAATACTTCATGTGATCTTGAGTCTATCCCTCTGTTAATGCAATTTAGGATTGTGTTGGCTCTTTTGGCTGCTGCTGCACACTGCTGGATCATATTTAAGTGATTGTCCACTAGGAATCCCAAGACTATCTATCTAAAAATTGTTGGTATGCTCAGGTTGTTTCAGTGTTTTGATTGGATTTGGAAGATATCTTGAGAAAGCAGAGATTAAACACATATTCCAAATGAGCAAAATGCTTCTGACTGAGATCTGCACAATGCAAACATCTGTATTAAATGTATGATGAACTGTGGTAGCACAGTGGTTAGAGTACAGTACTACAGGCTACTTCTGATGACTGCTGGTTGCCTGAAATTTGACAGTTCAAATCTCACCAGGCTCAAGGTTGATTCAGCCTTCCATCCTTCCGAGGTGGGTAAAATGAGGACCCAGATTATTGGAGGCAATAGGCTGACTCTGTAAACTTCTTAGAGAGGGCTGTAAAAGCACTGTAAAGTGGTATGTAAGTGTAGGTGCTATTGCTATTGCTCGTCCAAAGTGATGGAGACTCATTAAAATAAGACACCATCCAGCAGTCTTTGTGTTAATCCTGGGAAGGCGAATGTTAGACTATTTCTATAATGTGTGTCCTTTTCTTTTTTCTGGTCTTCTTATTTTTGTTTTTGATTTGTGTCTGACTGATAGTTTCAGGAATCCTTTTCAAATCTTCATCCTGTCTTGTCTCTTAATTATTTTCTTTTTTTAAAAAAAAATTGATAGGTGAAAATAGTTATTGGGAGTGGATGTTCAGGTCAGCCTCCTATAATGGAATTCAGTGTAGTACAGAAGCTGGGAAGATTAAGAGTCACTGTCCTTCATTCTCCTTAATACCTGCTAACATCTGTTGCCCACAAAGCTATCTAGTTCTTTTTTCAGGTGCTCTTTTCTCTCCCTAAACAATTCAAGTGACACTTTGATTTTTTTGAGCCATTTTGACTCAGCCATTGATTTGCATTCCCATACTGTCTTTTCAGCCTAGCAGAATTCAATCATACCTTTTATGTTTAAAAGGACCTATCTCCCATGTTCCTTTTTATTGTATTTTCCTTGCCTGAAAAATACTGAATAGTGCTGATTGAATATCGAGTATTTTATTTGAATGAAAAGAAAAAGAGAAGGTCTAAGTGATCTGTTTTGGAATTGCTGTCCTTAAACCAACCAAGACATTTTTTCCTCTCATGTGGGAATTCAAGATGGAATTTGTATTGACATATTCAGCCCAATGTTTGAGTGGTGTCTGGTGGCCTAGAAGTGGAGCTCTCACCACACCATCAGCTGTGAGTTTGATCCTAGGTAGAGGCAGATATTTCTCTCTCTGGGCACAATGAGAATGTATCTGCTGAACAAAACTCTGCATTGGTGACAGGAAGGGCATCCGGCCAGTAAACACTTAGCTCCATTCAACTGCCCAGACTCCATCCCACAAGGTATTATGGGGTTGTTAAAAAAGGTGATGATATCCAGCCCAATACTTCTAATGATCAGACATCGACAGATATTGGCTTAGTAACCATATGTTAGTTGCATAGTTGTATAGTTTTGAAGAAATTTTTTTGAGGGAAAATATAATTTTCAAATATTCAGTGTGCAGTCTCAATTTCTATGATGATGATGATGAAGAAGAAGAAGATGATGATATACACCATATTATTAAGAGTTTCATTTATCAACTCAAAAATAAATGTTAAAAGCATCCCCAAAGGATCTCATATTGAAAAATCCTTTTCCATAAAAGCAATTGTCATCCCCCAAACCCTAAAGAGGTGGATCTATTATGAGACATTGTGACTTCTTCTTCAATCTTCTGCCCCAAAGAAAAATCTATATAATCATGTTTCTCCAATACTTTGGTCACCTGTCTAAGACATATGGTAATATTCCCTATAGGAATTGCTACATATTACTAAAATTACAAGACTTCATTTATAATTATCTGTAGTAGGATTATAGGGAAAGTGTGTGCACCTATGCATTACTCGTCTACACAGAAGTAAATGTCATTGAGTAAAATGTCATTGAGTAAAATGAAATCTTCTCCCATAAGGTACACAAGGTCCAATGAGAAAAACATTCTCTAAAAACCTACAATATATTATTACCTGAAAATCACTGTTCATTTAACAAACTTGCCCTTCTGCATCATCATCATCATCAATCATCATACCTTTGGATTAAGATGATGGCATTCAGCATGTCCTACTCATACTTCAAGAAAACCTTAGCAAATTGGAAATGAAGTGTTTAATAACCCAGGAGATTGACTCCTTCCACAGGTAGTGTGATCAGAAGTTGATTAGAAAGATTAAATTGACAAATAAGGATGCCTGTGAAATCTACTAGACTACAGGAATGGGGGGATGAAAAGAGTAGGAAAATGCTGTTCCCCAAATGGTACAGAGGTCCATTTCATGACTCATCATGAAATTGAAACCTTTATGATTTATGTAGACCAGCAACTGAACTGTTGACTCTGTGTGCTGTTTCAATAGCAGATATGAAGAATCAGAGGTTAGAGTCACTTAGTGTAGAACAGGGGTTCCAATCCCCAGTCTATGGACTGGCACCAGGCCATGGCATGCTAGCAACCAGGTGCTGGAAGAAATATCCATCTGATTCAGTTCCAAGTGGGGATAAAGACACTGGAAACGTGGAGGCTGATTGGAAAGATGGTTTATTGGTGAACAGGACCACATGGATTTTAGGTCCTGGGTAGTTGACTACATGGAGTGGATTGTGAGAGTTATTTATACCTTCTCTTGGGCCTTGCCCCTGAGCTTCCTGTTCCTGCGGCAAGGACATGTATTCTATCGGTTGTTGCCAGGGGTGACTGCTAACTTTGTAAGCTGTCTGAGTCCCAAGCTTGGTTGAAGTTTGTTGGTTGATGCAATGAAGGGCTTTGTTGTGCAGTTTCTATTGTGCCTGAATGGCCTTGCCCTGAAGAATAATCCCATCATCCTGGAGCTGAAGGTCTTTTGTTTTATGGATAGGCTAGCCCAGTCCTTCTCAATGGGCACCAAATGTATGCTGGGGCAGGGAGCTGAAGCTCTGAGTTTCTGTCTTTAGAAAATACAATATTCTGCCTTTTTTAAATATTTCCCAAAACATTTCATTCTTCTAGGAGATGAGTGAGTGCTAACTTTCTACACAGGCCACACAAACAAGTGAATCCCCATCTTCAGGATGCAGACAGCATGAAAAAGCCACACCCCCTCTGATCCACAGAAAACCCTTTCTCCATGGAACCAGTCCCTGGTGCCCAAAATGTTGGAGACCACTGGTGTAGAACACAGAACACAGAGTAATAGAGTTGGAAGGGTCCTCAAGCAGGAGAGCTATACTATTCCAGGCAAGTGGTTGTCTAGTCTCTTCTTGGAAAGTTCCAGTAATGGAGCACCCAAAAAGCACCCACCATTTCCAGATGCAAGCCATTCCACTGATTAATTGTTCTCACTGTTAGGAAATTTCTCCTTAGTTCTAGGATGTATCTCTGTTTAATTATCTTCTACCCATTACTTCCTGTCCTTATCTCAGGCGCTTTGGAGATTAGGTCAATCCCTTCTTCTTTATAACAGCCCCTCAAGTATTGGAAGATTAAGATGGGTGGTGTCTAAATTTGATAAGTAAACAAATAAAAGTTCTTTTAAATGATTGTAGAGCTGCACGCTAAAGATGGGAGGGTTGCATCGTGTCTGCGATGAGGTGGAAATCAGGAAAGGCAAGATGGCAGTCAAGGCAATGTGAACAAATCCCTGTCTCTTTTGTACTTGTGTCTATGTACTTTATTTATTTATTATGATTTTTATGCCACCCATCTCACTCTTGCAGCACCTAGGCAGAATAAGATCCATTGAATTAAAAAATGACTATTTGATGTGCACATTATTGAAATGTATAGCTAATATAAGCAAACTTTGATGATTGAGGTGAAAAACTCAAAATGGTGGATGTGACCTTGCAAGGAAAGTCCTGCCCCTTTTATTTATTATTTATTTGTCAATAGCTTACAAGATAATAAACATAAGTATAAATACAGGAAATGGGTACGAATATTTGGGGACAATAGGGCAGGGACTGTAGGCCCGATTGTGTGCTTATGCACTTTAAGGTGTGTCATTACCACCATTTTGATTAGAATGAACTTTCCACTTGCAAAGGTTTCCAAACCCCAACCCTGCAATGAAACTCTTGCTGTTGTTTTGATCATATATTTATTTTTTCTGGCTGCAAACCTCTTTTTCCCTGTAAATATGTTTGTGTTTTTTGGTCTCCCCCTTGGCAACTGATAGCAAACATGTTTATTTGTATAGTCTGATCTCATTATAGCGGTTCTGTGTGAATGAAGGCTGAGAATCAGAAGTTTGCAACTATATCAGACTCTTTTCTTTCCTCTTTCCTCTACCAAAAAATACTAAACAAGGTTATTCAAGAGCTGATCATCATATAGTCATCTTCTTTGTCCCAGATTTCTGTCTTTTCTTCATAATTCAACACCATCCAATTTTCAATATTTCATTTTTTTCTATAGTCCTCTCACCTCAAGCCACTTGCTTTCTTGCTCATTTATATTTTTCAATAATAATAAATACATCTTGTTTTTCCCTCCCATTTGTTGAGAACCAAATTGTGAGTTAGCATAATGTCAGCAGGAGTTCTTGAATTAATCAGAAATGTAGAAAATATACTGTATATACTCGAGTATAAGCCTAGTTTTTCAGCCCATTTTTGTGCTGAAAAATCCCCTCGGCTTATACTCGAGTCAGATCCCTCTGAAAAAAAATGGTGTGGAGTCGCGGCCTCCGGTGGCAGCGACTCCCAACAACCCTAACCGGGAAGGGAAGGCAAAAGCGCTTTGCCTTTCCCTTCCCGAGCAGCGGGACTGGGGCCGCGCGGCGGTAGTGACTCCTGACTCAGGGGCCTCCGAGGGAGGGGAAGAGAGTGACTCCTGCCTCCCGCTGTCATCATCATTTTCTCTTTTGGGTTAGTGAATCAATTAAACCTTTCATGATAGTGAGATCGTTTCCCAAATTAATTATTTTTATTTTTGAAATTTACCAGTAGCTGCTGCATTTCCCACCCTCGGCTTATACTCGAGTCAATAAGTTTTCCCAGTTTTTTTGTGTAAAATTAGGTGCCTCGGCTTATATTCGGGTCGACTTATACTCGAGTATATACGGTACATTGAACTTAATGGTGAAAGAAACCAACAAGTACCGAGAGAGAGTAAGAGTAAGGTTTTACTCCATAGCTTTCTTTTCATTCTTGAGTTCGTATGAAAGATTTCGTGTCAGGATCTCCATCCTTGGCCTGGCACCATGCACCATGCTCGGTTCGTGCTATCAAAGAGGAAGGGAGAGGGGAGGCATTTAGGGTAATTTACGTCTGTGTATCAAATGGTAAGAATTGGGGAGGGGAAATGACAACAGAAGAATACCAGATCACCCAGCTGGCTTGTGCCAAGGTCTTCAAGGCTGTTTGTCCTGAGGATGGAATGTTACCAGCTTCACACCTCAGAGTTTCTCAAAACATCTTAGTGGCATCACATTGGCTGGCTGGAGGAACTGGTCATGGGGAAGAGGGATTGGGAATTGGAAAGAATACCTTTGTTTTTGGCACAGGAACACCAGATTCCGCCTGACTTGCTTGCAACCAGTTTCTTTCAGTAAATGGTTTTTTTGCTTCAATTAAATGGATTCACAAGTCTTACTCGCCTGAGGGAGCAAACTGGGGCAGGCCTGACACTTTGATTCAGGTGGCTTGAAAGTGTGTTGCAAAAATCCCACAATCCTCAGTCACAGGTTTTTCAAGAGCAGTGATTCAATTTCCCAAACAAGGAACAGTGAGACAGACAAAAACGCATGTGTGAGTGTGTACACACAGAGACACACACTCATGCACCAAATACCAATCCATTACCCAACCCTTCCCAAAATATAAATCTGTGCTGCCACTTACAAAGATGTTTATTCTTCCAATAAAGCTTTTTTTTAATGTACCAGTTGAACTGTATTAAATGTGAAATAAATAAATCTCAAGGAAAGAAATTAAATTACACTGAGTTAAGACTTGCATCTTGTAATTAAAAGGAAGCTGAATTAATGAAAGTCCTAAATATAAATTAACATGTCTGTTTCCATTTTACACTCTCTTTTTTTGAGATGGGAAAAAATATGCATATGTTTGAGAAAGAGGGAGAACTTTACTTGTTTATTTGTCATGGTGCCCCATTAAAAATATATTTAAAACCTATGTTATTTAGCAAAGCATCTTGAGTTACAAATTGAATTTGAATAAGGGTGAGAATCCTCAATTTTTTTGTCAAATTCTAGTGTGGATGGAACTGTGGATGGGGTTGTTCAGAAGTAGGTTGTAAGACTATATAGATTGGCACAGACTTGGGGAAAGCCTATAATGCTAGCAAAGATACTTCTGTGATAACAATTCATGTATTGTGCTATATATATTTTTTAGCAGTCAGGGTTGTGTGACTCTTCAAAGAGATGCTTTGAAGCTCTGAACAATGCTTTTTCCCCAAAGTGTTTTAGAAAACAATGTGGTGCTGTTGTTTCAAAGAATTAAAAACAGTGCATATGTTACTTCAGTGTGGTCTTCTCTGGAATTGCTCTACCATCATGCTACAGAATAAGGTTGAAAAGAGATTTCTTGGTTGAATGCTGCAGAGGAGTCGTCTCTCAGATCTGGGTGAAGGATGTCCAGGCTGGGTGGCTTTAGAACATGCTATCAGCAAATCCTCAGCTGATGGGTATCATGGCATAGAACTGACACCAGTAGAAGAGAATATATGTGGCTCAGGGTTGAACTGTGGAGGCCTTCCGAGCTTTGCTATTTGCCTGCAGACATTTCATTATCCAACTAAGCAACATTATCAGTCTTCTTGCTGTTCTTTGGGTTATTTCACACATATGGCAGGGTTGCAAATTTGTATTTTGTCCACAACTTGGTCCAATCTGCAGCATTGGCAGGGAATAACCCTACAGTTCACCTGTCTTCATGCAGGCAGTCCATCCATCACTTTTTTGGTTGTCAACTCTAATGTAATATTATCGGTGCCTGAACGAATCTTCCAGCTTGCTCAGTAACCATCAACTGTTTATGCTAGCCAAAGTTCCTGAACTGCAATATAGATTAAGCTCATAGATATATTGTCCAAGTCACTTTGTGAGTGGTGCAATGGCCTTGTGCTGGAGTTCTCACCTCAAGATCAGGAGGCTGTGTGTTTGATCCTAGGTAGCAGAAAATATTTCTCTCTCTGGGCACAATGAGTTATTATCTGCTGTGAACTCTGCATTGGTGATAGGAACGGCATCTGGCCAGTAAACACTCAGCTCCATTCAGTTGCCCCAACTCCATTCCGGTGTAAGGGATTATGGGGTAATTAAAAGACATAGATAGATAGATAGATAGATAGATAGATAGATAGATAGATAGATAGATAGATAGATAGATAGAGACTAATTGGCTTAATCAAAGATACAGATTCTCATAACTTTCTCTGGGTTAGGAGATGAGGGAAAGGTTTCCTAATAAAAGTATGATTTTTTTAGTGGTGATAGCAGCTCTGGTTTGAGTTGTTGTATACAATGATCAGGTGGAGCTAACGTCAGTGTGAATTCTAGCAAATCAAATTAAATCAATAGAGTAACAAGTATTTCAACAAATAAAATCATATTCACATGACAAAAAGAATTGGCAGTCCATTCACAGCTCATTCAAATACTCTGCAGGGAATCATGTTTGCAGTTTAAATAAATTCCTGGATTCATCTCTGCTTCGAAGGATCTAGCTGGTGACAGTAAGCAGAAGATCTCCCTATAGTGACAATAATGCCTCTGAATGTCCTCAGTGACAGCTGCGCTAAATGCCTTATCTGACTTTAGGTGATAGTAGATGGGAGGGAATACTTCATACCAGTCCTTACTTACTAACAATTCTAGACCCAATTTAACATGCAACTAACCTAGAACTTGGCTAGCATCAGTACATATTTTATATCTTAGGAAATTGCAAGCTGCACACAATATTTACACGACTCGGTTTCCCTAAAGTATGCTGGGCATTTTCCTCAATCCCATCTTTCATACATCCATGTGAAACTTCTACATCTGCTCCAGAAGTTTTCTCCTCCCCAACCTTTCAGTAGAGTTTGTATTGTGCTCTATATGGGCAAGAGGAGGATGTGAGTTGCACCCACTCAGGTCTAACAAGCTTGGATGCAACTTACTGCTTTCCTTATGAATGGTCAGTTCTTGGGGTGTTGATGCACAATCCTTGTCCTTGACTCTAACAAGAGCTAGAGTCCTTGATTCTAAGAGCTAAGGAGGAAGGCTTTCCTCTGCCACAGCTTTAGGTTCCTTTCTTTCATAGGAAAGCAAATCCTAAAAACTCATTCAGTCTATGTGATAGAAAAGGGTCCTTGTCATTTATTGGGGTAAAAAATCATGAATGTTCACAAATATGATCAAGACCATACAGTAGCACATCAAAATTTACTTCTAGATTGAAACATTATATTGGCCTTCAGTAGGTGACAACACAGTTTTCCTATCAAACAACTACAGGGTTGGAAAGTCATAGAATGAAAGACCCATGGATTCCTGGGTCTGGAGAAAATGAAGGAAAATATGTCCTTCCCAATTCCACCAAGTTTAAAAAGCCAACTAGATGAATAACTGATTCTTACTTCAACATTCCTTGAGTAGATCTTTTTGGAATTAATGCATCTGTAATTCCCTTCCCCTCATTCTCCTAACTATTTAATGTCCTTTTTAGTCTCTAGTTTCTAGCTTGGAGCCTTTACCACTCTATAGTTTTAGTTTGCTATATGTGAGCATGCAAATAATGCTGTCAAGAGAGGAAGTAAAGTAAAAGTAAAATATCTTTCTCTGATTTGCTTTATGTTTTTTTTAATTAAATTGTAGTACTTGAACTATATAACGCTTCCTTTTTTTCAACATTTTTATTAAGTTATAAAGTATTATAAAATGCTAAATGCAAAAGTAAATAAAAGAGCAGTGGGGGGAGGGGAAAGGGGGGAAAAGTGAGGAAAGGTAGGGAAAAGAAAAAAGAAGCATTGACTTCCAACTCTCTCTTTTGAATAAGGCATTAGTATCAAATCACAGCATTTTGTTTTTCCATAATAATATGAACAAGTCATTTCTATAAAGAGCTATCAATCTAATATATAAAACCCAAAGTCAAAGTTACATTTTTTTTGCACATCAATCACAAAATTCAGAAGGAATTTCCATGTAGAGACAAAAGTACATATGTTCTTTTCTTTAATCAGAGTAGTCAGTTTTGCCATTTCAGCCAACTCCATCATCTTCTGTAACCATTCTTCTCCATGGTAGGCATCGAAGTGTCGTTCCATTTTTGCGCATACAATAGACTTGCTGTTGTCAACATTTATAGTAACAAAGTTCAAAATTTATCAATATACCTCTTCTTGCCCCCATCCCCAAGCAGTTCTGTGGTCCACATTCATGCTTGGACCCAGAAGGAAAAGCAAATGGATAAATAACATGGCAAAGAGGAGGGGAAAATGTACTCATCTTGCATTCAAAATCTGATGCTAGGTTAATTAAGTGTATTCCCATGGTGATGGTCTTCCTATCTTTGTATGGGGCTTAAAGAGAGATGAAGTACATTCAGGAGTTTATGAAACTCAGCAGTTCAACTTGACCCACTGTAAATTTGAAATTTCACTCCTGCACAGGGGGAACAAGTATAAATCTGTGCTGCCACTTACAAAGATGTTTATTCTTCCAATAAAGCTTTTTTTAATGTACCAGTTGAACTGTATTAAATGTGAAATAAATAAATCTCAAGGAAAGAAATTAAATTACACTGAGTTAAGACTTGCATCTTGTAATTAAAAGGAAGCTGAATTCACGAAAGTCCTAAATATAAATTAACATGTCTGTTTCCATTTTACACTCTCTTTTTTTGAGATGGGAAAAATATGCATATGTTTGAGAAAGAGGGAGAACTTTACTTGTTTATTTGTCATGGTGCCCCATTAAAAATATATTTAAAACCTATGTTATTTAGCAAAGCATCTTGAGTTACAAATTGAATTTGAATAAGGGTGAGAATCCTCAATTTTTTTTGTCAAATTCTAGTGTGGATGGAACTGTGAATGGGGTTGTTCAGAAGTAGGTTGTAACACTATATAGATTGGCACAGACTTGGGGAAAGCCTATAATGCTAGCAAAGATACTTCTGTGATAACAATTCATGTATTGTGCTATATATTTTTTTTAGCAGTCAGGGTTGTGTGACTCTTCAAAGAGATGCTTTGAAGCTCTGAACAATGCTTTTTCCCCAAAGTGTTTTAGAAAACAATGTGGTGCTGTTGTTTCAAAGAATTAAAAACAGTGCGTATGTTACTTCAGTGTGGTCTTCTCTGGAATTGCTCTACCATCATGCTACAGAATAAGGTTGAAAAGAGATTTCTTGGTTGAATGCTGCAGAGGAGTCGTCTCTCAGATCTGGGTGAAGGATGTCCAGGCTGGGTGGCTTTAGAACATGCTATCAGAAAATCCTCAGCTGATGGGTATCATGGCATAGAACTGACACCAGTAGAAGAGAATATATGTGGCTCAGGGTTGAACTGTGGAGGCCTTCCGAGCTTTGCTATTTGCCTGCAGACATTTCATTATCCAACTAGGCAACATTATCAGTCTTCTTGCTGTTCTTTGGGTTATTTCACACATATGGCAGAGTTGCAAATTTGTATTTTGTCCACAACTTGGTCCAATCTGCAGCATTAGCAGGGAATAACCCTACAGTTCACCTGTCTTCATGCAGGCAGTCCATCCATCACTTTTTTGGTCGTCAACTCTAATGTAACATTATCGGTGCCTGAACGAATCTTCCAGCTTGCTCAGTAACCATCAACTGTTTATGCTAGCCAAAGTTCCTGAACTGCAATATAGATTAAGCTCATAGATATATTGTCCAAGTCACTTTGTGAGTGGTGCAATGGCCTTGTGCTGGAGTTCTCACCTCAAGATCAGGAGGCTGTGTGTTTGATCCTAGGTAGCAGAAAATATTTCTCTCTCTGGGCACAATGAGTTATTATCTGCTGTGAACTCTGCATTGGTGATAGGAACGGCATCTGGCCAGTAAACACTCAGCTCCATTCAGTTGCCCCAACTCCATTCTGGTGTAAGGGATTATGGGGTAATTAAAAGACATAGATAGATAGATAGATAGATAGATAGATAGATAGATAGATGGATAGATAGATAGATAAAGACTAATTGGCTTAATCAAAGATACAGATTCTCATAACTTTCTCTGGGTTAGGAGATGAGGGAAAGGTTTCCTAATAAAAGTATGATTTTTTTAGTGGTCATAGCAGCTCTGGTTTGAGTTGTTGTATACAATGATCAGGTGGAGCTAACGTCAGTGTGAATTCTAGCAAATCAAATTAAATCAATAGAGTAACAAGTATTTCAACAAATAAAATCATATTCACATGACAAAAAGAATTGGCAGTCCATTCACAGCTCATTCAAATACTCTGCAGGGAATCATGTTTGCAGTTTAAATAAATTCCTGGATTCATCTCTGCTTCGAAGGATCTAGCTGGTGACACTAAGCAGAAGATCTCCCTATAGTGACAATAATGCCTCTGAATGTCCTCAGTGACAGCTGCGCTAAATGCCTTATCTGACTTTAGGTGATAGTAGATGGGAGGGAATACTTCATACCAGTCCTTACTTACTAACAATTCTAGACCCAATTTAACATGCAACTAACCTAGAACTTGGCTAGCATCAGTACATATTTTATATCTTAGGAAATTGCAAGCTGCACACAATATTTACACGACTCGGTTTCCCTAAAGTATGCTGGGCATTTTCCTCAATCCCATCTTTTATACATCCATGTGAAACTTCTACATCTGCTCCATAAGTTTTCTCCTCCCCAACCTTTCAGTAGAGTTTGTATTGTGCTCTATATGGGCAAGAGGAGGATGTGAGTTGCACCCACTCAGGTCTAACAAGCTTGGATGCAACTTACTGCTTTCCTTATGAATGGTCAGTTCTTGGGGTGTTGATGCACAATCCTTGTCCTTGACTCTAACAGGAGCTAGAATCCTTGATTCTAAGAGCTAAGGAGGAAGGCTTTCCTCTGCCACAGCTTTAGGTTCCTTTCTTTCCTAGCAAAGCAAATCCTAAAAACTCATTCAGTCTATGTGATAGAAAAGGGTCCTTGTCATTTATTGGGGTAAAAAATCATGAATGTTCACAAATATGATCAAGACCATACAGTAGCACATCAAAATTTACTTCTAGATTGAAACATTATATTGGCCTTCAATAGGTGACAACACAGTTTTCCTATCAAACAACTACAGGGTTGGAAAGTCATAGAATGAAAGACCCATGGATTCCTGGGTCTGGAGAAAATGAAGGAAAATATGTCCTTCCCAATTCCACCAAGTTTAAAAAGCCAACTAGATGAATAACTGATTCTTACTTCAACATTCCTTGAGTAGATCTTTTGGGAATTAATGCATCTGTAATTCCCTTCCCCTCATTCTCCTAACTATTTAATGTCCTTTTTAGTCTCTAGTTTCTAGCTTGGAGCCTTTACCACTCTATAGTTTTAGTTTGCTATATGTGAGCATGCAAATAATGCTGTCAAGAGAGGAAGTAAAGTAAAAGTAAAATATCTTTCTCTGATTTGCTTTATGTTTTTTTTTAATTAAATTGTAGTACTTGAACTATATAACGCTTCCTTTTTTCAACATTTTTATTAAGTTATAAAGTATTATAAAATGCTAAATGCAAAAGTAAATAAAAGAGCAGTGGGGGGGAGGGGAAAGGGGGAAAAAGTGAGGAAAGGTAGGGAAAAGAAAAAAAAAGCATTGACTTCCAACTCTCTCTTTTGAATAAGGCATTAGTATCAAATCACAGCATTTTGTTGTTCCATAATAATATGAACAAGTCATTTCTATAAAGAGCTATCAATCTAATATATAAAACCCAAAGTCAAAGTTACATTTTTTTTCCACATCAATCACAAAATTCAGAAGCAATTTCCATGTAGAGACAAAAGTACATATGTTCTTTTCTTTAATCAGAGTAGTCAGTTTTGCCATTTCAGCCAACTCCATCATCTTCTGTAACCATTCTTCTCCATGGTAGGCATCGAAGTGTCGTTCCATTTTTGCGCATACAATAGACTTGCTGTTGTCAACATTTATAGTAACAAAGTTCAAAATTTATCAATATACCTCTTCTTGCCCCCACCCCCAAGCAGTTCTGTGGTCCACATTCATGCTTGGACCCAGAAGGAAAAGCAAATGGATAATTAACATGGCAAAGAGGAGGGGAAAACGTACTCATCTTGCATTCAAAATCTGATGCTAGGTTAATTAAGTGTATTCCCATGGTGATGGTCTTCCTATCTTTGTATGGGGCTTAAAGAGAGATGAAGTACATTCAGGAGTTTATGAAACTCAGCAGTTCATCTTGACCCACTGTAAATTTGAAATTTCGCTCCTGCACAGGGGGAACAAGTTCAAATGAACCAGGCAGCTTTGGTATGTCAAGACTCATTGTTGTGTTCTTAAACCTATAACCAGGGGTGGGATTTAGCCAGTACAGACTGGTTTGGGCAAACTGGTAGTTCCAGCGATGAGTTGGCCCTGCCCACCCGCCCTGCGCTAGTCTGTCCTATATTTCCTTTGTTTGAAGCCCAGCTGATAAGTGTGGCAGAGTGGATTGCCATGCCTCAGCTGTTTTACTTAGTGTGGCTGCAGTAGAAGGTAAGTTTTAGAGCTGTTTTCAAATGCACCATGTGCGCACATAGTACGTGAAGCGTGCACTCACCGAACCAGTTGTTACACCGGCTGAAACCCACCATTGCCCATAACTGTAATGGCGAACCTATGACAGGCGTGCCACAGGTGGCATGCAGAGCCATTTGTGCCTGCACGCGAGCCGCAAGCAAACTTACCTCACTATGCATGCGCGTGCCTCACAGCTGATCCCAGAGGCTTGAGGAAAGCCTTTGCAGGCCGAAAAATAAGCCTGCTTCATCACTTCCTGTATTTCCGGAAATACTGGAAATGACGAAATGGGCCCATTTTTTTGGCCAGCAAAAACTGCAGAAGTTTTCCTCAAGCCTCTGGGAGGCCGAAAAAGGCCTCAAACGGGCCAAAAATCAATTGGGAGGCACAGTGCAGGTTAGGGGGTGGGGGGCGGGGAGGATTGCGCACACATGTGCAGCGGGCGTGGGTGGGTGTGCACATTGTCTTCTGGGGGCTGGCACGCAAGCGCACATGCACAATTTTATGCACAGGAGCCCAAAAAGGTTAGCCACCACTGGCCTATAATATTTATCTCCCTGTCTCCTTTTTCCTCGCTGCCCCCATCTCTCCTTTCCCTACTGCAAATTATAGCGACATTTGTGTATCTCAGATACACAAGTTCACTGAGCTGGAAACAACACATTCGCACAACACTCTCAGATCAATCTGAAAACAGGGTTAGAAGAAAACCACCCATCGCTACGCAATAATCATTTCTTTCTCTTTTTAGAAAAGACATAGAAATGTGTGTGTGCGTGGGGGTGGGGGTGGCAGTGGAAATCAATATTATTCAATCGATATTGGAACATGGGTCTGTTTTGGCTTTAGTCTGTTGGATGAAGTGATTACCAAGGATTTAAGAAAAAAAAAATGCTGAACACAATTCCTTGCCCCTCCCACGAAATGAGCTAGGATTAATTTGTTTGTTTGTTTGTTTATTTGTGATAAATCTTACCTCAAAAGTCATTCATTTTTCTCATTTTCTATTTTTCTCCACATAGATACATGCAGTAATCAAGGGGGGCTTTATATTTTCAATAACAAAATCAATTCATTGTTATTTTGGCAAGGAATGTTCTACCAAATCCTTTACAAGCAAATGCTTAGCAAATGCTGACATTTCACATTTCATGGTTGTCTTCTGTGGTGTTAAGGTAAAGCAGGACAGCCAAACAGGAATGCATAGAGCATTGGTCCAAAGAGCTATATAAGCTTCTAAAGCGTATGTCACTGTAATGAGAACTTTAACTCAATTAAAAAAAAAAAAATTGTTATTGTTATTCAATATGGACTGAATTCTGATTGGGGAATTCTGCCCTATTTCCTCATTTATGGCCTCATAAAGGACACCCCAGATATGCAATGGCTCAGTGGTGAAAGACACTGAGCTGACAGCTTGAGTTCGAGAACTGAGTATTGTGCAATGGAGTGAGATCCCATTCAGTGGTGGGATTCAATTTTTTTTTTACTACTGTTTCTGTGGGCGTGGCTTGGTGGGTGTGGCTTAGTAGATGTGGCAGGGGAAGGATACTGTAAAATCTCCAGGGGGAAGGTTAATGCAAAATTCCCATTTCCTCCTCACCCCACTAACCTGCTTTCCAGCTCCGTTCTCCTGTTCAGGGCAACAAAAGAAGAGCCAGCCAATCAGCTGGGACTCAGGAGATGGGGGTGGGGCCAGTCAGAGGTGGCATTTGCCGGTTCTCCAAACTACTCAAAATTTCCACTGCTGGTTCTCCAGAATTGGTAAGAACCTGCTGAATACCACCTCTGAGCACCGTGCCGTGTGGTTGAACATGACTGGACAGCGAAGTCTTCAGCTTTAGAGCTCACCAACCCAGCTTTGTCATGTGCAAAGCTTCTATTCAACTAATAAAAACTTGTTTTTGCCAAACATTTCTGAGTGAAGGTTTTTTTCCTCTGCTGAAATGAGGAACATGAGTGAATATTGGATGATTTGCAAAGCAGGGCAGGAAACCAAGCTCAGGTTTGGAATTACAACAGCTTGGGATGAAAATTGCTTGCATGGCTTCCCTTCTTCATGCGTTACTCTGTCATGAATTCTTATTGTTCATCTCTGAAAACACGGCAGAGTTTACCATGTTCTGATATTCCTGTGTGAACAAGAAAAGGTTTCCTGAGGATTTTGAAGGGATCAGTGAAATACTCAATGCCCAATACTTTCAGAATAAAAATCAGAAATATTTCTTATAAGGAAGGACCTTAGAGTCTGGGTCATTTCAACATGGAACAAAGACAGATAAGGAGCAGCATGCAAAATGCCCAGAAAAATATGGAAATAATGGAAAGAGATAAGAATTCTCTTTCTCTCACAATGCTGGAAGTTGAGCTCATCCATTAAACGTAAGTACAGGGAGTTTTATATTCATAAGCAGATCTACCCAGACCAAGGAGATAGAATTAAATATACAGCGGATACATGTTCCTACATGAGATAAAAAGAGAGATGCAGTCACGCTTACCAGTTACTAGCAAGAGCTTAAAAACCTTCATAATAATAAATTAGAAGGACTGAAAGGGGCCCTAAAAATCCCCCAGATCAACTCTGCTGGAGGCAACCATTATTATAACATCTTCATCTAAGCCTAACCCAAGCTCTAGTTAAATATTTTCAGGGGAGAACAAATTTCTAAAACTCATCATCTGATACCTGATCTATTTTCCCATTCCATTAGCCCTTTCCTCGGCTTCTAAGATCTGCCTTTAACTACAAATGTAAATGCAAAGATAGTCACAGTTAAATAATTAATACAGTTTCTAATGGCATTCCATACTGTCCTACAGTCAGTGGCAAATATCAGTTTTTCCACCTCAGCGTGTGACATTGATATTAAAACTTAACCTTGAGGGGTTTTATTCCCCATCGTTTCCTAATTCTTATCTCAAAGGTGGCACTGCAGAAACTGTGATACATGAACTGAAGCTTTTATTTATCCTGATAAATACTGAATTGTGTTAGTCCTTTTCCCTCATAGTTGAAGATGTTTGGGACATTGTGGGAAGTCTGGGAAACTTTTAGTTTCAAGAGGATGTCAGCGTTCTAGCAAACCTTCATTCCAATCAGTAACTCCGAGACAAGCATAATCTCAAAAGTACCTTTATTACAATAGCACCTGGCACATCTGTGGAATCTCAAAACTAAAAATTTCCTGGACTTCCCACAATGTCCCAAACTACGATCCATTCCCTTTCCCCCCATCGTCACATCACATGGACCAATCACGATCTGTCCCAGTGTAAGATCCTTTTTGTCTGCTGCGCCACACTTAATGACCTTGAACTAAGAAAATTTTATTTTGTCTACTTAGAACTACTCAATTGAAATCACCCCTCAGTTGAAATCACCCCCCACTTTCTCAGGCTATGTGGCAGTGTGGAATATGGCTTCCAAAACTGATAATGTCATTTCCTTTCTTGGCTATTTTCTCGCATGTAGTTGAGGTTTTCCAGAAGGAGGATCTTGATTATGTTTAGAAATTACTGTTGGACTGGATGACGCACCAGGGTTAGCATGGAAGAGGAAACCCAAGATCTGGATGACGTTGGAATCTCATCCAGACAAAACCATACCGTGTGACTCTGTTGCTAAAATGGTTGAAGAAACATTGTTTGTAATGCCAACAGATGTAAATACGTTTGTGCTGTGTTCAGGCAGATAAGAACATTTGAGTTGTGAGCTGTCAGTTCTTTTGCTGTTTTGGAAGGAAAATGAAATATCTGGTTACTGTACCTAGATAAAATTGGATGTGGCTTATCCTTATTTTATTGAACGAGGGAAACATGGCGTTACGGAATTCCAGCATAGCCTGAAATATATTAGTGAAATGATTCAGAGATTAGGGAAAGTCTTTTAATGCAAAGGATGAATTTGTCACCCACACCCCCGGCTTTATGGAATTCTTCACGTCGGTGAGGGTTAAGTACATGATCTACCTAGCTGTTCTTCTTCCAGGACAGAGGCGGGTGAACATCTGTTCACTTTGTATTTACAATATATTGGCTCTATTGGAGAATTGAGTTACGTACAGCATCTGCTATACAGAATGTTATTCGCTTCCAGTTGATAACAATGCAAAATACATTTTGGAAGAATCAAAAGACTGTTTTGACGATAAGCATTTTCAAACAGTAAATTGCAGCATATGATTGTTCTTCCTGTCTGTCGTCTTTCTAAGGATTACACGGCGACGTCAGGTTGCTACTTTTAAGCCTCAGAGGTTTCTGGCAGAAGTGTTTGCATTTCCTGCCAAAATAGATAATAAAAAGTCATCGATGTTTTCAGGATTATATGCCTGAAGAAAATGCACGCTGCCATGTTCTGCATGTGAAAATGTGATGGTTTTCCTGTTCTCTCATATGCAGTATTGGCTGCTGCTCTGTGATGTACACACAAAAACCATGGCAGTCACATTCCCATAACCTTCTGTGCAGTGGTGGGATTCAATTTTTTGCTCTTCCTGTGGATATCCATGGAAAGCAAATTTGAGGGAACCCAGAAAAAAAAGAATCATTTGTTCTCTCCCTTATCACTATGTTAGGTTGGAAATCCCAGGGGTCAGCCGGAAAGTCCAATTAAACTAATTGATTGCTAATCATATCTATTTACAAGAATCTCCTCAACTGACAGTTATCTGCCTGGGATTAGATAAGGGTCAGTGGAATTCAAGAAGCATCATAGTTAGATTGCTTGTGACTATGTAGGGATTCTAGACTGATCCCTCTTTTAACTCTGCCCCAGGTTCTGCCATTCCTTCTCCTACAGCAGGCCAGTAGTATGCTCAAACAGGGTTACTCTGTGATTGGCTCTGTGTACTGTACTAAGCCATATTTTAATGATTTGTTGAATGAAGTACACATGGGTGGATTCACACTAAACAAAACTATATGTGTATGAGCCCAGCTATTGTGATCCACTGTTCTGTCTTTCAGTCCAATGGAAAATATTGTTAATTATTCTATAATGACAGGTAGAATAAACATTGTGATTTAATATTAATTAAACAATTGCTGGTATGTCACAAGGCCTTTTCCCAATTTCTTCTAGTTGTGCCATTGTTGGTTATTTTGCTAGTTCTAATACTGGGGATAATACAGAACCTGCTGGCAACACGGGGAGGGTATCGAATCATTACTTTCCAGTAAAATAGGTTGGAAGTAGACATCAGGAATCACCATTAATTTGACCGCCATGGTGGCGCACTGGTTAGAATGCAGTATTGCGGGCTACTTCTGCTGATTACCGGCTGCCAGCACTTTGGCAGTTCGGGTCTCACCAATTCAAGGTTGACTCAGCCTTCCATCCTTCTGAAGTCTGTAAAATGAGGACCCAGGTGGTTGGGGGCAATATGCTGACTCTGTAAACTGCTTAGAGAGGGCTGTAAAGCACTGTGGAATAGTATATAAGTTTAAGTGCTATTGCTAAGTGCTATTGCTCTGCCAGTCTGATGGTTGGTAAAGGCTGCAACAGAATTTCTGTGAGTTTCCAGCTCATAGAAATATTACTAAAGGGTATATGGTAGATGCATAAGAGAAGGGCCACCATGCAGGGTGACAGAGAGATAAGACCTGATTCCTAGTAGAGTTCTGTGGGGCAGGAGCTATCACCCGAGGCCTGAATTAGACTTTTCCATCACTGCATGTCAGGCAGAGGTGGTATTCAGCAGATTCTGACCAGTTTTGGAGAACCGGTAGCAGAAATTTTGAGTAGTTCAGAGAACTGACAAATACCACCTCTGACTGGCCCCACCCCCCCTCTACTCTCTGCCTCCCATGTACGAGCTGATCGGCTGCGTCTTCTTTTGTTGCCTTGCACAGGAGAACAGAGCTGGAAAGCAGGTTAGTGGGGTGGGGAGGGAATGGAGATTTTACAGTATCTTTCCCCTGCCACACCCACCAAGCCACACCCACAGAATCAGTAGTAAAAAAATTTGAATCCCACCACTGATGTCAGGGAATGTATGCCCCTGTCATTTGGTGACAGTTGTTTAGCTGTTGCATTTATACCTCTGCAAATACACAGATACAGATTAACAGAGTTGGAAGAGACCTTGTAGGTCATCTACGCCAACCCCCTGCCCAAGCAGACCCTTTTGTTAATGTTAATGTTCTGGCTAGGGAGTACTCAAACAGCAAAGCACAGAACATGGGATCAGATCAACCAATCATCGAACAAGATATGTATCTCCGCACAATATTCAGTTGCACTTTGGGAGATGTTGTGTCAGCCCATCTGCAGCCATCTTCAACCAACACTTACCTATCGATCTCTTCACCGCATAGTTATGGGGCGATGCCTACACACAGTTGTGGGCGACTCTAAATCAAGCTTAAGTATTTCCCCCCCCAAATCACAATGAATGAAAATTATCGAACCTATTGCTCTCAAAACTACAGTCTTGTGTTTTCTACTTCTACTTTAAGCTTAAACCCACTCTTCCAACTTCAGGCTTACACCCAAAAAGAATGTAATTTTTTTATTTATTTCAACTCTGAGATATTGCTACAACTTTATCTCTGGGTAAATAGTGTCTCTCATATTGAAATGAGTTGTCTCAGAGGATATATTTGAGAATTTCTACGCCTGCAGCTGGATAGTTTGTATATATAAATGCTGGGAATAAGTGTGAAAAATGTAAAAGTGCACCACTTAGCTGTAGTGGTTGAGAGGTTGCTTTAGAAACCAGGAGACTGTGAGTTCTAGTACCACTTTAGGCAGGAAAGCCAGCTGGGTGACTTTGGGCCAATCAGCAGGAGACTGCGAGTTCTAATCCTGCCTTTGGCACGAGAGCTGACTGGGTGACTTTGGGCAACTCACACTTTCAGACCACCCTACTTCATAAGATTGTTGCCGTGGAGAATATAGTAAGAAGGAGTATTATATATGTTTGCTGCCTTTATCCCACCTTGATTACTGATAAAGGTGGAATAAAAATTTAATAAGTAAATAAATTATCAAGCCATAAGGTCTGAATTGCAAACATTTGAACGACCACTAGAAGACAGCAGAGATCCAGAAAAATGCTAATACTCAGTTGCCATCTAGTGGTCATTTGGATTTTTGCAGACTATAAAATAGGCTGAGTGGGGATTTAAGCCTGGGATTCTCCCACTCATCAAATTCAAATCTCTCTGGAATTGTTCCTTTGCCTAGAGAAAAGAAGGACTAAGGGTGATATGATAGCAGTATTCCAGGATTTGAAGGGCTGCCACAAAGAAGAGGATGCGGGGGTGGGTCAATTCATTTTCCAAAGCACCAGAAAGCAAGACAAGGAAAAATGGATGGAAACTAATCAAGGAAAGAAGCAACCTGGAATATTAAGGAGAAAACTGCTGATAGTGAGAACAATTGACCAGTGGAACAGCTTGCCTTTGTTGAGGTAATTCCCCGTTAGGAGAATGAGCGCATACAGGGAGACGTATTTGAGAGTAGTGTTTGAATAATTACACATACAGAACACAGATACACTATACAGTAAATGTAGGTTTTTACTTCCAGAAAGGTTTAAGCAAAGTTCAAACTAAGCAGTCCAAAGTCATTCACAGGTAAGATCAGTCAGTTTTCAATCCAGGGATAATTCCAATATCAAAGTCCAGTGTCAAAAACAATTCAGTATCAGACTTACATCAAATCCAGTAATATCAGTCAATTAGGAAAAATGGAGGAACAGCAATACTTTCCAACAGAAGGAAACAGAGATACACTCTCTTCTGAGACTCAGACTAACCAGGTTTCTGGCTCCATCTTATGGCCGTTTGAGAAACCACACCTAATTACAGTTTTGCATTTTCTTAAAGATACAGTTTTAAAATGTTTATCCTGGTTTATATATTTCTAACCCAAATAGCTGTTAGGTGACTCATATTCCTAACAGCCTTCAGAAGTTGTGGATACTCCATCATTGACGGTTGTTAAAGAAGAGACTGGGACAGTGACTTGTCTGAAATGGTATAGGGTCTCCTGCTTGAGTAGGGAGTTGGACTAGATGACCTCCAAAGTCCCTTACAACTCTATTCTATTCTGTTCTATAACCCTGGGCTGTACATCACTTGGATCTTTGAGTTTTCCCATTAAATTTATATTTACACTCTGAGTCCTTTCCTTTTGCTTCCTTGCTCAAGGCATCTCTTATTTATATTTATGTGATAAGAAACTTGGCCCTGTCTGGGAGTAAAGACTCTCAGGGTTAATTGGTTGGGTCAATTAGCTGAATTCTTGAGTTTGAGCTACACCTGACCTTCCTCTGACCCAATTTAGCAGATTGCAATAACAGACCCCACCTTTCTTTCTTACAATATGTAGATGTATTTATCATTTGCAATATGTAAACAATCATTCTGAATTTGAAGGGTGCCACCGAGGAGGTCAAAAGGCCTGAGGAAATGCCTTGATGCCTCTCCAGGTAGAAATTCAAAAAGGAAAGATATCTGGAAGATGCAGGTAGCTTCTTAACGCCAGTGTGCTCTGATTAAAAAAGAAAAGAAAAAAGAAAAAAAAGGCTGCACTGAGGAAATTTTAAATTAAGAAAGAGTTGCTTGGGGAAGTCATGGTATAATGGGAATTTATGGGAAACTGCATGAAGAATTATAGGAGAAATATAAAGAGATCCAGCACCCATGAACTCTGTCTTAATAACTAAATAATACCATGGGAGGGATTTCTATTGGGTTGCACATCCATATTAGGAATACAGGAGAGCCAGTTCAGTACAGGTTGAACCTATTTTGGTTGCCACATTATAAAAAAGATGTTGAAACTCTGGAAAGAGTACAGAAAAGAGCAACAAAGATGATTAAGGGTGGCTAAAACAAATGAAGAACAGCTACAGCAATTGGGTGTGTCTAGTCTAGCGAAAAGAATGACTAGGAAGAACATGATAGCAACGTTCCAATATTTGAGGGGCTGCCACAAAGAACAGCTTAGTTTCAAAAGCAACCGAAGGCAAACCAAGAAGCAATGGATGGAAACTAATCAAGGAGAGGAGCAACCTAGAACTAAGGAGAAGTTTTCTAACAGTGAGAACAATTAACCAGTAAAATGGCTTGCTTTCAGACATTGGGGGTACTTCGTCACTGGAGGCTTTTAAGAAGAGACTAAATGGCCATTTGTCCAAAATGGTATAGGGCAGGGGTGTCAAACTCAATTTCATTGAGGGGCACATCAGGGTTGTGGTTGACCATGGGGGGGGGGGGCTGGCTGGGTCTGCCCAACTTGGTGGGCGTGGCCAATTTGATACCAGTCACTGGGGGTGGCCAACTGGGTGGGTATGGATAGCTTGACACCACTCCCCAAACTGCTGGCATATTTCCTCTTGGCATTGGGTAGACTGGGCCGAAGCAATGCTGAATCCAGCCACATCGCAGGCCAAATCCAGCCTGCGAGCCTTGAGTTTGACACCCCTGGTATAGGGTCTCCTGTTTGAGGAAGGGGTCGGACTCCAAGGTCCCTTCCAACTCTGTAATTCTGTTATTTTGTGGTTAAAAGCACCAAGCTAGAAAGCTGAGGGACTGTGAGTTCTAATTCTGCACAAAACAAGCTGACAGACCTTGGGCCAGTCCAGTCACTCTTTCTTATCCCTAGGAAGCAGGCAATGACAAAATCTTTTGAAAAGCTTTGCTTGTCCAGGGAGTCTATGAGAATCAGACACGACTGATTAAAAGAAGAAGAAAATATAGGAGTACATAAATAACCCACTGCTGTTACAGAACATCAGTGGTTGTAGCAAATATTTTTGTTTGAGATTTTTTTCTGATCTCATTCAGTAAACCCTGAAAGCAAAGTTAATGGTCCTTCTCAGAAAATGTTGTTTCTTCAGAAAAGATCCCAAGTTTATTGTCTATGAAGCTTCTCAATCATCCAGGTCATGTTTGTCCCAAAGTTGATTTTCCAAAAGGCAACTTTCTTGATTTTTTTTTTTCATGGAAAACATTCCACTTCTCATCCACGAAGCTTCTTCGGTTCAGGAATCCAATGTTCAATTCATGAAATCTGCAGGGAGGGCCATGTCTGAAACCTTAGAATGCCATTGTTGTTTCCACAGTACTAATTCGGATAATCAAAGAATTTATTTCCATTGACTGATTCACAATTTGCACCATGACATGGTTTGCTTAAATCCTGGTTTGTTGTCTAAGTCAGTAGTCACCAACCAGTGGGCTGAAGAACGGAAAATGTTGGTGGTCCACAGCGAAATGTCACCCCCAAAGCACTCCCCAAAGCAATTAATTCAGGCTGCGCGGGAACACAAGGCTTGCGTCACTTGGATTGCGAACAACATGAGGTAGTGAGGGGAGGGGGGAAAGGCGGAGGGGGGGGGGGGACTTGCCCCACGCATCCCACGCGCCTCTCCTGGCCACCAGGCTGCTTCTTTCCACTTCTTTCTTCTTCTACTTTTGTCTGCATGCAAGGAAAACAGCAAAAGTCTTTCTTTCTCTCCCCCAAACTCCACCAGAAATGAGTCTTTGGGACCCTGCAAAGCATCCTGCTCCAAGAGGCTGTGCCATTCTGGCAGAGTTTGGGGGAGAGAAAGAAAGACATCTGCTGCTTCTGCTGCTTTCCTTGCATGAAGCCAAAAGTCTCTCTCTCTCTCTCTCTCTCTCTCTGAGAACGGAGCTAGAGACGGTATCCTGCGATCCTAAATAAAAAATGATCGATCGGTAGGAAAACGGGGTGGGGAATTTTCCTGCAGACTTTTTTGGGGATTTTTCCCAGGGATTTAAAATTATGAGTTGGGTGATCCCTGAGGTCCAAAAGATTGGCAACCCCTGGTCTAAGTCATAGCTAGCTTTCTGGTACATTCCTCTACTAGATATGTATAACCAGCCTCTCCTAAGTTGCCATGGAGTTACAATTGTCAATGTAAGGTAACTATGTATAGTCTACTTAAATTAACCTAAATTACATTTATATTCAAAATGAAAGAACATTTAGTTTTTGCCACGTTCATTTCTTTAGTGCTAAGCAACATCTTTTGTGTTGTGGATATGCAACCCCCCCCCTCTCCTTAAATAGCAACAGCAGAAGAAGAGAATAAGGAAGATGACCTTATGGAGATACAGAGAACTGTTAAGTGTCCAGCTTTATGTCTTTACCTCCAGAAGTTGTGGCTGGAGGTTTTTAAGAAGACATTAGGCAATCATTTATCTGAAATGGTATCGGGCATGCGAGCCCCAGCCAAACTTGCCTGCACTGTGCATGCGTGCCTCCCAGCTGATTTTCGACCCATTTGAGGCCTTTTTTTGCCCTCCCAGGAGCTCGAGGGAAGCCTCTGAGGCCTTTGGATGCCGAAAAACAGGCCTTCTGAAAATACCGGAAGTGCTGAAACTGGAAGTGCCGAAACCGGAAGTGCCAAAACGGGCCTGTTTTTTCAGCCTCCAAAAGCTGCAGAGGCTTCCCTCGAGCCCCCGGGAGGGTGAAAACTGCCTCAAACAGGCCGAAAATCATCTGGTAGGCGCGTGCATGCCGGAAGTGCATGCCGGAAATGCAGGTAGGGGGGGGGGGTTGCGCACGCATGCACAGAGGGGTGGGGCACATTACATTGTGGGTGCTGGCAAGCACGCGCAGGCGCTTTTGTCATACCACAACAACAAGGTTCACCATCACTGGTCTTCTGCTGGAATAGAGGGGTGGATTAGAAGACCTCCAAAGTGTTTTCCAACTCTGTTGCTCTGTCTTCAGCATACTGTGTTATAAAACATCAGTGAAGTTACCTGAAAGCTAATTTTTTTAAAAAAAATCTTTATGAGGCCAATACCCCATAAATCAGCATGGTAGACCAAGGCATAAAAGTGAAATCCATCCCCCCTGTGGCTACATGTCCAAACAGATGTTGGCTATGGGTCATTAATTTAATTACAGAAAGTCTTCTAAGAAACAAGAAACTATCCTAACTCCACTAAAAGTTGGTGTGTGCATTTCCCCATTAAGTCAATCTTTCTTTAGAAGATCAAGAGATGCATAGAAGTGGCAACTAATAGCATAAGGAAACATTGCCAAAAAATAAAAAAAAGGGGGGGTGGAGGAAGAGATAGGAATCATCGTCTTAGCATCTCAACAGATGTTTCTCTCCACTAAATTCTAATTAAGTTTCTGACCCTTGTAATGTGGCAAATAAGTAAAGGCAATTCTATTGGCCACAAGGAGACATCATGGCAGGATAATAGCTTGCCTGCTGTTCTTATTGATACCGTGAAAACTTGAATCAGCACTGGAGATAGCGTATTAGAAGAAAAAAAAGAGTTGACTTTTGAGTTTTGACCAGATTGCATGGAAATTTAGGCTAAGGATGGTAGCTTCGGGGGTGTGTGTGATGGCTGGGGAAGGAGGCAACCCAAGGAAAATCTTTTTTTTGTTTCTTTCTTTCTTTCTTTTTCAAATAACACCTTTGGACTGTAGGCAACATTTCTTTTCATGTCTCTGTCTTGTATAAAACAACAAATAAGCTGCATTCGCAGAAACAGGACACACCTTGAAAAAGCAAAGCTGCACCAAGTCTCAAAGTGTTAATTTAAGCAATAAACAATGAAGGAGAGAACCACCCTAGAACTAAGGAGAAACCTAAGGAGAAGCAATCTAGAACTAAGGAGAAATTTCCTGACAGTTAGAAAAATAAATCATTGGAACAACTTGCCTCCAGAAGTTGTGAATGCTCCAACACTGGAGATTTTGAAGAAGAGATTGGACAAACATTTGCCTGAAATGGTAATCGGGTTTCCTGCCTAAGCAGGGGGTTGGACTAGAAGACCTCCAAGGTCCCTTCCAGTTCTGTTATTCCAACTCTCTTAAATCAGGTTCTGTTATTCTGAAATGGTAGGGTCTCCTGCTTGAGCAGGGGGGTTAGACTAGAAGACCTCCAAGGTCCCTTCTTAATCTGTTATTCTGCATTGAAAAATGAAGGCTAGTAAATGGGTAATGAAACTGTGAGGATGCATTTGCTGTACTACTTTAGGTGGACCAGTGGCATACGCCCAAATAAAGCAATGTGACCAGTTCAACACTTCCTTGAAATTGCTTATAATTCCTCATTTCGCCTCTCCCCTTTTCCCTTCCCAAACAAACCACTTCAAGCAATTGGCCAGATGGCTGTACGTTAGAGCACAGTTCCCCCAATTTTTTTTAGCTTTGCAGACTGGTGGGGGGAGGGGCAGGGGGAGGAGGAGGGGCGGAGAGGGGATGGTTCTGAGTGAGCAGCTGACAAGTGTGTGCACAACTCCATTTATCTAACTATCTAACTTACTATATGTTTTAGATAGGTTTTAGACTAGGTTTTTAATTATTATTTTAATTATTTTAATTTTTAAATACTCTGTAGTGTGATTGTGATGTGGTGTTTGGGACACTGTGCTGGAGTAGCTTTCAAATTTCATTGTATTTGTAGAATGCAATGACAATAAAGGTATTCTATTCTATTATTCTATTCTATTTGCACAAGTGACGGGCACGTGCACCCTCTGCTCACACAAATGCAGCGCACATACTCACTTACTGCTCACGCAATTGGGGATGCACGTATGGACGCTTGCCTGTTGCTTCTGTGTCCTAGTTCCAAATGGCTCATGGCCCAGTAGTGGGGCCACAGCCCATGGGTTGGGGACAGTGATGGGATTCAAATTTGGTTACTACTGGTTATGTGGACGTGGCTTGCTGGGTGTGGCATGGCTTGGCAGGCGTGGCTTGGTGGGTGTGGCAGAGGAAGGATACTGCAAAATCTCCATTCCCTCTCTACTCCTGGGGGAAGGTTACTACAAAATCCTCATTCCCTCCCTACCCCACCAACCTGCTTTCCAGCTCCCTTCTCCTGTGCAGGGCAACCAAAGAAGACCCAGCCAATCAGCTGGGACTCGGGAGGCAGAGAAAAGATGGAGGCGGGGCCAGTCAGAGGTGGGATTTGCTGATTCTCTGAACTACTCAAAATTTCCGCTACTGTCATGCCCTTGGTAGAGGCAGACTCTGAGGGAGAGGAGGAACAGCTGACAGGGAGTGGAGGTGTGGCTCCGGAGGTTGTGGAGGAGGCTGGGGAAGGGCAGAGGCCAGCTGGGCAGTCAGAGGAAGAACGAGGCCCATCCCCTCTGCATCCTAGGACACACAGGGAGGAACGGCGAAGGCAACAGCTAGGCTTACGAGGGAGGAAGTGGCCATGATCCCCTTCACTGGTGGCAGCTGGGGAGAATAGTATATAAGACAGATGGTTAAAACACAGCGTTGCCAGAAGCAAAGCTGGTTTTATTTTGGTCTGAAGTTATCTTGTTTGGCGTCCTTCCAACAGACTGTGCCTTGTTATCTCCTTGAATTTGGTAATTACTTATCCTGGTCCATTGTGGAAATTTCATCATTGTAGCTTGGTTTTTTTTATTTCACCTTTATCTGCTCATTATGTTCGGATTGTATTGCTCTCTTTTGAAGACTATTTTAGAGTATGTTTTATCTCCAACTGAGAATTATTGAACAGTGGGGCCAAGTTGGAGGCGTTAAAGGACATTTATTTATGTTTTGGATTTTGTTACGTTTGTATTACACTTTGGGTCATCACAGCTACCAGTTCTCCAGAACTGGTCAGAACCTGCTAAATAGCACCTCTGGTTGGGGACCCCGAGTTTGAGCACTTGTGGTCCCAGGCATTTAAGACACTCTAAAGCTGCCCTGCATATTCTCATTTCTCTTCCTTCGTTGTAAGAAGACATTGAAATAAAGCAGCAAGTCAGTCTAAGAATTTCTCTCATAGAGCAGGGGAGGCTTACCTCACATTTGTTTTCAGTGCATTAATTATCAGTGCAGTGAACTACCTCAGAGGATATAAATATAATCATATTAAGCTTAATTACAGAGCATTAATTACAGGGGAACTCTTTTGACTGTTGGCTTGTTATGTCTTTGTTGTACTTTTTAAAAAAAACAAAATGTTGAAGAGCATACGCAATTAAAGATGACTGGCCCATATCCAGAAGCTAGCAATTGGGTCTTATTTACAATATATCTCTACTTATCTATACACACACATATTCCAACATAATATGGTGCAATATTAAACTGTAATTAATGCATAGCATTTATGCAGGCAGTTTTTGAACATGAGCTGAACCACAAATGAAGCGGAGAAAATGGGTAGGACAAGGTTGTCTCTGTAAATTTTTGCTGTTTGCATCTGAAAATACCTACTGAGCTTTTTAGATGTATAGAAGGCACAAAGAGCTGGCTAATCCTACAGGCACTGAGGCCAGGGTGCTAATGGGATTCTTTATTTTATTTTATTTTTTTGTCAATTGCTTACAAGATAATAGGTATAAGTAAAAACATAGTTATGAATACATGGATACATATAAGAAAAATAAAATAAAGAAAAGAAAAGAAACAATAGGACAGGGATGGCAGGCACGTTGGTGTGCTTATGCACGCCCCCTACAGACCTCTTAGGAAAGGGGTGAGGTCAATAGTAGACAGTCTAAGGTTAAAGTTTTTGGGGTCTAGGGAAGATCTGCTTAGCGACTGCAATGATTTGCTTAACATCCATGGCAAAAAGGTCATAAATGTTGCTCAACTCACTTAAGAACTTAGCAATGGAAATTTTGACCTCAGCTGTGATCATAGGTAGAGAAACATTTGCTAGACCAATACTTGAATACAGGCTCATCGGTCTGGAACCCATATTATGTATCTGATATTAACATGGTTGAGAAAGTCCAGAAATATTTCACAAAAACAGTTCTCCACTCTTCTACTCATTGCAGAATACCTTATGCAACCAGACTCGAAATTCTAGACCTAGAAAACCTAGAACTACGCCGCCTTCAGTCCGATCTAAGTATAGTATATAAAATCATACATTGCAATGTCCTACCTGTCAATGAATACTTCAGCTTCAATCCTAACAACACAAGAGCACACAATAGATACAAACTCAAGGTTAAGCGCACCAAACTTGACTGCAGGAAATACGACTTCAGCAACAAAGTGATCATTGTCTGGAATACTCTACCTGACTCTGTGGTTTCTTCCCCAAACTCCAAAAACTTTAACCTTAGACTGTCTACTATTGACCTCACCCCTTTCCTAAGAGGTCTGCATAAGCACAGCAACGTGCCTACCGTCCCTGTCCTATTGTTTCTTTTTATTTTTCTTATAAGTATCTATCTCATGTATTCATAACTATGTTTATACTTATACCTATTATCTTGTAAGCGATTGACCAATCAAATAAATAAATAAAAATAAATAAAAAATAAACCACCTGTATCGGTACATAGTCAAATCTGACCAGGGATGGGCTGGAGGGAATTCACAGGGGTTCAGGACAGCCCCTAGCTAAGACTCTGTGCAGAGAACCCCCCAATCCCACTCCTGGCTGGCTCCACCCACCACACTCCTCCCCTCCCAGGAGTCCCCATGTGGCCCATTTTGGATGCAGGTAAGTGCAGGGTGTCCGCGGAAGTTCAGGGAGGCCAGAAATGTTTCCAGCTTCCCTCGAGCCTCCGGAGCCCAGGGAGGCCATTTTCGCCCTCCCGGAAGCTCGAGAAAAGGCTTTGGAGGCTGGGGAGGGCAAAAACAACCCCCCACAACACACACAGAGTGGTGCAGGTGAATGGCTAGGCCACGCCCACCATGGCCACGCCCACACAGCAACCGGGCAGAGAACCCGTTGCTACGATTTTTGAAGCCCATCCCTGAATCTGACCAACCACATAGCACAGGTTCTTAGAAGCTGGTTCCTAATTGACTTCAATCATGAATGCCAAGAAGAAATAAAGCCATATCTTTAAAAGACAAGCGTTTTTAAAATTGGTCCAGCTAATGCACCATAATTTGAGAAAAAAAAAATTCACCTGTCTGCCAAGCCCTATTTTACCCTCTTACCGCACTATTCAGAAAAGCTATCATTTTCATGCAAACTTAGTGATAAGGGTGCAGCTACAGATTGCTTATTGTTTAAAATAAACTTGTCTGGTAGCCCTGAATTAATGTTATTTTTCAGCTATCTCTTTCCCCCACCATCTGGGGGTTGGCTAAGGTTTATCAATGCCACACCCCAGCAGAAGGAGGCCTTGACATCTGGGTGTTAAAGAAAAGCACAGTTGTATCAAAGTCCCACTTTCCTTGTTGACAGTTGGGTCAAATGGGAACACATTTATTTGTGACAGCGGTCACCACAACATCCTCTAACGTATGCAAAATGTTTCTCTTGGGATAAGAAGCAGACACATTCTGCGGTAGAGCCAATGGATTCATGGGGGATTCCAGATTCATTGGCTGATGTTCCCCAAAAGAACAGGCAGTGGGCCAAGAAGGTAGACTTTGCAGGATAAAATAAAGAACGATAAGGGCTAGGAAGACAAGTGAAATGAGCATTTGATGGGTCAACTGTCAGAAATCCCTGATAAGGTGGTAAGCAAGCAATGGGGTCCTGCATCAAAGCGAGCCCTGAAACGAACAAAAAAAAAAAGCCCTTTTTATTTAAGAGAAAGACAGAAAGACAAATCAACATTTTAAAATATATTCATCAAGTGACACATTTTCCCCCTGCAGGGACTTTGCATATTTTTTGCTTTCATATTTCAGCGTAAACCCATTTTGCAATCAACTTTGGTGTGTGCAGGAAAGGAAATAATTTATGTCCCGTATTTCAGCAAAGGTCAGAGAATGTTGGATTTAACTCATGTTGCTTAAATTTGCAAGGAAAGGACAGACGGAATGCTGATTAAAGAAATTCATACCAAGTTATTGCTGGTAGCGTGGGAAGAAGAATATTCTTTTCTATGTCTAATTTGTGTCCCTTGAATATTAAAAGTTTAAGCAGTAGCCAAGATTGTATTTAGACTTGGCCTTGAACGTGAATATTCTTGCAGCATATCGCTTTCAGAGCCAGAAAAATCTACATTGATAGACCTCTGAGGGAGGGGTAAGGGGACAGCCAATGACAAAAGCTATGATACAATGTTGTGATGCAAACTCCACCCCTGTTGTACATATGTTGCAACATTGCATGCATATACATAAGGGGTGGAACTTATATCTTGATTACATAGTAGTGTCATGCCCCCGTCCAGAGAGTGAATCTAAGGGGGAAGATGAATAGCTGACAGGGAGTGGGAGAGTGGCTCTGAGGAAGACCAAGGCCCACCCCCTCCTCATCCTATGGCACACAGGGAAGAATGCAGAGGGAGCAACGTAGGTTGCATGGCTCATGAGGAAGGAAAGGGCCCTGATTCCCTTCACAAGGCACACCTGGGGATGGAATTTAAAGGAGAGGCAGTTGGGAAGGGCATTTGTCGGGAACAAACGCTGAATTCATCTAGTGTTGTGAGTTTTAGCCTGCATTCCTGGCATTCCTCCTGTCTGTGTGAATTATTGCCATGCTTCTGTGTGCTTATCTGCCTTGCTGGAATTATTGGACTCATTATTTTGCCCTGCTGGAGTGATTGATTGCAGTCATTCTGCTTACAGCATTTGGACTGGAGTATCCACAGCCAAAGGCTGTTGTAGGTTCGTGGTAGAGCTTTTCTCCAGGCCGGAGAGTAACCGGGACGTTGGGGGCAAAGTTGGAGTAAACAAAGGGACTCATACCTATTTTCTGTCTGTGTAGCCTTCGTACCATCCCCTGGGTCATCACAGTAGAAGTTTTATCATTCTGACAAAACTCCTAGATTTTTTGGAACCCGTGAAAGGAGATTATAGCTCTGCTAGAGAGTCAAAATTAATATATTGAAATATTTCACACAAGAGGCATCCTACTTAAACTTGCAGATGATATTATTCATTTTGTATGGAGTAACAGCATTAAAGCGTAAAGTTCACAAAAAGAGCATATAAAATGTGTATCGAAATGTAGACTAGCAATGTAGATTGGCTTTCTTATGGTGCACCCTAGGCAACCTGACTTTGTCATGACTAAATAGTTTACACATTCCACCTGCTGGACCTCATAAGGATTTCCCAGCAAGAAGCAGCACCATGAATGCCGGGAAAAAAAGCAACAGCTCTTTTCAGAACCAACTGACAAAGGACATAATAGATGTCCTGAAAAATTGTACAACTTAATGTGGAAGATATGAAAAGTCTATTTATTTGGGCTTATGAATAATTACTCAGTGGATGTTGTCCTATTACAAGAAACTCATTGCATTTGATGAAATCCAACTTAAAAACAGAAGAAAACTTCCAGGATGTGGCTAGTTACCATTCATATGATGTGTTATAGCTATGGTAATTTCTTGTTAATAGTAGCCTCCATCCATGCCAGATCCTTTTGAGGAAGAGAAAAGAAAGAGTGCAGAGAAGAGCAATGAAGATAATTAGGGGACTGGAGGCTAAAACATACAATGAATGGTTGCAAGAACTGGGCCTGGCTAGTCTGGTGAAGAGAAGGCCCAGGGGAAACATGATAGCAGTCTTCCAATATTTGAGGGCCTGCCACAGAGAGGAGGAAGGGGTTTCCAAGGCACCTGAAGGCCAGATAAGGAATAATGGATGGAAACTGAACAAACAGAAATTCAACCTGGAAATAAGGAAAAAATTTCTGACAGTGAGAACAATCAACCAATGAGAGCTTGTGGGAGCTTCATCACTGGAAGCTTTCAAGAAGAGACTGGACAGCCATCTGTCAGAAATGGCATAAGTCTCCCGCTTGGGCGGGGGGTTGGTCCCTTCCAACTCTTTTATTCTGTAAAATATTCTCTTCCTGGATGAACGATCATCAATGGGAATATATCAGGGGTCCCCAACCGCCGGTCCGTGGACCGGTACCGGCCGCAGAACAAGCCTTACCGGGCCGCTGGTTGGCGCCGCCATCTTTTTGGTAAAAATGCTTCCGGTGAGCTTTTCTGGGTAGAAAGCTCACCGGAAGCACTTTTTCATCAAAAAGATGGCGGCGCTTGCGCTTCAGTGAGCTTTTCCGGGTAGAAAGCCATTTCTACCCGAAAAAGCTCACCGAGCGTTACGCCGCTTCTTTTGACGAAAAAGTGCTTCCGGTGACGCCACCGAAGCACTTTTTCGTCAAAAAGATGGCGGCGCCCAGTTGACGCCGGTACTGGGTCATGGCGCCCAGCTGATGCCGGAACCGGGCCGCAGGCGTCGAAAAGGTTGGGGATCCCTGGAATATATGATTGCATCGGCCCCTATGTTTTAAAAGTGGATGTTGTTATATACAATTATACAGACATGCAGTCATTAAGCGAATCTGATTTCCACCATTGATATTGCTTGTTGAAAGCAGGATGGGAAGGTAGCAAATGTTAGTCCCATGATCCTGGGATGCTGCAGCTGTCATAAATGGCATGGAAGTGGTCAAATTTTGATGATGTGATGGTAGGGATACTGCACCGGTCATAAGTGTGACGATCAGTTGCAAGTTCCTTTTTTTTCAGTGCCATCATAACTTGGAACAGTTGCTAAATGAATGATTGATTGTAAATTGAGGACTACCTGTCCTGCAGTGAAACTTTACATGGATCGCTTGAAGTTACACTCAAGTTACAACTGATCCAGAATGCAGCAACGTAAGCAGCTGTGAGTAGCCATGTGAAAGCAGCAGTGAATATCAATAGGCTTCTGTTGTGGCCTATCAGCTGCCAGCTCCTCCAGCAACCAAATCAGAGGAAGAGGTGTGGGAGTCAGGGTCAGCATCGGGGCAACCTGGGAGCTCCGTGGGGAAAGAGGGAATGGAGCTGGGAGGGAGAGAGAGAGAGAGAGACGAAGCCTGGGCTATCCATCAGCCCTCAGATGGAGAGTCAACAGTCCCCAGGTCTGGAGGTGGTTGATGAAGAAGAGGAGGAACAGCTGGGTCCAATGCCTGACGTACAGCTGCGCAGAAGGCAGAGGAGAGGAGAGCAGTGGAAATCTATGGGCCGGTCCTTGGGACGGAAGAGCCACTACTGCTAGCGAAGCCCCACCCTAGTTCTGGGGATAAAAGGCAGGGGGCAGAGATGAATAGATGTGGCAGACAACTATCCATCTTCTGGCCGGACAGACTTGTTAACCTGCGAGAGAAACTTGTTGCTGGAGCTTCCGGCATTCCTCATAAAGGAATCTTTTGAGTTCACATCAGAGGATTTGTTGCGTTTGGGGAGCTGGGTCAGAACAGCTTCTGGATGCAGTTTAAGGTGCTGAGTGTCCTGCCTAAAACCATACATGTCATAGAATTACGTAATGGCGGGATTACCTGTGTCATCTTATTTGTAAGGTCCAGTGGAGGTGGCATGCTTCATGTTCTGTCTATTAAGCATTATCGAGAGGCAAGACCTCTGTCATCGTGCTTCTCCTTTAAAATAACATTCTCTTCAAGGTCTGCGTAGGACTTGCCTGACCTTCAAAAGAACACCGAAGACTTTCCCATGGGCACAAGGGTAGGGCCTCTGGGGTGAACCTACTGGCAAAGTGCATGTTGAGAAAATGCCTGGCCTTTCCCACCCACCCAGGTACGGCCATTGGAATTCTTTAATTGCTATACAGTTAGCAATCCAGCGTTATGTACGGATAGGAGGATATATGGTTTGAAATGACATATACATACCATTACATTCTTCCCCGCATGAGGACTGAGTACATGGAGTCAAAGATTAAGAAGAGAATTTTTATTTCAATTTGTTAAGGCCAGCAATCAAGCTAGATGGGACAAGTTGGTTTGTGCATGCATTTGTAAACACACACACACACACACACACACATATAACAACCAACTTGTCCCATCTAGCATATATATAGATTTAGATTTGTTGAAATCCAGGAATAGGAATGAGAGAGCAGGCTGCCCTATAACAATTGCAGCTGATTTCCCAGTTAAAATAGCTTGCCTTAATAGCTACTTGTATTTATTTATAAGGTAGAGATGCAATTTAAATGAAGGAAGGAAAGGTTTATACATTTCTTAGTGGCAGGAACCTGATTTAATTTCCCCTGAAGCTATTTGCAACCTTATCTTAAGATTTGTTATGCCTCTAACTGCCCTGTCCATTCTGATAGTATAAAATTCTTCTCTTCTCTTCTCTTCTCTTCTCTTCTCTTCTCTTCTCTTCTCTTCTCTTCTCTTCTCTTCTCTTCTCTTCTCTTCTCTTCTCATCTCATCTCATCTCTTCTCATCTCATCTCATCTCATCTCATCTCATCTCTTCTTTCTCTTCTCTTCATCTCTCCTCTCTTCTCCTCTCTCCTCCTCCCTTCCTTTTCCATTTCTCCCTTTTTAATCTTTTCTTCCCCTCCTGCTCCCCCTCCCTCTCCTCCTCCCCCTCCCTTTTCCTTTTCTCCTTTTGTTTGACATATTAATTATTGACATACTGACCTCTGCTGGGGAGGATCAAGATGACCAAATGCTGATTTTCCTGCTCTTTTGATATCTTCACCAGGAAGTCACTTCCGGGATGGCTTGATGCCATCCATGTTGCTTCGTAGCCAGATCAATAAAAGAGATGCAGCCAGTCTTTCCTCAACCCTTTTCATTCTGAACACATTCTGCTGACCACTAATCGCTGGGGAGAAATCTCCCTTGCCAGTCAAACTGAAAGCATGATTGAAACAGCGGGCTTTAAAAAAAAAAAAAGGGGAACTTGATCAGGCTGAAGTTGGTGTTATCCCTTTTGCTTCTATTCTTAGTTCTCAGGCTACCTTTGTTCTGCAGGGTAGATAAAGGGATCCCCTTATCTCCCCCTCCCCACTGTGCAAAATACAAAGGCCCAGAAAAAGCCATTTCTTTTCTCTGAGTTTTATTTACCATCACAATGGAACACTTTCCTTCTTTGTGTTGGTGGCTTTGTATCTCTCTCTCTCTCTCTCTCTCTCTCTTATAAATCTATACTAGTTCTCTCTTTCTTTCTCTTTCTCGTTCTCTCCCTCCCTCCCTCCTTCTCTCTCTCTCTTATAAATCTATACTAGTTCTCTCTTTCTCGTTCTCTCCCTCCCTCCCCCCTTCTCTCTCTCTCTCTCTCTGTGTGTGTGTGTGCATGTGTGCTTGCACACTTGTATTGATAACAACAGAAAGGACATTAGGAATGAGGAAATTGTTTTACACAGAGTTCACTGGAGTTGTAAAACCTGAACCACAGTCCTATTTCATTATACTGTACTTCAGCCATTCCAACAAGGGGTTGGGGTGAGGGCAGAGGGGATGTGTTAACATATTGGAAAAAAAAGAAAACAACATCAAAACAATGCTCTGTGGATTTGCCTTGTTCACTTCCATAGGTTGATGACTCTATTCTGTTATTTTTGGACAGTACCGTTGGACAGTACCATATTAAGGCGGCCATTGTCTTATTTTCTGGGGCGTTTTGAGGGAAACGACAGCGGGTTTGTTTGTTTTTCCTTCAGAAAATGCTTTTGGTTTTTTTCTCCCCTTCTCATTTTGTGAGGGACTTCAATCGAAATTCCCCTTAGTTTTTAGAATTAGATACCATTTAATCTGATGAATTGGCTTTTATATTTGAGGGAAATTCTCAGAGGTGGCGTAAGTTGTTATTTTTGTTGTTGTTGTTTTTTAAAATTATTTTTTAAAAACAAACATACACATACAAAACATAAAAACATAAAACCATCTTCCATTTTATATACATACAGTGTGTCAGTTGGTTATGTATCTTTTGTGCTATCCTTTTGTAGTCATTTACTCACAATTTATATCAGTCTTCACATTGTCAAACTAACATATGCTTATATATTTATCAGTTATTAATCATCCCTGACTAAACTATTTATTCCATCATTTTATACGAGATGTTCCAATTTTGTCTTAAAATGTGTTTTATACTTTCAACCAATGGTTATATATATCTATATTATGTTTTATATCAATCTATTAGATTTCTATCACAAAATTATCTAGTCTATTACGTTACCATGCCTTTTTATCCAACCATTGATAAAAAAAATCCCATATCATAAAATTGCTTGTGTTCTTGTTCTCTAATTTCAAATGTCAATTTACTCATTTCAGCACAGTCCATAATTTTTTTGATAACTTCCTCCTGCATAGGTATTTTGTCATTTTTCTAGTTCTTCGCAAATACAATTCTAGCTGCTGTTAAAACATTTACAATCAAATATTTCAGTTCTTTATTGTATATGTCCGGTATGACTCCCAATAAAAAGATCTCTGGTTTAAAGTCTATATGTTGTTTTATCATTTTTTTCCACCCATGTGTGGATTTTTGTCCAATATTTCTTTGCGTCTGAGCATGTGGTAATATGGTAATATGAACCAGGTATTTGATGACATTTCCAGCATTTATCCGATTTATTCTTAAACATTCTCACAAGTCTCGTCGGGGATAGGTGCCACCTGTAAAACATCTTATACACATTTTCTTTATATGCAGTTGACATTGTCATTTTATAATTTTGAGACCACAATTTTTGCCACTTTTCTAAATCAACCCCATATCCAATTTTTTTTCCCCAAGCAATCATCATTTCTTTAACTTGTTCCTCCTCCAATTTAAATTCTAATAGATGTCCATAATTTTAATTACCTTTTCATCAGTACCCATCAAAATTTTATCTAAGTCAGTCAACTTATCATAAATACCTTCTGCCTTAGAGTCTTTATCAAACCTAGATTGTATTTGCAAGTATGAAAACCAATTCAGTTTTACAACTTGTTCTTCCAACGCGTGCACAGATTTAAGTTCACCCTTTTCATTTAATATCTCCCCCTATCTAACTGTTTGTTCCTTTTTATGTATTATTGGATAAGAAAAAGCTTCAATAGTTGATATCCATGTTGGAATTTTTAGTAATATTGTCTTTTTATCTTCTCCCAGTTCAAAAACAATGCCTCACGAATATAACGTCTTATAAAATACTGCTGTGTTTTAGTTTCCTGATCACTTAGGTGTGAGATTTGGGTGTTTGCGTGTTTCATTTATTTTTATTTATTTACATCTTGTCTTTTTTATAGATAGATAACTCAGGGTGGCAAACACATTCAATATGGCTTCCTCTTCCTCTTTTCAACACAATAACAACCCTGTGAGATGAGTGGGACTGAAAGATAGTGACTGGCAGCAAAGACACCCAGCTGGCTTTCGTGCCCAAGGTGGGACTAAAACTCACAGCATCCTGGTGATTGGCTTAAAATCAGCCAGCTTTCATGCTAAAGGCAGGACTAGACATATAGAAGCACATATTAATACAAGAAAACAATGCTAAAGCAGCTGTGTTTTTCTCATGCTGCTGGACTCTGCATCTGCCTTGTGAGCTCAAAAATATAAAACTAATAATAAAGAGTCATATACAGGTGGCATTTTTTTCCTCAGTATGTTTTTGTTGGAAGAAATATCCTTCCATGTTCAGTTTCAAGTGGGGAAGAAAGACACTGGAAATATTGCGTCTGCTTGGAAAGATGGTTTATTTATTGAACAGGATGGGTTCCTGAGCAGGAAAAAAAAAAGCAGAGATGCTGAGAGTCCCTTGGTTTTATGCCCTCTGTTGGGATTTGAATTTGAGGTTGTATTCTGATTGATTGTCAGACCCCCCAGAGGGCCATGCAGGGGCAACTCTGTAGGCTGTCCTGAGTCCCAGGGTTGGTTGAGCCTTGCTGGATGATGATGTAATGAAAAGGCTTTAGGCAATTCCTATTATGGCTCAACCTGGAGTAGATCTTTGTTATGTAGAATAGACTGGCCCAGGCCTGAGTCATGGCCCATTAGCAAAGGTGTTGGGGGGGGGAGGGGGCTGAGTTTCTGCCTCTCTGAGTTTCTACTTTTCTTTTTAGGGGAAATATTCTTCATTTTTAGTATATCCTAAAATATTTCATTTTTCTAGGAGAGGGGTGGGTTTTAACTTCCAACATTCTGAAGCCTGTGTTTGAAATTTATTTATTTAATTTAATACGGCCTCCTGCTTGGGTGGGAGGGGGGTTGGACAAGATGACCTACACAGTCCCTTCCAATTCTGTTATTCTGTTACTGTTAATTGATGTATCATATTTAGCAACTGCCCTTCACCCTGAGGGAGTGACTCAAATCTGAACTATTGCACATCTGTAGAATTCAACAATCTCCAGTCTTCTTTATTGCTCATACTGCAATTACATCATAAAAAAAAATGTCAGTTCTGCCATTGAGATGTTTTAAATTTGAAAGTGTAAGCAGCCAGAGGAGCTTGGGCAGAAATACAGAATACAAATTGAAATGTTTCTCCTTCTCATCATCTTCCTCTGTTCATCATCCTTCTCTTCTAATATTGCCAGCAGTAGCCCTCTCTAATATAATACTCCAAAAGCCATACTTAACATGCCATCAGATAAATTTAAAAGAAAAACAGAACAAAATACCTAAGAAATTGCATGGCAGATCTTGGTGTCTTATTCCATAATGCTCTTTGCTCTTCAGTTAGGTTGTCATCTTATCTGAAATATGAACAGAGCAGAGCTTTTGATGAGCTGTTAAATATAAAGCCAAAGTAATCACATAGGCCACATCGGCTGGGAGAAAATTGGCCATTCTGCTAAGAATTAATTTTAGCACCTACATATCTGGAAGGTTGGAAGAAATGAGGAGCGTGAAAGATTAAATGAGGTTACAAGGCAGATTATACCAAATTAGTCTGCAGGTTAAAATGCCGTTGGAAGGAAGGAAGGAAGGAAGGAAGGAAGGAAGGAAGGAAGGAAAGGAAGGAAGGAAGGAAGGAAGGAAGGAAGGAAGGAAGGAAGGAGAGAGAAGAAGGAAAGGCTGTATCGCTAGACCAATCTACAAACTTTAAACCTTTTGCCTGCAGTATTTGGTCGTGCAGAATTGTATGTAGATGGAAGGCAAACTTGAAGTCTGAAAAGAATCATTTTATTTTATCAACTTGAGATAATGCATAAAATATTAGCACATGGCAATGGCATTCTAAGGAGGCTTCTGAGCCCCAATACCCTGGAATAGTTTCTGATTTTCTCCAATCTTACACAACCCCTTTGAAAATGTGCTAAGTCTCACACAACAAATTCAACTTAGAGCTACTCTAGAGTATTTCACGAGGGATGTGGTGGCTTGATGGCTAAGATGCTGACCTTGTTGATCAGAAAGGTTGGCAGTTTGGTGGTTCAAATCCCTAGTGCCGCGTAACGGATTGAGCTCCCGTTACTTGTCCCAGCTTCTGCCAACCTACAAGTTCAAAAGCATGTAAAAATGCAAGTAGAAAAATAGGGACCATTTTGGTGGGAAGGTAACAGTGTTCCATGTGCCTTTGGTGTTTAGTCATGCCGGCCACATGATCACGGAGATGTTTTCGGACAGCGCTAGATCTTTGGCTTTGTAACGGAGATGAGCACCGCCCCCTAGAGCCAGAAACGACTAGCACGTATGTGCGAGAGGAACCTTTACCTTTACCTTTAGAGTATTTCAGTCAAATAGCTCCCTGTTAGGGAGAAGATCTCGATTGCATAGCAATATATTTTACTATAAAACGACATGCTGATTGATACAGAAAAGGTCATTCATAAACTAACCAACTGTAGATTAACCTAGCAGAAATGCAAAACCAGCTTACTCAGTTAAATTATGGTTCATTGTGTCAAGCCGATCCAGAAAAATTGGATCAAATGAATATTTTATTTGGGGGTTTGATTTGTCGAATCAAATCTGAAATTTTAGATGATTTGAACTGAATCAATTCAGACACTTCAGACAACTTCCGTGCTTGCATGGAACTTTTTAAAATCAGAAGTTCAAATCAACTCAATTTGGCCGTTCACTTTGAAGGTACAGATTGAATGGAAGTGATTTTTTTTTTGGGGGGGGGGTGTCAATTTACAAGTCTGAATCAAATTGGATTGCTGACTTGAATGGAATAGAACCGATGCTGCACACCTGATATTGTCTGACTTGCCCAAATTGCTTATATTCTCCAGAGGAAAAGTCCTTTCCATGCCTTGAAATAAGTGTTTAAGACAGCATTAAAATAGAACAGCCAATACTCCCTAAATTGAACTTTCAAAAATTTGAACAGGTGAGCACTCTGTCCATCAAGCACAAACAACCAGAACCACTTGTGAATGGTCTCAAGAAGAAATCTTATTGTCAGTCACCTATGTTATAGGAATCTCATCAGATTGACTTTATATGTCAGTATCCTGAGTAATGCACCCATAGAAAGCAGAACACCGAGGCAGGTAGATTCCTTGAGGAATTATTTATTGGATACATCATATTGGCACAATTGGTGAAAACCAACTCTGAAAGTTCCCATGGTTTTCACCAGATTAAAAAGTGAAAGTTTCCTCTTCCCCCAAGTCATCAGTTACATTGTCCAATAGAGGTGCTGGCTGGTTGCTTGGTTACTCCTTTCCTCCTCTCTCCAGCCACCTGTTGGAATGTCCTTGGTTCCCACAGGAAAAACAAAACGTTTTGACTACAAACCCCCAGCTATCTTATTTCTTCCCTTCTTCTTTCTTGTGGCAACTCTTAAACCTCCAAGATGGCCTCAGCCTGGTTTGCTTCTGGGTTGACTGTATACTCTTGGGCAGGGGTGGGATTCTACCAGTTCGGACTGGTTCGGGTGAACCGGATGATAAATTTGCATCTGGTTCACCGAACCAGTATTTGAACTGACCGGCTGGCCCTGCCCACCCAGCCTCTCCCCTCCCAGGAGTCTCCACATTATATTTTTGATGCATATAAGTGCAAGGTCCACATGGAGGCTCTGGGAGGGGGGAAATGGGCCTGTTTCTGGCTTTCGGAGGGCCTCCAGAGCCCGGGGAGGCCATTTTTGACCTCCCATAGGCCCGAGGGAAGCCTCTAGACCCTCAGGAAGGCAAAGACGACTCTCCTGGAAGTTCCAGTAGGCCATGTCTACCATGGCCATGCCCACTCAGCAACTGGGCAGCGAACTGGTGGCTGGGACTTTTGAATCCCACTCCTTCTCTTGGGAATGGACAGATGAGGCTTCAGAGATTCTGGGGGAGCTCAGGACTGCTCCATTTTCTGCTGTGTAAAGATTCTAAGCTCGACTCCCTCTTAACATCTACCTCCAGTCTAGCTGGAGATTCTACAGCACCACAGTAAATCCTTAATGAAAATATTGTTGAGCAAAATGTATGCAAAGCATTCTGAGTTCTTAAAATGAAAAAAAGAAAACAGGTTCGTTCCTTGGCCACAATCCAATTATACTTCTTTTCATCCCTGCAGAAATCTACTATAATTTCTCAAACTGCTGGTTCTGAGACAAAATGCATTTTGAAAACATTTCATAATACCGTAAGAAGACGGGAACAATGTGCTCCCTGCTTATAAACCTGTATTTCAAAAATGCAAACCCTGGATCAGCTCAGCATGAGGTTAAGGAGTGATTTTTAGCATCTTATCAGACACATTGCGCTTGGGAAAGCACTGGAAATTGCATTTCTATGTTTTTGATTTCATACGTGAAATATTTCTCATTGCTCTTATCCTGGGTGCCCGTTGCTTCTATCCTGGCCACTTTTTACAGAGGCACGATTGAGAGCATTTTAACAAACTGCATCCCTGTTTGGTTTGGTGGTAGCAGTGCCTGGAATAGAAAGTCCATACAGAGAGTGGTGAGGACAGCTGAGAAGATTATAGGAAGCTCGCTTCCCATTATTCAGGATAGTGCTTATAAGCGCTATGTGCTTAGAGCTCAAAGCATTGTTAGAGACCCCACATACCACTTCATGGTCTGTTTCTGTTGCTCTCCCCTGGGAGGATATTTCAAAGTATTTCTAGCAGGACTTCTAGATTCTGTAACAGCTTTGTTCCCTATGCCGTCTGTCGGGTAAACTTGCAAGATTCATTTTCTCACCAGGTACATGTAGCATCCAAACTAGACTGTGTTGTTTCTCTGTGTCATATAATATATGTGGGTACATGCATAATTTTGTAGTTAACTATTTATTTTGTCATGTTTATGTAGTGTACATTGGAGGTGGAAATCCTTTGAGATCTATATGCAATGAAATTTCATTTTAATGTATTCCGATTAGTGTACATTCAAAGTCTAAGTCTAATATATTAATGTTTCTGTATCATTGAGAAAAGGATTCTGGGGTTGTTGTTTTTTTTTTGGTTGCAAAACACTTTAAAGCTCTATCAGTGACAGTTCCCTCAACATAAACTTCCAAGATTTTGAAGTTGCATCCTTCTGGCTCTATCTTTCTCTTATAAACTTAAAAAAAATGGGGAGTCATGTTAAATCAAGCATCTTAATACCTATAAGTTGCTTAAAGCTATATGCGGAATATGTTGGGGGGGGAGGAGGAGTTCATAAGAAAGTTTTGAGAAGTTGGAAATGTTATTTCTGAAACCATTTGGCACGTAGGTGTGTATATGTATTATTAATATCAGCATGAATCAATCCACTGCAGGATGAACGATCATAGTATAATACATCTGCCCACTGTAACTGTAGGTTAGTAGATGTTTTTCAGCTGTCTGGACTAAGGCTGGGAGAGAACAGCTGAAAGTGGACAACCAGCTAAATATGAGCCAGCAGTGTGCAGCAGCAGCCAAAAAAGCTAATGCAATCCTAAGCTGCATTAACAGAGGGATACAATTGAGATCAAGTGAGGTACTGATACCACTCTATAAACCCTTAGTAAGACCACACCTAGAGTACTGCATCCAGTTTTGGTCACCACCCTATAAAAAGGTGTTGAGACTAGAAAAAGAGAAAAGAGCAACCAGGATGATTAGGGGACTGGAGATTAAAACATATGAAGAACGTTTACAGGAACTGGGCATGGCTAGTCTAGTGAAGAGAAGGACCAGGGGAGACATGATAGCAGTCTTCCAATATTTGAGGGGCTGCCACAGAGAGGAGGGAGTCAAGCTATTTTCTAAAGCACCTGTAGGCCAGATAGGAACAATGGATGGAAACTGACCAAGGAGAGATTCAACCTGGAAATAAGGAGCAACTTTCTGACAGTGAGAACAATCAATCAATGGAACAGAAATTGCCCTCGTAAGTTGTGGGAGTGCCATCACTTGAGACTTTCAAGAAGAGATTGGACTGCCATCTGTCAGAAATAGTGTAGGGTGTCCTGCTTGTGCGGGAGGGGGGTTGGACTAGATGACCTACAAGGTCCCTTCCAACTCTGATTATCTGTAAAGCATCTGCAACGCCACCCCACTACCTGTTTGCATCAGGCAAGACTCTTGATCTTGTAACTTCTAGCCCAGCTCCTTTAACTGCTATGCCAAACTGACTCTCATGTGTGTGGCTGGATGTGTGTGAATGATTGGAAGGATGGATAGATAGACATAGAAGTACCATTCTTAGATTCTTTCCAGTACAGGTAGCCTTCGAGTTACAACCATAACTGAGCCCAAAATTTGTGCTTAGGACTTTTCTTGCCACCATTGTTAAGTAAATCATTGCATTTGTTAAGTTAGTCACCTGGTTGCTAAGTGAATCTGGATTCACCATTGACTTTGCTTGTCAGAAGGTCGCAGAAGCTCATCCCATGACCCCAGGAGACGGCCACCGTCATAAATATGAACCAGTTTCCAAGCCTCTGAATTTTAATCATGTGACCACGGAAAGGCTGCGACAATCACAAGTGTGGAAAATGGTCATAAGTCACTTTTTTCAGTGCTGTTGTAGCTTTGAACGGTCACTATATAAACTACTGTAAGTCAAGGAATACCTGTACAGTGTTAGTTTTCTTTTCAGGTCAACGCTCTGGGACAGGGGTGTCAAACTTAATTTTATTGAGGGCCGTATCAGCGTTGTGTTTGACCTCATATGGGCGGGAAAGGCATATCCAGGGTGGGCATATCCAGGGTGGGCGTGGCCAGCTCGATGTCACTTGTGGAGGCTCCATTTTCGGCTGCCTCCTGCAGCCCTTTGCCAGCAAAAATGGAGCATGAGGAGGCCTCGTGTGGCCTGCTTGGGCCCCAGTTTTGGCTGCAACGGCCTCCCCGGGCTCCATTTTCACTGACAGCAGGTTGTAAGGTAACATTGCGGCTGAAAATGCAATGTCACCACATGTCAGCCTTCAAGATCTTCTACTTCTGCTTTGAATCTTTCGGCTGCCATAAGTAACGGGGGGAGGAGGGGGGACAAATATGGGAAGCGAGCTGGAGGTGGAAAAACTTAGCATTGTATAAAATGAAGGAGGGGGGGGGGGAGAATGCATTCTTGCTTAGGTTTCTATTTCTTGCTTAGCTTTCTTTTCTCTGCGCAGCTGCAAACCTTTATCAAACTATGCCAAGGTCAACGGAAAGAAACTTCATCACCACCTGAAGATGTCCACATGATGATATTCACAACTTTTAATTGGAAGAACCATTTGAACTATTGGGGGTGGGAACAATTCCATCACTTTTTGTATATGTGATTTACGCACCTAATTCCTCAGATTCAGAATTCTACTGTAGCTACCACTTCATTTCCAGTAAAAGATATCTTTTCTCTAATTAAAAGAGTCTAAGTATTTCTTTCTTGGATTTTGAATGGGGCACAGCCTGACACCACATGCCACATGCAGCCCGCCCGAATTCCGTTTTCCCTCACAGAGGCAATGCGGGCCATTCCTTCACTGTTTCCAGTGTGGCTCTGTGGGCCAGATCTAAGCACCCTTGGGTTTGACACCCCTGCTCTGCAAACTCTGGTGGGTGGAGTTGCAGGCTGATAGTGAGAAACAAAAGAAAGATTGGATTAAAAATGGCTTGGATGTGACTGGAGGCTGCTGAAGGAAAAGAAACTCCATCCCCCAGAGGTGGTATTCAGCAGGTTCCGACCAGTTCTGTAGTACTGGTAGCGGAAATTTTGAGTAGTTCAGAATACCACCTCTGACTGGCCCCGCCCCCATCTATTCTCTGCCTCCTGAGTGCCAGCTGATTGGCTGGGTCTTCTTCTGTTGCCCTGCACAGGAGAACGGAGCTGGAAAGTAGGTTAGTGGGGTGGGGAGGGAATGGGGATTTTCAGTATCCTTCCCCCAGGAGTGGGATGGGAATAGAGATTTTACAGTATCCTTCTCCTGCCACGCCCACCAAGCCACCCACCCACCAACCCACACCCACAGAACCGGTAGTAAAAAAAATTGAATCCCAGAACTGTCATCCACCTTAATTCTCCTGGGGCAACCCTATGGGAAACGCAGGTGGACAGTTCTTTTGGAGTGCTGGAATCCTTGTTTCCTTCCATCATGGCTGACTTTCCTTCCTAGAATAGTTGCGAATAATTTGATGTAGCCTGAGGGTCTCAAAGAATGGCGTGATACCCTCATGGAAGGAATGAAAGTCAAATGAAGGCGAGGCAAGGTAAATTAAGAAGTTACCTTTTCCAGGGAGAGCGATAATAAATTGAAAACAGATGAAAATGTTTATGGGAGAAATTCTGAGTCATTTTTACTCAGTTCTGTCACTTTCATGCATGAGTACCCATCCTGACCTTTCTTTCTTCTTAAACCGGCCTCAATTAAGGCAATTTTTTTTGCAACCTTCTTTGGGTCTATCTCTTATTGCCACACACAAATGTTGCCTACATTTTAATATAATTCTTCAGCAATTGGAACTTCTTGTCATCAGTTATAACTATACCCAAGGTAGCATATGTATCTTAGGTAAGTGTGCAAGACAGCAATTTCTGTAATGGCCATGGCCGTTGACCTTTAATAGAGATGGTGCAACAAATAAGAAATAATTACTTTGGGTCTATATGCTCTCTCCGTGGATTGAAAAAGCACTGTAAGTGTCTAACCCACGGAGATTTATGTTGGAATCTCTCCTAATAGTACTATTGTGTTCTATATACAGGTAGTCCTTGACTTAAAACCACAATTGAGCTCAACACTTCTTGTTAAGCGAGACATTTGTTAAATGCATTTTGTCCCATTTTGCAACCTTTCTTGCCTCAGTTGTTATGTGAAACACTGCAGCTGATAAGGTAGTAACCCAGTTGTTAAGTGAATCTGGTTTCTCCATTGACTTTGTTTGTCTGAAGATCGTGCAAGGGAATGACATGATTTTGGGGACAAAGCAATGGTCATAAGTATGAACCAGTTGCCAAGCATCTGAATATTTGATCCCACGATCATGGGGATACTGAAAAGGTCTTTAACTGTGAAAAATCATGCTTTTCAGCCCATTATAACTTTAAATGGTCACTAAATGAACTATTGTAGGGTAAGAACTACCTGTATTTTTGTTGAGTGTAAAAAGGGAGTAAGGAGAGAATGAATGAAAGAGAGAGGGAGGGAGAGAGGGATATGGTTGTAGTTAATGTAGGCAGAAATAGTGGCCATGCCTGCCACACGAGATTTATTTGCAGGTCAACCACTATACATTTGCAGCATTGCTACCTTCTGTAGAAGCAAAGCCACGATTTATTATAGGCTTCAATTCCCACATGCCATGTAGGTAAATGGTACTCAGAAAAGAGCACTTTAGATGTTTGCATTGTGTGGAAGTGGTTCCTCAACCATAAGCCACCAAACGATTTAATTCACCTTTTTTTTTCTCTAGAAATCTCTATCCATTGATCACTTCCTTGTTTTATCCCCATCTCATTTATATTCTCTCTTTCTAAGGCCACGGCATGGGAAATTATCTATTGCATCACTTGGGATGGAAAGATTAGTGATGGGACAGGTGTTTTCTCTGCATAAAGTCTTGGGTTCAGTTGCCAACTTCTCTAGCTTTCTTAAGGAAGACTCCGGCTTTTTCCTCCTGGATTGTTGTGGCTAAAAAGAAGGCTCCATGGCAAGTGACTGAACCTGTGCCACAATGTAACCGCACAAACGCCAGCCTTTATGTCTCCATGTGCATCCTTGTGATACAAATTCAAAAGGGTGGGACATGAATTGGGGTGTTGCAACATGTTTTGCCCCCTTGTTATTGTGTTTAGGAATGGATGGCTGGGAATGCTGTATTAGATGGACCAATGAACTTCATAAGGCCATTTATGATGTTTTAGGTTGTAGGCAAGAGGGAATTTCTCTTTGGCTATCTGTGATCAACTTTCTCCCATTGAAATCTAGCAACATAGATAGAGCCAAAGCAAGACCAAATATGTATTGATCATACTTTCTGGAAGGACCATGCCAGAGGTGGTATTCAGCAGGTTCTGACCAGTTCTGGAGAACCAGTAGCGGAAATTTGGAGTAGTTCAGAGAACCAGCAAATACCACCTCTGACTGGCCCTGCCCCCATCTATTCTCTGCCTCCCGAGTCCCAGCTGATTGGCTGGGTCTTCTTTTGTTGCCCTGCACAGGAGAATGGAGCTGGAAAGCAGGTTAGTGGGGTGGGTGGGAATGAGGATTTTGCAGGAAGGTTCCCACAGGAATGGGGAGGGAATGTGGAGATTTTACAGTATCCTTCTCCACCAAGCCATGCCCACTAGTAGTACAAAATTTTGAATCCAACCACTGGACCATGCATTGTGCTTTCTGATAAAGAAGAATGTTTGTAGCTCAGGGTTGAAATGAGGGGTCAGCACACTCAAGATGTTACCTAGTTTGGGTAATGAAACATCTCCAAGAAAACAGCCAAGTTCAGAAAGCACCAAGGACCCTTCATTGTGCTTTCTCCCCCTTGTGATTTGCTTGAGATGACTTAATGCCAGAACCTCGAGGTATTGTTGTTGTTGTTGTTGTTGTTGTTATGATGATGCATAAAACAATTTTAATCACATCGACCAGTTCTTTAGCTGATGGTAGCCTTCATACACACCAAGTTTTTCCCAAGAACCTAGGATGTGGTAATGTATTGGTGTAGTACATGTGCAGATCCAGGCCGTGTGGAATTTTTGCAATTGACAGGTGGAAATATTGTCAGTGCTCAAATTTTCCACGTGCTGTCCAAGATTTGGTCCAAGATTGGCACCCAATGTGCCAATAACCATGGCTGATTTATGCCACAATCTTTCAATTTCAACACACAGCATACTACAGTGGTTCTCAATCTTTTCTTCACCATGGACCCCCTTTAAATACCTTTTGTGGCCAAGGACCCTCAAGATTTAACTGTTTAAATCATAACATTTCTTCAAGCCTGTTGTAATGACGAGGCAGTCGAGGTGTTTGATCATGATCAACTGAATCATGATGATTGTTAGGTATAACATTGATACCAAATATGGTTTGGGTGAATAAATATATAAAACTTAGATATCATGGTTTAAGTGCTTATCACTTTAAGCACAATGCAGCAGGCAATTAGCCGATTAAGGGTGCGGTTAGAAGTTACAATATAAGGAAGCATTAGAAGCTGGAAAGCTTACTGACTGTTACTGTAACTGTCTGTTACTGTAACCGTGTGCTGCTGCGACTAACTGTGTGCTGCTGCGACTAACTGAGATTACTGACTGTGAGTGCCTGTGACTGAACTGTTATTGTTTGCTACTGTTTGCTGATTTACTGCGTAATTCTACTGAATATCCAGCATTTGTTTCTCTGGAGAGTGAAACCGGAGGAGGAGAAGATATCTTTATCGGCTGATAAAGATATTGCAAGGACTCTTAACTTGGACTATACTAGTGAGTCTTACTGGATGGAAATACTGTGAATGACTTAATGGACTGAATGACAATGCTTAAACTCTAACTGGATTAAAAACTATTTAAACTACAAACAGTGTTTGTGTTCAGTGTGTGTATACTCTGGGGCCCTTCCGCTCTCCTTTGGTTGCCTGGCTTGACTACTGCTGCAATACTCTTCTAGGGGTTAATTCCCAAACCCTAACATTGGTTATGGGCCCAGCAGCATAGTCTAACTAACCAGGATATAGCAGAGAGAGTTGGTGTGAGTTGCACATTACTGTAAAAACAAACTGTTTTAATTAGTTTAAAATAGTCAAAATATCTGAAGAGTAATGGCACAAGTAAATTTGTCACAACTGTCCATGATATCCAGGCTGGATGGAACAAACTATGTTTCATGGTCAATGAAATGTAGTTTACTTCTACGCAGAGAAGGTTTGTGGGACATTATAGCAAACCCACCAGATGTGAGTAGCTGGGATCCTGCTAATGATGATGATAACGAAAAGTTACAAGACTTTAAACTGAAGAATGAGCAGGCTTTATGCATCATAGGACTGACTCTCTGTGATCAGCAGCTTGTCCATATTCGTGGAGAAGATAATGCTGCAAACTGCTGGGAGAACCTCAGGAAGATTTATGTTCGGGACAGTGTAGGAGCACATATAAATCTTACACGGAAACTTTTTCAGACGCATCTTCAGAGGAATGGAGATATGTTAGTTCATTTAAACTGTATGAAGAGCATTTTTCAAGATTTGCAAGAAAAAGAGCTTATATTTAATGAACTGCAACAAGTCTACATAATATTATCTTCATTAGATCAAAGCTATGATGACTATGTGACTTCGTTAGAGGTATTGCCAAAAGAAAGCCTCTCATTAACCGACATAACAGGCAGGCTACTAGAAGAAGCCAGAAGAAGGCGTGAGCGTGACGAGCTGAGAGAAGATAAGAAAGAAGAGAAATTATCTTCAAAGTTTGAAAGAAACCAGCAAAGCAAAGTAAAGCACCTGGAAGAAGAGAATTTATCTTCGACAGCATACACAATTAAAAAGTGTTTTAATTGTGGAGGCAGAGGACATTTGGCAAGATTCTGCAAAAGAGAAAAAGCCAGAATGTAAAAAGCCAAAGAAAGCATTTGAACTAGCCACGTTTAGCAACTCTGATGTGAAGAATAATTTATGGGTGGTTGACAGTGGCGCATCCCACTGCATCACAAGAGATAAGACAAAATTTATAAAAATGTCTACAAGTTCTCAACATATATCTCTTGCCAATGGCTGGAACCTGAAAGCGAAAGGTCAAGGTTTTGCACGTTGTCCGTACATAAACCAGGATATAAAAATGTTGTATGTACCGCAACTAAAGTTTAATTTGCTTTCAGTAAGGGTATTAGATAAATTAGGTTATGTAATTACTTTTAAAGATAATAATTGCATAATTGAAAAAGATAACAAAAGGGTAACTGCAGCTTTAAATGGAACATTATATGTCTTAGATAATAGTAAGAAAGGGGAGGCTCAAACTGTATTTAATAAAATAAAGCCTCATGAAGAATGTATCCATTTATTGCATAGGCGTTTGGGGCATGTAAATTTTAAAATGCTAAAACGTACAGTTGAGTTATCTGAAGGAATAAGGTTAAAACCTTGTGATAAATATTTGCGTTGTAATGTTTGCTGTGAAGATAAGAGCAAAGTATTGCCTGCAAATAGGCTAAATGGTTTCAAAACAAAAGAACCTTTAGAAGTAGTATTTGCAGACATCATAGGTCCAAAGAAACCCAGTATGGGGGTGCTAGATATATACTGAGCATTATGGACCATTATTCTAGATATGGGTTTTGCTATTTAATGAAAAGCAAAACTGAAACATATCAACATTTTTTCAATTGGCTTAGGTTTGCTGAAAGAAAGTCTAAACGTCAACTGATAACCCTGGTGACAGATAATGGTACGAATTTATTAATAACAAATTCCAGAACAGACTTAAGGTAGCTGGAATAGAGCATAAGAAGTCTGCTCCATACAGGCCAGAACATAACGCTTTTATTGAAAGAAGAGGCCAAACACTACAGGCAATGGTTAGAACAATGTTAAATGATTCTGGGTTACCTGATTCTTTGTGGGGGAGGCTACAATGTGTGCTAATAACATATTGAACAACGTTGTTAATACAACAACAGGTGAAATACCATTCACCAGATGGCATGGCAGGAAACCTGATCTAAGTTACCTGCACACATTTGGTGCACCAGCATGGGTGCATATTCCTGCACAACTCAGAAAAAAAGGGCAACATAGAGCTAAAAGATTTTTCTTCGTTGGTTATCAGGCAAACCATAGGGCATATAGATTTTGGGAGAAAGGCACATCTAAAGTGTTATGTAGTGCTAGTGCCCAATTTCTAGAACATGAAGGATGGGAGAAATTAGAACAGGATGCCAATAAAGATGTAATTATTGAATCCTATAGAAATCCCATTAGTTATCCCTGTAACTTTAAAAATAAAGTAAAGAGACAAATACAGGATGAAATAGTGCCCATAAAGGAAGAAACAGATTCAATAGCTGAACAGGATGAGGAAGATGAACAGGTAGTAGTTCAACAAAGTCCTCCTGTAAGCCCTGTAATTCCCAGAAGAACTACACGTGTATCTAGACCGCCTGATAGGTACCAGGCTAACACAGTGTGCCAGATTAATCAAGTTCCTAATTCTGTTGAAGAAATTAAAAAGTATCCTACTAAGGAAAAAGAAAGATGGTATGCAGCAATGAATAAGGAACTGAATTCATTAAGTGATATGAAGGTGTATGAGAATGCCAAATTACCTGTAGGAAAGAAATCCATTGGCTGCAAATGGATATTTAAGGTAAAAACAGATAAAGATGGTAATTTAATCCATAAGGCAAGGTTAGTAGCCCAAGGTTTTAGGCAGAATGCCAATGACTACGATGAGGTGTTTGCACCTAGTCTTAAGGCAGCAACCTTGAGAGCAGCTTTAGTGTGGGCAGCTAGTAAAAACTATATAGTTAACCATCTAGATGTGGAAACTGCTTACTTGCACGCCCCATTAAAACATACTATTTATATGAAAAAACCTGTTGGTATTAAAAGTGAAAATAAGGATAATAATGATTGTTGGTTGTTAAAGAAAAGTCTCTATGGTCTTAAACAATCAGGCTATGAATGGAACCAGTATATTGTAAAGGAACTAGACAATATAGGATTTAAAGCTGGTTTAGCCGATCCATGTCTGTTTAAGAGAGAGACAAATGGGAAAGTATCATTATTATTACTATTCACAGATGATATTGCATTGATGACTGAAACTAATGATGAAGCAAATAAAATAATAGCATCATTAGGAAAGAGAATAAAGATCAAGCAATTAGGGGAGATAAAAAGTATCTCGGTTTGAATATAAAGAAAACACGGAAAGGTTTTAAGATATCTCAGGAGGATAAGATAAGCAAATTGCTAAAAGATTACAAGATGGAGCTTTGTAAGCCGGCTAAGACTCCAATGAGTCAGGAGTTTAGCAACACTGATGAACAAAGCCCTGAGTTTGATAAGGTGATTTATCAATCTTTAATTGATAGTTTGAGTTATATTAGTAAGTGGTCTAGACCAGATATATCATACTGCGTGAATCAGTTGGCTAGATTCAATTCTGCACCATGTGAAAGACACTGGATTGCAGCTAAGAGGATATTAAGATATCTTAAAAAGACAATGAATTATTCATTGTATTTAGAACCAAAGGGTGATTTAATTCTAAGTGCATATGCAGATGCTAGCTTTGCATCAGAAAGAGACACTAGAAAGTCGACTTCAGGAACAGCCATAATGCTGGGTAAGACATTAATAGGCTGGAAGTCAATAAGACAACAGCATATAAGTTTGTCTACTATGGAGGCAGAATTCTCCTGTTTATCATTGTTATGTACAGAGTTAATAATGTATAAACAAATGTTAATTGATATAGGTATAACTGTAGATTATCCTATAATTATACATGAAGATAATCAGGCAGCAATTCAAATGGCCACAAATATTGGAGTAAAAACAAGGAGCAAGCATACAGATCTAAGATACCTAAACGTGAGACAATCTGTAAGAAGTAAGATGATTCAGCTAGAGTACTGTATGTCGGATGACAATTTAGCTGATAATTTTACTAAAGCCCAAGGTGCCAGTAAGCACCAGGAGAGTTGTGAAAAATATGGGATTAGATTGTAAAGGTATTATATATTTATTTCACCCAAAGGGAGTATGTTAGGTATAACATTGATACCAAATATGGTTTGGGTGAATAAATATATAAAACTTAGATATCATGGTTTAAGTGCTTATCACTTTAAGCACAATGCAGCAGGCAATTAGCCGATTAAGGGTGCGGTTAGAAGTTACAATATAAGGAAGCATTAGAAGCTGGAAAGCTTACTGACTGTTACTGTAACTGTCTGTTACTGTAACCGTGTGCTGCTGCGACTAACTGTGTGCTGCTGCGACTAACTGAGATTACTGACTGTGAGTGCCTGTGACTGAACTGTTATTGTTTGCTACTGTTTGCTGATTTACTGCGTAATTCTACTGAATATCCAGCGTTTGTTTCTCTGGAGAGTGAAACCGGAGGAGGAGAAGATATCTTTATCGGCTGATAAAGATATTGCAAGGACTCTTAACTTGGACTATACTAGTGAGTCTTACTGGATGGAAATACTGTGAATGACTTAATGGACTGAATGACAATGCTTAAACTCTAACTGGATTAAAAACTATTTAAACTACAAACAGTGTTTGTGTTCAGTGTGTGTATACTCTGGGGCCCTTCTGCTCTCCTTTGGTTGCCTGGCTTGACTACTGCTGCAATACTCTTCTAGGGGTTAATTCCCAAACCCTAACAATGATCTTTATTGGAGTCTAGTCTTGCATTTATACACATTTTTAGTAATCCTCTAACATTGGTTAACTTTGGTTTCTGCTTAACTTTCGTTACTGTTTAGCATAGTAATTAACACAATTAATTATCTCTAGTTAAAGTCTAACATATGTTTACTTCCTCTCTCTAATCCTCCTTTACATTAGTGACTTTGTTTGCCTGAGTTGTAATTGCTTGTAAACATTCCTTATCTGAGGTTTGCCATCCAAGATAAGAACATTCCTGCGATTACAACTCTACACAAGCCTTTGTAGACTCCCTGTGATGACATCACAACCCTCCCTCCAGGGATCTCTGGACCACAGGTTGAGAACTACTGGCATACCACCTAGTGTACCATTCAACACAAAGTATGCCAGAGCTGGTCTGTAAAAATCAGGAGAACTGTCTACATGGCAGGAAAGAGATACAGGTAGCTGTCGTTCTTGGCTGCAATCTCCTGATCGTGTAGATTTTGTAGACCAGATCCGAGGTGCCTATACTGCGCTTCTCTCCCTTCATTTGAATTCTTTTGTGATGCTTGTCTTTGCTGTTCATCTATTTACTTATTTATTGGAGTTTCATCTCACCTTTATTATTTCGTAAGCATTTCAAGGTGGTGAATATATTTAATATGACCACCTACTCCTGTTTTCCTCAGAACAAACAGCCCTGGGGTAAGTTTGGCTGAGAGAGAGTGATTGGCCCAAAGTCACCCAGCAGGCTTTCATGGCAAAGGCAGGACTAGAACTCACCATCTCCTGGTGATTGGCCCAAAGTCACCCAGCAGGCTTTCATGCTTAAGGTGAGACTAAAACTCAGACTCCTGGTTTCTAGGGCGGCACATTAACAACTACACCAAACTGGCTTATCTACTGCCACCTCTTTTATTACCATTTATTTTTTCTTATTCTTACCAGACACTAAAGCAATTTCAGAGAAGATGAAGACAAGCTAAGATAAGCTTGGCATTGGAATTTCTTTTGGGAGGAGGGAGGAAAAGAGACAGAGTAGGGGTCCAGTTGAGTCCAGGCCAGGCTTTAATGGAACCACTGAGTCTGAAGGGTCAATGATGAAGCCATTCTTTCATAGGAATTGAGTTCTCTGGAGAAAGCAGGCCTGGGCCACACCATTCCAGGCTGACAATTCATCGGCTGCAAATGACCTCATTAGAGAAGTGGCACAACTCTATTTTGCAAGTGTGTCATTAGGGAATCCTCCTTTTCAATTTCCATGAGTTACAAAGCATTAAGTGCAATGTTCTTCCTATTAGCCATTGCAGTTTATTAAAACTCTTTTTCCCTTGGACTTTTACTAGAAAGCCTCCAGCTCAATTTGTACTCCAAAGACTTCTGAATCCATTTCCAGAAATGCTAGTTTGGAGACCTGGAATGATGGAAGCGGGTGGGGGGAAGTGAGTGGAAATCAATTTATTTTGTAAAAGGGAGCAAGTTTATAATCTATTGGCTGCCAGATTCCTTTCTTTTGTTTCTTGTCCTTGGATTTTGTTACAGGAGCAGTCACACTGAAATGTTGCCCTTGGTTTAAATTTATTTACAAAATATATAATTGTGTTGGCATCGGATGACTTAGTGTTCTCAGATTCAAGAACCGAGCATACATTTACTCAGGCTGCCTCTTCCTCCCTCTGTTTTGTGCTGTTTATTTTCCTGTAGTTAGCATCATCAACTCATCATAAATTCATAAATCTTATTTATTTTTTATCTTGGATATGGCTAGGCTTTTTCTAAAACATTGCCCTAAAAATAGCCCATGTGCCATTAAGTGATGGCATTTTCAAGGAAGCACATACACAATCTCCTTACGGAGTCCTTTCTCCATTAGTGGAAGGCACTCTTGGTAAACCTGAAGGAGTATCTTCTTCACTCAACCCACCTAATGGGGAACTTCCAAGATAATTTACTCCTTTTTAGGACTTTGTAATACCTTAATTCAGAGTAGAATCTGAGAAACCAGTTGGAGCTGAGCATTTACTGACCGGATGCCCTTCCTAATGCCCTGTGGAGTTCCCGGCATTTTCTTTGCATCATGAGAGAGAAACATCTGCTGTTACCTAGTGTTAGGTATAACATTGATACCAAATATGGTTTGGGTGAATAAATATATAAAACTTAGATATCATGGTTTAAGTGCTTATCACTTTAAGCACAATGCAGCAGGCAATTAGCCGATTAAGGGTGCGGTTAGAAGTTACAATATAAGGAAGCATTAGAAGCTGGAAAGCTTACTGTAACTGTGTGCTGCTGCGACTGTAACTGTGTGCTGCTGTGACTAACTGTGATTACTGACTGTGAGTGCCTGTGACTGAACTGTTATTGTTTGCTACTGTTTGCTGATTTACTGCATAATTCTACTGAATATCCAGTGTTTGTTTCTCTGGAGAGTGAAACCGGAGGAGGAGAAGATATCTTTATCGGCTGATAAAGATATTGCAAGGACTCTTAACTTGGACTATACTAGTGAGTCTTACTGGATGGAAATACTGTGAATGACTTAATGGACTGAATGACAATGCTTAAACTCTAACTGGATTAAAAACTATTTAAACTACAAACAGTGTTTGTGTTCAGTGTGTGTATACTCTGGGGCCCTTCCTGGTTTGACTACTGCTGCAATACTCTTCTAGGGGTTAATCCCCAAACCCTAACATTGGTTATGGGCCCAGCAGCATAGTCTAACTAACCAGGATATAGCAGAGAGAGTTGTTGTGAGTTGCACATTACTGTAAAAACAAACTGTTTTAATTAGTTTAAAATAGTCAAAATATCTGAAGAGCAATGGCACAAGTAAATTTGTCACAACTGTCCATGATATCCAGGCTGGATGGAACAAACTATGTTTCATGGTCAATGAAATGTAGTTTACTTCTACGCAGAGAAGGTTTGTGGGACATTATAGCAAACCCACCAGATGTGAGTAGCTGGGATCCTGCTGCTGATGATGATAAAGAAAAGTTACAAGACTTTAAACTGAAGAATGAGCAGGCTTTATGCATCATAGGACTGACTCTCTGTGATCAGCAGCTTGTCCATATTCGTGGAGAAGAAAATGCTGCAAACTGCTGGGAGAACCTCAGGAAGATTTATGTTCGGGACAGTGTAGGAGCACATATAAATCTTACACGGAAGCTTTTTCGAACGCATCTTCAGAGGAATGGAGATATGTTAGTTCATTTAAACTGTATGAAGAGCATTTTTCAAGATTTGCAAGAAAAAGAGCTTATATTTAATGAACTGCAACAAGTCTACATAATATTATCTTCATTAGATCAAAGCTATGATGACTATGTGACTTCGTTAGAGGTATTGCCAAAAGAAAGCCTCTCATTAACCGAGATTACAGGCAGGCTACTAGAAGAAGCCAGAAGAAGGCGTGGCGTGACGAGCTGAGAGAAGATAAGAAAGAAGAGAAATTATCTTCAAAGCTTGAAAGAAACCAGCAAAGCAAAGTAAAGCACCTGGAAGAAGAGAATTTATCTTCAACAACATACACAATTAAAAAGTGTTTTAATTGTGGAGGCAGAGGACATTTGGCAAGATTCTGCAAAAGAGAAAAAGCCAGAATGTAAAAAAGCCAAAGAAAGCATTTGAACTAGCCATGTTTAGCAACTCTGATGTGAAGAATAATCTATGGGTGGTTGACAGTGGCGCATCCCACTGCATCACAAGAGATAAGACAAAATTTATAAAAATGTCTAAAAGCTCTCAACATATATCTCTTGCCAACGGCTGGAACCTGAAAGCGAAAGGTCAAGGTTTTGCACGTTGTCCGTACATAAACCAGGATATAAAAATGTTGTATGTACCGCAACTAAAGTTTAATTTGCTTTCAGTAAGGGTATTAGATAAATTAGGTTATGTAATTACTTTTAAGGATAATAATTGCATAATTGAAAAAGATAACAAAAGGGTAACTGCAGCTTTAAATGGAACATTATATGTATTAGATAATAGTAAGAAAGGGAGGCTCAAACTGTATTTAATAATATAAAGCCTCATGAAGAATGTATCCATTTATTGCATAGGCGTTTGGGGCATGTAAATTTTAAAATGCTAAAACGTACAGTTGAGTTATCTGAAGGAATAAGGTTAAAACCTTGTGATAAATATTTGCGTTGTAATGTTTGCTGTGAAGATAAGAGCAAGGTATTGCCTGCAAATAGGCTAAATGGTTTCAAAACAAAAGAACCTTTAGAAGTAGTATTTGCAGACATCATAGGTCCAAAGAAACCCAGTATGGGGGTGCTAGATATATACTGAGCATTATGGACCATTATTCTAGATATGGGTTTTGCTATTTAATGAAAAGCAAAACTGAAACATATCAACATTTTTTCAATTGGCTTAGGTTTGCTGAAAGAAAGTCTAAACGGCAACTGATAACCCTGGTGACAGATAATGGCACGGAATTTATTAATAACAAATTCCAGAACAGACTTAAGATAGCTGGAATAGAGCATAAGAAGTCTGCTCCATACAGGCCAGAACATAACGCTTTTATTGAAAGAAGAGGCCAAACACTACAGGCAATGGTTAGAACAATGTTAAATGATTCTGGGTTACCTGATTCTTTGTGGGGGGAGGCTACAATGTGTGCTAATAACATATTGAACAACGTTGTTAATACAACAACAGGTGAAATTCCATTTACCAGGTGGCATGGCAGGAAACCTGACCTAAGTTACCTGCACACATTTGGTGCACCAGCATGGGTGCATATTCCTGCACAACTCAGAAAAAAAGGGCAACATAGAGCTAAAAGATTTTTCTTCGTTGGTTATCAGGCAAACCATAGGGCATATAGATTTTGGGAGAAAGGCACATCTAAAGTGTTATGTAGTGATAGTGCCCAATTTCTAGAACATGAAGGATGGGAGAAATTAGAACAGGATGCCAATAAAGATGTAATTATTGAATCCTATAGAAATCCCATTAGTTATCCCTGTAACTTTAAAAATAAAGTAAAGAGACAAATACAGGATGAAATAGTGCCCATAAAGGAAGAAACAGATTCAATAGCTGAACAGGATGAGGAAGATGAACAGATAGTAGTTCAACAAAGTCCTCCTGTAAGCCCTGTAATTCCCAGAAGAACTACACGTGTATCCAGACCGCCTGATAGGTACCAGGCTAACACAGTGTGCCAGATTAATCAAGTTCCTAATTCTGTTGAAGAAATTAAAAAGTATCCTAATAAGGAAAAAGAAAGATGGTATGCAGCAATGAATAAGGAACTGAATTCATTAAGAGATATGAAAGTGTATGAGAATGCCAAATTACCTGTAGGAAAGAAATCCATTGGCTGCAAATGGATATTTAAGGTAAAAATAGATAAAGATGGTAATTTAATCCATAAGGCAAGGTTAGTAGCCCAAGGTTTTAGGCAGAATGCTAATGACTATGATGAGGTGTTTGCACCTAGTCTTAAGGCAGCAACCTTGAGAGCAGCTTTAGTGTGGGCAGCTAGTAAAAACTATATAGTTAACCATTTAGATGTGGAAACTGCTTACTTGCACGCCCCATTAAAACATACTATTTATATGAAAAAACCTGTTGGTATTAAAAGTGAAAATAAGGATAATAATGATTGTTGGTTGTTAAAGAAAAGCCTCTATGGTCTTAAACAATCAGGCTATGAATGGAACCAGTATATTGTAAAGGAACTAGACAATATAGGATTTAAAGCTGGTTTAGCCGATCCATGTCTGTTTAAGAGGGAGACAAATGGGAAAGTATCATTATTATTACTATTCACAGATGATATTGCATTGATTACTGAAACTAATGATGAAGCAAATAAAATAATAGCATCATTAGGAAAGAGAATAAAGATCAAGCAATTAGGGGAGATAAAGAAGTATCTCGGTTTGAATATAAAGAAAACACGAAAAGGTTTTAAGATATCTCAGGAAGATAAGATAAGCAAATTGCTAAAAGATTACAAGATGGAGCTTTGTAAGCCAGCTAAGACTCCAATGAGTCAGGAGTTTAGCAACACTGATGAACAAAGCCCGGAGTTTGATAAGGTGATTTATCAATCTTTAATTGGTAGTTTGAGTTATATTAGTAATTGGTCTAGACCAGATATATCGTACTGCGTGAATCAGTTGGCTAGATTCAATTCTGCACCATGTGAAAGACACTGGATAGCAGCTAAGAGGATATTAAGATATCTTAAAAAGACAATGAATTATTCATTGTATTTAGAACCAAAGGGTGATTTAATTCTAAGTGCATATGCAGATGCTAGCTTTGCATCAGAAAGAGACACTAGAAAGTCGACTTCAGGAACAGCCATAATGCTGGGTAAGACATTAATAGGCTGGAAGTCAATAAGACAACAGCATATAAGTTTGTCTACTATGGAGGCAGAATTCTCCTGTTTATCATTGTTATGTACAGAATTAATAATGTATAAACAAATGTTAATTGATATAGGTATAACTGTAGATTATCCTATAATTATACATGAAGATAATCAGGCAGCAATTCAAATGGCCACAAATATTGGAGTAAAAACAAGGAGCAAGCATACAGATCTAAGATACCTAAACGTGAGACAATCTGTAAGAAGTAAGATGATTCAGCTAGAGTACTGTATGTCGGAGGACAATTTAGCTGATAATTTTACTAAAGCCCAAGGTGCCAGTAAGCACCAAGAGAGTTGTGAAAAATATGGGATTAGATTGTAAAGGTATTATATATTTATTTCACCCAAAAGGGGAGTATGTTAGGTATAACATTGATACCAAATATGGTTTGGGTGAATAAATATATAAAACTTAGATATCATGGTTTAAGTGCTTATCACTTTAAGCACAATGCAGCAGGCAATTAGCCGATTAAGGGTGCGGTTAGAAGTTACAATATAAGGAAGCATTAGAAGCTGGAAAGCTTACTGTAACTGTGTGCTGCTGCGACTGTAACTGTGTGCTGCTGTGACTAACTGTGATTACTGACTGTGAGTGCCTGTGACTGAACTGTTATTGTTTGCTACTGTTTGCTGATTTACTGCATAATTCTACTGAATATCCAGTGTTTGTTTCTCTGGAGAGTGAAACCGGAGGAGGAGAAGATATCTTTATCGGCTGATAAAGATATTGCAAGGACTCTTAACTTGGACTATACTAGTGAGTCTTACTGGATGGAAATACTGTGAATGACTTAATGGACTGAATGACAATGCTTAAACTCTAACTGGATTAAAAACTATTTAAACTACAAACAGTGTTTGTGTTCAGTGTGTGTATACTCTGGGGCCCTTCCTGGTTTGACTACTGCTGCAATACTCTTCTAGGGGTTAATCCCCAAACCCTAACACCTAGGATTATTCTCTTCTGAGTGTGAGATGAGTGCTTTCACCACTAGGCTACCATGTCGTTCTTCCAGGAGAATATATACCCAGGGGGTGAGATTCTACCGGTTTGGCCCAGTTCGTCTGAACCGATAGCTCCAAAGATCATCTGAGAGTGAACCAGTTTGCTCCGACAATCACCTGCTGGGCCCACCTGCCCACCCTGGATCCATACTGACCTTATTTTCCTGCTTTTGATGCTCAGCTGCATCACGCAGCACAGTAGATGGCCACATGTCAGCTGTTGAAGAGACAGGGAAAGCGCAGGAGAAGGTCAGTAGGAAAGCCTCTGCGTGCGTGTTCGAAGCATGTGTGTGCACACAAAGCACGCCCACCAAGCCACGCCCACTGAACTGGCGGTAAACCAATTTGAATCCCACCACTGAATACACCAGTAACCCAAATCTCTGTGATATTTAGGAGAGGGATTTCTGTAAAGCTTGTTTTTTTTTGGTGGCAGGACTTTTTCTAAGGAATTCCCTGACCCATTAAATCTATTTTGTTAAGTGGGCTTCATTTTCCTCAAATAGAATGAGATAGAATTGGTAGAAAAGCTGTTGCTTTGTTTTGTTTTCCTGCATAGCGCTGTCCTTAAATAGCTGATGGGAGGAATGCAGAAAACTAGGGTACAGTTTGGCAAAGGAGGTGACGTGTTATTCAAAACCTTACTGGCTATCTGGATCTCCCGGAGTATAATTTATAGTCTAGGGAAGGATATACAGTCATGATCCATTTGTAAATCTGAGATATTGATGTGGACCATCAATACATTTCCCTTAAATTGAGAACCAAGCAGTTAATTATGCAACCTGTCAAAAATGTTCTTCTACAGCAGTGCAAATGTTTTCATATCTATTAATATGATAGTAACAAATTTCTGAATGTGCAATTATATATAAATAAAAATGTTCACATTTTATGCAAGTGGGCCTCTATCTTCAATCAGCTCCAGAAATAGTTTCCCTTTCTTCAATTAAGTATTGATTGATTGATTATGTGCTACCATTTTTAACTCTTGTGAACACATGGATTTTTCTCCATGATAATTTCTTTCCAATGTGTTCTCCCAATGCTGCATCCATCACCATTCTAACTGAGTCTCTCTATCTTGCTTCTGGTTTTCCTCTTCTTCTCTTTCCTTCCACCTTGCCCAGCATTAGAGCTAAAGCCTTCTCTAAGGACTGGGTTTTTGCATAATGTGCATAGAGCATAGAATAACAGAGCTGAAAGAGAACTTGTTCGTTCTAGTCCAACCCTTTGCTCAAGCAGAAGTGTCAACTCAAAAATATTTCTCTGGTCTTTTAGGGTTTATTTATTTATTTATTTTGTCAAGCGATTATTAGATAACAGATGTACGTATAAACATGGTTATGAATACATGAAATGGATACGAATAAGGAAAAAGAAAGAAACAATAGGACAGGGATGGTAGGCATGTTGGTGCTCTTATGCACGCCCCCTACAGACCTCTTAGGAAGCAGAAAGGGAGTGGGGGAAGTAGTGCATTTCTTAAATGCTTCATAGATAATGGCTAGGCAGCCAAAGCATCTGGCACGCAAGATTATTACTGGAGAGCATGATTGATAACTCTTGGCTGTGGATGTGTCCCATTGGAGAATATACATCCAGGGGATGGGGGGAAGACCAGGGTCAAGGGTGAAATGAATTATGTGTCTCAGAGTCGGCTGCACTCAGGTAGCACCGGCATGGTCACTCCTAATAAATTTTGTTTTCTTTTAACTCTGAGAGATGTGGCTAGAGCTCATGATTTGAATGGGGGTGGATGCCGGAGCCCTGACAAGAAGATTCTATACCATTTCAGACAAATAGTTGTCTAGTCTCTTCTTAAAAGCCTCCGGTGTTGGAGCACCCACAACTTCTGAAGGCAAGCCATTCCACTGATTGGTTGTTCTCACTGTTCGGAAATTTCTTCTTAGCTCTAGGCTGCTTCTCTCCTTGATTAGTTTCCATCCTTTATTTCTTGTCTGGCCTTCTGGTGTTTGGAAAAATATTTTGCCCCTCAAATACTGGAACACTACTAACTATCTTCTGCACACCTTCTTTTCAGTAGACTAGACATACCCAATTCCTGCAACCATTCTTCATATGTTTTATCCTCCAGGATAAGGCCAGGTCAAACTCAAGGCCCCGGGATTGGATCCGGCCCACTTGATGCTTAGATCTGGTCCATGGGGCCACCCTTGAAATAGTGAAGGGCCAACTCATGGTGCCTCTGCCAGTGAAAATGGAGTTTGGGCTCCCCGGCTCCATTTTCGCTGGCAGAGGGCTGTAGGAGGATACCTCCAGGCCCACCTGGGCTACCACAGGTGCCCCCTGACATGAATGATGCCAAGCTAGCCATGCCCACCCTGGCCATGCCCACCTGCCAAGGTCAAGCACAATCCTGATGCAGCGCTCAATACAATCGAGTTTGACACCCCTGTTCCAGGCCCCTAATCATTGTTGCTCTTCTCTGTACTCTTTCCAGCATCTCAACATCTTTTTTATATTGTGGTGACCAAAACTGGATGCAGTATGGGGCCAAAGTAGGATGATTTGAGCCTGGTTGTCTGTGCCTCAAGTGAAAACTCTGGGTTTATCCTCAAGTTCCCAGCTTTCTCATTCCCTGACCTTTAACAATTGTCAAGTGGCTTTGCAGGGTACTATAGACAGCAGCACACAAATAACTATATATACAAATGTGACTTGCCCAATAATTTCCTTTGTTCAGATTTTTATCTCGGATCAGAGACAGTGGGTAAGACCCTACACTTTTCTCCATAAGTTTATGAAGTACAGATGTGGCAGGTGAGAAAGTAATATTTTGAATCAAGCTTTGAAATAAGTTAAAATCTGATTCCAGGGAATAGAAAAGTGTCAAAGGTAGGTTTCTTTCCCCCTCTCTTCTTTTTGGCAGTTTAAATGTGGGACAAGGGAAGTAATTTTTGTAGCCTTATTTGAATGACTGTTCTGTCTATATATCTAATTTCTTTTTACTGCTAGAAGCACATTTGACGAGGCATTAGTCAAGAAGGCTTTTGACAAATATTGAGTTATGCTGTAGGTTAGACAAAGGTCCTCTGTGCTGAATTGCTATGAATCACCTTTTTAAGTAAGCAAATACAAAATATGTCTGTTTCTTTCCCCCAAATAATAATATTCCTTTGCAATTCTTTTCCCCAGTTCTTCACTGCCGGAGACCAACTGGACTCTAAGCAGTTGATAATGTGTATAATAAAATGCAACAACAACAATAATATTTCATATGAACAATGTATAAATATTAAAGCTATTATGCACATACAATGTCAGGGCATTGGAGCGGTTCTAATTCTGAGATGGTAAATCTGTATTTGAGGATATATGAGCCCATGTATCAAACTAGACAGAGGGAAGTAGAAATATTCTCCATGAAGGAAGAAGTTGTGTGTGTGTGTGTGTGTGTGTGTGTGTGTGTGTGTGTGTATGGAAAGAGAGAGGGAGAGAGAGGGAGGGAGGGAGAGAGAACAGTCTATGTCAATGTTTCTCAACTTCAGCCACTTTAAGCCATGTGAACTTCAATTCCCAGAATTCTCCAGCCCGCCATGCTGACTGGGGAATTCTGGATGTTGAAGTCCACTTGGCAAAAAGTGGCCGAGGTTGAGAAACAGTGCTCTACTACATGATCAAAGCTTCACTTACAAATAAGGAAAAAGCAACAATCAGATTAAAATCTGAACATGTAATGTTTTGCTCCACAGTTCACTCTTTCTAAAATAAAACTATTTTACTACTAAAAATGAAGGGTTGCTGGAGAATAACTTGAGATACTTAGTTTTAACGTTGTTTTTAGGGTTGTTTTTTTTTTTGGTGTATTGATATGAGCCACCCCAGAGTTGTGCTCTAAGATAGGTGACTATATGAATCTTTTAAATAAATAAATGGAATGCTTAGCCCTCAGTTAAAAGGAGATAATCATTTGGGAGGAACCAGGGACCCTTTGGGGCTTGGAAAACAGATGGTGCAGCCACTGACCAAATTAGCCGTTATGGCTGCTGGTCACAATACAGAACGAGCGATTTAGAGGGGCGCTCCACAAAATGCATTGAAAGCATGCATTGAAATCTCCAGCACTGAGGCATGGTGTCCATTCAAGGGCTTTGTGAGGTTCTTTCAGTGACTTTCCCATGTGATCTGAGAAAGTGTACACATTTACGATGTGATTTAACTGAAAACCCAGTGAACATTAAAGTAGTTACAGAGTAGTTGGAATTCTGCCCTAAATGGCTTTGGCTTAGAATATAAGAGACACTCAGAAATGAGGTTGTTTGCATGAAAACCACATGCAATAGCAATATAATCCCATGTATGTTTAATGTTAACAACCATTTCATCCCTCTCACACAATGAGTTGTTTTTGTGTGTGCTAAGCTCTCTCTCTCTCTCTCTCTCTCTCTCCATCCCTCCATCATCTATCATTTATCATCTATCTATATCTATCCACCTATTTACCCATCTATCCATCTATTTATCCATTTATCCCAGTGGTGGGTTTCAATTCTTTTAAACCAATGGTTCTGTGGGCGTGGCTTGGTGGGCACACTTTGCATGTGCACGGACATGCAGAGGGTTTCCTACTAACCTTCTCCTGCAATCCTGCACTCTCCCTGTATCTTCAACAGCTGACCCGTGGCAATCCGCTGTGCCTCGCAAAGCAGTTGAGGTTGAAAAGCAGGAAATAAAAGTCAGTATAGGGCTGGGGCAGGTGGGAGGGCCCAGCAGCTGATCGTTGGAGCGAACCGCTTCGTTCACAGATGATCATTGGAGTGAAGCCGAACCGGTAGAATTCCACCACTGATCCATCCCACCGACACATGAATCCATTCAGTTTGTCAGATTTCTGTCCCATCTTTTATCTGTAAAGTGTTATAAGGGGACTTCCCTTTATTTGTACCCACATAACAGCAAGCCTGAGAGTTAGAGTCTGTGAGAATCTGCATGACTAAGGGAGAACTTAGGGAGAATCTAGTTCTCCCTGGTTGTAGCTCAAGAAATAGATAACTGGGATTGTCCAGGAAATCTGATGAAGTTGTGACTGAACTTTGCAATCTTAGGAAAATGCTTTTATGAGTTCAGTTGTCTTTCGGGGTCAGAGCGTATTACATCTGTTCAAAATTGTTACTGAGCCAATTGTTCCCTTGTAATTCAAGCTATATTTTTGACTTTGACTTTCCATTCAATCACTAAGGCTGATGACTCCTGAGAAATATATTCTTGATTCAGTGGACCTGAAAAGTAGGTTGTAGTCCTTCTCCTTCCTCCAGAAAAAAAATATAGAAAAGGTTGCAACTATTCTCGTTTGGCTTGATGATGCTTATGTAATTCTGTGATGTAATCGCATAATCCATTTGGATTATTGTAGCAAAAGGAAAACAATTATTTTTTTAAATTATTTTTAAAATACACCAAAGCATGCTGAAAAGCAAAGTCAAGAAAATCAGAATGATGAGGAATTAAGATTGGTCAAAGAGTCAGCCAGATGTTAGGATTAAGTCTGACATTTATATCTTACATGTCAAGTCATTCCTGAGGCCCTCAGATAGGCAGATGCTGTTTGATGGTGTTAAAGGTGTAGTTGTAATGCATGGGTGTCAAACTGGCAGCCCGTGGACCAGATGTGTCACATGCTGGCCACATCCACCCAGCTTCATGAAGGGAGAAAACATCATGAAATGTCACATGATGGCAATGTGACACCTCGAGTTTGAAACACGTGTTGTAAGGTGTTCCAAGTAAAGCTGCTTTTGTGGTAGATTGTCCTCGTAAAGGAGGTGTTTAATCTCTATAGATGTTTTTGAAGTTTGATAGCCATGGCCTGTCTTGTTTGGTATTGTTGACAGAGAAATCAATGCAGTGACAAACAGTAGTGGTGATAGCGAGTCTCCTTGAAATATTCCTCTTTTGATAACCTCTTCCAATTTACCGCCATTGACTAAGAAAACTGTGTCTTCCCATTGTGCCATTGGTCTTCACACAAAGCTTCTCATGTTTTTATTGATTCATGTTATTTCTAGGCTCTTAATTATCCAGACATGTGGTAGGGAGTCAAATGCCTTTTTGTAACCAATCCAAACTGCATTCAAGTTGGTCTTACTTATCTTGCACTTTTCCAAAATCATCTTGTCAATTAGGACCTCACCTTTTGTTTCTCTGCTGTTTGGGCAGTTTGCTTTCTGCTCAGATTATACCAAACTCTTCTTTACATAGAACATTTTCCAGAGTATTTAGGTTTTTGTAAGGAACAGAAAGCTTCTGTATTGAAGAAATAAAAAAAGATTTGGCAAACTGGCACTATAACTAATAATTTTAACAGATGTTGACTGATTTCTCCCACATTTAAAATCTATTTCAATGCTTCTTTTTAGCTTCCATTATTTTTAGTTGAGATAATTATACAATTATACCTAATCAATGACATTCAATATATGACACATCAGTAGCTTTGTTCGTAGTTTAAGAAGTCTTCTCAACTAATTAGTCCACGGAGTATTTCTATACTGTTCTTGTAAAAGATGTTTCTGAAATTGCTGGCACTTTGCATGGTATTAGATTGATTGAAGCAAAATTTGGTGCCATCTGTTCTACGTGTCCTTCTCATTGGTGCTGAAATCACAGCACCCAATCCTCAATTTAGTCTAATTGTTGCCATAATAGACAACTTACTAAGTTAGTTATTTAACTAATTTATTGATAGTTAAACTATTTCCTTCCTTTAAAATATAATGAGAAGACCTATATCAGAGATTAGCATATAATTTATATAACATATAGATATTACAGATTTGGAAATGGTTTATCAAAGTTATTAACTTCTACTATTAGGCAGGAAAAGGATTTCATTCCAAATACTGTATGGTTGACTGACAACAGTCTCTTTCTCCCAAAAAGAAAGCATATAATATGCATTTATGGAATAACAGTATTCCATTAAAAAGATTGACAGTTTCGTGCCGTGATTAAAGACAGCAGCCTAGAAACTGGGGGGACCATGAGTTCTACTTCATACCTCAGGTCTTAGGTATGAAGCCAACTGGATGTAGGAAAAGGACAGGCAGAGTCAAGAGATTCATCAGCCTAGATCTGTTATGTTCTCACAAGGTTCAAGAATATATTGGGATTGCAAACATTTTTAGTTTTGATATATGTGAATAAATTTAGCAGGCAATTGCATAACCAGTTACTTAGCAACAAGATTAGAGATCAGAAATGTGATGGGACCTCTGTATTTTTAGTGACTAGACACTAAAACAGGTTAGTTCATTTTATTTGTTATGGTAGGAGCTGTTCTGATAAGAGCCCACTAGGATTTTTTACATGTCATTCAAATGCCATGTCTCCTTGAAAACCTGATGTTTCATCTTATATCATGGCTATGTTTTTGGCTATGTTTGTCAGTATTTACTGTACACTAAACATTTATGATTATATTGAAGCTAAATGTGCTTAAAAAGCATTTTCTTTCATTTATATCCAAGGATTTCCTCGCCGATTGCATTTTATTGCAAATGGATCTGACTCAAATACTAGAAATTCCTTCCACATTATTCACCAAATGCTGTTGCCCTCATTTCAAGAATTAGGAATGCATTTAAAGATACTCAGGATACTGTGATGAATGTAGTCTGGAGTCCTGCCTACCAATCTAGAAAATTTTGGTAGGCAGGAAGAGTATATTCACATAGCTATGCAAATAGTACTTTTAGTCTGGCAAGATTCTGTCTATAGCTGAAGAACAATAAAATAGCTTGACATGTCATTCTTGGTTCTTGAGCCTGGCATCAATTTTGTCAGACTAATGCAACTATTAATGTAACGTGAAGTACTCTCTGAATTGCTAAGGAGGGGCCATATTAACTCTCCTCCTGCCTATCAGAGTTTCCAAACTTCATTGTCTCATTGCCCTCTGGAATGCAGTCCTTCCATCCTGGGACTCCAGACTATATTCCACCATAGATACTAACAAACTCAGTTTAAGTAAGATGAAAAAATATAAATCAGCATAAATAGATAAAAAGAAAATAAATAGGGCTAAAACATCTGTCTGTCTGTCTGTTGGTCTGTTGGTCTATCTATCTATCTATCTATCTATCTATCTATCTATCTATCTATCTATCTATCTATCTATCTATCTATCTATCACTATACTCTGCTCTACTTGTCAAAAGATTAAATGCTTTCTTAATGAGTTATGTTTATCTAATTCAACTTGGGTTTGTTCCTAAAAGAACAGGAACAGTAGACTCAATTAGCCAAGTATAATATATTATGCTATATATAGTAAAATTATACTACCATTGCAATCATTAGATGTTTTAAAACCATTTGACAGAGTAGGGAGTAAATCTCTTTTTTTATTTTATTTTTTACTGGAAATGGAGGTTGGCAGTAAATTGATTTCTTTTCATTATAGTCACCTGCAGAAGCAGTAATTAAAATCAATGGCTCAGATATGGAATCTCTTCAAATGAATAGGCCATCAAATAAGTATTTCAAGGCTCACCTAGTTTGTTCCATCTTGTCACTGAAGGATTAATCATGAGTATAGGGGATAGGAAAGAAAGAATATCCATAGCCTTAATTTAAAAAACAAACCCCAGAATGTTATATTTTTTATCTCTTTTCAGATGATATTTTTCTTGGGAATCCAAAGATGTATCTTGACTATATAATATAAATTATGACAGCAAAATATTTCGTTGGCATTGTTTGGCAGTCTGTTCTTCCTCAAATTTTGATTGTTATCTCAAACATTTCCAATCCCATTGCCTATTACTTCACATCAGACAAGGAATTAATTATTCATTTAAGAAAAATGATATAAATGAGGCACTGACAAATTATATGTTATTGTTTTTAGTACTATGATGGTTCCTCACACAGTCAGACAGTTTTTTAGAGTGGATTTCGCATCTTTATCCCCTATTGAGTGCTTTCCAAGGACCTGGGATAGGCAGATGTGGTTGCTTGATGGTATTGGAGGTATTGTCATGGGATGTAAGTTGCTCTACCTGAAGCTGTCTTTTGCAATTGACTAATGGTGATTTTGTCAGTGCCAATGGTGTTCAAGTGGTGCTTCAATTGTTATGGGATTGCAACCAAATTTCCTCTTACTATTGGTACTACCTTTGCTTTGTTTTCTTTTCTCTTTCTCTTTCTTTTCTTCTCTCCTTTCCTCTCCTCTCCTCTCCTCTCATTTCCTTTCCTTTCCCTTCCCTTTCCTTTCCTTTCCTTTTCTTTTCTTTTCTTTTGACAGTCATTCTACTTCTTTTCTCTATGAGCTGTAAAATGGAGGTCTAGACATACCAAATATTTTAAGTCTGGGTTGGTTGGTTTGCTTTAGTGAAAGCAATTATTAGAAATTCAACAAATGTTCAGTTGGTATAAGCTGCCTTTTGAGTAATACCCTCTTCTTGATCATTCACCTTTTGACCTTTGAGGATACATTTGTTCAAAACCAAGAGGGGAAAACTAGAGGACTTTTTTTCTTCCAAATAGATTTCTTTGTTGTTTTTCACCCTTACACAGAATCTTGCCAGACTAAAGGAAACTACCACTCACCTAAAGCATACTCTGGGAACTATTGGGAAGGAGCTGTCTTTACTCTCTTTCTCCCACATAAACTATCTCACTAGGTTATCTGTTGCTCTCCTAGAACACACTGCCTCCCTCCTGGGAATCTGGATGACATTCCATCACATCCAATGCAACAACAGCATATAATTAATACATAAATCCATCTCATATAATAACAATAATTGTCAATAGGTTTAAGTTTCAAAGAAACTGTCAGGAGACAATTGGGCTTAACTGAAAAATTAACATAAAACAGCTTTGACAAAGTAATGAAGGACAAAATCAGTTAAATTTGATCTCTGTACATTCGTTATATTACTATATTATATTACTCATTGCTGAGATTTTATGCAATGATTGCCAGGCCAGGGGAACCTGGAGTAGAGAAAATTATTCTTGAAGAGTGCGGTTGCAACAGAAAATCCTTCTAGGTAGGAAGATAGTTCCTAATCTTTACCCATATTGCTTCACATAGGGTAGGAACACAAAGAAGTAGGCTGCATAGACATTTGGTTGGATGTGAGAAGATTATATATCTACTTGATTTGTAGTAAAAGAATTTCATCATTGTACTCCTAATTTTTTTTATTAAAAGTCCAAAAGGTGCTCTTTAAAATTTTAAAAACTTCAGAAGGATGAATAGAACTAGTCTCATTGGCCTGGTTTGTGGTACACAATTCCTTTTAGCAAACCACCTAGAGCAGGGGGGTGTCAAACTCGATTTCATTGAGGGCCACATCAGGGTTGTGTTTGATCTTGGGGTGTGTGGTCAGGGTGGGCGTGGCCAGCTCAATGTCCATTTTCGTCTATGATGGCCTCTTGCAGCCCTCTGCCAGTGAAAACAGAGCTCAGGGGGGCTGCAGATGACCCTCCTGAACTCCATTTTTGACCATAATGGTCTCCTGCATCCCTCTGCTAGTGAAAATGGAGCTTGGTGAGGGGAACGTGTGTCCCTTCTGAGCTCCATTTTTGACTAGGATAGCCTTCTGCAGCTCTCTGCCATGAAAACAGAGCATCTCCCTGAGCTCCATTTTCATTGTCAGATTCACTGCAGGCTAGTCCTTCACTGTTTCCAAGGCAGACTACGGGCCAGATCTAAGCACCCCATGGGCCACATCTGGCCCATAGGCCTTGAGTTTGACACCCCTGACCTAGAATGAACTAACCATAAAATGAATTCCTAGATTATACTCTGCTAAGGTTGCCTTGCATAAATTGAACATTTTCTAAACTGAGGGGGGGGGAGTACTCAATTTGAACCTTGTTATCACGTAAATTCCACATAAGTTGATTTATTGCTCATGCATATACACAAGAAGCTAGTCAACTAACCATCAGTACTAAATTCACGGTAGATAAGAGTTAATGGAATTCAAGAAGGCTAGACTTGTATCACTTGCGATGATGTAACAATTCCAGGCTGATTCCTCTCCTGATCATGCTCAACCTCTCCGTCTTCTATAGAGAGTGGCAATATTTTGTTAAACATTTCAGAAACACCTTGGAAATCATACAACAATTGTTCATAGGGAATCCTGAGATGGTTTACTGACTGCAGATCGTCATGGATATAAATTGATCCAGCACAATAAATTGATTCAATTTTATTGTTAATTTGTTATTGCAACATAAGAGAAAATTAAAGTACATCTTTAGTTAGAGCGATGCTATTTAAGAAAAATGACCTTGCCCTAAAAAATTAACATAAAATAGCTTTGACAAACTAACAAGGGACAAATTCAGTTCAATTTTGATGATTGTGCATTAGCTATAATAGCAGTATTTTGCAGAAGGTTTGACACAATAAAGTTCAAGAATGCTAAATATTTTAAGAATGTCCATACCAGTTGTTTTTGGCATGTTTCCAACTCAGTAAAGATCTGACAAAAGGTGTGAATCATATTAAATGAAATGAAATCTTTATTATGGTCATAGACCAGCATAAAAACAGTAGTTAGCCTTCATTTAGCCACTGCTTCAGATACCGACAGTTCACAGTTATAGTGGTGATGAAAAAGGAACTTTGTGACAATTCCTGCATTTATCACAACAAACGTCTTCAGTATGAAACTGATTGAGGTTTTGGTCAGTTTCAAGTAGCAGCTGTTAGCATGCCCCAGAATTTTCTTTATCTATAATTTGGATGAGAGGATAAATAGGGAACTCATCAACTTTGCAGACGATACTAAGGTGGCAGTAATAGCCAACACTCCAGAAGATAGGCTTAAGGTACAGAAGGTTTTTGACAACCTTGAACATTGGGCACTAACAAAATGGAAATCAATGGTGGAAAAAAAAATAAGGTTCTACATTGAGGCAAGAAAAACTAAATGCACAGGTATGGTATAGTACTCCAAGGCCCCTTCCAATTATTCTATTCTATTCTATTCTATTCTATTCTATTCTATTCTATTCTATTCTATTCTATTCTATTCTATTCTATTCTATTCCATTCCATTCCATATTTTCTATCTATTCTATTCTATTCTATTCTATTCTATTCTATTCTATTCTGTTCTGTTCTATTCTATTCTATTCTATTCTATTCTATTCTGTTCCATTCCATTCCATGAACTAATTAGGGTCCCAGAGCTGAAGGTATTAATTTGTGATAAGTACTTTTTAGGAACAGGGCATGTTTTGGAGAAAAGCAATTATGAATAGAGTGCTTGTTAAAATAATCTTTTCCTTATGAGGGAAAGGAAAGAAAGATCAGACATAGGATATTGAATATCTAAACATTACCTCAGCGACTAGTGATTTTCACAGGGTACACCATGGAGAGCAGGAAAAATATGCAGATCAAAATAAGCAAGAAAGAGAATATTAGCTGCTTTGAATGAATTCAAGTTGTTAGGGTCAAACAGATAACATCTAAAGATGGTAAAGGAATTGATGGATGAGATCTCAGAACCACTATCTGTAATCTTTGAGAGCTCCTGAGTGGCAGAATATTGGACAAGAGCTGATAAGACCTGATGTTCTTCCCCTCTTTAAAAAAGGAGAGAAAAAAAAGACCCAGCTTGACAGAGGTAATCGAGAAAATTCTAGAAAACATCAAGCATCTAAGTCCAAAGCACTGAGACAGAGACAAGGTGTTTATTAGAAGTGAACAAGAATTTGCTAAAAATAGATTGTGCCAGACGAATCTTTTTTGCTTTTTTGACAAAGTTACTAGGCAAAAAAAAAAAAAAATGCTGCGGAGGTAGTATGACTAAATTTTAATAAGACATTTGATAAAGTTGACTATAGCCTCTTTCTTTGAACAATAGACTAGGGATGTCAAACTCACATCGTCACTGTATCATCACATCACATGATGTATTGCAACTTCCCCCCCTTTGTTAAATCGGGAGTGGACGTGGCCAATGCCCACGGACAGCGAATTTGACCCCCTGAAATAGTACAGTGTGATTTGAATGGCCCCCAAGGTCAACTGTATCTTAACCTGGTTGAATAATGATGCCTAATGCATCGTCCACGGAACTAATCTATGGGTACAGGTAGTTCTTGACTTACAACCATTCTTTTAGTGACCACTGAAGTTACAACAGCATTTAAAGAAATAGTGCATGACTGTTTTCCACATTTATGACCATTGCAGCATCCCTATGAACATGGGATTAAAATTCGGACACTTGGTTCATATTTATGTTGGTTGGAGTATCCCAGGATCATGTGATCCTCTTTTGCGATCTTCTGACAAGCAAAGTCAACGGGGAGGCCAGACTCACTTAACAACCACATTACTCACTTAATAACTGCAGAGATGTCAGGATTCCGGCAGTTACTCCAATTAAATCATGAGCCTCAAGCTACACTCCCAAAACTAAAGAGGATTTATTAGAAGTTAACATTCCGGCATTAACCTGGGCATAGCCAACTCTGAGATTAGCTCACTGTCACCCTTTACCCTGCTTTCCCCCCACCACCCCTCTGGGTGTATCATCCAACGAAACACGTCCATAGCCAAGAGTCATCAATCACGCTCTCCAATTAGATTTTTGCATGGCAGAAGCTTCAGCCATCTAATCAGTCTTTGAAGAAAATATGAATGGAATGTACTTTCAATTCCACACTGCCACTTGGTCTTTGAAACTCCCCCCTTCTTTCTGTTGTCAACTATGAAACGTATATACAAAATGTTTTATGAGTTGACAAGAGATTCACTTAACAACAACGTGGCAAGAAAGGTCATAAAATGGAGCAAAAGTCACTTAACAATTGTCTTGCTTAGCCACAGGAATGTTGTGCTCAAGTGTAGTCATAAGTTGAGGACTACCTGTAAATGAAGAGAACTGTGTTTGCCACTGTTTGACTCACAAGAAATACTGAACTTTCTGTTATGAATTTTTTAAAGTGTTTCTGTTGTTCTTTTCTTCCCCAAGAGAAACTCAAGACACCAAATCACAGACAGAGAAAACAGGTGGGTGGGGAACACATCACTCTTTACATTCTCCTGTCAGGGCTCTGACAAGAAGTTGAAACCCTAACATTTATCTATTTTTGGAAAACAGAACTCTGTGTTTGAGAAGTCTTCCATCAATACTTTTTTAAAAAGTGGAGAAAAAAAGAAAGTTTTTGGGAAAGTTGTAAAAAAATAATCAGAAGCATTTAAAAAAAATTAGTAAATAATTGTTAGGTAGAAATATATTTTGCTTTTTTATGTTATTAACACGTATTCTAAGATAAAATACTAATTAAGATGAAAAGAAGGGCAGAAAGAAGAGAAAAAGGAAAAGGAAAGTATTGATTATCTCCTACTTAGTGAAGTAGAATACAAAAATGTTACAAGCTCAACCTTTTGCTTTACATTTCTAAATATTTCAACCCATTTCTTTAAAAACAAAGTCATTCTAATCTCAAAACCCAAAATTAAACTTTCAGTTTTGAGTACAAACTCCAGAAGTGATTTCCAAATGGAAATAAAACTCGATATATTCTTCTCTTTAATTAGAACAGTCAGTTTTGTGATCTCTGCCAATTTCACCAAGGTAGACATATATTTTGCAAAGGTACTATTTTTAATCTGTCAGCTGCCTCCCCAAAAATGACATTTCAGGGTAGGACCATAAGAGGTGATAAGGACCACCTTTCATGAGAAGTGATCTGTTTCCCAACTCATATTTAATAACTGAACTCACTGTATGCTAAGATTAGAAATGATTATGTTAAAATCCAAAATGATAAAGCCAGTTGTGGGTCGTGTCATAGTTTACAGCAAGGGTGTCAAACTCAATTTCATTGAGAGCCTCATCAGGACTATGGTTGACTTCAGGGGGCCGGGCAGTATGGCCAACTTGGTGGACATGCCCAGCTTGATGCTACTCACTGGACATGGCTGACTGGGTGGGGGTGGCTGACTGGGTGGGGGTGGCCTGCTTGACGGCACTCCCCCAACTGTTGGCATGTTTCCTCTTCACACTGGGTAGACCGGGCTGAAACCACGTTGGCCCAATGTTTCCTCTTCGCATTGGATAGACCAACCGAAGCTGCATTGGGTAGACTGGGCCAAAACAATGTGGGCTGGCCCCTTACATTTTCCAGGATGGCCCCATGGGCCGGATCTGAACACATTGTGGGCCACATCCAGACCATAGGCCTTGAGTTTGACACCCCTGGTTTACAGCAGGAGTGCCCAACCTCAGCATCTTTAAGACCTGTGGACTTCAACTCCCATAATTCCCCAGCCAGCATTATTCCCGTGGATGATTTCTGGTTTAAAATCATAGAAGGATACTTGGAGATCATTTAGTCTAACTCCTTGTCCAAAGCAGGAATCTATGACTACTACAGAACTCAACAGATTAGTCATTGACTCTCATTTTAAATACCTCCACTATTACAAGAAATTGATGTCCTTCCGTTATAGTTTCACATTCTTCTCTTTCGTACTTTCTGCTATTGGCTTTTAAAAATCTTCCCTCTTTTAAACATCCAAGCAATAAATTCTTCATTGCTGCAGCCCTGGGCTTAGCTCACTAAATAAAACCTGACATTTCAGGACTGAATCTCCACTTATTCCCTGGGCAGTCATTTTGGGGTTGTTGAAGTAGGCAACTGCCAAAATAGTATCAGCAAAGGTTTACTTATTGACCTAAATCCATGATCTCAGTATTTACATCATGTCTTTCAAAGGGATGTCCAGTAAAAGAAGAGCTTATACGGGTCACAGTTTACATCGTGGCTAATAAATTCTACAAAAATCACATGTGTGGATTGGAAAATGGTCTGAGAGAATGATGGCTGGGTCCAAAATACTATGTTTGATAACTGTGGAATGTTCAGAAAAGGAAGGAAGGAAGGAAGGAAGGAAGGAAGGAAGGAAGGAAGGAAGGAAGGAAGGAAGGAGGGAGGGAGGGAGGGAGGGAGGAAGGAAGGAAGGTCTATAAGAAGAATCCCAAAGGTGATTTTTCAGGAGGCAACTTTCTTGTTTTTATTTTGAAGATGTTTCGCTTCTCATTCAAGAAGCTTCTTCGGTTCTGAGAGGACAGTGGGGAATGGAAGGATTTATATTCTTTGCAGACAGCAGGTCATTTGCTTCCATTAAGAGCAAAGGTCTTCAAACGTGGCAAGTTTAAGACTTGTGGACTTCAACTCCCAGAATTCCTGAGCTAACATGACTGGAGGAGGAATTCTGGGAGTTGAAGCTTAAAGCTTCAACAGTCAGAGTTTTTAAAACAGTCTTAAAGCTGTCAAGTTTGAAGACCCCTGATTTAGAGGGTCATTGAAGCACTTGGAAGTTTATCTGTGTCCTCAGGATCACCTGAGTTGTGCTCCTGGTTCCTGTAGTCTGCATTTTTTTCCTCTGGAAATCAATTTCCTCCTCCCACACCATTCCAAGGGTGTTCATCCCAAATTGTATAGCTAAACATCTGTAGAGATTCTCAGTCATCCAGGTCATGGTTGTCCCTCCTGAAAAAACATCTTTGGGACAGCCATGTACTAGTTGACTGAGAATCTGTACAGACTATAAGAAGAATAATTTCTATGCTCATTTGGAATATTAGGATTTTTAATCTTAACACACCGAAGCCCCCGATGCAGACAGGACTGGACTTCAGAGTGTAAATTCAGTATATCACAGCCCAGGGCTCTTAATATCTTATCATGGCTCATGATAAGAACATTGACAAATGGTTTAGGGTTACTACAATAAGTCTTCAAATTATAACCAATCATTTAACTCATTTAGTGACCATTCAAAGTTACAATGGCACTGAAAAAAGCAACTTATGACCATTTTTTTCACCTAGGACCTTGCTTAACAATTTTAGTGACTATATGGATATTGTCAGCCTCCAAGATTCCTTCTTCTGCTTGACTCTTTCTGGCTGCCATAAAAATGGGGGGAGGGAGGAATAATTGGGCCTCGTGGGAGTAAGGGTGCTGGAGGTAAAGTGGTGTGAATTGTAAAAGTTGGGATGCTTTCTTGCTTACAGTGCAAATGCAGCTACTTATCTTTCCAGTCAACCGTCTTGGCATACCAGATGTATGAGACGCTGCCTGAAGATGTATCCACATGACATTATATACACCTCAGATTGGATGTCCAGTTTGAATTGTTGAGGGTGGGAACATGGGATAACTTTCTATATGTAATTTCTGCGCCTTTTGCCTCTTCTCAGATCTTGTATTTCCACACCTGTCAGATATGTTCTGGGCAACAACGCGGAAGTGGTTTGCCGTTGACTTCATATCTCTAAAACAGGAGAATCAAACTCACATTGTCACATCATGTATTGGGACTTTTTTCCCCTTTGCTAAACTGGATGTGGCCATGGCGAGCACCTGATGCATCCAGCCTGCAGGCTGGGAGTTTGACAGCCCTGCTCTGCAGGGGTGTCCAACCTTGGCAACTTTAAGACTTGTGGACTTCAACTCCCAGAATTCCTCAGCCAGCAAAGCTGGCTGAGGAATTCTGGGAGTTGAAGTCCACAAGTCTTAAAGTTGCCAAGGTTGGACACCCCTGCTCTAAAGCATTAGCTTTTCAATCCTGGTATCAGAAAAAAAGTCCTAAAAGGTTTACCAGAATTTTGAAGGGAAAAAAAAAGTCTTATTTTAAATTAAGAGGTGCTACCAGGACAACAGTAAGATAAGAAAGACCTAAACTCAGATTGAGAAAGCAATTTGAGAAAACATCTCAGACAAGCCCTTCCCTAGCTGACATGAAGTTTAAAGGAGACTTGCAAGATTTGGTTGTTATGGCTATTAAAATAAAAGTAATCTTAACTCCTTCCCCTGCATGAAGTTACAGTTTTAGTCTGGTCTATGCTGTAAGGTTGACACTAATTCTCTAAGAAAATACACTTCGACAGAAAAACAATATTTGTAGCTCAGGGCTGTATTGTGGGGTCTTTGGTGCTCTCTCAACTTGGTTTTCTTGCTAGCAATGATGATATTACTCAGTTTGGTCATGAAACGTCTTGCTAGCAATGATGATATTACTCAGTTTAGACATGAAACGTCTTGCTAGCAATGATGATATTACTCAGTTTGGTCATGAGTAATATCAAAGTCAGAGAGCATCAAAGACTCCACAAAATGCACATTTTATTTCTCTCTTTCTCTCTGATATTTTTTTTTTTTTGGGGGAGGGATAACAAGAACATTTCCAATTACTGAAAATCACCAGGAATACCACCATTTGCTCATGCCTCATCTATAGTGAGTTGGGATTATTACTAGATTGGCTTTTTGGCCTAAATAACAAGAAAATCTTTACTTTTAAGGTTTAATTTAAAAAAAAATCAGAAATAGGCTAAGTAAATATTGATGACCTATTGGTGAGACAGGTCACTTCTTGCTGATATCTTTGAAAGAAAGAATCTTGGAGGTCAGTTCATATCATTGATAATTGACATTGAAATATTACAGGTAATCTTAGCTTACTACCACAATTGAGCCCAAAATTTCTGTTGTTAATTAAGTTTTGCCCCATTTTACGACCTTTCTTGCCACAATTGTTAAGTGAATCACTGCTGTTGTTAAATTAGTAACACGGTTGTTAAGTGAATCTGGCTTCCTCCTTGACTTTGCCTGCCAGACATTTGCTAAAAGCCAAGCATCTGAATTTTGATCACATGACTTTGGGGATGCTGCAATGGTTGTAAGTGTGAAAAATGGTCATAAGTCACTTTTTCAGTGCCACTGTAACTTTGATTGTCACTAAATGAACTGTTGTAAGTGACAGATATTTATGTATAATAAAACGTATTTACAATTATTTCATTGTAAGACTGAAAGAAACAAATACCACCACCCCCAGTCTCCTTGCACCTTCTACTTGTTTTCTAACTTTCTAAAGGTGATTAGGAAATAGAATAGAATAGAATAACAGAGTTGGAAGGGATCTTGGAGGTCTTCTAGTCCAACCCCCTTCTTAGGCAGGAAAACCTACACCACTTCAGACAAATGGTTATCCAACATCTTTTTAAAAATTTCCAGTTTTGGAGCATTCACGAAGTGTTTGTGTATGTGGTGATTTTTTTTTTTTTAGTCCTCCACCAAATTATTGGCTTGAACAGATTTTCAAAATGAAATCAGAAAGCTAGTGAGCATGGTGCTGTTTGCAACACAGAAATCTATTTGAAATAATGTTCAGATTGGAAAATCACCATATGCCCGGGATGGTGAACCTATAGCATGCATGCCAGAGGTGGCACGCATAGCCCTCTCAGTGGGCACATGGACCATCGTCAGCTACTTTTCTGGTTTCTGGCATACGCACCAGCCAGTTAGTCTTCGCGGGCATGGTGCGCCAGAAAATGACTTGGAAATGGCCAAAAACCAGGCTGTTCTCCAGCACATTTTGAGACATTTTTGGCATCAAAAACGGCCTGAAAACGGCCTGAAAATGGCTCAGAAAATGCCCCCCAAACAGCCTGGTTTCCAGGCCATTTTCTGGGCTGTTTTCCAGCTGTTTTGGGGGTGTTTTCAGGGCCATTTTTGGTGTGAAAAACAACCTGAAAATGCCCCCCAAACCCAGTCAAAAACGGCCTGAAAAATGTCCAAAAACAGGCAATTTTTCAGGCTGTTTTCAAGCCAAAAACACCACTCAAAATGGCTCGAAAACAGCCTGAAAACACCCCCCCCAGATGCCCCCCAAACAGGCATGTGCACACCGGCCAGCTGGTCTTTGGTTTTCTGGTGCTCTGGCACGCGCACATGCACACACATGGATGTGCATTCCGGTGTGAGCACTCAGTGCTGAAAAGGTTCGCCATCACTGCCATATGCTTTTGTTGTTCTCTGAGGAGAAAACCAGTCATGTAGATAATGCTATGCAGATGGGACTTTGCTTGAAGGGGAACTCACACCAGGGCCTTGACTATCTCTGGCCATCCTGGGAGCCAAATGGATCCTGATTAAAATCTACATGGATGGCAAAATTTGCTGAGGCAAAACTGTCCATCCAAATATTTATTATATAGCAGCAAGTTCTCTTCATACAGTTGTTGCCACTTGATGCCTGGCCTACTTCAAGCCGTAATATAATGCTCTGTACTCTTTCAGCTTCACATAATTTTTCCTGTCAGGTTTTAGGAGAATCTGAGTCTCAAATTGAAATTTTGAAGCAGGCAAAGGAAAAGAGAGCGTTTTTAGGAAGCAAGACTGGCCTATGGGTGGATGATTCTTATCCCTTTCATGTTTATCTTCCTAAATTTAAGCTTTGTTTTCAATTGCACTTTTTATGCTTTACAGGGGTGGGGGTGGGGATTGCATTTGTGACACAATCTGGGACCCACTCCTCCATGTATATTCTCCTTACAAACATTATTTTGTCAATGAATAAACAGAATAACAGAGTTGGAAAAGACCTTGGAGGACTTCTAAACTAATCCCCTGCTCAAACAGAAGACCCTATATATAGGGGTGGGATTCAAATTTTTTAACAACCGGTTCTGTGGGCATGGCTTAGTTGGTGGGCATGGCTTGGTGGTCATGTAACTGGCTGGGCGTGGCCAACTCAACGTCACTCACATCAAGGCACGCATCTGGGCTCTCATGACTGGGCTCTCATGACTGTAGGGATGCTGCAACAGTCGTAAGTGTGAAAAACGGTCATAAGTCACTTTTTTCAGTGCCATTATAACTTTGAATGGTGACTCCACACAAGCAAAGTACCAGCAAAGGAGGGGGGAAAAAAACTTCAGAGAAGTTCCAGAGACAGGAAGTCTAGTCCTGCCAAGAATGTAATAAGGGTTAACGGAGAGGTAGTTTCTGTAAGCAACACCAGAATGTTTCCTTCCTGCCTTCCTTACAGGATTAGGCCAGTAATTTCTTCTAACAACCGGTTCTCCGAACTGCTTAGAATGTTAACAACCGGTTCTAGCGAATAGGTGCGAACCTGTAGAATCCCACCCCTGCCTATATCCTTTCAGACAAGTGGTCATCTAATCTCATCTTGTAAACCTTTAGTGATGGAGCACCCACAACTTCTGGAGGCAAATTGTTCCTCTGATTGATTGTTTTTATTGTCAGGAAATTTCTTCTTAGTTCTAGGTTGGTTTTCTCTTTGATTAGTTTCCATCCATTGTTTCTTATCCTGCCTTCAGAAGTTTTGGAGAATAGGCTGACCCCGTCTTCTTTGTAGCAGCCCCTGAGATATTGGAAAACTGCTATCATGTCCCCCTTATTCCTTCTTTTCATTAAATTAGACATACCCAATTCTTGCAACCATTCTTCATGTGTGTTCTTATTGTTCTCTGACCTCTGCATTTTGAAATGCATTTCCCCCATCTCCATTTTTATTTGTCTTTTTTCTACTTGTAAAGTTATATCACCAGATTCTGAAAAAAAACTGTGCCTTGTTCTGAATGACCCAAACCCTTTTAGGCCAGAGGGACCCAAAGATTCACTTAGAAGAACACACAGGGTTTTTCAGAACATCTGTTGGACAAAGTTTCTTGGATTCATTCCCAGGTAGACTTCACTCTTGGCGCAAGTCTTGTGCAGATGTCTTAACCTGTTCTTTGGAATGGTAAGAACCTCTTCGGGCTTATGACCATGAACGTAGCCATCTACTATTTAGACATATCACCCTCCTTGTTGACCAAGGTTGCCTGGAGCAGAGAGGTGACAGCGGGGTGGCAGAGGGGTGGATTCTAGCAGTGGTGAATTCATATTTGAGAGAGGGGTGGTTGTTGTTGTTGTTGTTGTTGTTGTTGTTGTTTTTTGCCAGGTAAGGAAGAATTGGTCCACTCCTTTCTCAAGAGGGTATCACTGGATCCCACCACACTGGACAACTTTCACCTAGTGCCCATCCTCCCTTCCTTTTTAAGGGAAGGTGTAGAAAAGATGGTTGTAGAGCACATTCCTTTCAGTCTGAATTCATGACCTGGGCAATTACTGTGATATTTGGAGAGCGTAAATGTGTTTTTCATATCCCTCTTTTCTTCATATTTTCAACAACAATCTTTCTTAAGATTGTTCCACATGAAGAATTTGACTGAGCCCTGAACTTTGGAAATATTATTCCCAGAGAGTCTTAAATAATTCAAAACCTGGTTCCAAATTAATCCCAAAAGGGGTACAGGCCCTTAGACTATATTGTGGTCAGTGGTGGGATTCCAAATTGCGTGTTACCAGTTCTGCATGTTTTGTTGGGGTGCAGCAATCCACTCTGCCACTGTTGTGGTTCACTGGCAGCAGGTGCCAATAGCTGAGATCTCTGACAGCAAGGACTTGGATGAGGGGCCTGTATATGATGCAGCGATGGGGTCAGGACTATCGGAGAGTGGGGTGCTGCCTGCAGAGCTTGGGGAGTCTGGCAGCAGTGACGCACAGGACCCTGGGAGCCTGTGCTCAGTGCGCGTATGCACAGGGCTGCTTGAAGCAAAGAGCAGCTGAAGCAGCACAGGCAACTCTGGAGTAAGGCTGGAAGATGATGGCCCCTCCCATAAGAGATAAAAGCCAGCCTTCGGGGTTGGCTTCTTTGCAGGAAGCAAAGAAGTTTTTTCTACTCAGAGTCCTTGTTGAAGCCCTGCTCACTCCAGTTTATTTTTTGAAACTTCTGGCTTTGGATATTTATCTGCAATTAGTCTTCTGTTCTTGGCAGCCTTTCGCAACATTGAAAGAGCTTGTTCTTATCTGAGACAATTAGTTTTGAATGACTCGCTGTTCACAGTGTCAATTCTGGGACAATTAGTTTCCCCCTTAATGACCTCCTTTTAGGGTCTGTGAATACACAGAATTCACGGCCTCCATCCCGTTTTTCTTCCTTTCCAACTATTTACACTTCTTTTTCTTGTAAACAATTGCAAACAAATAAAAAAAAAAAAAAATAAAAAGGCCTTTGGTGCTTTTTATACATACTTTGTGTTTGTTTGATTTGAACAGCCACATGAGTAAGCTGAGCTAAAAATCAATATAGGGCAGGAAAGAATGGGGGGGGGCAGTCAGAGTTGGTATTTGCTGGTCAAAATTTCCGCTACTGGTCTGCCAGAACCGGTCTGAACCGGCTGAATACCACCTCTGATTGTGGTGTAGCACAGATGGTAAACTAGGAAAAACATCATTTCAACTCTGGAGCTTTTGCTGATTCATCCTACCTTATTCTCCTGATTAAAAAAAAAAAGTCTCTTTAATTCCACTAAAAATCATGCATTTCCTTTTGTCCACACATCACTGAGATAACTGATGTACATTAGCCTGTCCATATTTTCTGCTTTTTATTTTAGATGCCGAGGATACATTACATCCACAACAGGTAGCTGGTATACATTTTGGGTTTATTCTGCTTTCTTGATAAAGCTAACTGATGTTATTTCCCTTCCCAATGTTGAGCTCCAGATTGATTGGAGCAACAGGCTTGTCCTAGTTGAAATGCGGAGTGATTAATGCAGCCTTATGCTAATGGATGCAAATTCTGGAGTGTGCATAGATTTGTGAGGAGGGAGAGAACAAAAAGGGATTAAAGAGTTCACTCAAAGTACAAATTAATTTATTGCTTCATTAAATGGTGTCTGAAGAAGGAGGGGACCTATTAAAAGCATGAACGAGAAATGGAAACATGGAAATGGATGCTTAAATACATCACCTTTATAAACTTGATTTTGGTTTTGAATGTGTGGTGTTGTTTGGAATAGTCTTGTGTTGTTGGTTTAGCAATCGATGGGTTTTTATGTAGCTGAGTTTCTTCATGGGATCAGCACTTTATACAAGTGTTACTTTCTTTGGGAAAAAATTCTTTCAGCGTTTGCTCACTAACCTCATAAATTTCAATGTTTCAGTGTATAATTTATGAATGTTAGATTAATCTTTTAAAAGAAAATTAGGGTTTATTTCTGTGTGCCTAAACTTTTGAAACTATCATTACTGTGTTATAGCAATGCCATCCACTTTGATTTGAGAAAGATAAGAAAAAAGCTTTAGCAGAATTCTGAGAAGAATATGTTGATTCTCTAATTCCAGAATATGTATAAGAAAATCTGGAACATAATTGCACACTGAAAGCAACACTTTTTGAAATATTTCAAGATAGCTTTTACTTAATAATATGATAAAAACATCAACATCAAAGAATCATTTGTTTAGTTATTTGCTTATAAATTTTATCTCATATCCATCATGTTATAACTCTGGGTAGTTAACATGACAATAATAAAAACATCAATTCATCTCCCTAAACCCTAACAAAAACACCTGATTTTTATTATCAATAAGCAAATGTTTCTCCATATATCCACATTCAATTTCACTGGGTTCCAGGCCCTACCCCAATACTTAGAGCAGCTGCGACAGAGAAGAAACATTTCACGGGTTCCACCAGAAGACAACATTTGAAGGAAAGGACCTGGAACATAACTGTAGATTGTGAGAAAGAAAGTGTTAATAGAAATATGCAAGAACCATTACCTGGAAAAAGGAGCCGAAGCATTTAGTTCAATGAAGTGGACTAAATGAAATATTATTATAATCAGTCCCATCAATAAAAGTAGTTTTGAGGCTGAAGGTTCGTTCTCTAAGTTTGTTGGTTGGTTTCCAAATGTTTCGTTACCAGGCTTAGGTAGGTAACACCTTCAGCAGAATTTAGGGGATGTCAGTGTGAGTGTTCTGTTTATAAGAGAGGTGTCAAACTATGCATGGGTTTGCCATACCTGGGGGAGGGGTATGGTGCTGGGTGGAGGGATTCTGCCATTTGGAATGAAGACAAGCTGGCTGGTGGGGAGGCGGGGCCACTGATGATCACTGAGTGGCCTGATGCTACCGCTACAAGCCTCCAGGAGGCGGAAGCCAGCTGATGATCAGCTGTTTGGTGGGCCCCGAGGATCGGCTGAATGGAGGCTAATCCACCCTGCTGAAGAACAGCTGAGGTGACCAGGCAAGGACTGTGGAGGCAGACGGGGCATGACCCTCCTCCTCTCCTAGATAAGATGTGCTGCGAGGCTGAAGCTCCCAGTGCTGACTTTACATCCATTTTGCTTTGGGAGCTCATTGTGTGCCAGAGTTCGACTCATTAAATCCAGTCAGTGTCAGCCTTCAAGATCTTCTACTATTGCTTTGCATCTTTTGGCTGCCATAAGTAACGGGGGGAGGAGGGGGTAAAGTCTGGGAAGCGAGCTGGAGGTGTTACATTCTAGTGTTGTATACAATGAGGAGGGGGGAGTATAAATTCTTGCTTAGGTTTCTATTTCTCGCTTAGCTTTCTTTTCTCTGCGCAGCTGCAAACCTTTATCAAAATATGCCACGGTCAATGAACAGAGGCCTCATCACCACCTGAAGATGTCCACATGATCATATTCACAACTTTTAATTGGAAGAATCATTTGAACTATTGGGGGTGGGAACATTTCCATCACTTTGTATATGTGATTTGCGCGCCTAATTCCTCAGATTCAGAATTCTGTTGTTGCTACCACTTCATTTTCAGTAAAATATATCTTTTCTCTAATCTAAGGAGTCTAAGTATTTCTTTCTTGAATTTTGAATGGAGCACTACCTGACAGTCAGCCTCCAACCATGTGGTGTCTTAATTACTGGTTTAGGGCCAGAGCTCAGACCTCTTGAGACGAGGTGTGGGTGAAGGTCTTGGGATGGGTCAGGTGTGAGTCATCAGTGAGAATCTTGTGATGGGTCTTGAGATAGAGAGGTTACATGAGCAATACAAAAATCATTGGCCACGCTACCACCTGCTACACTTGTGAACTGATCGAAGCCTGGCACTCCACAAGCAAGTCTATCAATAGACACATTGAGCTATAACCAGCCTACGAAGCCCTCAGAATCCAAATGAACTGCACAGCCAACCAGAGACAACACCAGCCCTCAAACAAACCTACACAAACCCACTCCCCACCAGCAGTTCTCCCTACTAGCAATTCTCAGCGACCTGTCTCGCCTGAGGTATATTCCCTCACCTGAAGCCCTTATAAACAGAAGAATACTGACACTGACATCCTCTAAACTCCGCTAAAGATGTTACCTAGCCTGATAACAAAATATTTGGAAACCAACCCACAAGCTCAGAGAATGAACCTTCACCCTCATCCTATACCCGTGCTACAGATATTTGTCACTATTGCAAAAGTCGTTTTACTATTCCTGTGGAGTTGATTTCCTGAGTCCCTGCCTAGAGGGACTGACAGTTTCAGAGCTGGTGGAATGGATGGATATCCTCAATGAGAGATGGTCCCTCAAATAACCTGGACCTGTGTCATTCAAGGCTTTACAGATGATAATTGGCACCTTGAATTGTATTTGGGAAGAAACTGGAAGCCAGTGCAGTTCATGAGCAAACCAGGGCGGTCCCAGAGCTACACATGTCAGATGCTGGACTAGTCTGTGTGGCTTTCAAGGGCAGCTCCATATAGACTACAATACTCTATAGTCCATCCTTCCAATCCAAGAATGCTGAATCTATGCAAAGATTCCTACCAGGATGCCATTTGCAATTTGTGCAGGAACCTCAAGTCCAGACAGACTTCCAAATTGCATCTCTATGTCTGTGGAAATGCTATGCTCTCTAGAGTAAAATATCCTCACCAGAAATAGGAGGGCCAAATCTCAGAGCCACTCTGGCTTGCTATGATAGAGTTGAACAAGTTCTACCCCACCCAGATGTCACAGCCTCCAAGCCTTGGGCCAACATCCTAACAGGAGGGGTGTATAGCTGGGCATCATTACCATACTGATTATACTACACTCCAGGCCACCAGATGACCTTCCCCTAGTGTCTCATGTTAAAGAGGAGGAGTGGAAGATTTGAGCCATGGGATGTGCTATATATGCACCCAGTGTTTTTAATGAGGAAAGTAATCCCAAAAATGTTTTTGCTGTGGCCAAGCAGTTTGCAGAAAGTGAAGAAAATAAAAAGTGCATGTACAAATTCATATATTATATGTACACATTTATTGGACTATTTGAGAGAGAAAGAGAGAGAGAGAATATTTCTGAATATTCTGTTAGCATTTTTCTTGAATTCATAATAAACTGCTGTAGAAATAGGGCCGAACAATTTGCAATTGCTAAAATTCAGTCCAAAGAAAACTGAATTCATTAGTTCTGAATGACAAATTTAATTATATTTTACTGCTTATGGATTTCAACAATAAGATTCATTGCCATGATAGATTGCATGTTTCACGGTCATATGTTTATATGAATTTAGGACATAAACCAACCAGAAACCATGAAAGTGATGGGCCAGGATGAGAAAGTAATATTAATTTGTCTAATAAAAACTGACTAAAGTTAATTATCACATTTATGAGATTAAGTGATCTGCATCTACTGCTCATCTGTCACACATAGAAAGCAATCACCTTTGCATAAATATATAAATAGCAGATAAGCGATTACACCAGAGGTGGTATTCAGCAGGTTCTGATCAATTCTGGAGAACCGGTAGTGGAAATTTTGAGTAGTTTGGAGAACCGGCAAATACCACCTCTGACTGGAGATTTTATAGTCTTCTTCCCCTGCCACGCCCACCAAGCCACGCCCACAGAACCAGTAGTAAAAAAAAATTGAATCCCACCACTGGATAACACATTAAATAAATGTCGTAAAAGCAGAAATAGCTGAATGAATGAATGAAAATTAGGAATGTAAATGGGATGAAAAGTAGAATTTGTATGGAGGAAGAAAGCAATAGGAAACAGAGATTTAGTGTGTGAAGAATGTGAGGAAAGAGGAAGGAAAGAGAGAGAAGATCAATTTAGATTTAAAAGAAAGGGTTAAATTTATCAGGAAAGCAATGGCTAATTTCAAAGGTATAATAATAATAACTGTGGTGGTGCACAGGTTAGAATGCAGTATTGCAGGCTAACTCTAACCACAACCAGGAGTTTGATCGTGACCAGCTCAAGGTTTACTCCGGAATGGGACAACTTGCCACAGCCAACTGGTCATGGTCAACTTGCCATGGCCAACTCATCACAACCAATTTGCTGGGGGACATTTCACTGCGAGACAATTCAACAATTCAATTTAATTATTTAAAATAATTAAAACATTATTTCAATGTTTGTCATTCATATTTCATTTTTTCCCCTCCTTTGGCATCCTTTCTTTAATTATTATATTCCACTATTTTTTCAATATTAGTGTAACTCTTGTCCCATAGCTAGATGGCCATAGCGAGTTGCCTGCAGTAAATCGGCTGTGGTGGAGTTGGCCATGGCCAGTTGTCATAAACCCAATTGAACTCAGCCTTCCATCCTTCTGAGGTCAGTAAAATGAGGACCCAGATTATTGGGGGCAATAGGCTGACCTTGTAAACTGCTCAGCGTGTACTGTAAAGCAATGGCCGACAACCCTTTTTGCACCAGGAACCGGTTCCGTGGAGAGAGGTTTTTCCACAGACTGGAGGGGGTGTGGTTTCATGTGCTGCTTGCATCCTGAAGATGGTGCTTCACTTGTTTTTGTGGCCCGGTTTCTGGCATGCTGCGGGGTTGGAACCAATCTGTAGGCTGGTACCAGTCTACAGACCAGTGGTTGGGGAACCCTGCTGTAAAGCACTATGGAGTGGTATATATGTCTAAGTGCTCTTGCTCTTGCTAGTGCTATGCTCAGTTAGACCCACTGTCTTCATCCTATATTCATCCAGTGCTGCATTGCGAATATATATGATTTGTCATATATTAATATATCTGCATCCGGACTTCCGGTTTGAGCTTCTTCAGTGACAGACCGAAACCTCATCTCTGCGAGGCTTTGATCCGTGCTCGCCGCTGGAGCGCCCCGAGCCGGCTGGCTTCGGGGCTAAGCCACCCCGTAGAGGTGGTGAAGAAGGGGGAGACTGCCTGCAGGGTTTAGGAGAGCCGCATCTCTCCTCCCCAGCTGGTCATTACTCCCTTTCCTGAATGCGGTTGCAGCGGTGGTCAGAAATGGCCACCACAAAGAAGAACTCGACTGGAAAAGAATGTGCAGGAGGAAGATAAGAAGAGAAAGTTTTGGTTGACCAGGTCAAACAGCAAAAGCAACAAATAAGGTACCCTGGAATTGAAACTATTAAAAAATAATAACATTGTTCCCTAAGAAGATTTTTAAGCTGCGAAGGAGAGAGAAAAGGGAAAAGACTTGTTTTTTTTTCTTCTCCTTTTCCTATACTGACAGCTAAGAGACTGAAGTAAGAAATTGGAAAAAAATCCACTTTGACATCAATAGGCATTTAATGCTGAAAATAAACAGTCAAAGGGATAATAAAGATTTCTGGATAATTAAAAGCTTTTGAAAACAGGAAAGGAGAGAAAAAGAATAAAAGGGCAGGATCTGGAAGGGAGGTGACTGCCTGGAATTAAAAAAGAACTTACAACAAAATCTCAACAAGACTTCCAAAAGATACATTCTAACTGAAATATCGCAACAAAAACCCCAGGAAGAGAAAGTCGAAAAAGAAATAAGAAGATATAACTTGGGACTATCTGGATTACTTGATGATTTCTAGATTCTTGGTTATTGTTTTGAATGACTAAAATCAATCGGGTGGTTGTTTAAAACTGTTTAAAATGGCTCCACTTTTAGAAGAACTGAAAATGGAACTTAAAGAGTACAAAGAAGATGCACAAGAAGGGGGAGGTTCTTTTGGCTTCGTATTTCAGTTTTTAGAAATGGAGATTTGGAATTATGAGAAACAACAAGAAATGCCTGCAGAACAAGAAGATTGCAACAAAGAAGAAGCCATCTTTAATGAACAAGCAATCTTAGATGGGGGCGGGGAAAGGAAAGGGGGGAAAGAGAATGGAAAGTTTAAGATTGGGAAAAACAACTCCAAAAAAATAGAGTGAAAAATAAGTATAAAATCAGAAAGCAACAGAAGAGGGAAATGCAGAAGAGAGAATTAGAAATAGAGAGACAAGGGGGTAAAAAGAGGAGGGAGAAGATGAGAGGGAAGAAAGAAAGGAAAAGAAGTTATAAAGGACAGAAACAAAATACAGAGAAACAGGGCCTATTTAGAGATAATGGGTGAAAATTTAATGGAAAAAGGGATTCTGCAAAGGTACATAAGATAGTATTGTTATATTAGAAACAGAAATAATTTTAGAAAATATGAAACAATGTATGATTAAAATGTCTGATAAAATAGCTATCATAATTCAGTAGAATGCTTGTCAATAAATAAATGTAATAAAAGGTATATTTAATGATTTATAAAACTTTTGTGATGAGAAATAAGGGGAAAATTAATTATGGAGATTATATGTGTTTTTAAGGAAGTATGATATTTAATTGAAAAGAAGTGTTAAAGATGTTAAGACTGGAACAGAATGAGGGTTTATAATTACATATATTTACAATCTTTTTTTTTTAAGAATATAGTGTGTATTATAAGAATGTACCAAGCAGAATTCGATTGGAAGTTATGTATTATGTATTATATTGAAGGTCATAACTTTAAGGTATATATTGAAGTTTAAATAAGAGTTGAATGGATGTAATTAAAAGATATAAAGGTGCCATACTCCAATTAGTAACTACAAGAGAAAACTTGTTTAATGAGAAAAGATAATATGAAATTGAAACAGAACAGACAAAAGTATAAATATAATGATTTGAATTGAGATGAGATAATCAAATTAAAATTGAAAAAATCAAAAGAGGGGAAAAACTATATAGAAAATATAAAATAGTATAAGATATGGAATAGAATACAAAAAGGAGCATGATATTGAGTTTTGTGTCTATATGAAGAAGTTCAACCCGGGACCATGCTATTTTCAAAACAGATGTTTTACTTGTATTTTGTGTGTGAAAACCCAAATAAAACTTTATTAAAAAAACCCAAAAACATCACAAATGAGCCAATCCAGTCCTTGTGTTCATCATCAATAGTTTTCATTCTGCAACCTCAATGCTGGGGGAAAAGTGATCTAATTTGTTAATAAACTCAATATATGACAACATGAGTCATTTCAAAAAAAAAAAACATTTAACATCATCTCAAAACCCTGAATTTGTATGTATATTTGTTTGGAAATAAGACTTATTTTATCCAGTGAGACTAATATCTGGTAACTGTATTTAATGTGGCAAGTACTGATCTGAAGAATTATTAGCTATAGAGTAAAAATTCAACATTCTATTCAGGATAAAAATACTCTGAAATGTTTTCAAGTTAAGTTTTACATTTTTAAAATAAAAGCAAAAACGTGGAATTTGGGGATCTATAGCGTTGTTGTAGAACTTTATAATGATGCCACCAATGGACCAAAGACTTATTCAAAATATTTTTTCCCTTTAGATCTTATATGCTACAAATATATTTTTAAAAATGAAATAATCCCAGCTGTGAAGCTCTGTTAAAAACTGCAGGCATTTAGAAGCAGGCATTTTTCCTTTTTCAACATTTGTTACATATTATTAAAAGAAAATGCACAGAATAGACACCATATTAAAGTGGCATTTTCTAGCCTGACTTTTTTTTTTTCTGATGGCATGTTCATACTGCTTTGAATATTGATTTCCAGGCTTATTCCATTGTCAGTATTAGAAAGTTGGTCCCTGTTTATTCTCTCAACAGCCTTTTTGAATGCATAAGAAGTGATTAAAAGAGTTGTATTACTTTCTTCAACGAAGAAAATACATATGCATAAAGAAGGGACAAAAAAAGAATCTCTATTAAATTTTTGATAACTACAAATTCCATACAGTATAAAGTCTTGGGCCTGATTTGGTGATCTTCTTAGAATGTATGTTTTCTTCCCATTCTTGGCCTTCTTATTCTGATTTTCCTTAACTAGCTATCACAAGGAAAAACAGTCCCGCTGCCTTTTAGAAAAAGAAGAAAGCAAGCAAAGCACATTTGAGACAACTATGACTTGGATGCAGAGTGAATTTGATTTAAATCAAGTCGATTTAAATCATGATTTAAATCACTAGTAAAAAGGCTTGATTTAAATCGACTTGATTTAAATCATAATATTTAAAGAGCAGCTGTCATCTCTATCCTGCAGCAGCTCCTCCTCTGACCCGCTGTTGACTCACCGACAGTTCCATTCACGTTAGTGGGATGGCCAGTGATGTGGCAGTGATACAACAGGTTGAGAGATGTGAAAGGCAGCAGGTGAGTGGGTGCCTGCTAACAGGCGCTGCCATGATGGTCTTTAATATTATATTTATAAGCTGCTTAGAAGTTTTCACTTTCATTTTAACTGCTTGCCCTTCCTCCTCACATTTAAAGCCTGGTGGTACAGATGCATTTCTTTTCAAACAATCATACAGTTTGTAGTGTACATAGGTTTGCAAAACAATGGGATAAAGGAATATTCATGAACTTTGTTTTATGATTTATCTCATGGTTACTGTGAAATTGTGTGAATGCATCAATGCAGTACATGTTATCTCAGCTTGCATAACATTGGATTCACTGAATGAGTTTAGCAAAAATATTAATATTGCAGACTATACATGCTACATAACTAATTTTATTTTTTATTTATTTATTTGATTTGATTTGTCAATCGCTTACAAGATAATAGGTATAAGTATATATATAGTTATGAATACATGAAATGGGTACATATAAGAAAAATAAAAGAAACAATAGGACAGGGACGGTAAGCACGGTGGTGCGCTTATGCACGCCCCCTACAGACCTCTTAGGAAAGGGATGAGGTCAATAGTAGACAGTCTAAGGTTAAAGTTTTTGGGGTTTGGGGAAGAAACCAGAGAGTCAGGTAGAGTATTCCAGACATTGACCACTCTGTTGCTGAAGTCGTATTTCCTGCAATCAAGTTTGGTGCGCTTAACCTTGAGTTTGTATCTATTGTGTGCTCTTGTGTTGTTATGGTTGAAGCTGAAGTATTCATTGACAGGTAGGACATTGCAATGTATGATTTTATATACCATACTTAGATCAGACCGAAGATGGCGTAATTCAATGTTTTCTAGGTCTAGAATTTCAAGTCTGGTGGCAAAAGGTATTCTACAATGAGTAGAGGAGTGGAGAACTCTTCTTGTGAAATATTTCTGGACTTTCTCAACTGTGCTAATATCAGATACGTAATGTGGGTTCCAGACGGATGAGCTGTATTCAAGTATTGGTCTAGCAAATGTTTTGTATGCTCTAGTTAGTAGTGGGATATTACCAGAGAAAAAGCTACGTAGGATTAAGTTAACAACTCTTAATGCCTTTTTGGCTATGTAGTTACAGTGGGCTCTAGCACTTAGATCATTAGAGGTGAGTATTCCAAGGTCCTTTACAGAGCTTGGGTCATCAAGAAGATCTTGACTATTCAGCTTGTATTTTATTTTCTGATTTTTTTTTTTGCCAATATGTAAGACAGAGCATTTATTTGTTGAGATTTGAAGTTGCCATTTGTTTGAGCATTCTGATACATAATCAAGATCTTTTTGAAGGGTAGCAGTATTGTCTGTGGTATTGAACAGCTTTACTTCATCAGCGGAGAACGCAGTTGCTCTTAATATGATCACAGAGGTCATTTATGTAGAGTATGAAGAGAGTTGGTCCTAGAACACTGCCTTGGGGGACACCACTGTTGACAGGTACAGAATTTGATAGGACGCTCCCAATTTTGACCATTTGTTGTCTGTTTGACAGGAATGCTTCTATCCAGTTATGCAGTTGTCCAGAGATACCGTAAGATTTTAGTTTTAAGAGTAGTTTGTCGTGTACCACTGAATCAAAGTCTTTACAGAAGTCTATGTAGACTGCTAAGCTCCATTTCGTGGCTGAATAAACTAAATTATTAATGTATCTTAAATTAAAAATCTATCTTTAGATAGATTTTTAGTCCTAAAGGATTTTATTAAAATAAATTTGATAAAAATAAAAAAATCTGATTTAAATTAAAAGTAATCAATTTAAACAGAAAAAAGTCAGATTTTTTAAAAAAAAATGTTAATCATTGGTTTTTATCCACCTTGATGACTGAGCATCTCCATAGACATTTAGCAATCACAAGTAAGACCACATTTTCTCTGAGATAATCTATCCTGGATGAATATGAGGGGAAGAAAAACCTGATGGCATCTGATGTGTCCAGTGCCATATTCTTCCTCCTTTACCATTGAACTGATGAAAGAAGCAGAGCAGGGGTGGGATTCAATTTTTTTTTACTACCGTTTCTGTGGGCATGGTTTTGTGGGCATGGTGTGGCTTGGTAGGTGTGGCTTGGTGGGCGTGGCTTGGTGGGCATGGCAGAGGAAGGTTACTGCAAAATCCCATTCCCTCCCCACCCCACTAACCTGCTTTCCAGCTCTGCTCTCCTGTGCAGGGCAACAAAAGAAAACCCCGCCGATCAGCTGGGACTCGGGAGGCAGAGAAGAGATGGGGGCGGGGCCAGTTAGAGTGGTATTTGCAGGTTCTCTGAACTACTCAAAATTTTTGCTACCAGTTCTCCAGAACTGGTCAGAACCTGCTGAACACCACCTCTGAAGCAGAGGTGGTATTAGTCAAAAAGTATGAATTGTACAAGACATTTTAGAGGCTGGTTCATGTCTATGGTTGTATGGTGGAAATTCCAGCTAGATTGGAGGGAGGTGTTAAGCAGGGGTCTGGTTTGGAGTCATTGTACTACAGCAAATGGCACAGACTTTACTCTCCCTCCCACAAAATCTTTGAAGCCTCATCTTGCCATCTCCAAGGGAATGCAGGTAGTCTGGTGAGATTCATGAAGCCTAATTGACTAGCAATAAAGCTCCTGTTGAAACTCCTCATGATTGGTTTCGGTTGTTTTCACCTGACAGGTTGTGCTGGTATGTGCATGTTATACTGATGGATTGTAAATTAGATTGAAGGAGAAGCTATGTAAAATTGTTAGATTTTTCCTTTCCAACATATGCCAACTTTGTTCTAAGTTCAATACAGTTCCATCATGAGAAAAAAAAAAAAACTACCTTCCATTAGCAGGAAAATAGACTGGATCTAAGCATATCTTTCCACTGTCAGCATTCCAATAAAACTCCCCATTTCATTCAGCACTCAGAAACAAAGATCATCCAAGTAAGAATTTATTAAAGAAGTCATACTGGCACATCTGGAAAAACCTGAATCTGAGAGTTCCGGGTTTTCCCTTTGTAATTGAAAATAAAAACCCCATCCCCTGCACCCACCAGTCCATCACATGGTCCAATCATTCATCGTCCCAACTGGAGACATTTCTCCAACCACTCCTTTCCAGGTGCAGTGTTGCTTGACCTTGACTTTATGAGAAAATGTTGTTACGTCTAAACTTCCACCTCTCTATGAAATCCCCCCTCCCAAATTCCCAGGCTTCCAAAGCTGACATCCACCTTCCCCTCTAATTTTTTCCAGAATCTAAAAATAATTTCCACAACTCAGATTTTGGGACTGTTCTAGTTCCAATTAAGGGGTCAAAAACAAATTAGAATGTCCCTACAAATCAAAAAAAGTGATTGAGGATTTAATTCTTCTGCTCATCTCAAAAAAATATCTGTTCTCATGCCATCCCTTGTCATTGTGAATAACAGTTGCTCAATCTTTGGCAGAAAGTTAATGGCCATTCCACCTTTGCCACACACATTCATTCCATCAAATTGATTAGCTGCTTCACTAGAAGCATGTCTGCAACCATATCTCTGTCTCATCAACAGTTCAACTGATGCCACCACCAGTTAATTACAGATAATAATTACTCAGAACTTGATCACACATTACATTTTTCTCCACTCTTTCTTTTCCACACAATGAGTTGTTATTGTGTGTGCTAAGTTCTCTCTCTCTCTCTCTCTCTCTCTCTCTCTCTCTCTCTGAAAATGATGAAATTTGGATTTTTATTTGCATATGATATTTATTTGACTTGACTTTTCTTTCCAATGTTTTCCTGCAATTGCAGGGTTATCTTTCATATCAATTGAGCGTTGATCCATTTGGTTGAAACAGGAATTAATTGACTAGATTGTTGCACAAACCAGACACTGTGGGCTAAAAGAGAGCAACTGGCCCAAAATCATGCCTTTCATGCCTAAGGTGGGACTAGAACTCAGAGTCTGCTAGCGATTGGTCCAATGTCACCCAGCCAGCTTTCATGCCTAAGGCAGGACTAGAACTCAGAGTCTCCTGGTTTCTAGCCTGTGGCCTTAATCACTAGACCCTTTATGATATTTATATGACTGATGGTTCAAATTTGAAAAAAATAAAAAAGGAAGGATACAATGGGGTTACCCGATGAGGGAGAGGAAGGAAAATCAAGTTACATCAAATCCAGTAACTTTTTAAACTATTTCTCTGAAGATGGTTAACACTTTTAGATTGTCTGTCTAGACCAGGGCCCCCCAGCCTGTGGTCCGTGACCTACTACTGGGCCGCTGGCTAATTGCCACTGGGCCATGTGAGGGGCTGGCCGGTGTATGCGTAGACAGCCCCACTTGGCGAGGCTTGTTGTGGATGCTTGTGGCCCTGCTCGCATGACCATTGCTTCAGATGTCATGGGAGTGCATGCGCATGCATGCATGAACATATGTGCTTGCCCCTCCCACAAAATCATCCCCTCTTTCCTCCTTCCCCCACTCCAGGCCACCAACCCAGAAAGGTTGGGCAGCTCCGGTTTAAACAGATTTTTCAATCTGCATGAAAACAAGGGATAAGTTTATTTATGATTCGGGGAGTGTTTCTAGAACTTATTTGGCCAAGATAAACAAAGAAGAACGGACAGAACCTAAGCCCCCAATTTTTATACTTTTCTAAATTGTGACTGTGACCGAATAGCACCAAATAGATTTATACCAGTTTTTACAACCCCAGACTGCATTAATAAGATAAGATGAAGAACATTCCTAATCTATTTATAAAACATATAATCAGCCTATAATAAAATCTTATCTTCTGCCCCCGTTGTAATTCTATTCATATTTTTAAAATCTCTAATTAGACATTGAAGGAGGTTCTAAAGTCACATTAAAAAGAAAAGGAGAAAAAAAATGTGTGATGTGTATCTTGATATAAATTCATCTGTAGAGAAGAGGCATTGTTAATAATCACTTGTAATTTGGGAGTTGAATAAATCATACCAATCCAATATATAAAATTTTGCAGATATCAAACATAAATCAAAATCCACCTCAACAACAGCTAAGAGACCATATCAGAAGTTTTCTCAGTGTTCAAAAATAATTATATCTGCTAAGTCTTCTCTGTTTGGAATAGAAGCAGGAACATTACTGAAAAATCAAAAGTTTGACAGTCCAATATAAATTTACCCTGAATTGGCTGGATGATAGTTTGAAAAACATCCAATAATCTGTAGGCCAAAGTAGTGGTTAAAATATTACTGTTCACATTTATCAAGGAAATTGGTCTGCAAAGAGAACAAATAGTTGATACTTGTCTGGTTTGGGCATAATTACAGTATAATGCCTACCTGATTAAAAAACAGAGATTTCTTTGAAAAAGCTTCACTATAGATTTTGGGTCAAATGGAAAGCAACAAGCTAATGTATTTTTGATCCCAAACTATTGGGGTAAGCACTTTTTCCAACTTCACAGATTTAGTTATAGTGGCTATTTCTTGAAGGAAAGAAGCTGTGTAAGGATAGCACTTGATCTTAGGATGAATGCAGGGGTTGGATTCAAATATCTTAACAACCATTTCTGTGGGTGTGGCCTAATTTGTGGGTGTGGCTTGGTGGTCATGTGACTGGGTGGACACAGCTTGATGACTGGGTGTGGCTTTGTGATCAAGTGACTGTCTGGGCATGGCTTGTATGTAAATATTGTAAATATTTATGTAAATATTGATATTTTTTAATTAAAAAGGAGCAACTTTTACCCAAAATCAGGCAAAGTAGGCAGACAGATTGAGTTGCTTGCAGAATCACAGATTCACTCACAGATCTACCTTTCTGCAATCTGCTGCCTGAGTCTGCACTGAAAAATCGAAGCTTCAGTCCTAAGAAGGTTTAGCTCTGCTCTCAGGCCACTTCTCTCCCCACTCCTCCCCAACTCCCTGAATACTACCCTGTCTGGGCCTCAAGAAAGCCTTCCGGGGCAAAGGCAAAGCAGTACAACAACTATTTAGATTAGCTAGAAAGCAAGAAATATGATGATTCCTTGCTTTCTAGGTAATCTAAATTGTGCGGCACAGCTGATAGTTGGAACAGCTGATCGTCGGGGGGGAAAAAGGAATAATAGCAGCTTAACAAAAATTAGATGAAGGCACAATACAGGCAAGTTGGATGGCATGCATGCAAGATAACGAGTGATTGGGTGGGGTGAGGCAGGGAGGGGCAGGGCCAGCCAGTGGCATTATTTGCCGGTTCTCTGAACTGTGCAGAATTATAACAACTGGTTCTATAAAACCAGTCCATACCGGTAGAAACCCACCCCCTGGATGAATATGACGAACAGTTTTCTGTGGAAGGTGTCTATCTTCTGTTGATGAAGAATTAGTATAACAGAATTACAGAGTTGAAGATCTTCTAGTCCAACCTTTTACTCATACCATTTCAGATAAGTAGTTGTCCAATCTCGTCTTTAAAACCTCCATTGTTGGATCAGTCAGAACTTCTGCAGGCAAGTCTTTCCACTGATTAATTGTTTTGTCAGTATTATATAGATTAGAACAACATTGAAATGATTCTTTATTGGTTGGGGATCTTATATACAGCTTTACATTTACATTCCAAATAGATGTACAGAATCTATTATTATATTACTTAATTTAAGTTTTAAAGTACTAGATTTCTCTTCCTTTTCCTATTATTATTGTCATACAAAGTGCAATAAAAAGTCTATATATCGGTCTGGAGATAAATGGGATGCATAAAGCAATAACATTTCTTGGAGTTTTTTTCCTCTAAAAATTCAATTTTAATCAACTTCAATATGAAGTCTGTGCCATAATACAACCTCAAACTCATGTTTTAGTGGGTTCCCACATCAAAAACAGTAATGTCCCTGTTAGTATAAATAAGACCTGCTATTTCCTATACCATTTTATAATTTAGAAAAGGTATTTTAATAGATCACTTAAAGAATGCAGATTTTCATGAAATAGAGCAATAAACTTCATAGAAGCAAGTCAATTTTTAGTGGCGACCTCATTACATGCATTAACTTTAGTTGGCAATGAATGGGAAATCAAATAATCTAGCTAAAAGCAATTCTTAAATGCAGAATAATTTTTTTTCCTTGGGAAGGATTACTAAAATGTCAGGTATCCATAGAAACTTATAATCTTCCAGAAGAGCCAATACTTTGGGTATCAAAGCTTCATTACTTGATCCTGAAAAGTTTTTACTACTTCTAATTAATCAGTTTTGGTAGTTCACTGATTTCCGAAAAACTTCCAGGTGAAAGATTCTGTTCTTGATCACTTCTATTGTAGAACATTTAAGATTGTCTTTAATATCTGTTGTTATCTTTTCACCATTTGCTCACACAATTGATTTAGGAAGATGGTGGAACTTTCCAGGATTCCAGGATTTTAGCCAGACAAAAAAAAAACCAACAAATCCTACCTGTTAATCTAAATAATATTTGTTTATGCTTATTCAATGCATTTGGGTGAGAGACACTAGTAGAATTCAGTTACTTACATGTACAAAATATGTGCTACTAGAATAGTTACTTGAAGGTATGGCTGTTTTTAAAATTATCTCCTCAAAAAGTTTTGTTTTTAATAAAAGGTAAATGCAGATAAAATTTCTGGAGAATTTTAACTTTGGTACTCTGAGATTATTGATAGAGGCCACTTCCAATCAATGATACATTTCACTTACTTGTGTGTTGATATAAATGTGTACACAAATACCAGATAACCTATGCAAAGATGCTGGAATAAGGCACAGCATTCAATATTAATTAGATTAAGAAGAACTGGTTAAAATTAATTAGCCCATTTATGAGATTCACTCCTTGAACATACCCTTTCCTTTCATATATAGATGACTTAAGCCAAATAATCAATAAAGCATTATTCATGTTTGTTTTCCCAGCAGTTATGGGAGAATGAATGGATGGATGGATAACATTACATTCATAATAGAAATGGTGTGGCAAGAAAGGGAAGTTGCGGCAGAAAGAATAAAGAAAGAGAAAGAGATAGGAATGGAGATATAACAGGAAGAATGAGAGGAAAGGAGAAGGACAGAAAAAAAATGAGAAGTTAAGTTTAGATTTTGAAGTTAAGTTCCTCCTCTCCAGCAATGACTGATCTTCTAAAGGACTCAACATTGTATTTTTTTCAACTTTTTCAACAGCCATGCTGGCCAAATGACCATGGAGACGTCTTCGGACAGCACTGACTCTTCGGCTTTGTAATGGAAATGAGCAGCGCCCCCTAGAGCCAGAAACAACCACCACATATGTGCAAGAGGAACCTTTACCTTTACCTTTAAGGGGTGTGTGTAAGTGCACTAGCATGTCTATTGTCCCCATCATATTTTAACTTTTTCTCATTTTGCTCATTCAAACTTGTAATTTTCCTTTGATGAATAAACAAGTTAAAATATGATGGGGACAATAGACACGCTAGTGTACTTACACACACCCCTTAATGGTTTTTTGCCTCCCGGAGGCTCGAGGAAAGCCTCCAGAGCCTGGGGAGGGCAAAAACATCTCCCCACCATGGTGCAGGAAGCTGACTAGGCCACACCCACCCAGCAACCAGGCAGAGAACCCTTTGCTAAAATATTTGAAGCCCACCCCTGTGGAGGTTTGGAAAGGTATGGTGTAGTCTACCATATTTGGCAACAACATCAGGACTATATGCCAGCAAAGAATTAGAATTTCCCATCTCTTGTAGCTACTGTTTTATCAGTCACCCAGACAACTTAAGTGGGGTAGGTCCAGGGCTGGGTTTCTACCGGTTCTGTCCACCTCTGTAGAAACGGTAGCTCTGAAGAGCAGCAGACATAGAACCGGTTCTATGTCTGCTGATGTTTTTGCCCATCCGCCCACCGGGGCTCTTACCTGATCTTTATTTCCTGATTTTTTTCAACTTCAGCTGCCAAACGAGGAACAGCTGCAGTTAAAAAAGTAGGCGTCTCTTGCACACAGCATGCTGATAACGATTTACAGGCACGCAGCTCACAGCCTGCAGGGAAGCTGGTAAATCCTGAACCGATAGTTAACCCTGTCGTATCCCACCCCTGGGTAGGTCTAGTCATGTTCTATTCCACACTCAGGCAAAAAAAAAAAAATCCCCAGTTTTTCAATACTCTTGTTTTCTGACTTAAAGAAGTTAATGTATGACAGAGTTGGCTGCAAATTTCTGACACATACAGACTTGTTTCATTAAAAGAGTAAAATGGGTGAGTGTGAAATCTGTAGTGAAAGAAATTGTACAGATTATATTTGTGTCTAGTAGATAATGAAATCTGGAAGAAACAGAAGACAGAATTTTGACCTCATTATGAAGGTTTAGGTAGTAGTACTTGAAAGGCTATGGAACATTCAAGATGCCTCAATTTTATGTAATTGAGGGAATATACCTTATTCAAAACATTGTTCCATCAAACTGCTAATACTCATGAAATAATAGAAGAGCTCACTTGAGAAACATAGCAAATCTCCTTAGAGCAAGTCATACTAGTGGTGTGTTTCCTAAGACAGTTCTAAAGTGGTGTTCTAATTAATTGAGTCTTTCTTCGATCTATGGCTATTCCAGAAAATATTTGAACAATCCACACTGTGAAGACTTTAGAGCAAAAATGAAAAACAGAAACAAAAACAAAACAAAATAAAAAACCCAAAAAGAGAATAATTATGTAAAAGTTTGCTGTGATAATAATAATAAAAAACATAGTGTACATTTTTGTTGGTATCAGCCTTACATTAGTTCAGACAGGAAGCACAGCAAGATGAAATAATTCTAATTTACTGTAAAGTTACATTACCAGAATCTTACAAGTCTAAAAATACATTTCTTTCCCATTGAATTTATACAGTAGTTGAGATGCTTGCTACTCTCCCATTCCTTTTGCAGACTAAACTGCCTTTATCTGACCCTTTCCCTGACTTTTCCTTCTGCTTTCCAAGATCATACCCACATAATATCTCAAACCAATTGGTTTTTAAGGTTAATTATTTGTTGCATCTAAGAATTACACAGTAGTCATCTTTTCTCCAATGTTGATTCTTGACTTCAACTTATAATTGTAATAAATTGATAAGCTGTAATAAGACAAATTGCAAGGATTTCTTGGTCATGCTCTCAACAGTTGGTAGGACAGAATTCATATCATTCTTGTTGAGTTATTTGTTGCTTCTGTAGTAATCATCTTGTCTCCATTGTTGATTCTTGACTTCAGCTTATATTGATTATTGTAATTTGATAAGACTTTATAAGACAAACTACAAGAATTTCTTGGTTGTGCTCTCAACAACCTGCAGGACAGAATTCATACCATTCTTGTTATTTGTGGCATCGAAGAATTATACACTAGTCATCTTGTCTCTGTTGTTGATTCTTGACTTCAACTTATAATGGCTGTTGTAATGGCTGTAATTTGATAACACTTTACAAGAACTACAAGGATTGCTCACAACAACCTGTAGGACAGATTTCATATTATTCTTGTTATTTGTTGCTTCTAAGAATTATACAGTAGTCATCTTATCTCCATTGTAGAAACTTGACTTCAACTTATAATGGCTGTTGTAATTTGATAACACTTTACAAGAACTACAAAGATTGTTCAGAACAATCTGTATGACAAATTTCATATTATTCTTGTTGTATATAACCAAGTGACACCTCCCACTTGTTTTTTTCATGCATGAACTACTTTGGAGTGGTAGTATATTTCAAAGAAGGTTTACATTCCTTTCATATTCTAAAAAAATGTTCACTAGTTATTCAAGCTGTTAAGCATCATATACCAAAGCAATTTTCAGATAACTGTAGCTTTTGACTGCATATGAATAACTGAAATTGCAGAAGCTGGCAGGGGTAATTGCATCAAAAGAGAGTTAATCTTTGTTTAACTCCCGTGACTTTATGTACTTGATATACTGAAAGCAATAAAGTGCCACTGTTTCAAAATAAGGAATTTGTTTTTGTTTTTTTTGGTAAGATGGTAGACGGCTTATCTGGGAAGAAGAGTGGTGGGAAAGATGTTAAATCCTTTAAGAATCTTACATCTTGTGATGAAAAGATGTCTCTGGAATTTGGTTGAAAGATGTTTTTCTTAGTGCTTCAATACTTGGGAATTGGATTTCACCAATAAGGGCTTCAGGTTGATAATTGAAGCCATTTGAGATCACATAATTGCAACGCTATTCTTAAAAATCTCAGCAATCTATGCTAGGATGCTTTGGAAGTATACATTTAAAATACATCTTCCACAAAATGATTGGGCGGTGGAAATGAAGGAACAAGCATCTTGTTGTACTTTCCTGCAAATAGAGTGGAATATGTAAATGGAATTAATTTACCCTGGTTTTCCCCTAAATCCCAGTGGTGGGATTCAATTTTTTTTACTACTGGTTCTGTGGGTATGGCTTGGTGGGCATGACAGGGAAGGATACTGTAAAATCTCCAGTCAGAGGTCGTATTTGCCAGTTCTTCAAACTACTCAAAATTTCCGCTACCAGTTCTGCAGAACTGGTCAGAACCTGCTGAATACCACCTCTGATTCTGTCTCATTAAAATCTGAAACATTCAAGAAAGAAACATGTTTGAAAAGCCCATTGGAAGTTACATTATTTGGAACTTCTCAGCCTCCTTTTGTCTGAGGTCTCCTGTATATGTACTCTTTCTATTAATTCTTAACTGCTAAACTTTGAAATAAGAAATGTAAAAAAAGAAAGAAATTACATGTTTGAAGTACCTTTTTTGATATGTTTTGGTGTAATCTGAAGATGAGTTTGGATTCGAAAATTCAAGGAAGTTAAAAACTAGTAGGTAGCTAAATTTGGATTTACACTATATTCGAGTTTGTGCAGATATGGTCAAAAGTTGTACAAAATATACTCTTTAAGTATTTGTTTCTTTTGACATTGATCTAAATATAGCCTCATGTTTTAGATGTTGATATATCACATTAGAGAGTCTGTTGGATGTAGTGATTAAAGCACTAACCACTAGTGTTTAAGGAAGATAACATTGACTTTAAAGTATATTTTTTGATTTGTTTTGATGTAATCTGAAGATTAGAATTGGATTGGATTTGGAATATTTAAGAAAGTTAAAAGCTAGTGGATAGCCAAATTTCAATTTACACAATATTCCAGCTTGTGCAGATATGCTCAAAAGTTGTACAAAAGATACACAGGCATGGCCTCTGTGTGGCCTCTGTGGAAAACTAAGATAGAAATAATAAAACACTTAGAGTGGAACACAAGCTGAGCCCTCTAAAGAGAATTAGATCTTAAGATATTTTATTTTTTGTTTATTTTATTTTTTTATTTTTTTATTTGTCAATTGCTTACATGATAATAGGTATAAGTAAAAACATAGTTATGAATACATGGGTACATATAAGAAAAATAAAATATATATATATAAAAGAAACAATAGGACAGGGATGGTAGCCACGTTGGTGCGCTTATGCATGCCCCCTAGAGACCTCTTAGGAAAGGGGTGAGGTCAATAGTAGAAAGACTAAGGTTAAAGTTTTGGGGGTTTGGGGAAGAAACAACAGAGTCAGGTAGAGTATTCCAGACATTGACCACTCTGTTGCTGAAGTCGTATTTCCTGCAATCAAGTTTGGTGCGGTTAACCTTGAGTTTGTATCTATTGTGTGCTCTTGTGTTGTTATGGTTGAAGTTGAAGTATTCATTGACAGGTAGGACATTGCAATGTATGATTTTATATACTATACTTAGATTGGACAGAAGGTGGCGCAGTTCTAGTTTTCTAGGTCTAGAATTTCGAGCCTGGTGGCATAAGGTATTCTGCAACGAGTAGAGGAGTGGAGAACTCTTCTTGTGAAATATTTCTGGACTTTCTCAACTGTGCTAATATCAGATACGTAATGTGGGTTCCAGACTGATGAGCTGTATTCAAGTATTGGTCTAGCAAATATTTTGTATGCTCTAGTTAGTAGTGTAATATTACCAGAGAAAAAGCTATGTAAGATTAGGTTAACAACTCTTAACACCTTTTTGGCTATGTAGTTACAGTGGGCTCTAGCACTTAGGTCATTTGAGATGAGTACTCCAAGATCGTTGACAGAGTTTGGATCATCAACAAGGTCTTGACTATTCAGCCTGTATTTTCTGATTATTTTTTTTTGCCAATATGTAAGACATTTATCTGTTGAGATTTGAAGTTGCCATTTGTTTGACCATTCTGATACATAGTCAAGGTCTTTTTGAATGGTAGCAGTATTGCCTGTGGTGTTGAATAGCTTTACATCATCAATGAAAAGAACGCAGTTGCTCTTGATTTGATCACAGAGGTCATTTATGTAGAGTATGAAGAGAGTTGGTCCTAGAACGCTGCCTTGGGGGACACCACTGTTGACAGATACAGAATTTGATAGGATGCTCCCAATTTTGACCATTTGTTGTCTGCATCTGCTTTAGATGCATTTGATGCTAACTATTTATTTTATTTTTTTTCAACATACTGTTGAGATTTGGAAAGTTAAAAGGCCTTGGGGAGTTTGGCTGAATTCTGAAGTTGCAAATTAGTCTATCTTTCCTCGTTATTTGATTTCTGCAGATGGCGGGATGAAAATATATGCTTGATTAAATACTTCTTTACTTTATTGAACATTAGGAAAATATGTATGTATGTATGTATGTGTGTGTGTATGTATGTATGTATATATATATATATATATATATATATATATATATATATATATATATATATATATATATATATATATATATATATATATCCCAAGTAAACTTTAAGGTAAATTTAATTTAGGTATGTTTAGAATTTATTTATGTATCAAAAACAGAATAAGTGGGAGTGTGTATGTCAGGTGGAGGGAATGAGAAAACAATCATATATTCTTGCAATGTAAACCCCTGAATCTTGAATATTTGTGTGTGGTGCTTCAACCACATGTGACACAGTATGTTTCCTAATTTTGGTTTCATTTTGGTTCAGAACAGACAGTGATTATTTTAATTGGTAACCTTAAATTGTAGTCAGAATGTTTCCTAAAATTAAAATCAAAATTTAATTTAATGTTCCAGCTCAGGTCAAAAAAACCTGTGTATATGTGTGTGTGTGTGTGCATGTGTGTGTGTGTGTGTGTTCGTGTGCGCACAGTGGTGGGATTCAAATTTTTTTATTACCGGTTCTGTGGCCATGGCAGGCAAAATATACTGTAAATCTCCAGTCAGAGGTGGTATTTGCTGGTTCTACAAACTATTCAAAATTTCCACTACCGGTTCTCCAGAACTGGTCAGAACCTGCTGAATACCACCTCTCTCTCTCTTTCTTTGTGTGTATTTGTATTTATCTTCTTATTTAAAGTTGAGGAAAGTTTCCAATTTTGGGAATATTTATCTTGCAGAATGAAGGTTTTCCTGGCATATGACTAACTGCATTGTTCTTGGCTGTTCATCCCAACAGGTGCACAGATTATGGGATTTACAACATTGCACTTCCTGATTGAGCCTTCAGATGCCGTCACCACACGGGGAACTAATGTTTTGTTGAACTGTATGGCAGAATCGGATCAAGGATTTCCTGTAATCAAATGGAAGAAGGATGGCGTCTTTTTAAACTTGGCGGTGGACGAGAGAAGACAGCAGTTTTCCAATGGATCTCTTTTGATACAAAATATTGTCCATTCCAGACATCATAAACCCGATGAAGGCCTTTATCAATGTGAAGCGTCGTTAGAAGGAACTGGAGCTATCATCAGTCGAACAGCCAAAGTTTCAGTAGCAGGTAAGAATCCAGGTTGCAATGAGAAGATATTTTATGGCTTATTTGAAGATGGAATTACAAGCCTGAAGGTTTTTTTTTAAAGGTTTCTTTCATTTGCAAAGTTAGAATAGGTGGAATCTGTAATACTTTCCAAGTTGATCAACTTTATTGAGACATAAGTCTCATTTATTGAGGAGCTGTGGTGGTGCAGTGATTAGAATGCAGTATTGTAGGCTAACTGCCCACAGCCTGGCGTTCAATCCTGACCGGCTCAAGGTTGACTCAGATCTTCTGAGGTTGGTAAAATAGGGACCCAGATTGTTGGGAGGGCAATACAGCGACCTTGTAAACCAGAGTTGCTGACAAGCGCTATGAAGTAGTATATAAGTCGAAGGGCTACTGCTATAAGGTTTCATGAACAGCAGCTCATTTGATCACTTGCGAGAGAAGGTATGCTATTACAGGAGTTAAAAGACGAGAGAAGGCTTGATGGGAAAATGGTGGGAAGCTAAGGGGTTTTATGAAATAGCTGAGGCTGAGACTCAGAAGAGAGCTGCGGGCTCAGTGTTACTATCAGTTTGCAAAGTGAAAGGGCAAACAAACCACTTTCCCTGCTCAAGTCCGCTGGAATGGATTAGATTTTTTTTTTTTTTTTGATAGATTGGAATTCGGTGGCCAATTTTTGTAACTGATTGCGAATGTGGTAGACAAACTTCTACCCCTGATAGGCTGAAATGTGCCATTGCCTTGTTGCTGTTGGCAGTTCTGATGTCCAACTAGGACCCGATGTATTATTTTGCACAAAGTCTGGCTAGTTTGTGCCTTGTAGAATCTAGAGGGACATTGTTGGCACAGGATGGCATACATCAGATGACAAGAATCTGAAAGTAATAACATTGTAGGTGATGTTGTGTGCGGTTGTAAATGTGGAGGCAGACTTGGCAAGTTTTGGTCCTCATCTTTGTGTGGTTGTGTTGTTATTCCTAAAAGTGGGTAAGTAGCTATTTTAAACTGAGTGGGGATCTAAAGACAGTTATAGACCTGTCATGCAGTGCTATCAAAATATAGTCATTTGGACTAAATAAGATGTCTCAAACCCTGATATCTGGATGTGTTTTTATCTTGTCAATGATGATGTTTTAAATACCCAAAAGTTTGTTTTTCTTGTAGATGTTGGGATGGATTGTCTCAACATCCATGGTTGCTGGGATGGTATGGTATGGTCCAGAGATCATCAATAGATTCCAGCTTTCTTAAGAAATCTGTGCTTTCTTGTCTTTTTGTGATTTGGAATAGAGTAGAGTAGAGTAGAGTAGAGTAGAGTAGAGTAGAGTAGAGTAGAGTAGAATAGAATAGAATAGAATAGAATAGAATAGAATAGAATAGAATAGAATAGAATAGAATAGAATAGAATTCTTTATTGGCCAAGTGTGGTTGGACACACAAGGAATTTGTCTTGGTGCAAATAATCTCATAAGGTATGACACAATGATAATCATAGTGTACAATAAGCAATCAAATCATACTAGAAAACAGTCAATATAAATCGTAAGGATACAAGCAACAAAGTTACAGTCATACAAGTGGGAGGGGATGGGTGATAAGGAGTGATGAGAAGATTAACAGTAATAGTAGTGCAGACTTTGTAAATAGTTGGACAGCGTTGAGGGAATTATTTGTTTAGCAGAGTGATTGTGTTCAGGAAAAAACTGTTCTTGTGTCTAGTAGTTCTGGTGTGCAATGCTCTATAGTGTCATTTTGAGGGAAGGTGTTGAAACAGTTTATGTCCGGGATGTAAATATTTTCACAGCCCTCTTTTTGACTCATGCAGTATACAGGTCCTCAATTGAAGGCGGGTTGGTAGTAATTGTTTTTTTCTGCAGTGATTTGGAATGTTGGTGATTTTTCTGATGTTTGAAATAATGGGCTGATTTGAGTGACCTGGTTTGTGTATTTTGGTGGTATACATCCTTTGGGGCAAAATACATTATTCAGATAATAGAATATATGTTTTGCTTTCTGTCTGGGGAATCTTAAGGATCTGCTTTTTATATCTGACAATTTATAACTCGTTTGTAATTTAGTATTCTCTCCTATTGCAAAATCTTATGCAAATGTAACCTCGAATTAAGAATAAATGCCAAGATGTACTGTAGAATCAGAACAAAAGTTCATGGGTGACAAAAAAAAAATGGAGAAATTGTTATTTTCATAGCTTACTGGTGGGTTATCTGAAAATATCTTACTGATCATTCTTAATAGCAAGAGACAAGATGTGCCTATGATCACATCTAGCAGCCACTTCTTGTGTTTTTATAATAAAGCTTCATAACAGACATCTTAAAAGACAAGTCTTAGCCTTCGCCTGTTGCACTTAGAGAAATGTTAATTCTTTTGATAGCTGTCTGAGTAATTAACCTCAAGAAATCTTGCCTTGAGGAAAAATGTAATTTTAAATAAACATAAGGATGTTAAAAAATATCTTTTTCTTCTTTTGTTGAAACATTAGGTTTTGTTTGGCAAAATTAGACATGACGGTAATGTATTTGTGATATTACTATTTGTCTTAAATATCTCTAATCATCCCTTTCTTGTTCTGCACTGTTAGATGCATGTTTAGGATCTTCAAAAATGAGAGGCAGTCTTTGAAGCTAGTAATTAACTGGTTTATGGATTGATTCAGAGTCAGGGGGAAAAAAACTTTTCTAAAATATAAAATGCACTTTTCCTACTACTTCCTGCCTCTTCTAACTTTATAGCTCATGGAACTTGGTTAGATTGGTTTCAGAACTTTGCTTTGACAGTTCATTTTTGTGTGTGTGTGTGTGTAAAAAGTGTTACTTTTATGTCTTTTCTGCCAGCGTCAAAAATGCATCAAGCTGGGGACAAGTGGAAACAGGATGATAGGTGAGAGGAGTCTAAAAAGTGATCAAGCACCCGTATTAGTACCGCAGTCACAATAAGCAATAGACAATTTTCTTTCCATCATGAGATGGAACAGCCATATAGATAGATACTGAAGCACTGGAGAAAAAGAATGCGTTGGTGAATTTTTACAAAAGCCTGCAATTATTGGAGCCTATCTGTTCGGTGTGCACATGTATCTTCTCCTTCTGTTTTATAAGTGGCAATGCTAGAAAAACTGAGACTCTTAGGCAGAATGCTTATGTATAGTAAATGTACATTATGAATTAAGATCATTTTTATATATAAAAGCCAAGAACCACTCACTCATCATGAAATCTCCAAAACCGTAAAGCCTACAAACTCGAAATTTGGTACTATGTTCCTCTTGGCTTCTAGGTGCTCACTAAGAAAGGATTTTTCAAAATGACCATCAGATCATTACTATTTCTTAATACAGTAATTAACATGCTCTGATGCTAAGGAGTTCTACTCTGCCTCCCCACTTGAAAAGAACTCTGTTCCAGCTGCCAGTTGCCTTCTATTAACACGCTAAGGAGTTAGACATTCTACTCTACCTCCCCACCTGAAAAGAACTCTGAACTTCCAGTTTTCTCACATTCCGTTATCTCAGTTCGAATTGGCAGATGTACCATTCCTTCACTCAGGAGTGGTCTGGAGCTCCTTACAGTACTAAATGTCAGTACCTCACCAAAATGTCTATGCCTTCCACCTGTCGAACTGCTTCCAGACTTAAGGTGGTGGGAGCTATATTCCCTTATGTGTTTCAATCACTGACCTCCACTGAGCCAACATATTGTAAAGTCGATTTCTCCTGCATAGCCCAATCACATAGTGTCATTACAAAGTATGGGTATCTATCTATCTATCTATCTATCTATCTATCTATCTATCTATCTATCTATCTATCTATCTATCATCTATCAATCTATCTATCTATCTATCTATCTATCTATCTATCTATGTATATGTATATGTATATGTATATGTATATGTATATGTATATGTATATGTATAATGCAAGGGTGTCAAACACAAAGCCCATGGGCCAGAGGTGGTATTCAGCAGGTTCTGACCAGTTCAGGAGAACCAGTAGCAGAAATTTTGAGTAGTTCAGAGAACTGGCAAATACCACCTCTGACTGGCCCTTCCCCCATCTATTCTCTGCCTCTTGAGTTCCAGCTGATTGACTGGCTCTTCTTTTGTTGCCCTTCACAGGAGAACGGAGCTGGAAAGCAGATTAATAGGTTGGGGAGGGAATGGGGATTTTGCAGTAACTTTCCTCCAGGAGTGGGATGGGAATGGAGATTTTACAGTATCCTTCCCCTGCCATGTCCACCAAACCACACCCACCAAGCCAGACCCACAGAACTGATAGTAAACATTTTTGAATCCCACTACTGATCTGGACTATGGGGCCAGCCTGGAAACAGCCAAGGACCAGCCTGTGGTGCCTCTGCCAGCAAAAATGGGTCACAGGGAGGTTGCATGCAGCCCCATTGAGCTCTGTTTTAGCTGGCAGAGGGCTATCAAAACAAACTAAAACCAAAAGAAAAGGAGAAATGTCTCCCATTTTGCATTTGAGCATGCAAGAAGGGCAAGGAAGGAAAAATAAGGAGAGGAGAAGGAAGAAGAAAGAAGAATGAGGAAGGAAGGAAAAAGAGAAGGAAGGAAGGAAGGAAGGAAGGAAGGAAGGAAGGAAGGAAGGAAGGAAGGAAGGAAGGAAGGAAGGAAGGAAGGAAGGAAGGAAGGAAGGAAGGAAGGAAGGAAGGAGATTATAATGAGAGTGAGGAGAATCTCAGGGAAATTCTGCCTTAGCACTTGGCCACCACAAGTGACCCATGAGTGATGTGCTGGCCATGCCTACCCTGTCCATGCTCCCTGTCTTCCCCTCAAGGTCAAACACAAGCCTGATGTGGCCCTCAATGAAATCGAGTTTGACACCCCTGCTCAAGGCAGAATGTTCATGTATAGTACGTGTACATTAGACATATTAAGATAATTATATGTATAAAACTCTAATGGAAACCCTAGTGTTATTATTGCAAATAGATAGAAATATCTGGCTCCAATAGATAGGAGTCATCAAAGTTTGATCATCTTCCATCTGTTATATGGAGTTTTTTATTTGATTTAAACACGATCCGACCGCAGATCAAATCTGAAGAGCTATCAATACAACAATCAATAATAAGCAAGGTGAAAGATTTGACCAAACAACACAGAACAGATTGACAGGCAGTGTTTACATGTTCAGTTCTACTGAATTTAAATTTATGTCTGTTAAATTCCACCCTATTAATTTCAGTCTTTCAACCCTGTCTTGGACTTTTTTTAAAATCTTCTCCCTTTCATCTTCTCACTCTTTCTCTATATAATAGAATTTTTATTACAATAGTTAAAAAAAAAACTAATACAGGCTAAACTTAGAGAAAGAAATGAGAATGGAAAGAAAGAATAAAAAGTGCAGGCAAAAAGAAAAAAAAAACCAAGAAAAGAAAACAATAATAAAGAAAAAATGTTAAAAAGTCACTTCCAACCTTCACTGCAACAGGTATAAATGCATATAATAACTCTTTGCTCTGTTTAAGGTTAAACAAATATCTCTTCATCCCATATCTCCCATAAATTTATGGAGTTTTTTGTTGTGCATTTCCTGCGCAACAATATAGAAGACAGATAGCAACAACTTGGTATGCTCTGCTCTCCATACAATCACCCTCTCCCAACTTGGTTTTCTTCTGAATATATAGAGTTCAAAAATTTCCCAGCAGGTATTGGTACTGTTAGGAATTCTGGGGTTTGAAAACCGTAGACTGGGAGGGCATCAAGGTTGGAGAAAGAGGGTGTAATACAGGGAGTGGTGGGATTCAATTTTTTTTACTACCGGTTCTGTGGGCATGGCTAGGTAGCCGTGACTAGGTGGGTGTGGCCAGGTGGTTATGTGATTGGGTAGGCGTGGCTATGTGGTTATGTGACTGGGGGGGGTCAAAAGTCTTTTTTTCTTTTTTTTCTTTTGCAGCACCCCCCCCCCCCAACCAGTTTTTGGCCTACTGGGCCTCAGGGAAGCCTCCCGGGTGTTGAAAAAAGAAGCATTTTGAAGCCTTCCGAGGTAAATACAACAGCGAGGTGGGGGTCAGCTGTGCCCCAATGATTTATTTAGCTAGAAAGCAAGAAATCTGATGATTTCCTGCTTTCTAGCTAATCTAAATCACATGTACAGCTGATCGTCATACAGCTGATTGTCGGAAATTCAGGTTTGTCTGAACCAGTAGCATTTTTTTACTACTGGTTCAGGTGAACCAGGCCGAACCGGCAGCATTTCACCTCTGAATACAGGGGTGTCCATATAATACAGGGGTGTCCACCCTTGGCATCTTTAAGACTTGTGGACTTCAACTTCCAGAATTCCCCAGCCTGCATGCTGGTTGGAGAATTCTAGGAGTTGAAGTTCATAAGTCTTAAAGTCCACAAGTCTTAAAGTTGCCAAGATTGAACACCCCTGGTGTATAGGATTTGACAAATGTCAAGAGATTAAGAGAGAGACTGAAGGATGCGATTTGATTCATTATTCCTCGGTGTAATTTCCATTGGGCTTTTTTCTATAATTAATGGGAGTTTCTTGTTGGAAGGAGAAATAAGTTTTAAAACGTATTAAGTTCCAAAGAGAAAGTTGTATGAAGTTAAAACTATAAACCAGTATCTTTTTTTTTTGTTAAGTATTAAATACAATAGTTTTATACAGAGGGGAAATAATTATCAAATCCCTCTTCAGAATAACATAATTTATTTATTTTTCATTTAGTGGAATGATGTATAGCCCGTTCTTTAATACATTTCTCAGAGCAGCTAGCAATTTTTAATATACAGTACAATAAAATTAAAAACTGCAAATCAAAGAGGTGCAAAAAGATATTAATATTTAAGGAAGAGGAAAAATTGGTTTGGTTTATATTTATTCTAAATTCAATATACAAAATGAAAAAAGAGCTTTCCTTAAAAATATGCACTACTCCAAATGTTGCAGTCTATTAAAAAAGATGATTATAAATTGCTGTAAATATCTGTTACTCTCTACAATCTTTTCATCTTCTCCTGAAGTAGTACTCATACCCTAAACATTTGTAATCTGAGTTATGTGCCAGAGCTGCCTCCCATAATTTGCAAAACATATAATGCCTTTTTTTAAGTTCACATTTTACTATGTTATTGCCATCAACGGTGTATAGTTGGCAGTACATATTAAATTGCTTTTGATACATTTACTTGTTCTCAAAAGTTTTACTTTAAAGACTATCATTCTAGTGAAGATATTACAATAAATTACATGCACTTTAATATTTCATACACTGGATGGATGGATTTGGTCCCTGAATTGTTACAATCTAATACTAGATTGTATCATTTAGAGGCAATAGCATCATCTACACAATTTTAAAGTATGTTTGATGTATTTCACAGTTATGAATGACAAAATGCAGGAAGTTATTGAGTCAAACGTATTTTCTCTCAATAAAGACTATGAGCCTGATTTTATCTAATTTGCGAGACGTTAGCTGTTTATAAAATAGTTCAGAATGGAAGCAATCAGATTACCGCTTTCAGAGGCTGTATGTGAATGTTTCTGAAAGCTGAGGAAAATCACCCAGAATTGCCAGTGAAAATTTATACAAAATGAAATTTGAAATAAACGTGGAAGCTTCTCAAATGTGACATCCATGGAAAAATTGAACTGGGCAAGATAAGAATAGCAAAAGTTCTCTAAAAGTTTTTTTAAAAACTCCTTAAATTTATTTTTCCTTTTGCAAAAATATTTATGAAACTGCTTAGATAGAAGTAGAAGGTCACAGATCTCTATGCAACTGTCTGAAAGAATGAACTCTATTGCTCCAACCACATTTTTCATCCACCTTAGACATCTATGGAGACTCTCAGACATCCGGGTCATAGTTGTCCCAAATGTGCTTTTTCAAGAGGCAACTGGATTTCCTTGTTTTTCTTTGAAGATGTTTTGCTTCTCATCCAAGAAGCTTCTTCAGTTCTGACTAGATGGTGGGGAATGGAAGGATTTATGCTCTTTGGAGAGAGCTGGTCATTTGCATTCTTTAAGAGAGTCGTGGAGGCCACTTGGAGGTTTGTCTATGTCCTCAGGGTGACACCCATTTGCACTACTCAGGTGACCCTAAGGACACAGTTAACTTCCAAGTGGCCTCAATGGCTCTCTGAAAAAATGCAAATGACCAGCTGTCTGCAAGGAGTAGAAATCCTTCCATTCCCCACCATCCAGTCAGAGCTGAAGAAGCTTCATGGATGAGAAATAAAACAAGAAAGTCCAGTTGCCTCTTGAAAAAATACCTTTGCAACCTCCACCTTAGACCTTGAGCTTGGCACCCTCTTGATGGACACATACAGCTCAGCATGACTCAAGCACAAAAGCTGAAGAATTTAAACTATGAAGGGAAGGACTACCAGCACTGCACACCAGGGTTTCATACCTCTGTCCCAAGGCAGAGGGATACCTTTGATTGTGCTTTTCAACTATCCATGAGATGGCTATTTCTCACCATCTCTTTCCTTCTCACATGGCTGTTGCTTTTCAATCATTGTCATGTCTGACTCTTCATGACACCATGGACTACAGCACACCATTTCAAATATTATTATTATACTTTATTCATTAAACATGAAACTCCATCAAGTGAACATTAAAAAATGAATCACATATACCATTGATTGGTGCTAATGGTTGATACAAGTTGTTGCCAGCATCTTAGGTATCAACGAAGTACCTTCTTAAAATGTATGATGTGCCGAGTAGCAGTTTTTTGCAGTTGCGCTGGTGTTATTCCAGGAAGCTGTTATTTCTAGATATACTTTGTAAAATTCTTATATATGGTGCCAAATGCTCCAATGATAATGGAAATCACTGTCACATGTTTCATCCATAATCACGTAGTTTTGATGACCAGGTTGCTGCTGCTATTATTATTATTATTATTATTATTATTATTATTATTATTATTATTATTATTATTATTATTATTATTATTCACACAGTTAGCCAGATGTTCAGACTGGGTTTGGCATTTTTGTCTACCTATCAAGTCCTTACCAAGGATCTGGGAATGTGCAAATCTGGATGTTTGATGGTGTTACAGATATCGCCGCAGGATGGAAACTGTTCCAAGTAAAGCTGCCTTCTACAAATTAGATAAATGCCTATGGTTGTCAATGCCTATGGTATTATTATTATTATTATTATTATTATTATTATTATTATTATTATTATTATTATTAAAATGACAGTAATAAAATAATAATAATAATAATAATAATAATAATAATAATAATAATAATAATAATAATAATAATATAAACTACAAAAGAAATAGCAAATATTTTCTTCCTTTTTACAACTGTTAAGGCTGAAAGACCATCTAGTTGCAATCACCAGCATCTAAAATAGAACGTAAATTAATTAATTAATGTGTTTGTTTGTATTTGTATCCCACCTTTATTAATTGTACAAGTAGCTCAAGGTGGCAAACATATCCAATCCACTTTCTTCTTCCTACTTTTCCCACAACAACAACTCTGCGACGTGGGTTGGGCTGAGAGAGACTGACTGGCCCAAAGTCACCTGGTTGGTTTTTATGCCTAAGGTAGGACTTCAACTCCTGCTTTCTAGCTTGACATCTTAACCATTAGACCAAGGCTCCAATTAAACTAAACTAAACTAGACCTAACTAAAAATTAACTAAAAGTTGGATTTTTAGACAAAGTAAACACAAACAAGGAAACATATGTTTTTTAAAAGTAGCCAAGATGTTTTATGCATAATACTGCATTGGATTATAAATCACCTTTTCCCTCTTCTAAGACTTTTTTGAGAGTCTTTCAGATCTTTAACAATCACCATTTGTAAAAATTGCACTTGGCTGTTGAGAAACGAGAGCAGTGAAGAGAAACTAAGAGGCTGCCTCCTACTTTAACATCTTATTAAAAGTCCCAATTTAACAGGCTGCTGATTATTGGTATTTCTCTGTAATTGGTGAGTCCAAAGATAGAGACATTACATTAAATCATTTAGGTTCCTTCCTATCAAGCATTCCTGGGTCAGCCCACGGAGGTTTCTCTGGCTCAACTTGCTGATGTCAGCAGAGGTCATATGGGGTGGGCAGGGGGATGGAAGGAGGAGAAAAGCACATTTTTCTTCATGCATCAATTCTATGCATAGGTAATGATGAGATGGATAATTGAAGAAGGGATCTTGCTGGGATAATGATTGGAGATGAAAGGCATTTTGCTCTGATTTGGATCAGGTGTCAGTCTTGCAAACTGAGTTCTTTTGTGGGGAAGAGAAACGGGGATTGATTTTTACATCTGCAGCAAAACAAAATTTTGGAACTTCTAATGCTGGTGAAAAAAAGAAATTGAAAGAGCATTGAATTGAACAAAGTGTAATGAGCTCATTTTCCCCTTGAGCTATAACCAAGTTGCTAGGTGTTATTTTAATTCATATTCATCTATCCCATCTTTCCACCAAAGATCTCAAGGTTATGTAGGTTTTCTATCATATTAGGACAGAGACACTGATTTATTTATTTATTTATTTGGTTTGTCAATTGCTTATAAGATAATAGGTATAAGTAAAAACATAGTTATGAATACATGGATACATATAAGAAAAATAAAAAGAAAAGAAAAGAAACAATAGGATAGGGACGGTAGGCACGTTGGTGTGCTTATGCACACCCCCTACAGACCTCTTAAGAAAGGGGTGAGGTCAATAGTAGACAGTCTAAGGTTAAAGTTTTTGGGGTTTGGGGAAGAAACCACAGAGTTAGGTAGAGTATTCCAGACATTGACCACTCTGTTGCTGAAGTCGTATTTCCTGCAATCAAGCTTGGTGCGCTTAACCTTGAGTTTGTATGTATTGTTTGCTCTTGTATTGTTGTGGTTGAAACTGAAGTATTCATTGACAGGTAGGACATTGCAATGTATGATTATATATACCGTACTTAGATCGGACCGAAGGTGGCATAGTTCTCGGTTTTCTAGGTCTAGAATTTCAAGTCTGGTGGCATAAGGAATTCTCCTCCATGCTGCATCGAGAGCCCAGGATGGGTTGACTCCTTCCTATGATGTCATTTAGCTGAGTCTGTACTAAGATATAAAAGCCAGCCCCCGGAAGAGACCCCAGCTTTTGACTCAGCTCCTTTCAGTCAGTAGCTGTGTCTCTGAAAGCTTCTGTTCGATAACACTCACCAGCGATCTTCAGTGCCGTTTTTCCTCGTTTCAAGCAAGGTTGGGAGCAGCGTTGCCAGAGCACTGTTCAGGCAAGTTGGGCAGCGTCTGTAGACCTCCCCACGCCTGCAGTTTGAGTGATCATAAAAAGCGATCGGCAAACCGATACCAGTGTCAGCCAGCTGATCCTGTGCCCAGAGGCTGCCCTTTCCTTTGCTTACTTCACTCGGGGCTCTTTATAGCCTAAGGAGAAATTATTCGATCTTGGAGCCTGTTTCCCATAGTCAGCAGCCATCTTGGATTGAAGCCTTCCACCACGAGGTGAGCAGCCATTTTGTAAGCCCAGGGGCCAATTTATACCCTAAGGGGCTTAATACAAAAAATTTACAAACAGTTTCTTTCCATCGTAAGAGCCTTTATTCTTCAAATGGATAAGGGTCAGGCAGAGTCCCCCCCACCCAGTGGAACAGTCTCTTAAGCCAATAAGAGAATAAGTTGTAGGCAATGCACCCAATCAGTCCAGAGGGAGGTGGATGCTAAAATCAGAGCTAAGGCTCTTGCCCCTAAGAAGGCAACTCAGGCTGAGTTGAGGGCAAAAAAGCGCAGACATGCAGCCCTAGAGAGGCAGTTCAATAGAACTATTCAACAGAAGGGAGTGCAACTACAGCATGTTTCAGGTGATACCTGTGAGCCCCAGCCAAGCCCTCCCAGGGGAGGAGAAGTTATCTATGAGCCTTTCCATCCTCCATCCTGGTCTCCTGAGGCTTTTGCAGTACAATGATCCTCAGGATCTAAGCAGATCTGGGCCTTATTTCCAACAGGCTTCTGGGCCCTATGCTCCTCCCCCTCCCTCCAGGCCTCGAACCTCTTCTCAATCTAAGCCTGAAGCCACCTTCTCTCCCTCAGCAGCAGGCCTTTGGCCTTCTGCCCCTACCTTTGAGCATAGACCAGGGGATATCCAAGATGTTGTCTCTTTGGCCATTAGGCAGGGATTGGCTGAAGGCTTCAAGCAAATCTTTCGACCTCCGGAAAGGGTTCAGGCCCTTCTCCCTTCTTAATCTATAAGTTGCCTCATCACCTTGATTTATACAGGCCCCAGGACCTCAGGGTCCATTCTTCTCTACCAGAATGGGAGGAGGTTGATGAGGGGGGAAGGGCTTCACCATCTGAACACAATTACTCCTCTCATTCAGAACGTGAAGAGGGCGAGATCTTTGACCAAAATCTTTCAGAGGAAGAGGATTCTCGCCCAGAGCAGACATCCTCTGTATTGGTCTTCAATCCTTCTCTCTTCAGGCCATTACTCAGCATGGCCTTGGTCACTGCCAAGCTATCGCCAGAGGAATTGGCTCCCGAGCCACAAGGAATTCCCTCTAGCCAGGGAGACTCATTCTTCTCCAAGCCTGTAGTCCATGCAGGGGTTTTGCCTTCTCCCACTTTGTTCCTGGACAAAGTAATATTAATACATATATTATTATATTATTAATTACCAAAATTCTATTATGGAAATTCACAATCAGCTCTTATTTCTATTTTTACTTATTGAACTTATTCAACTATTACAATACTTAAGAGAATTCAATATTAATCAAATATATTTACTCACAGATTCAACAGTGTTATATGCTTAATTAATTAATTTGAAGTAGCCTATTCATTAAAGTAATTAAATTCTTATCTATATGTAAATATCAATTAGTCTATTTCTTTAGAGTTGTTAATTATATGCTTATCTCAGAATAATTTTTTTTAAGTTTCTTACAATATGATTATATTTAAAGGTCTGAGTTCTATATTTATACAGCATACTTTCAATTATTCGGTTATTCAAAAATTATTAATCAGTATTCTTAGCTCAATATTCTAAAACATATATATCTCTTAAGATTATGTTTTACCAATATTATTAGTTACATCTATGTTGACCAGTTGAGTGATGTCCATGATCTTCCGGTTGGGTGCTGCATTGATGCGAAGCTGAGGAGTGGCTCGCCGCTCTGAAAGGATCCGTTTTTCACTGTTCGGTGGCTTCCAGGAGCATGTCAGACCTTGGAGGGGTTGACAGATGAAAGGGGAAGACCTGGAGATCTTGGGGAGGTGTCGCAATCCCGGAGACTACAAGAGAATCCCCCAAAAACCAACAGCAGAAGAGGCAGCCCAGCAGCTCAAAGAAGGAAGGAAGCAAAGAGTGGAGAACAGCAAATTGAGTAGTGGAAAGGTGAAATTAAAGAAGATTTCTAGAATACTGTTTATACAACAAAGGGAAATTGAAAATTGAAACTCCAAACTGAACAGTGTAGTGAAGCAGCAGAAACATTGGAAGGAGTACTAACTAAAGAAACGGCAGTAATTCATGCTGATTAATGGAGTGCTGAAAATGGAGGAACTGAAGGGTGAGACAACAGTGTTTACTTTTATCTTGGGAGTTGAAAAGTGGGTTGTATAATTATATTTCTTGGCATTTGATGTTTGAGAACTGTGGGAAGAAAGAAAGAAAAAGTGACAATGATGGTGTCCAAGTGAGACAGAGAGATCAGAAGAACAGCTTAGAGTAAAAACTTGAAAGGAGAACAATTGACACTTTGAAAGATTTAAGGAAAGTATTGAGGAAAGAAACTTTATAATTGCAATATTTGTCTGATAATTGTGATAATGAAAAAAGGAACAAATAAGACAATTACGATTTATAAGTGGAACTGGGACCATGTGGAGAAAAAGAATAAAGGAGCAAGAAGAAGAAGCCAAAACAGAAAGGAGAAACGAAACGGTGGAAGTGACTGTGCAAATTTAAAAAGGACATTTTGAACTCGAACTAAGAACTGTAATAAGGTATTTTTCAAAAAAGAAGAAGAAGAAGGAAAGGAGAAGGAGAAGGAGAAGGAGAAGGAGAAGGAGAAGGAGAAGGAGAAGGAGAAGGAGAAGAAGAAGAAGAAGAAGAAGAAGAAGAAGAAGAAGAAGAAGAAGAAGAAGAAGAAGAAGAAGAAGAAGAAGAAGAAGAAGAAGAAGAAGAAGAAGAAGAAGAAGAAGAAGAAGAAGAAGAAGAAGAAGAAGAAGAAGAAGAAGAAGAAGAAAGAAGTCAAGGTCTTTTTGAAGGGTAGCAGTATTGTCTGTGGTATTGGACAGCTTTACATCATCAGCGAAGAGAACGTAGTTGCTCTTAATATGATCACAGAGGTCATTTATGTAGAGTATGAAAAGAGTTGGTCCTAGAATACTGCCTTGGGGGACACCACTGTTGACAGGTACAGAATTTGATAGGATGCTCCCAATTTTGACCATTTGTTGTCTGTTTGACAGGAATGTTTCTATCCAGTTATGCAGGTGTCCAGAGATACCATAAGATTTTAGTTTTAGGAGTACCACTGAATCAAAAGGCTTTACAGAAGTCTATGTAGATTGCGTCTATTGTTTTGCCCTGATCGAGTTGTGTAGTCCATATGTTTTTGCAGTGTGAGTGTTGCAGATTACATGATAGTTTTTTTCTGAAACCAAATTGTTTATTAGAGAGTAGGTTGTTTGTCTCTAAGTGGAGGATGATGGATTGGTTAATAATTGATTCCATGACTTTACAGGTGATGCAGCATAAAGAGATTGGTCTGTAATTTTCAACTAGGCTGGGGTCTCCCGTTTTGAAGATGGGGATGACTGTGGCTTGTGACCATAGGTTAGGCAAGGAGCTGGTCCTGAAAGATTTTTCAAAGATTATGCTTAGAGGTTCAGCTATGGCAATGGATAGCTTTTTAAAGAAGTAGGCACATATTCCGTCCAGTCCATTAGCAGCACAAAAACAAGCACTAAACACCAGATCCATAAAAGCAAGACTTTACCACACTAGACAGGACCAAAGGAGCAGGCTATGCAGAGAAACTCAGAGACAGTCCAAAACATAGTGTCAGGTGGAAGATGCCACCAAGTACAGTGTACTTTGAACAGCACAATCAAGTAGCTGGTATTGTGTACAGGAATATCTGTAATCTGATACAGATTAACAAAGTTGGAAGAGACCTTGTAGGTCATCTAGTCCAACTCCCCGCCCAAGTGGAAGACCCTACACCATTTCTGACAAATGGCAGTCCAATCTCTTCTTGAAAGTCTCAACTGATGGCTCTCAGTCTCAACTGAGGGCAAGCTGTTCCATTGGTTGATTGTTCTCACTGTCAGAAAGTTTCTCCTTGTTTCCAGGTTAAATCTCTCCTTGTTCAGTTTCCATCCATTATTCCTTGCCTGGCCTACAGGCGCTTTAGAAAATAGCTTGACCCCTTTCTCCCTGTGGCAGCCCCTCAAATATTGGAAGACTGCTATCATGTCTCCCCTGGTCCTTCTCTTCACTAGACTAGCCAAGCCCAGTTCCTGCAACCACTCATTGTATGTGTTAGCCTCCAGTCCCCTAATCATCCTGGTTGCTCTTCTCTGTACTTTTTCTAGAGTCTCAACATCTTTTTTATAATGTGGTAAATAAAACTGGATGCAGTACTCTAGGTGTGGTTTTACTAAGGCTTTATAGAGTGGTATTAGTACTTCCCTTGATCTTGACTGTATCCCTCTGTTAATACAACTTAGGATTGCATTAGCTTTTTTGGCTGCTGCTGCACACTGCTGGCTCATATTTAGTCGGTTGTCCACTAGGACCCCCTCAAGATCCTTCTCACAGAAACCACAGCCTGGTTTCACCCAGTCTATATGTGTACTTTTGGTTTTTCTTGCCTAAGTGTAGGACTTTACTTTTCTCTACATTGAATTTCATTTTATTAGATATGGCCCAGTGTTCTAGTCTGTCCAGATCCATCTGGATCTTGAGCCTATCTTCTTGGGTGTTAGCTATTCCTGCCAGCTTAGTATCATCTGCAAATTTGGTAAGTTCCCCTTCTATTCCCTCATCTAAGTCGTTAATGAAGATATTGAAGAGTACTGGGCCTAAGACGGAACCTTGTGGCATCCCACTGCTTACTTCCCTCCATGTAGACTTAGACCCATTAAGGACTACTCATTGAGTACGGTTTGCCAGCCAGTTGCGAGTCCATCTAGTGGTGGTGCTATCTGTTCCACTTTGTTCTAGCTTACTAAGAAGTAGGTTGTGGTCTCCTTTGTCAAATGCCTTGCTGAAATCTAAATATATTATGTCCACAGTATTTTGCTGCTCTACTAATTTAGTCACTGTGTTGAAGAGTGAAATAAGATTGGTTTGGCATGATCTGTTTTTAACAAACCCGTGCTGACTGCTAGTTATTACTTTACTTGTTTCTAGATGTTGGCAGATCAGTTTTTTTATTATCTTTTCCAGTATCTTCTCGGGTATTGATGTTAGGCTGATTGGTCTATAGTTTCCTGGGTCTGTTTTTTTTTTCTTTCCTTTTTTGAAGATGGGAACCACATCAGCTCTTTTCCAGTCCTCTGGTAGTTCCCCGGTGGTCCAGGATTTTTGTAAGATATGATGCAGTGGTTCTGAGATGACCTCTTCCAGCTCCTTTAAAACTCTGGGATGTAATCCATCAAGCTCCGGTGATTTGTTTTCATCAAGATCAGACAGGTGTTCTCTTACTATTTTTTTGCTTATTTTAACTTTTATTTCTGGTCTGTCTTTTACAGTTATGTTTTTGGTGGATTGAGCTATAGTTTCTTCTTGTGTGAAGACAGAGGCAGAGAATGAGTTAAGCAGTTCTGCTTTCTCTCTGTTGCCTGTTACTTCCTTGCCATCTTCTCTCTTTAGTGGACCGACTGTTTCCTTGATTGAAACAAAGGAAATAAAGCACAGTAAAGAGGAGAGGCGGCCTCATCACAGCAAACCAATTTGGATCCAGATGATCATCAGAACAAAAGGGTTCACCTGAACCAGTCCAAACTGGTAGAATCTCACGCCTGACAATAACATCAGGAAGAAGGAGTATGAGAAGCTGGAGAAGAACTAGTCTCTGAAGGAGGAACTAACTCCGGATATGGAAAGTAAAGTCCAAAGAAGTCCCAGGAGTGGTAGGGAGGAGCACTTGAGGCTGTGAGACCTAAGCCAGGAGGTGGGCTCCAAGATCCCAGAAACAACCTCATATCTCTCCATTAAGAAGAGTGCTAGGAATAGCTAAGATCTTTCACAGAACTCTTAAACTCCCAGGCCTATGGAAGACGTCCAGAGATAGCAGAAGACACTGACCACATATAAGGGTGTGAAGGGATTTTCATTCAATACATATATGGACTTGATGCCCTTACAAATTCTGTAATAGAAGATAGTCTGAGAGACATTAATTTAATTCAGACCATCCAAGGAATTTTGAGAACCACTGAACTCTTTGAACCTTACCTGAGTTTAAAGTCTTTTCATGTTATATGCAACTTTGTTTAATACACACTTCCTTTCCTATAGGCAGACACTTCTGGTTGAATTTATAGTACAGTTTGAAGGAGAACTGGGCAATCCACATATTGCACAATTAGGGTGATTTCCAGTGGTGGGATTCAAAGTTTTTTTACTATCAGTTCTGGTACTATCGGGCATGGCTTGGTGGGCATGGCAGGGGAAGGATACTGTAAAATCTCCATTCCTTTCCCACTCCTGGAGGAAGGTTACTGCAAAATCCCATTCCCTCCCCATCCCACTAACCTGCTTTCCAGCTCCCTTCTCCTGTGCAGGGCAACAAAAGAAGACCCAGCAGATCAGCTGGGACTCTGGAGGCAGAGAATAGGTGGAAAGCAGGGCCAGTCAGAAGTGGTGTTTGCTGGTTCTCTGAACTACTCAAAATTTCCACTACCGGTTCTCCAGAACCTATCAGAACCTGCTCAATACCACCTGTGGTGATTTCACATATAAAGCATTCATCAATCTATGTTCTCCAGCACCAGGATGAGAAGGGCTTTTAATAATGCTTCTTTCAAAAAAAAAAGCATGCATAAAGATTCAAGGACACATTTTTTTCAGACTGTGATATATTTATGGAGGTGGTCACTGGGGAATCCATCTTCTTGACAACGTCTTCTCCTATGATCCTCCTCTGCTGATGGAGGAGCTAAAGATACATGACTGGTATGCAGAGGTTGTAGAGGGTGAGATTTTAATTTGCTCAAGTATCAAATGTAACTATGGCTTTCAAATGTCTTCATAAACAAGGTGGGGAGGAAAAAAAAACTTGAGAAATGAAAAGACATAAAATGCAAGAGAAACCACAATCCTTATTTCATCTCCTCAGACCTTGGACATCCTGGGGAAGGTGAGATTAGGAAGGTTTTAAAAAAGGGAAAGATGGAAATGCAAAACTATTTCTATTCTTTTAGCAAGAATCTATGGTTCTGTTCAGAAAATTCTCAGAAGCTAATCTGAGATTGAAAGTATTTTTCTCTTTAGATTCAAGTATACTTTCTGTGAACAGGTAGTCCTTGACTTAAAACTGTTTGTTTAGCAACCATTCAAAGTTAACTTACACCCAGTCCTTGTACTTGTGAGTGTTACAGCATCCTCATGGTCACCTAATCAAAAGTCGAGCACTTGGCAACTGGAATGTACTTTTGACACTTACACAATTGCACACTTGATTTGATCACCATTTGTAACTTTCTCAGCCGATTGCAACAAGAAAAGTCAATGTGGGAAGCCAGATTTGTTGAACGCCCTGCGGTGATTTGCTAAACAACTGTGACAAAAACGTCCTAAATTTGGGCAAAACTCATTTAACAACTGCCTTGCTTAGCAACAGAAATGTTGGGTTCAATTGTGATCATACCTATAATTGAGGAATACTACAATTTATATTTAATGTATACAATTAGTTTATTTAATAACTTTTCTAAATTGTTACATTATTCCTGAAATGCATAATATTACATTTGGGAGGCAGCAAAGATTAGCTCCTGTCTTTCAATTTTGGCTACCCTGAAATTAATTCCCACAACACTGTCAAACTATTTACTAAGACTGTATTAGTATTATTCTTCTTATCCTTCCTATTACCTATCTCCTTTTCTACTAATGACTATATATCTTTACAATTTATATTGTTTTATTTAGTTTCCTAGTATGATTTTGATTGCTTATTTAGTATCCCACCGCTATCACTAAGAGTTGTATCATTCATGATGAATGTATTTATGAGTATGATCATGATTCATCACTTATATCTTTTATGTACACTGAGAGCTTATACACCAAAGACAAATTCCTTATGTGTCCAATCACACTTGACCAATAAATAATTCTATTGAAGCTGCGGTGGTGCAGTGGTTAGAGTGCAATACTGCAGGCTACTTCTGCTGCCTGCCGGCTGCCTGCAATTTGGCCGTTCAAATCTCACCAGGCTCAATATTGACTCAGCTTTCCATCCTTCTGAGGTGGGTAAAATGAGGAACCAAATTGTTGGGGGCATTAGGCTGTAAACTACTTAGAGAGGGCAGTAAAGCACTGTGAAGCGGTATGTAAATCTAAGTGCTATTGCTATTCTAAAGCGGAGAGACTTCAAAATTTCATTTCCAAATTTTGACAGTAGTAAGTTAGATGATAGTTTGGTCTAAGTTAAGGTCACCTACTAGAAGTGTCTTTGTGAAATAAAGCAAAAGAGGAAACAGTATTCATTCTTTTTTTAAAAAATCGACAACACTGCTTCTGCCCTTAAAATACAAAATTGATTTGCTCGATAGAACTCTACAAATTGTTTCACTCTTGATAACAGATAATGCACCAGAGAGCCAAGCACACACAAATACCTCTGACAAAAATGTGAATAGCCAATCATAAATTTTCCAGAATGCCTGCTTGCTACACACTTTGTATTAATTACTCTTTTTTTTTTTCTCCTGTGGATCTGCTTAATGCAAAGTTTAATATTCTGGATAAGTCCTGAAGGGAAATACTTCTGTATAGTGAGTAAAAATTTTAAACCATAAATAAGACACATCTCAATTTCAATGAACTTTTGGAAGGCAAATAAGGATTAGTTGGTGGGGTAAAGATTCAGTGGTGGGATTCAAATTTTTTTACTACTGGTTCTGTGGGTGTGGCCTGGTGGGTGTGGCTTGGTGGGCGTGGCAGGGGAAGGATATTGTAAAATCCCCATTCCCTCCCCACTCCTGGGGGAAGGTTACTGCAAAATCCCCATTCCCTCCCCACCCCACTAACCTGCTTTCCAGCTCCCTTCTCCTATGCAGGGCAACCAAAGAAGACCCAGCTGATCAGCTGGGACTTGGGAGGCAGAGAAGAGATGGGGCGAGGCCAGTCAGAAGTGGTATTTGATGGTTCTCCGAACTACTCAAAATTTCTGCTACCGGTTCTCCAGAACTTGTCAGAACCTGCTGAATACCACCTCTGTAAAGATTTCTCCATTTTGTTATGTTGCATCTCAGCTGAATGCATTGTTGCACTGTAGGTACAGGTAGTGCTCAACTTACGACCCCAATTGAGCCCAAAATGTCTGTGGCTAAGCGAGATAGTTAAGTGAATTAGGTTCTATTTTATGACCCTTTTGCCACAGTTGTTAAGTGAATCATTGCAGTTGTTAAGTTAGTAACACAGTTGTTGAGTGAATCTGGATTCCCCATTGACTTTGCTTGTCAGAAGGTCACAAAAGTTGATCACATGACCCCAAGATACTACAACCATCATAAATACGAACCAGTTGCTAAGTATCTGAATTTTGATCACGTGACCATGGGGATGCTGCAACAGTTGTAGGTGTGAAAAATGTCACCTTTTTCAATGCTGTTCTAACTTTGAACTGTCACTGTCATTAAATGAACTATAGTAAGTCGAGGACTACCTGTATTAGAATAGGTGCATAGACTTGTGAATATACACAATTTGCTCGAGATTATCTGGAGCAATTCCTATGGCTGGTCTTTCAGAAGGCCAGGCTGTATTTGTTTATATTCCCAGAGATTTCCCACTCCCCTGTATTGTCCCTTTCAACATTACTATGGATGACATGATAATATATGTCAACTGGTTTCATTTATTGTCTTTTATATCCCAGAATGGTTTTGCTTTGAGTTTCTTGTACCTTGCCCAAAATCTGTTAGATTGGAAGGTGGAGGGGAAGGGTTATTTCATAAATAAAATTAAATGTGGAATCTGCTATAGTCTGGACTGAAAAGACAGTATTTAAATAAGGGATAGTTCTGGATTGATAATCACTCCTAATGTCTACAACTGGCCAGCAATATAGGGTTGTCAGAAATCCATATGGGTATGACATTTGGTATCCTGTTTTCCAAAACCTAACCTGCCTCTCTTGCTTATTTTTTTTTGGCAGGGGAGGATGGGGGGAAGAAGGTCTGCGGTAACTTTGGTTGCAAGTCAAGAACTACTTAAATGGTGCAAACATTTTGGCAATGTTAGCAAAAGGGAGAGCTTCCAAAATAGAGCAATGCCATAAAGTTCCATCTATAAAGTGTTCTCTACCAATAAAGGAGACTTTTTGTAAGTCAGGGTTGAAATGAGGGATCCTCGGTGCTCCCTGAGTTTGCTTAATTTTCTTGCAGACATTTCTGTTCTGTCTCGCTTTTCCTCTTTCCGAAAAGATGAAAGAGTACACACACACACAAACACAGGCAGGCAAGCTGGCTCGGACTTCACAGAGTTAATTCTTTGGAACTGATAATATTCTTGGCATTCCACCACGTCCTGCCTGCCAAGTCCGAACTGATAGCGAATAAAAAATTTCTCACAGAAAATCACAAGGCAGTCCACAAAGAAAATCTGAAGTAAGGTTAAACTTTGTCCCGTACAAAGTTTCAGGAGAAAACACACCCACTTTTATCCCCTGTGGGGTGTGGCTCAATGACTCAGCTCACTCTCTGACCCTCCCACGCCTCCTACATTGCTGCTCACGTTTCTCCCTACAACACTGTTTAGGATCAAGCCAACACTCTTCCTCTTTATTCCCTGTCAGGGGCTGCTCCGATATGCCTTCCTCCTGATTAATCTCAGGCTGTTCCTCTCAGTTGTCTGATGGAACCTGAGGAATTACCAGGGAGGAAGGTCCTGGGGAGGAAGGCATTCCCATTTCCTCCTCCTCATCTTCCAGGTCCTCTTCCTCTGACAGCATAGGCTCGGGAATTGGGACCACAACACATTTAATTACCTAAATTGATGCCCTTACGTAGTTTGGGTAATAAAGGTCTGCAAGAAAACAACCAAACTCAGACAGCACCAAGGACCCCTCATAAAGTTCCCTGTTGAACTAAACACCAAGAATTATTCGCAAAAGACCTTTATTTTAATTAACTGCTTGTAAATTGATGAGAATACATTATATTTACAAGCTACCCGTTTCATTTATGTATTCCATAAAACACAGCAGACTTATTCATTGCAACACAGAGAGCCCACAAATTATGCACTCAACCTGCAAATGCAGAAATCAAAAAAGTCTTTTTTTCCCCCCCTCCATCTATGTTGGCCTTCAAGTTCCAGAATTCTTTACCAGTATATGCACACATGACATTTAAATGTGTGCTGAAAGCAAGTCATCCCATCAAATATCATGACTGGCTTAGCTGGTTTGCACAGCTAAAGTTGTGTTTGGGAGAGAAGAAAATAAGAGGATTTGGATGAACTTACACATTTTGCCCATGATTGAGGATCCTGGTGAAGAGGTTTGGTGGTTGAAATGAGTTTTGAGAGAGGGCTCAGATATGAGCCATACCCAGTGGTGGGCTGCAGCCTGGCCATGACAGTTCGGGCAAACCGGTAGTTGTGATCACTGGCTGAGCCCATCTCCTCTGCTCCTGTGCTATCCTTTCCATATTTAATTAACTTTCTGGCTCGTTCCCCCCATCCACACTGCCCAGACAAGTTCCATGCAGTCCCTGCTGCCTGAGTGGATTAGTTGCATGTTTGAAGCTGTGTTTCACTCCCAAAGGGGTGTGTGCGAGTGGAGCGAGCGCCCGCCCAACCGCCCACCTGTTCACAACCAGAAAACCAGTTGTTAGCGTAAGTGCAGCCCACCTCTGGCCATACCTGTGTCTCTCAGTTCTGCCCAGTCAAATTCCAAATGCTGAAAACTGATAACATGGTCTAGAATACAGGTAATCCTTGGCTTACGATCATTCATTTAGTGGCCAAAATTTCAACAGCACTGAAAAAGTGACTTGTGACCTTTCTCATGCTTATGACAGTTGCAGCATCCCCATGGTCACATGAAAAAAATTTGGACCCTTGGCAAGTGGTTCATACTTATGACGGTTGCAGTGTCCAAAGGACACCTTTTGCAACCTTCCGTTGTGGTTCGCTGGCAGCCTGTGCAGATGGCAGCGGAATTAGATGGTGGGGAAGAATGGAGACCAGTCCAGGAGTCTGGGGAGGACTCAGTTGAGGGTCCTGCGTCCGATGCAGAGATGGGGCCAGGACCATTTGGGAGTTGTGTGCTGACACCGGAGCCTCCAGAATCTGGCAGCAGTGAGGCAGAGAAACAAAGAGAACCTGTTCCCAGTGCTTGTGTGCACAGAGCTGCAAGAAGGCAAGAGCAGCTAAGACAAAAGGGCCGACTCGGGAGTAAGGTTTGGAGGTGATTGCCCCTCCCCTAAGATATAAAGGAAGTGCAAAGATAGAGAAACCTTTGCAGGAAGCAAAGTCGTTCACTCTGATCAGATTAAACCTTGAAGCTCTGTGTGGACTTTGTACTTCGGTTGGTTTTTTTTATAGTTAATTTGGCACTTTAGTTGTTGGCAGCAATTGAAAGGAGATAAAGGTGGGTGCTTATCTCGAGCGACTGTTTGGGACTCATTATCAGCTGGGAATTAACATAATTCTCAGCATTGAAATAAAACAAGAGTTGTTTGGACTAAACGTGTGCTTAATTATGGTCTCAGGAAGCCTTGGTCAGAACACCTTCTGACAAGCAAAGTCCCTGTCTTACTGTCCCCATTTATCTGGTTCTTGTTTATGTTCATACTTATATTTGTTATCTTGTACATGTTTGACAAACAAACAAACAAACAAACAAATAAATACAAGTCAGTGGGAAAACCAGATTCACTCAACAATCGTATTACTAACTTTCCAACTGCAGCGATTCACTTGACAAATGGTTCAAAACCTCACTTAACAACTGTCTTACTGGACAGCGAAATTTGGGGTTCAATTGTGGTCATAATTCGACTGCACCATGAAAGTTGGACTGTGTACTTCTTGTGCAGCTTAACTGGCCAGATGTAAAAAAGAGAAGGCAAGCAACTGAACCAGGCACAAAACCACAAGTTTGCAAAAAACTCTATTCTGACTCATTGGGAGCCCTAACTTTGGAATTGCTTGCATAATTGGTGTACATTTTATGTAGCTGACCAAAATTGTCTTCCTTTTGCCCTTCTTATATATACTTTCTCTGATTCTGCTCCTTTAATACATGGAATTTTGTAACATATCTGAAATAACAGCAGGCTCTCACAAGATATAAAACCATCAAGATGAACCTGGTACCCTCCAGGTATATTGGATTCCTTCCTAGTCAGAAACTCTAGGATATCATGTTTTGGTCTTTAGAACAGCCTAATCAATATATCCTGTAGAGTTTCAGCCCCATTGTTCAGTTCATTCTAAATCTGATATTAATACCTATATATTTACTAATTTGTCACATGTTTGTGTTTTACTGACAACCCATTTTTTAAAAGAGCAAAAATCAATATTTGTTGCTGTATACAATGAGCCTTGAGAAGCATGATTTTGTATTCAGTTTTCATTAATATACACTGTAATATAATTATATTTTATATGCAGGTAAGATTCTGCTATGGACCAGTGATTTTTAAGCATCATTCCATAATATATGACATTGTATCCAGCTTTCTAAATTACAAATGATAAGGAATGCAGTTTAAGAGTCATTCCTCAAATTATAGTAAATTTGAAAGCTCTTTCTTTCAAGATTTAGATGGAAACACAATGATGGAAAAATATTTTAAATCAGTCTTGCATTATGCATTTGTTTGCTTCACCGTCGGAGGAGCATATTTAATTATCTTTTAATTGATTCTAATTTATTTGTTTCTAGTTTGAGCCCATTTAAACAGTATTTTATTGAAAATAAGAAAGAGGCTATTTTTTAAATTATTAGTTAAAAAGCAGTGGAAATATTAAAACTTGGAGTCTACAGTGCAAAGAGAAGCAATAGAAATCTCATAAGAAGAAACTTATCTATTGTATTATAAAATCAGCATTTTACTGTTAATTCTTCCATATTACTGATAGCACAACCATCAAATTCTATGTTTAGAGGGTAAAAAATGAACATTCTGTTTATTGAGATCTACTCACTTGAATTTTCTGCTAACCCAGTAAAAAGGAACATTTTGGCCCAAATGATGTTTCTTCCCATGCCACAATATAATTTTTCCCCCAGGAATTCTTCTGGTTTCAAGCTCTGTATCTCCATCAGGACTGACTATGAGCTTTTACAATTTTAAGCAGGACAATGCTGAAAATTATCTCACAATAATGAGACATGGTTTGTTATAGCCCAAAACCACTACATGGTGGTGTTGAGGAATTTCAGAATTCAGTCTCATTAAATCGAAAACGAATAAAAGATCTACAGGTAATTGCCTGTGGAAAGTTGAAAGGTGAAACTAATTTTGCCTGCTTTCCTAGTTTCAATTTAACCTTCTGGATGATGATATGACCTTTCTACCTGAATTCTATTCAGTCTTCAAAAGCAAAGTTACAAGCAGTAGAGTCTTGCCATTCAGGTGGATAACATGGGATTTCCCAGAAAGGTATAAAATAATTGGATATGAAAACTAAAAGTACTGATTCTGGAAGACTACAATCTAACTTTAAATATGTCTTTGCTCTTAAATTGTATTTGTTCGTTATAGAAATAGCTGCCACGCAGAAACAAGAATGGAATTTGGGCTATGATGGACACTCATTTTGCTTAAATGACCAGAGCAGGAAATGTGTACAATCCCATTCTAGTCTGTTATATGGGAAGTCTTCCATTTACGACTGTCATTGAACCTGGAATTATGCCTATTAGTCATATAGGTCATTAAACAGGTCATCATGCAACCATTCCTGATTTTACAGCCTTTTTGTGGTGTTTGTTAAGTGAATGGGAGTAACTACTGGAATCCTGACAGAATCATCACAATTGTTAAGTGAAGATGATGGTTGTTAAATGAATCCATTGTTTGCAAAAATGTTATAAATTGTAATCACATGACTGTGGGACACTGCAAAGAGCTATCAATGTAGGCCAATTGCCAACCTCTCCCCACAACAAAAGAGTTGAAAGGGACATTGGAGGTCTTCTAGTTCCACTCCTGCTTAAGCAGAAAACCTTATACCACTCCAGACAAATGGTTGTCCAATCTCTCTTAAAAACATCCAGTGTTGGAGCATTTACAACTTCTGGAGGCATGTCATTCCACTGATTAATTAACCATCAGGAAATTTCTCCTTAGTTCTAGGTTACTTTTTTCCTTCGTTGTACAAAAGAAAAAAGGGTTAACTTATTCTCCAAAGCACTTGAAGGTGAAACAAGAAGCAATTGGGTGGAAACTAATCAAGGAGAGAGCCAACCTAGAACTAAGGAGAAATTTCCTGACAGTTAGAACAATTAATCAGTGGAACGGCTGGAAAAGAATAGAATTACAGAGTTCAAAGGGCCCTTGGAGGTCTTCTAGTCCAACTCCCTACTTAGGTAGGAAACCCTGTACCATTTCAGACAAATGGTTGTCCCATCTCTTCTTAAAAAACTTCCAGTGTTGGAACACCCACAACTTCTGGAGACAATTTGTTCCACTGATTAATTGTTTTCACCATCAGGAAATTTATCCTTAGTTTTAGATTGGTTCTCTCCTTGGTTAATTTCCATCCATTCATTCTTGTCCTGCCTTCAGTGCTTTGACACCCACCCACTCTTCTTTGTGGCAGCCCCTTAGATATTGGAACACTGCTATCATGTCACCCTTAGTCCTTCCTTTCATTAAACTAGACATACCCACTTCCTGCAACCGTTCTTCATGTGTTTTAGCTTTCAATCCCCTAATCATCTTTGTTACTCTTCTCTGCACTCTTTTTAGAGTCAGAAATGTGATCATGTGACTGCAGGAAGAACATAGAACTTCATTGGAACTTTGAATCTAGGTGGTATACAGCCCTGGAGGGGTCTGTTGAAACTTCAAACAGTCTCTCAAGTGATTGGTCATAAGTTGAGGACTACCTGTAATACCATTCCTACCTAAGAGGATTTTGAACTTTTGTCCTGGAACAGAGTATCTGGGACTCAAGTCATCTCTTTTTTCTGTCACCTCCAAAATCGTCTCAGCCCAAGTTTAGATGTGGTAGTTCTCTTATAAATTATAAAGTAATAATCTGAGGTGGTGGCAGAATCTGGCTTTTTTTTTTTCCTGACAACGTGTTTACAAAGTTACATGGGCTGGGTCCTTTGTTGTTGACTGAATAACAGAATAAGAGTTGGAAGGCACTTTGGGGGGCTTCTAGTCCAATTCCCTGCTCAAGCAGGTAACTCTATACCATTTCAGATAAATGGTTGTCCAATCTATTCTTAAAAGCCTCCAGTGATAGAAGCACCTACAACCAGGGGTGGGATTCTACAGGTTCGCACCTATTCGCTAGAACCAGTTGTTAACATTCTAAGCAGTTCGGAGAACCAGTTGTTAGAAGAAATTACTGGCATAATCCTGTAAGGAAGGCAGGAAGGAAACATTCTGGTGTTGCTTACAGAAACTGCCTCTCCATTAACCCTTATTACATTCTTGGCAGGACTAGACTTCCTGTATCAGGAACATCTCTGGAGTTTTTTCCCCTCCTTTGCTGGAACTTTGCTTGTGTGGAGTGACCATTCAAAGTCACAATGGCACTGAAAAAAGTGACTTATGACCATTTTTCACACTTACGACTATTGCAGCATCCCCACAGTCATGAGAGGCCAGGCGAGGAGATGCATGCCTCGATGTGAGTGAAGTTGAGTTGGCCACGCCCAGCCAATAACATGACCACCAAGCCACGTCCACCCAGTCACATGATCACCAAGCCACACCCACCAACTAAGCTACGGCCACAGAACCAGTTGTTAAAAATTTTGAATCCCACCCCCGCCTACAACTTCTGGAGGCCCTTCTAGAAGAATTGGTCCCTCCAATTGTTAATGGAAGCTCAGAGCCATTAACAGAGTGCCTAACTTTGTCCTAAAATCTTCCGGCTTCCAGGTCAACCTTACTGAGATTGTATTACTCATAAATCTTTACTATTTATGTTCCATGGTGGCACAGTGGTTAGAATGCAGTATTGCAGGCTACTTCTGCCGGCTGTCGGCTGCCTGCAATTTGCAGTTCGAATCTCACCAACTCAATGTTGAGTTAGCCTTCCCTCTTTCTGAAGTCAATAAAATGAGGACCCAGATTGTCGGGTCTGACTCTATAAACTGCTTAGAGAGGGCTGTAAAGTACTGTGAAGTGGTAATATAAGTGCCATTGCTATTTAGACTTAGTATTGCTAACTGAATTTGGAGGAAAAAGTGATGGAATTTGAGAGTACCTGAGAAAAATGGCAAATAAGAAAATGAGAATTGGTAGGAATATCTGAACTTGTACCTGATGTAGAAAAAAAAAAGATAATTTTCCTTCTGTTATAATAGCTAACGAAACTGAGAAAAAGCAGGACAGATAAAAGAAAGTAGTTTGACACAGAGTGCACAGTTAACTCTGGAATTTGCATTCACAAGATATAACTATGGACAGCAACCATATGGGCAGATATAAAGGAATGGATGGATACACTGCATGGAATCAAGTCAATATTGGCTCCTAGTGATCACACAGATAGGTTTTCTCCAAGCCAATCTGTCTCTAATCTGGTCCTTCAGGTCTTCCAACTGTGTATCCATGACCACTGTAATTGAGTCAGTTTTGCTGCTGGTTGTCTTCTTCTTCTTTCCTTCCACCTTTCCCAGAACTATAGACTTATACAAAGAACTAGGTTGTTAGGAATAACATAGGTTACCTAACGTAGTTTGGGTAAAATAATATATATAGACTATGATAGTGATTTTAAGTGTGTGTCACTTTAACTGCAAAGCATGTAATTTTGGGTGCGGCTGTAAATCGCCATAAGAGGGAGCAAGAGAACTGGATTGATTGCTGGCTTACTGGATTGCTTGCTGATTATGATGGATTGTTAATTGCGTGTTCTCTGCTGTTGCTGAAGGAAGAAAGGAGGTTTTACTTCTTCATATCTCTATTGCGAAGAGATATATTACTGGACTGATATTTGTAAGTTTACTGACCTCTTTTTCAACACTGGACTTTGCAACTGAATAATCCCCGGACGGACTGAACTAGTGTATGATATATGGACTGTTTGACTATGCTATAACTATTACTGGAATAAACTATTTAACTAGCACATTGTATCTGTTTTACTGAGTGTAAACTACAACAACGTTTATCTCACATATTTGCCTGCCTGCCTGACTGCCGTGCACATTCTGCTAGGGTATATATCCCTAACATAGGTCTATGTGTCTGAAATAGAGTAATTTGAGTTTGGTCATTTGTCTGTTGAATGAGAACTCTGGGTTGATTTGTATGATTTGTTTTCAAGGCTAACCCTGGTATTTTCAAGAGTCTTTTCTAACACCAAGGTCCAGAAGAGTTTGTAATTTTTCCATTCAGAACAATAGAGTTGGAAGGTACCTTGGAGTCTCCTAGTCCAGGGTTCTCCAACCTTGGCCACTTCAAGACTTGTGGACTTCAACTCCCAGAATTCCTCAGCCAGCTTTGCTTTGCTTTGCTGGCTGAGGAATTCTGGGAGTTGAAGTCCACAAGTCTTAAAGTGGCCAAGATTGGAGAGCCCTGTTCTAGTCCAACCCCTTGCTCAAGCAGGAAATCCTATACCATTTCAGACAAATGGCCATCCCACCTCTTCTTATAAATCTCCAGAGTTGGAGCATTCACAACTTCTGGAGGCATGTCATTCCACTGATCAATTGTTCTCACTCTCAGGAAATTTCTTTTTACTTCTAGGTTGCTTCTCTCCTTGATTAGGGTCCACCCATTGCTTCTTGTCCTGCCCTCCCTCAGTTGCTTTGGAGAATAGCTTGACTCTCTCTTCTTTGTGGCAGCCCCTAAGATATCAGAACACTGCTATCATGTCACCAATAGTTCTTCTTTTCATCAGACTAGATATACCATGGGGCAGGAGGACAACTAGGCCATGGCCAGGCCCTTCCAGCAACCGGGCAGAGAACCCGTTGCTAAAATTTTTGAAGCCACCCCGTCTTGGAGGTCTTGTAGTCCAACTCCCTGCTCAAGCAGGAAACCTTATACTATTTCTGACAAATGGTTGTCCAACCTCTTCTTTAAAATCTCCAGTGATGGAGCATCCACAACTCCAAAGGCAAGCCGTTCCACTGATCAATTGTTCTCACTGTCAGGTAATTTCTCCTTAGTTCTAGGTTGCTTCTCTCCTTGACTAGTGTCCATCCATTGCTTCTTGTCCTGCCCGCAGGTGCTTTGGAGAATAGCTTGACCCCCTCTTCTTTGTGGCAGCCCCTCAAATATTGGAACATTGCTATCATGTCACCTTTCCACTCCTTCTTTTCATTAAACTAGACATGAACAATTCTTGCAAACATTCTTCATATGCTTTAGCCTCCAGTCCAACTTCTTCAAAGTTCCACTTTCACTTCCATTGTCAAATTAGTAGAAAGGAAAAACAAAGTTATTTATGTAGGGTGAAAGCTACTCTTGTGTAGGTATTGAGAGAAACTGGAGCGATCCCAATGTATGTTTTTTGTTAGCCGTGGGCTCACTGGGTGATTCTGAATGGCTTACTTACTATTTCTCTGTCGAAATTACCTCTCTGTGAAAGCTTCCATGAGCTGTGGGAGGAAGTGACATAAAATGGAATAAATACACTTACAAAAGTAAAGGATGCTCAAATCTGCAGCATTAGCATCCCATCAAGAGCCACAGTGGTACAGTGGTTAGAGTGCAGTAATGCAGGCTTCTTCTGCTGACTGCCGGCTGACTGCAATTTGGCAGTTCGAGTCTCACTGGCTCAAAGTTGACTTGGTCTTCCTTCCTTCCAAGGTGGGTAAAATGAGGGCCCAGATTATTGGGAGAAATAGGGTGACTCTGTAAATCACTTAGAGAGGGCTGTAAAAGCACTGTGAAGCATTATATAAGTCTAAGAGCTATTGCTATTGCTATTGGCAACTGTGAGGAATACAATATTGGATGATCTAGTTAATCTGGCAGAGCTGCTTTTTGGTCATTTTTAATTCATATTTTTATATGTATATTGCTACAGAGATGTTTTGCTAAATGCCAGGCAGTGATTAGGCATCTAGGAAATTAGTTCTTTTGGACCCAGAGTCAATGAACAAACCAGTAAATAAATCTTAGGATTTATTATTAATTCAAGCAAAAATATTTACAAGCATAATATAAAAAAACATACATATCAAGCAAGATGAAACACAAATCTTTTGTGAGCTGCTGGGAGCTCCTTAATAACGGCAGCAGAGATACCACAAGGATTTCCATAGTACTAAGTTCTGTGCAGAAGCTACCAACTTAACAGCCAGTGTTAGGGTTTTTATTTAAACCTGGCACTATGACTTCTTGGCCCTGCTTCTGTGGTCATGATAGACCTGATCTTGACTGAATGGCACATTATTTAAAAGTGTCCCAAAGCGGCTTTTTCAAAAGGCAACTGGACTTTGTTATCCTTGAAGACATTTTCCTTATCATCCAAGATGCTTCTTCAATTCTGAAGAAGAAACTTCTTGGATGAGAAGTGAAATGTCTTCCAGGTAAAAAAAAAAAAACAAAGTCCAGTTGCCTTTTGAAAAAAAGCACCTTTGGGACAACCATGGCCTGGATGACTGAGAATCTCCATAGACATCACTCAAAAGTATGAGACTTTCACACATGAATGAGGGTTTGCACCTTTTCCTTTATTCAGCCTTCCTTTATTTTATTTTTTTATCCAGCCTTTCCCTTTTTTCCTTTATTCAGAAAGAAGAGTGAAAAACAAACAGCTTAGCTCAGAATGAGCTCTAAAGTTTGTTTTTTTATATGGAGGAGAACTCAAAATAGGTCACTAAACTCCTTGAAATAACAATAGTCTTCCACATTGCTAGTATAAGAGAAACACCAAACAATGCATCATTAATTTCCAAGGCTGTTGTGCTGATCTATTTATCTAAACATTAGTTTGTTTGTACTTTCCCTTCTCTTGCAAAGACTGTTAGCCATGTGCTAAGAAAATGGATTAAAGAAAAGAAATTGAACAGGTTAAGTCTATTATGGGAAGCAGACGGTGATCCGTCATGCAAGCCAACTCCATTCTCAACTTCTGCATGTTCCTCAGTCATCTGCAGATAAGAACTTTCCAAAAATGGTCAGTGTTTATACTTGTTCTATACAACTGAAAACCTTTCAATAACAGAGATATTGATTGCAAAGCCAGAAACTGCAGACAATTTGGACAATCTTAGTGTACAAATTTAAAGGAACAATTGATACTCAAGATGCAATTGCTTGAATTATCATTTCTCTAACTGTTGTACACAACCATCTGGGTAAAAAAAAACACCAAATAAACAATAAAACCTGGTGATGATTTCCCCCCCTCTTTCATGAAAAATAGAACTATTAACCAGGTACAAATACTGGGCCAAAAGCTATCTTGTCAAGTTTTACTTTATTTTCCACACCTTAGCAGTTACTCTTTCAGCAAGACTTCACTGTATCATGATTTAAAAAAAAAAACACACAAGCTGTAAACCAAGGATACAAGGAGGCCAATAACCCTGCAATAAAAAATCATTTATTGTACCCTTTTGAGAATACAATTAAATCCATTTCTAAGGACTATTTCACTTTCAACTAAGTGAAGTAGAGATTTTTGTTGTGATATAACCGTTTTTATACTCCAGATTTTTTCTCTCTCTTGAAACTAACTGTGAAAAGAATATGTGCATATCATCTAACAATATGTGCAAAATTGCTGTTGTCATTGTTCTTGCTGTTGTTGTTAGGAGCATAGATGTTTTCCATATCCAGAACTAAAGTAGGCAAAGATATTTTGGATCTGATCTGATTTCCCTCCCTTCCCCCCCCAAAAAAAAGTATAAAAAAGAACAACTAAGATGATTAAAGGCATGGAGACAAAAACATACGAACAACAGTTGCTGTCATGCCCCTGGTGAAGACTGACTCTGAGGAAGAGGAGGAACAGCCAACAGGGAGTGGGAGTGTGGCTCCAGAGGTGGTGGAGGAGGCTGGGGAAGGGCAGAAGTCAGCTGAGCAGTCAGAGGAGGATCCAGGCCCATCCCCTATCCATCCTAGATCACGCAGGGAGGAGAGGATCAGGGAAAAGCGAGATCTACTGAAGAGGAGATTACCATGATCCTCCTCTTGGCTTTCAGCTGGAAGCTATGTATAAAAGTTTGTAACTACGCAGTTAGAATTGCTGGAGTCAAAGTTTAATTGTTTATCTGTGTTGCCGTTCTTCCCATGGACTCTCCCCATTATTTTCCTGGATTGTATGAGTAATTATCTTGGCTTGCTTCGGAACTCTCGTCAATGCGGTTTGTTTTGTTTTTTCTTTTGCCTCATTATTTACTTTTGTGACTTTAAACTGTGCCTAATAAAACAGTGAAGTTTAAGTTGAAGGCATTACCGGACTTTAATGTATGTTTTGGGTTTTGGGTTATTTTGAGAGACTACGGGTCATCACAGTTGCAGGATTTGGGTTTGGCTATTCTAGAGGCTTTCACATCTGGGGCCGCAATGACCCGCAATGAGGGTTGTGTGAGTGGGTCTGTGACTGCCCTCTATGCGCATTGCAATACTTGTGCTAGTGGGGCCAGACTGCCTGTAACTCTCATGGTGACACCCATGTGAGTGGGGCCATGCATGCGTGCAAATGCACCAGTGGTGGGATTCAATTTTTTTTTACTACAGGTTCTGTGGACGTGGCTTGGTGGGTGTGGCATATAACTTGGTGGGCGTGACTTGGTGGGCGTGACAGGGGAAGGATACTGTAAAATCCCCATTCCCTCCCCACTCCTGGGGGAAGGATACTGCAAAATCTCCATTCCCTCCCCACCCCACTAACCTGCTTTCCAGCTCCATTCTCCTATGCAGGGCAACAAAAGAAGACCCAGCCAATCAGCTGGGACTCGGGAGGCAGAGAATAGATGAGGGCAGGGCCAGTCAGAGGTGGTATTTGTTGGTTCTCCTAACTACTCAAAATTTCCGCTACCAGTTCTCCAGAACTAGTCAGAACCTACTGAACACCACCTCTGAAATGCACCCACAGTGGCTGGCCTCTCACATGGCCTGGTGATGATTAGGCCACAGCCTGGTAGCGAGCCACGGCCCACAGGTTGCAGACCCTGATTTAACTAGTCAAAGCTTTGTGTTGATTAAAATGTTTCCATGGTTGGAAGTGAGACTGGGAGAAAATCTCACTGGCTCTGCTTTTTTTAAGTTAAACTAACCAAAGTTCATATGAAATTTTAACACATGGATCTTTCAGACTTTACCTCTACATTTTGTGAGATCAAAAATTACAAATCAAATGACTTTGATTGGAGAAGGGAAAAAGCAAGAGAAAAAGGAAAAAAGGTCTGGAAAAACAGCCCAAAAAGAGAAGAATAAGGTGAAAAGGGGACATTATGTTAAGAAACAACAGAAAGGGGGAAAGCAGAATAAAAGGGAGGTGGAGAGACAAGGGGTTAAAGAGGTCAAGGAGAAGAAGAAGCAAGAGAGAAAGGAAGGGATGAGAAGCCCTAATGGTGGGGAGCAAGATGTTAAGAAGCAAAAGTTTTTAGAGATAATGGATAAATCTTATTGTTAAAGGGATTCTAGAAAGGTACATAAGACTGCATTTTTATACCTGTATTTAGAAGTAATCATAGAAAATTAGAAATAATATGTAACTTAAAATGTGATAAAATATTTAACATAAATTAGTGAAATTTTTGGTTAAGAAAAAGGAGTGCTGTAATGAAATATGATTCAAGATTGTGATGTTGGGGGTTAATAATCTTTGAAAGCAGAAGTGTTCCCACAAAGGCATGATATTTAATTGAAATGGATAAAATGTTTAAGATATAAATGATTGTTAATATTAATGATTAGAATATGGTATATTAGGGAAATTTTTGTGAAATGAGATTTGAAGTAGAAGAAGGAGGACCATTTTAATGAAATATTGAGCTATAATATGTGATGTGGGGGGGGAATAATTATGGAAAATAGGGCTCCCATAAAAGTATGTGATTTAATTGAAAAGCAATGAGTTAAACGTTTAAGATATGAATGAATATCAATACTAATGAATAGATTTGTATTATTTTTGATAATATAGTATAATTTTAGAATGTACCAGACAGAATCCCAATGTATGTCATGTGTTTTATATTAAGTATTATAAATATAGGGGAAAGAGATAAAGGCATCATACTCCATATAGTGTACAGGAGAAGTCTTTCTTCTTTTTTTAAAGAAAAATAAATGGTTGGCTGGAATAGAACAGACAAAGAATAATAAATATTATGATACGAATTGAGAGGAGATAAATAAAATAAAATAAAATAGAGAAAATTTAAAGGACAGGAGAAGTCATATAGAAAATTGAAAATGTTAATAAGATATGAAATGGTATATTAAATGAATATGAATTTGAATTTGTGTCTGTACCAAGAGTTTTAACCCGGGACTAAGCAACTTTCAGAAAGTTTGGCCCCATCTCTGTGTAAGATGCAGATCCCTCATGCAAGCCCTTCCCAGACTCCAGGACTGGCCCATGTTCCTCCCCACTGTCTGACTCCGCTGCCGGCTCTGCAGGCCGCCAGCGGACCACAACAATCTTCTCTCTCTCTTTTCCAGATCTTCGGCTTACAAATCCATGGTACCTGGGGAATAAAGCCAGATTTCTCAACAAATAATTAATCAGAGTAAATTACAGATTCAACAAACAAACAAACAAACAAACAAACCCCTGCCAAAGCAGATGATGATTCTTAAGATGATGATTCTTAACGAAAGAAACTATAATTGCTTCAGATGGTCAGATGTTTCCAAAAGAGTTTGTGGTAGAATGAATGCAACTTGTGTGCTTTGACTTCTGAAGCTTCATAAGCCATTGGAAATACACAGGCTTTATATCCCTGTAGGCAATCAAGGCTACTAAGCTCTGTTACAAGCAGTGCAAAATGCCAAATTCTGGAGCAGCTTCTTGACAGCCATTGGCATCCTCTTTGTCTCTCAGCCTGGCATATGGAGGAGCTGGTCAGTTGGGAATCTCCAGCTGTTCCTTGGAAGACTTTTGTTCTTGCTTCTCAGAGATCTTGTAATCATGCCAGGCAGGATTAGGGGTAAATGAGAAATTTGGAAAGATCAGAATCTATCTGGCTTACTGAAAATAATCCTGAATGCCCATAGAGACCAAAGTTTACAGTTTTCAGAATAGCTTCCAATTTGTTATATGTATGTATGTATGTATGTGTGTGTGTGTGTGTGTGTGTGTGTGTATACATATACATACACATACATACACACACACACACATATATATATATATATATATATATATATATATATATATATATATATATATATATGTGTGTGTGTGTGTGTGTGTGTGTGTGTGTGTGTGTGTGTGTGATCTTTAGTTATTGGTGTTCTCACGTAAGATTGGAAGTATCTAGGCATTATGATGAAGTCTCATTCATCATCTTCAGGCTTCTGAAGCCTGAAGATGATGAATGAGACTTCATCAAAACGCTGCCTAGATACTTCCAATCTTACGCGGAGAAAACTCGATCTTCAGGCTTAGTCTTCGGCTTTCTGCTTCTTGGAGGAAAGCACAAAGCCAAAGACACAAGCCTGAAGATGACGAATGAGATTTCGTCGAAACGTTGCCAAGATACTTCCAATTTTACGTGGGAGAAAACCGAATAACCAAAGATCCACATATATATAGCTACAACTTTAAAAGCACAACAATAATGACATGGGAAAATACCCAAACAAAGCTGAATACCATGCATATAAATACCCACAAAAACTTAAGAAAACACACACACACACACATACACACACACACACACACACAAACACACACACACACATATATGAAATTCAGCAAGGGAAAAAGTAATGTTTTACATTTAAGCAAGAAAAAACCAAATATATAAGTATAGTATAGGTGGTACCTGGCTCAACAGTGGTGACCATGAGAGGGATCTTGAGTCCTAGAGGATAATCATTTAAATATGAGCCAGCAGTGTGCTGTAGCTGCCAAAAAAGCTGACACAGTTATGGGCTGCATTAACAGAGGGATAGAATCATGATCAAGTGAAACGTTAATATCACTTTACAATGCCTTGCTAAGGCCACACTTGGAATACTGCCTCTAGTTGTGGTCACCATAGTGTAAAAAAGATGCTGGTAGCTCTGGGAAGAGTGCAGAGAAGAGCAACAAAGTTGATTAGGAGACTGGAGACTAAAACATATAAAAAATGGTTGCTGGAACTGAGTATGTCTAGTTTAAAGAAAAGAAGGACAAAGGGTCCATCTTGAGTCAGATTTGGGGCTGCTACAAAGGGGGATGGCTAGCTGTGAGAACAAGAGAGTAGTGAGAAGGGAGGATAGCCACAACAACATTCTTTCACCATAGCTCAAAGTCAAGTCACTGGAGTTTGCAGGGGAGTGACTAGACTTAGCTGGAGTTCAGAATTGAAGTGGGTTGAGTGTGACTTGAGGATTATCAGTAAGGGGGTGGGTGTGAGTTTAATACAGCAGGGGAAAATGTGGGAATTCAGATTCGGGGTTTCCCCCAGATGTGGCAGTATGACTTCTTTAATAAATTCTTACTTGGATGGACTTTGTCTCTGAGTGCTGAATTTGGGATGGGGAGTTTGGTTAGAATGCTGACAGATGATATGATAACAGTGTTCCAATATCTCAGTGGCTGCTACAAAGAAGAGGGAGTCAAGCTATTGTCCAAAGCATCTGAAGGCAGGACAAGAAGCAATGGATGGAAACTAGTCAAGGAGAGAAGCAACCTAGAAATAAGGAGAAATTTCCTGATAGTTGGAACAATTAATCAGTAGAATGACTTGCCTCCAAAAGTTGTGGCTTCTCCAATACTGGAAGTTTTTCAGAAGAATTTGGACAACCATTTTCCTGAAAAAGTATAAAGTTAGGGTGGTTGAGCAGGTGATTGGAGTAGAAGATCTCCAATGTCCCTTCCAATTCTGTTATTCTATTATAGGAAAAAATGCATGCAGTTCATGAAGTTCGTGAATATCAACTGCATATGTGAACTGATGCAGTGAAGGTATTGAGATAAGGTAGGGTAAAATCTGATATTTGGCTAAAAAGTTATCGTATGACTATTTAATGTGTATTCTAGCAAGATTCATCGGGAAAGGTGTAGCAAAATATAGATTTCCCCAAAATAGAAGGGAAATAGTTCTCCAGCTGACAAGTACCAATGCTAGAAAAACTTTCTAATAGAAATAAATTTGGCTAAATTCATGAACATGAAAGAAAAATGAAAGGTAGGCATTTCAGGTGCTGGTAAACATTTTTGTTTTGAACATATTTTGGAAAATATGTTATCTTTTCAAGGGCACCGTGAAAATAGAAACCATACAAAATAGAATAATAAAATGTCAATGCAGCACACATATGATCTAACAACTTTTTTAAAATTGGCAATTTTCCTAGTGGGTATTCAAAATAAATTCTAAAGCAAAGAAGCCTCATAGATATCAGCAGACAAACAAATCATTTGGGGTGGCAGAAACTTGATTATTCTGTTTATGGAATTCAGATACTAAGGACAAGAATGTGCTAAAATGAGCATAAGAATGTTCATTTACAATAAAAAAAGAACATTTTAAAAACACATGTTTGTCTCTACTGTGAGTGAAAATAAACAAAAAAAATCTTCACAAAGATAAAATAAAATATAGGATTGTTTTATGTTCTGAAATGTCCATGAACTGACTGGTTGATTGAGTTGAGGGCAGTTGTGGTGATTTGTGTTACACAAGGATGCTGAAGAAATACTTTGGTCTATCCTTTTGAATTAAATCATGAGAATGGAATGTGTTCAAACTGTTGCTTTCATAAGAGGTATAAGAGGAAGAAAGAATCTAGTTTAGATTATTTTAGGATAGTCTTAATCACCTTCAGATTTCTCGTGAATACTTGGTGAGGCCCTGGGGTAGAATAAAGTAATATTTTTCAAACTTGCCAACTTTAAGATGTGTGGATTTCAGTTCCCAGAGTTCTCCAGGTGACAAGTACCAATGCTAGAAAAACTCTCCACAGAAACCTTCCAGAGTGGAACTGTAATGGTCTGTGAGAATAACCTTGGGAGAAAGGCAGGGGTGGGCTGCTGGGGACTTGCAGGGGACTAGCTAAGACTTTGTGGGGCTCGTAGAACTCTCAATAACCTTAGAAAGACAAGCAGCAAGGGAAAGCTCTTAATAGGCTTTATTGAACTTCTGGGCATTCAGCCAAGAGTATTTCACACCTTGTAAAAGTGTTGCAAGCTAGATAAACAATCCACTCAGCGATTGTGAGGGAGACCCATTGAGAAAATCAGATAACGTAGCCATTAGCTCTGAGAGGATTAATTCCCAAATAATAAGAATCACATAACTCACCAGAAACTCCACTAAGACTCCAAGTTCACTCTCACAGTCACTACTATTAAGCCTGGTTTCACCCAGTCATTTATTTAAGTATTAAATTCACAAAATAATAAACAACTTTTTGGTATACATCTTTTTTTTAGGTAATTAGGGCAAAGAAGCAATGTCAAGTTGCCACACTCCTCCAGTCACATGACCACCTAGCTACGCCGACCCAATTACATGACCACCAGATCACATGACCACCTAGCCACACCCACCCAACCATGCCCACCCAGCCAGTCATTAGGGTAGAGAGCCTCTTGGTAAAAAATTTGAAGCCAACCCCTGCAGACAGGAGGAAGAGACTCAGCCTAGACAATTATCATACAAAAGACTAAAGGAAAAGGGAAAAGGGAAGCATCTGAGAAAGGACCCTCTCTAGTTTTCTGGAAAGTCAAGGTAAAGGGAGGGAGATGAGTTTCAGATTTCTAAAATTCTGTCACTGTAATCATACAATAAAAGTGGGGCCAGCACTCATGGTGACCTTCTTTTAAATAAGGACACCATACTTCATCCCATAGCCTGATCAAACTCAAGATACCTTCTCCTTTCTGCTGTGCACCATACATCTCCTTTACCACTTCATCTCCCTAATGCCATCTCAAAATGGGGCTGCACTGGATCTGCAAATTGGGAATGGCCCAGGATATGTGTCCCAGGATAATGTCACAGACAATACGGCTACCCTTCAAAAAGACCTTGACTATGTATCAGAATGATTAAACAAATGGCAACTTCAAGTATCAACAAATAAATGTTCTGTCCTACATACTGGCAAAATAATAATAATCAGAAAATAAAATACAGGCTTCAAGACCTTGTTGATGATCCAAACTCTGTCAAGGATCTTGGAGTACTCATCTCTAATGATCTAAGTACTAGGGCCCACTGTAACTATATAGCCAAAAAGGCGTTAAGAGTTGTTAACCTAATCTTACGTAGCTTTTTCTCTGGTAATATTACACTAATAATTAGAGCATACAAAAAATTTGCTAGAACAATACTCAAATACAGCTCATCAGTCTGGAACCCACATTACATATCTGATATTAACACAGTTGAGAAAGTCCAGAAATATTTCACAAGAAGAGCTCTCCACTCCTCTACTCGTTGCAGAATACCTTATGCCACCAGACTCGAAATTCTAGACCTAGAAAACCTAGAACTACGCCGCCTTCGGTCCGATCTAAGTATAGGATATAAAACCATACATTGCAATGTTCCTACCTGTCAATGAATACTTCAGCTTCAACCATAACAACACAAGAGCAAACAATAGATACAAACTCAAGGTTAATCGCACCAAACTTGATTGCAGGAAATACGACTTCAGCAACAGAGTGGTCAATGTCTGTAATACCCTACCTGACTCTGTGGTTTCTTCCCCAATCCCCAAAAACTTTAACCTTAGACTGTCTACTATTGACCTCACCCCTTTCCTAAGAGGTCTGTAGGGGGCGTGCATAAGCACACCAACGTGCCTACCGTCCCTGTCCTATTGTTTCTTTTATTTTTTTCATTTTTCTTATATGTATCCATGTATTCATAACTATGTTTTTACTTATACCTATTATCTTGTAAGCAATTGACAAAAATAAATAAATAATAAATAAATAAATAAATAAATAAATAATAAATAAATAAATAAATAAATAAATAAATAAATAAACTTCTCTGTAGCTATTAAGTAATTGGTTGTTGTTTGCTTGTGTTGCCAAGCCTTCAGTCTTCTAAGTACTTGATAAGCTGCTGGTAAATCAGCACTCCTGTTGACTGATAAGGGCCCACTTCTCAGGCTCCAATCACTTCCCTGCAATGGTGGGATTCAAATTTTTTTACTACTGGTTCTGTGGGTGTGGCTTGGTGGGTGTGGCATGGCCTGGTGGGCATGGCCTGGTGGGCATGGCAGGGGAAGGATACTGCAAAATCTCCCACTGCACTCCTGGGAGAAGGTTATTGAAAAATCCCCATTCCCTCCTCACCCCACTAACGTACTTTCCAGCTCCGTTCTCCTGTGCAGGGCAACCAAAGAAGACCCAGCCAATCAGCTGGGACTCAGAAGGCAGGAAAGAGATGGGGGCAGAGCCAGTCAGCAGTGGTATTTCCCAGTTCTCTGAACTACTCCAATTTTCTGCTACCGGTTCTCCAGAACTGGTCAGAACCTGCTGAATACCATTTCTGCTTCCCTGGCTGTTTTTGTGCCTGCTCATCCAACAATCTTTGTAGTAGCAAAATTAAATGAGAAAGGCCATTACAAAGCAACCTATTCTAGCATCCTTTATTTTATTAGACAAACAAAATCTCAGACAAGCTGTTAACTTGATCTCTGGGGATTTTCCCTCTGATAATCAACAAGATCCATCAGATTCCTGGGGCAGACCAATCAAATAGCACTTTCCCCACTGCAATTGTTCCGTGGCAATCAGTCTGTGACAAGGATCAAAGTCACTGTTTTCCCCTATCCACCTTCAAATTATAACACATCTGACCCAGAGACACAAAACAGCTCTACTGTGTGATCTCTCATATGTATTGGACTCTCAACAGTCTCATCGTTTCAAGTATTGTTGATTTGATTATATAGTGTTATGTGAAATTATTTTTTTATTGTTGTCTTGAAACACTTTGGGATCCGCTGGGAGGAAGACTAGTTTGGTATTTGTAATTTGTAAACAGAATGAAATAGTCCTGTAATCTTGTTTAGGCAAAACAAAAAGTCTTATTTTTTATTGCAAGAAGCTGCTGAAACCCTTTGCATAGCTGTGGACAATTTAAGCAGATTTCTTTTATCCCCTCTGCTCTGCTTCTACACAAGATAGTGGCTTAGTGCACACAACACACTACACTTGCCAAAAAATAGTCGGGTGGTTTGAAAATTCAGCATGAAATTTGGGAACTTGGTCATTGTCAAAACGTGAAATATACATCAGGCCCTCAGCTACAAAATGATGTTGCAATTTAGGCAGAACATGCTGCATGAACAAAGATTTACTAGAGTTTAGATTTAGAACTTTAGAATATAGTGTGCTATTTAACACAGCTTTTGTCTAACTTAGTACAGTAAGTGGGTTTTATAAAATATCTCAATACTGTACACAGAGTCTGTGCTGTAAGAATCCAGCTGAAAAAGTCAAGAGTTTTCTGTATCTACCGTCTAGTAATTTTCTGGATTTTTCCAGACCTGATGTTATCTTTGAAGACTGAGAAGGGCTTAGATCAGGGGTGGGCAAACTACGGCCCGCGGGCCACATCCGGCCCGTTGGTCTGTCCAATGCGGCCCGCCCCTGAAAAAAAATCGCTGCCATTGGTCTGTCCAATCCGGTCTGCCCCTGAAAAAAAATCACTGGGCGTGGCGTAATTGCCCTGTGCCGCGTGGCCCCCAAAGCTGCAAAACAGTGCGGAGCGATCTAGGGGTAGGAAAGAAAAGAAATTTGCAAAGGCCTCGGCTGGGAGTTCGAAATCACCTTCGAGTGCGACCTCTCCGAAGGTGAGTCCCCGCCGATCCCCCTTTTTTTTCCGGGGCTTCCAGGCTTAAACTTTGCAAAGGCAAAGCTTGCAGGCTGGAGCGTCTTCCCGCCGAGGAGCGGGAAGGGTTCCACCCGGCGGGCGGGGCAGGCTGCTTGGAGCCACCTAAAGCTAGGCCACTGCTGGTGGAGCTTTGCCCTGCCTTGGTGCCCCGTTTCCCAGCTCGGCGGTCCTGCTCGGGCGGCACTTTAAAAGCCTGCTCCCAGCACCCGAGCAACTTCCCAGCAACTTTCGGCTTCATTTTAACTCGCGGGCACTCGTGCCTGGCCCCGAGCCGCGTGGCGGAAGGGAAGCCCGGCGGGCGGGCAGGCAGGCTGCTTGGAGGAGGCTCCAGGCTTCCCCTCCACCAGGCGCGAGCGCCGCGAGTTAAAACGGAAGCTTCGAAAGTTGCTGGGAAGTTGCTCCGTTTTCCAGGGCTTTGCAAAGGCAAAGTTTGCAGGCTGGAGCATCTTCCCGCCGAGGAGCGGGAAGGGTTCCGCCCAGCGGGTGGGGCGGGCTGCTTGGAGCGGGCTGCCGTGCGGCTCGGGGCGAGGCGCGAGCGCCCGCGAGTTAAAACGAAGCCGAAAGTTGCTGGGAAGTTGCTCTGGTGCTGGGAGCAGGCTTTTAAAGTGCCGCCCGGGCAAAGTTTAAGCAGCCCGCCCCGCCCGCCGGGCGGAACCCTTCCCGCTCCTCGGCGGGAAGATGCTCCAGCCTGCAAACTTTGCCTTTGCAAAGCCCTGGAAAACCGAGCAACTTCCCAGCAACTTTCGGCTTCGCTTTAACTCGCGGGCGCTCGCGCCTGGCGGAGGGAAGCCCGAGCCTCCTCCAAGCAGCCTGCCCGCCCACCCGCCGGGCTTCCCTTCCACCGCGCTTGCGCCTGGCCCCGAGCCGCGCGGCAGAGGGGAAGCCCGGTGGGCGGGCAGGCTGCTTGGAGGAGGCGACCCGCGTGCTCCGGCAGCAGCAAGAGGCAGTTTCGCCCGGCTCCGCTCAGGTGTCCGGCTGGGGCTGTCAGGAGTTGCTACCGCCGGCGCGGCTCCGTGCGGCTCCAGTCCCGCGTTGCCTTGGGAGGGAAAAGGCAAAACTAGGAGCCGCTGAGCCTGAGCCTCCGGTGCCGCTGCTCCCGTTGCAAAGCACCGCCGCGGCTCTTCCTTTTTGCCTTTCCTTCCCGAGGCAACGCGGGACTGGAGCCGCGTGGAGCCGCGCTGGAGGTAGCAACTCCTGACTCAGGGGGCCTCCGAGGGGAGGGGAGCCTCCGAGGGGAGGGGAAGGATGAGAAGAGGGGGGGAAGGGGGGGCGATTCCCAAAAAATCTTGTGCTGACCCGGCCCGCCTGTCAAATTTTAAAAGTCAATGCGGCCCCCGAGCCAAAAAGTTTGCCCACCCCTGGCTTAGATTTTACTTTTTTTTTTTCATCTATAATATTTCAACATCTTGAAGTCCATATTTCTCAAGCTGATTTATACTTCTTTGGAAAGTTGCATTTCAGAAAATTGTATGAAACTTATTATCAGTCAGTAGTTTAAGTGTGTTTCCTTTCCAGAGATAATTGAGTGTGAATAAATCAAATTTAATAAAGTAATGGTTTGAATTATTACCTCATGAAAATACAAATTTAAAACAACAAAATTCACTTCTTGTTTTGGATGCATTTTTAAACTGCCCTTCAAAATTTGTAGAGCACTTGAGAAAAATAAAACAGAAATGCTAACATCTTTTCAGTAGATATAAAAAGGTATTTTATTCATTCATTGCATGATTCATTTGCTCAGAATGTTTTATCTAACTTTCAGCTTGCACTTTTTAAGAGTTCATGATGTAAGTACAAATATAAACTAACAGCAAATAGAACATTACACCAGGAGGAGCAAACAAGACAACCAATTTAAATCTACTTTGCAATTTTAAAGTCAACCAGTTTGTTGCCAAAATGGTGTCATTTGCTGTTCTCTTCACTGCTTTCTTTTTTGCATAATTTGTGCTATAGTGCAAATAAGTAATTTAATAACGGGGTGGATGAAGCAGAACACACTTAAATGTAATGAAAAAAACTTGTAATTTTTTTTGGGGAAAATGTGTATGTACAATCATAGTTTTTATAGATATAAAATTAGAATTACAAATCCATCAATTATAGTTTAGGTTAGAGATTTTAGATCCCCCAAATAAGTATGAATTGCAGGAGAATTTCAAAACAATTGTAAATCTAGGATGTCCTAGGACATCCTTCTTTCTTTTAATATGCTCATTTTTGAAGTCAACTGAAATATCAAATGCTTCCTCCATTATATTAAATGATATGGGAGTATGGAGAAAATTTGGGTTGAAGAAATAGGACAGCATTGAATGAGGAATATTAGTTGTAGAATCTATATTGGGCCTTTTTATATGCTTGAAATTAAATAGCAATACTCAGGAATTGAATTTTGCTGTAAGTTCTTGCATTTTGAACAAAAAAGTGAGGAAAAAGACTATTAAAAGTTTTTATTGCTACTATTAAAAATACGGCATCTATGGTTGATAGGGAAAATTGTATTGAGGAGGCAGAAAAAATGCACCTGACAATGGATAAAGTAAAAATCTGAAGTGTTTCATAAAAAAGATTCAGCTCACAGAACATTTCAACTCTCTGCTTCTCCCATTAAGATAAAAACATTTTAAATCTTTCTAAACCTTTTAAAACCCTTGTTTGTTAAAAACAGCACCTGAAAAAAAAAAAACCTGCTTGATATTATGTTGAAGTTTAGCAGATTGTAGACAATTTTAAACAACAGCTACAAAAGCCTGCTTCAAATTGAACTCAGACCTGATAATTTTCAGGAGACACATTTCTTTGCAATATAACAATTTGGAAATGGTTTTCCAGTACCTTCTTCTGGGATCTTATTTATTTATTTATTTTGCAAAATGCCCTGGCAGTTTCCCATTTGGATGCAAATCAATCAGACCATGCTTAGTTCTTCAAGTTCAAACAGTTGTTTGGGGAAAACAAATCCGACCGTAAGGGGAATATAGCATATATAATGCATTGTGAATGTGGAAAGTATAAATTCTCCCCACAAATTTGGGCAGAGGGAGGAGGAATCTTCCACTGTTTTTCTAGCTTCATGAAAAAGTCAGTCAGTCAGTCTGTCAGTCTGTCAGTATGTCTGTCTGTCTTCAACCTTGACTTCTGGCAACTTCATGTCCATGTCCATGTAGTTTCCTGGCAACCTTGTAGAAGTGATTTGTCTTCTTTCTTCTGGAACAGGACTCAGCTTTCCTCTCTAGGACTCAGTGATTGGGCCAAATTCAACCAGGTAGCTTCCATGTTAAATGAGGACTATGTGTGGGTCTGAATCAGAAACAGAATAGAGCTGGAAGGGACCTTAGAAGTCTTCTAGTCCAGCCCCCTACTCAAGCAGGAGACCCTATACCACTTCAGACAAGTGACTGTCCAGTTTCTTCTTAAAAAACTCCAGTGAGAAAGCACCCATAACTTCTGAAGGCAAGCTGTTCCACTGGTTGTGTCATGCCCTTGTTGGAGTCTGATTCTGAGGGGGAGATTGAGCAACTGACAGGGAGTGGGAGTGTGGCTCCGGTGGCTATGGAAGAAACGGGGGAAGGGCACAGTCTGGCTGGGCATTTAGAGGAAGACCCAGGACCATCCCCGATTCATCCTAGAGCACGCAGGGATGAACGGAGAAGGGAGCAACGTGGCTTACAGGAGAGAAAAAGGCTCTGATCCCTTTCATTAGTTGCAGCTAGGAGAACAGGATATAAGAAGGGCGTTTGCACACAGAACCTTGCTGGAAGCAAAGCATGCATTATCTTTGTCAAGGCTTATCTGGGTTTTGGCGTCCTCTCAACTGTGTGTGTTTCATTATCTTTTGAAAGTATGCAGTTTATTATCCTGGCCTGTCATGTTAATTACTTCAGCGTGGTTTGTGTTGTTGTTGTTTTTTTCTAATTTATCTGTACTTTGGGTTCGGACTGCATTTCTTCCCTTTGTAAACTGTTTTTGGAAGAGTTTGATCTGCAGCCGAGGATAACCGGACATTGGGGACCAAGTTGGAGGTATTAAAGGGAATTTATCTACTTTTGTGCCTTTGTTATTTTTGTACCATGCCCTGGGTCATCACAGGTTGATTGTCCTCACTATTAGGAAGTTTTCTCCTCAATTCCACATTGCTTCTCTCCTAGGATGTCCCCACTCCTAATCCAGCACCTTAGTCCCACTACTGGTGGCTTTCTGTGAAAGTTACATCACTTTAGAGGATGCAAGTCCTTCACAACTGGACTGATCAATACATTTCCACTCCATTATTCAGGGAATCACTGCAGTTGTTACGTTAGTAACACGGATGTTAAGTGAATCTGGCTTCCCTATTGACTTAACTTGTCAGAAGGTTGCAAAAGGGGATTGCATGACCCCCCACAACACTGCAACCAACATAAATGTGAGTCAGTTGTCAAGTATCCGAATGTAAATCATGTGACCATGGGGATGCTGCTATGGCCATAAGTGAGAAAAATGGTCATCAGTAGTTGTTGGAGGAAAAATCCAGGTCCAGTTCCAAGGTGGGAATAAAATGGAGGCTGCTTAAAAGAAAGAAAGTCCATTTATTGATGAGCAGAACCAACAAACACATACAGCATGTTCGTTTATTGAGGAACAGAACCACATGCTGGTTCTGTTCCTCAATAAACAGAATCCATCTTTCCAATCAGCTTCCATTTTATTTCTAGCCTCTTTCTCCCAGCCTGGAACTGGACCTGGATTTTCTTCCAGCATCACTTTTTTCAGTACCATTTTAAGTTTGAATGGTCACTAAGCCAACGGTTGTAAATTGAGGACTACCTGTACTCTGTTTCTTTCTGCTTGGCATCTCTCTGATAACTCTGACATTCAGCTTTGATCATTTTTTTGCAGTGCCCTCCTAGATGTTACAGATCAAGTATCAACTGATGTTTTCCCCCAGTCAAGTGAATAGCGTGACACTTTGATCTTTGATTGATATGCCATGGTTATGATGGTGTGCTCGAAAATCATATGTATGCCAAAGGAAAAAAAACTTTACATCAAAGATGTAAACAGAACATCAAAGAACAGATTAGAGATTGGGAAGACACTCTGGAACTAATAAAAGCAAGCAAGAGAAAGCAGATGCTTAGGGCTGCAGAGAAAAGTGGAAACGTTATTATAATATTGACAGGGACTCTGACTTTTCATTAAAATTATCCAGAAAAAAAGAAATCAGCTCTGCTATAATCCCACTGTCTGCCTGTGAAATAATTTTGACAGGATCCATAATCATCCTCAAATACTCGCTGTGTTGCGTGTCTTGCCAAATCTTTGGCAAGTTCTGACCCAGACAACTGCTTATCCTTTTCTTAGGAAGATAGGGAGCATTTTAATATACAGCAGGCAATGTGGGGGTCTTTAACGCGTATTATTTTCCATTAGTGCCCAGAGGGAGCTCATCCAGTTATGTAACCATCCTTACTAATCTTCCTTGCAGCACTTTGGAAATGAACGTATCCCTAAAGTCTCCCTATGACTCTAGGGCAGTTTATTGGCCCACTATCAGGGTGGGACACAGTGGGGTGGATATAATGTTGGAGATGGTGTATTAGAAGAGATCTCATCCCTGTTTAGTCTAATACTTTGGCTACAGGTAGTCCTCAACTTACAACAGTTCAGTTATAGTGACTGTTCAAACTTACAACACCACTGAAAAAAGTGACATAGCAATAGCATTTAGACTTATATACCGCTTCACAATGCTTTACAGTCCTCTCTAAGCGGTTTACAGAATCAGCCTATTGCCCCCAACAATCCAGGTGCTCATTTTACCGACCTCGGAAGGATGGAAGGCTGAGTCAAGCTTGAGCCCGGTGAGATTCGAAATGCCAAACCGCAGGTAGTCTGCAGTCAGCAGAAGTTGCCTGCAGTACTGCATTCTAACCACTGCGCCACCACAGCAGTTATAATTGTTTCTCACACAACCATTGCGGCATCCCCATGATCACATGATCCAAATTCAGATGCTTGGCAACTTATTCATATTTATTGTTAGGAATCTGTCCACCAATTAGTTGGGTTGGCAATATATAAACCAACAATGTATGTTTGTAGCTTTAAGACAAAATCACTGTATTGATTTATACTATATTCCAATTGGTTGATTATATTACAAATTACCATAAGAAGGAGCTAGAGATCATCTCTGACGTTCTGTCTCTCTGACATTATCTTGCTATCTAAGGTTCTCTGTTGTATTTATGCTGTGCTTATACTTTGATATTTTTGATCACTGTAAATGACAAAGGCAACCGGTAAGAAGACTTTGTAATTGGATATTCTTTGGGCTATAAAATGTATATGACCTGGTCCATTTATTGGACTGTGCTATTTCTTAAAGTAAACTTTAACTCAATTTAGTGTAACTGTATGTGGCTGAATAATTATTCATAACTATTCTCATAAATGTTTCCATATGCATATCCTTGTTACTCAAGGGTTATTCTGTACATATCATAACATTTATGACGGGTTGCAGTGTCCCGGGGGTCACTGATCCCCTTTTGTGACTTTCTGACAAGCAAAGTTAATGGAGAAGCCAGATTCCCTTAACAGCTGTGTTACTAGCTTGACAACTGCAGTGATTCATTTAACAACTGTGGTGAGAAAGGTCGTAAAATGGTGCAAAACTCACATAACAACTGTCTCACTTAGCAACAGAAATTTGGAGCTCAGTTGTGGTTGTAAGCTAAGGACTACTTGTATTTGCCTTCCCTACTTGTAACTAAGCACGGCACAAAGATCTGGGGCAACATTTTTCCTCTTCTTTTATGTCCATGTATTATTGCCTTCATCTTGTCTAGATATATTTAATAAATGTCTAATGAAGAGAAAGATTAGATATATCTCATAAATGTCAAATGAAGAGAAAGACTAGGGGTGATATGATAGCAGTCTTCTGCTATCTTCCAGTACTTGGCTTGAGGCTCATGAATTAATTAGGGCATCCGTTGGAACCCTGACAGAGGGATTCTTGCAGAGAAGAGGGGGTGGATCTGTTCTCCAAAGCACCAGAAGGCAGGATAAGCAGCAATGGGTGGAAGATCATTAATGAAAGATACTACCTGGAACTAAGGGGAAAATTCCTGAGAGTCAGAACAATTAATCAGTGGAACAGCTTACCCATGGAAGTACCGTGTTTCTCATATAATAAGGCCGGGTCTTATTTTTTTTTGAGCTCCAAAAAATGGCTAGGCCATCTTTTCGGGGTGACTTAATTTCCCCCTTGCATCTTCGGGCGGGCGGGTAGCGACGGCTTGGATGTTGACCTCGGCGTTGGTGGGGCACTTCGTATTGGGGTCAACGCAGGCAGCACCAGGTGTGCAACAAAAGTACTTCCTAACGGCAAGCCCCCCCACCATTCCCCCATTTTGCATGTTTTAATATAGGCCTTATTTTGGGGAGGGGCTTAATTTCATTTCATGCCTGTAAAACATGCTGGGACTTCCTATTGGGGGAGGCCATATTGTTGGAGAAACAGGGTAGTTGTGGGTACTCCACAACTGGAAGCTTCAAGAACTGGACAGCCATTTCCAGAGTATCCTGCTTGAACAGGGGAGTTGGACGAGAACAGGGGTCAGCAACCCGCATGTGGCTCTTTCATCCCTCTGCTGAGGCTCCCTGTCACCAGTCAGTAAAAGGAAAAAGGATGCTGTGCTAGGAGGAGACTCTATGGTGGGGGAACCGGACTTCCAGTCAGCAGAGGAAAAAGGACGCTGCACTAGGAGAAGACTCTATGGTGGGGGAACCGGACGTCCAGTCAGCTTCAGAATTGAATGGGGGCTTCCAGTTAGGACCTTTGTGGCTCTTTGAGTGCTTAAGGTTGCTGACCCCTGGACTAGAAGATCTCCAAGGTCCTTCCTAACCAAATTATTCTATGTTTCTATGACTGAAATTAGTAATTTGTCTCAACAAAGTGCATCATGTCACCTTGCAACCTATCCTTTGTTTCTGACAGTGAAATTTGTGCAAGGGTCCTCCACCTACACAGAAGACTGTTCCTTGTATTGGCAGTATTGGCAGGTGCTAGAGAAAGCTATGGGGGAGAGTGTAGGAAAGTTTTTTTTAAAAATCTGATGGGAGAATGAGTCAATTCTTTTCAAGAATCTTTGTTGAAGCAAAACACCTCCTTGAAAATCTATACAACCCTACATGGTTATAGATTGATATTTTGGAAGAAAATCAGGTTAGCAAGTGATTTTCCATCTTAATAATCAAAAAATAAATGCAGAACTTCATTAGCAGGTATCAGACAAGTATATCTACTCATAGGTTGGGATCATACAATAATCTTCCTGTTAATGCATTAAGGTCCCTTTCTCCCATCTCTCTCTTAATATTCTGTTGACTTTCTCATCAGTTTCCCAGATAAAGTTGGAATATGTAAAACAGAAAGGTAAAATCAGGTACATTTTTGTCTCTTTCTGTTTCCCTCAGTACTAAGAATGCTAAAAATAAAATTATATTGCAATGCTAGGAAGGTGAAAGTTTGATTTACTGATATAATTTAGAATACAATAGAATTCTTTATTGGCCAAGTGTTATTGGACATACAAGGAATTTGTCTTGGTGCATATGGTCTCAGTGTAGATAAAAGAAAAGGTACATTCATCAAGAGTCAAGAATCATAAGGTACAACACTTAATAATAGTCATAGGTACCAGAGGTGGTATTCAGCAGGCTCTGACCAGTTCTAGAGAACTAGTAGTGGAAATTTTGAGTAGTTTGGAGAACCGGCAAATACCACCTCTGACTATAGATTTTACAGTATCCTTCCCCTGCAACACCCACCAAGTCATGCCCACAGAACTGGGAGTAAAAATATTTGAATCCCACCACTGTAGGGTACAATAAGGAATCAAATCATACTAGGAAACAGTCAATAAAAAGCATTAGGATACAAGCAACAAGGTTACAGTCATACAATCATAACTGGGAGAAGATAGATGAAAGGAAGGATGGGAGGATTAATAGTAATAAATAGTAATGCAGACTTGGTAAATAGTTTGATAGTGTTGAGGGAATTATTTGTTTAGCAGAGTGATGGCATTCGGGAAAAAACTGTCCTTGTGTCTAGTTGTTCTGATGTGCAGTGCTCGATAGCATTGTTTTGAGGGTAGGAGTTGAAACAGTTTATGTCCAGGATGTGAAGGGTCTGAATGCCAACAATCTTGTCAAAGACAACTCTTAAGTCATTATCCAGTTAAAATTACTGTATAACCATCCCTGGTTCTTGTCCACTTTCAGCCCCAGAAATATATTATGTAATTTATGGAGGAAGAAAAATGAGAGTAGGAAACATTACCAATATCATTTTGAATTCCTAAAGAAAGGTAGGAGGTTCTTCTCTTTCCTTCCATCTTTCCCAGCAGTCCAGCCTTTTCTGCAGAGTTGGGTCTTTATATAATATGTCTGAAGGAAGATAATTTGATCTTGGTCATTTGTGCCTTGAGTGAAAATTCTAGACTGATTTTTTGATGATCCAACTGTTTGTTTTCTTGGCTATCCAGGGTATTGTTAGGAATTTCTCCAACACTGTTCAAAAGAATCAATACTTTTTCTATTCTGCTTCTTCAAAGTCCAATTTGCACTTTCATAGAGTGCATGTAAGAGATGAACAAGTTGAACCCCGGGGTTGTTTTTGCTTCTTTCTTCATTAGTCTGGAGTCCCTAAACCCTCAACATAGACCTAAATTCACCCCTCCCTGAAGTCCGTTGATTCTTTTATGAGGCCAATTTGCACTGATGGTTAGTAAATCAGATTCTTGTGTATAGGTAGCATGGAATAAACTCACAGTGTTTTTGAACTCCATCTGATTTCTTGTGCCTGAAAGTGTCACAGGGAACAACATGGCTTACACAATCTTTGTAGATACAGATGCATCATGGTATCTGAAAAACCTCTCCAAGGGAAGCAACATCTTCTCCAAGAGAAGCAACCTAGAACTAAGGAGAAAATCCCTAACACTGAGAACTATTTCCCACGGTGGTGCAGTTGTTAGAATGCAGTACTGCAGACTAACTCTGCATTTCACTGCCAGTAGTTTGATCCTGACTGGCTGAGGGTTGACTTACCCTTCCATTCTTCTGAGATCGGTAAAATGAGGACCTAGATTGTTGGGGGCAATATGGTGATTCTGTAAAGCACTATGAAGTGGTGAAAAAGTCCAAGTGCTATTGCTATTGTTAACCAGTGGAGCAAATTGCTTCTGGAAATTGTAAGTCCCCCAGCTCTGAAGTCTTCTAAGAAAAGACTGGACAGTCATCTATCAGAAACAGTATAGATCTTCTGAGAGAGCAGGGGGTTCGATTACATGACCTCCAATGTCCTTTTCAACCAGAGATGGTATGCAGCAGGTTCTGACCAATTATGGAGAACCAGTAGCAAAACGTTTGAGTAGTTTGGAGAACTACTTCTGACTGGCTCCATCCCCATCAATTCTGTGCCTCCTGAAGCCCAGCTGGGTCTTCTTTTGTTGCCCTGCACAGGAGAATGGAGATGGAAAGCGGGGAGGGGGAGGGAATGGAAATTTTACAATATCCTTCCCAAGCCATGCCCACCAAGCCACACCACGCCCACCAAGCCTCACCCACAGAACCGGTAGTAAAAAAATGTTTAATCCCACCACTGCTTTCAACTCTGTAATTGTTGCCAAGGTCTTCATGGCTACTGTTCTATCAAGTGCTGGTCTGTGATATACTTCTTGACTTCTTGTTCCTTTACTGTTGATGATTGATCCTAAAAGGTAGAAACTATCCAGCGTTTCAATACCTTCATTGGTATCTCTAAGGCTGGTTGTAATAAATAAATAAAATAAACTTGGACAATAAATGAAAATAATAAAAACCAATAGAATTAATAAGTAAAGCAAACAAATAAACCAAGTAGACCAACATGAAAGTATAAATTTGAGGATCATCTATCACAGTAATTTCACTAGATAATGAATGATGGACCCAAACTTCTTAAAATATCTAATAAGATTCTTAATACAAATGACTAAAAAGCTTCAATTAATAACTGCTAGGATCAAATTAGATAATAAATTCATATGTTTATAGCGTAATTTAAAAATCTGCTTCCTTTCTCCATCAATATATTTCAATTCTACTTAGGTTCCCATGAGCTGTTCTTTTAAGGAAGTGTGAGGTTTTCCACCTTAGGATAAAGTATAAAGTGGGCATATCCATAGAAGATTATAAATGAATGAATGAAAAAACGAATGAATGAATGAATGAATGAATGAATGAATGAATGAATGACCTGTGCCTGTTCCTCTAGATAGAGATGTCGAAGCTTGGCAACTTTAAGACTTGAGGACTTCCAACTCCAACAATTCCCCAGCCAACATGGCCGAGGCATTCTAGGAGTTGAAGTTCACAGGTCTTAAAGTTGCCAAAGTTGGACATCCCTACTCTAGATCTTTTGGACCACTCATCAATTCAACCTGCCAGGGTCTACTCTGATGGGCAATAGTTTCTCAAATTCAATGGAAGATATTTTTCAAAGATTATCTACCCATCTATTCCTTCTGATTGGTCACAATCGGGCTTCAAGCTGGAACCTCCTATATCTAAAGCAGATATGCTTAGCCCTGAATATAAGCTTATTTTACTATTCTGGAAGTCCCTCAGAACCTGGTTCTCTTATGATGCCTGGAGTTCCCAGGAAACTAGAGACTTGCATATATGGTTCCATTGCAAAGCTGTTTAATCTTATCCTTTCTTTGCCAAGAGTTTTCTATCTCTGTTTTTTTTTTAAAAAAAATAATGTTTACTTTTTAAAGTGATTTTATATTTTGTTTTTATATTTGAGTTTTATCTGATCGTTGTATGTCACCCCAGGTTGCTTTTTTGTGAGACGGATGACCATTCAAATTTGATTCATAAAATAAACAATCAATATATTTTGGTCTCCCTCAAGCACTGCCATTTTGTTCTGTGTGAGTTAGTGTGATTTCATTTTTCTCTCCTTAGGCACCTTAAATTCTCTGTTCAACATGCCCACAGGTTGATTAAGCAAAATGAGAAACCTCACTTGGAAGGTGAATCACAGTAGAAAAACATTGTTTCCCCCTCTGGCAATAGAGAGAGTGAGTCTTTCCTCACTTTTTACAAATTTACATTGGAATAAAAGTGAAAAAGAGCTTTAGGCAATGATAATATGTTGCTGTGACTATTTCATCTGGAGCTTTGCTTAAATCTTCCACTAGACTTCTCTGAGATTTTTTTCTGACCTTTGCACTAAGACTCCAACAATCCAATATAAAAAGGATCTAACGATTTTAAGAGCTGTGTTGGGTGTTCAGCCAGCCACGTGGTTGTGCTATAATCGACCATGTGATAGTATTATTTTGGACTTCACAGAAGCAATTCTCTTATTTAAATGCCTTTATAGCTTTCTCTACATGTAAAAGTATACAATGCCCCCCTCACCACATTCATACCATTCAATTGGAGGAAATAGCAGTTTCAGATAGCACTATTCATCTTGATGAAGTGTAGTTATTTTGTCTTGTCAAGGTGTTTTTTTTTTTTTTTTTGGTCATTTCAGTTACTGGAAGAGATATATAGAGATTCTCAGTCATCCAGGTCATGGTTGTCTCAAAGGTGCTTTTTCAGTAGGCAACTGGACTTTCTGGTTTTTTCTTTGAAGACCTTTCGCTTCTCATCCAAGAAGCTTCTTCAGCTCTGACTGGATGGTGGGTAATGGAAGGATTTATATTCCTTGCAGACAGCTGGTACCTGGCCTTGCACTCTCACAGGTCTTTCCTCCGTTTGGAAAGCCTATGGTCATAGTCCTCAGTGAGGTGCTTCTGCTGAGCCTCCTTCTCGGTCAGATCCAGTTTGAACTGAGCCAGCTGTTTTGCCAACTCTTTCTCATGGTGGCTGTTTAGCTCCAACAACTGCTTCCTTTTGGGGCCCTATGGAGCCCGGGCAGGCAGGCAAGGAGTGGCGGGGAGGAGGAGCAAGTAGAGGCCAGCGAGGTGCCCCTCGACATGAGTGACATCGGGCTGGCCATGCCCACCCAGCCAGTCATTAGGCAGATCGTATTAGTGGTCTGCGGGATTTCAAATTATGAATTTAGTGATCCCTGAAATCCGAAAAGTTGGTGACCCCTGTCCTAGATGACTGTGTACCAGAAATGTAGTAACGTTAGGAAATCTGTTGTCTCAGGCCAGGGTCCCCAACACCAGGAATCCGGACAGACCGATGCAGGGTCAGCATGAACAACCCTTACCGAACCGCTGGTTGCTGGGCGCCGCCATCTTTTTTGGTAAAAGCGGCTACGGGTAAACTCACCGGAAGCGCTGTTTCACTGTCATAAAAAGATGAGTGGCGCTTTAGCGCTTTCAGTGAGCTTTTGGTAGCCATTTCTGCGAAAAAGCTCAACCAAAAAGTGCTGGCGCCGCCATCTTTTTATGTGAAGACTGCGCTTCGGTGACGTCTGAAGCGCCGTTCATAAAAGATGGCGGCGCCGAGACGCCGGTGACCGGGCCGCAGCGCCCAGCTGATGTCGGAACCGGGCCGCGCGTCGAAAAGGTTGGGATCCCTGGTCTGGGCCAAGGGTCTCAACCTTAGCAACACAAGTCTGGAGGGCTTCAACTCCCAGAGATCCCCAGCCAGCTGGCTGGAGGTTCTGGGAGTTGAAGTCCTCGTGGCTTAACAGTTGTCAAGGTTGGAGACCCCCTGGTAGAAGCCACAGTCACCAAACTCTGAACCTCAACTCTGCCCAACATTTTCAGTTCCCTTGCTTGGTTGTATTCCAGATGAGGCAGTTTCCATAATAATAATTATCAGAGAAAGTCCAGATCTCCCAAAGACAAATGTTTAAAGCTATCACCTAAGACAATTCACAACTGACAGCAGTCCTTTATAAAATGAAACCAAACCACTGTTAAATTCTTAAACATTAATAGCAGTGCGAATCATCGGAGAGAGGTGGGGGAGGAGGAGGGTCTCCAAGCATTTTTACAAGCTTTGCTTTCTTTTTCCCTGTGTATCACTTAAAAGAAAATCTTGAAAGCACTCTGCTGTAACTATAGTGCATTTAATAATGGATGGCCTTGTCCCTTGTGCCTGTAAATTGGATTGATTTTATAGGTAGAATTAGGAACAAGGATGTTCCTCAAAAGATCATCTTAAGATGTGTGCGTGCGTGGGGGATTTGTATAAACAAGGATAGCTCTTGAATTACCCTGTTGAAGGCTCTTAGAGTTAATAATAGTATTTAAAACCAAACCTAGAAAGATGCTAGTTAGCAAGGTACAGCAATGGGTGGAATATCAGTATTTGTTTCATATGTAATCTCTCAATGGAGCGGAGAGACAGTGCTTTGCAATTCTATAAACACATTCAGCCATTCATTCTTTCATTTTCATTCATGCATGCTTTTATCCTATTTCTTAACTGTCCATCTCCCTCAGAGAGGGGCTCTGGACAGTGTACAATAGAACCGATATATAAACAATGTATAAAATTAACATTCTAATCAGAATTAATTTAAGATTAGAAAATTTTAAAATGATAAAAATAGCATTATGGAATTTCAAAAAGTGAAAAATTCCAAGATGGGGGTAGCAGTTGTTAATATAGGTGTAGGGCAGAAGTGGTATTCAGCAGGTTCTGACCAGTTTTGGAGAACCGGTAGTAGAAATTTTGAGTAGTTCAGAGAACCAGCAAATCCCACCTCTGACTGGACCCACCTCCATCTAGTCTCTGCCTCCTGAGTCCCAGCTGATTGGCTGGGTCTTCTTTGGTTGCCCTGCACAGGAGAACGGAGCTGGAAAGCAGGTTAGTGGGGTGGGGAGGGAATGGAGATTTTGAAGTATCCTTCCCCTGCCATGCCCACCAAGCCACGCCCACCAAGCCAAACCACACCCATCAAGCCATGCCCACAGAACCAGTAATAAAAAATTTTTGAACCCCACCACAGGTGTAGAGGGGGTTCTCGTGGGGCCAGCCAGACCCACAGTTGTGTGGGTCTCTTTGTCCCCCTTGTTTAGATTCTGATTGTCCCTAAGAAGGTTCAGCCATAGTGCCTCTGCCAGCAAAACTGGAGCTCGTGAGGGCTGCACACACTTCCAGAGGGCTGCAGGAGGCCATCACAGCTGAAAACAGGGCCCGGGTGGGGGCATGCACTCCCCCAGCTCCATTTCTGCTGACAGAGGGCTAGCAAAACAAAGTAAAAACAAAACAGAAGGAGAAATGTTTCCCCTTTTGCATTTGAGCATGCAAGAAGGGACAGGAAAGAAGAAAGGGAAAGAGGAAAGACAAAGAAAAAGAAGGAAAGAGGGGAAGGAAGAGGGAAGGAGAAGGAAGAGGGAAGGAAGGAAGGAAGGAAGGAAGGAAGGAAGGAAGGAAGGAAGGAAGGAAGGAAGGAAGGAAGGAAGGAAGGAAGGAAGGAAGGAAGGAAGGAAGGAAGGAAGGAAGGAAGGAAGGAAGGAAGATAGATTATCATGAGAGTGAGGGAAGGTCTGAGGGAAATCTTCAGCGGTGGGATGCTACCAGTTTGGCCTGGTTCTATAGAACCAGTAGCTCCGAGGATCAGCTGACACCGAACCAATTTGCTGCAACAATCTTCTGGTCTTCTGTTTGGCCCACCTGCCAGCCTGGGCTCTAAGCTGTCCTTTGTTCTCTGTTTGTTCTTCCTCCGCTGCTTTGCGCAGCACAGCTGAGTGCCGCTCATCAGCTGGAGCAAGTGAATGCTTGCTGGACCCGGTAATTTGTAAGTACTGTGCATGCGCACGCAGCACGCATTTGGCGTGCATGCGCATGAAGCAAACCGGTTGTTATGGCGGTAGGATCCCACCCCTGGAAGTCCTGCCTTAACACTTGGCCACCGCAGGTGCCCTGACACGAGTGATGTCGAGCTGGCCACGCCCACCATGGCCACGCCCACCATGGCCACCATGGCCATGCAAAGAACTAAGAGTCTGAACCTGTGTGGAAGAAAGGCAGAAGAAAATAAGCCTAGATGAGCAATTTCAACACAATCATAAAGAGGAAGACAGTATACCCTTAACTCTTATATACACCTTCTTCATATTAAGTCAAATGAGGCTGGATCACTGATGTTAGATTTGGACTCCAGCCTAAAAATACAGTCCCCAGTAAGTCACAGTAGTAAGTCAGGCAGATGGGGAAGGAAAAAAGAAGCTTAAGTATCGCAGTCTTCAAATGTCCACTGCCTGGAGCACTTTTAATGGCACCACTGCTTACAGAATATTTAACCTACTGTTGTAAATTCTTGATCAATCAGGTGAACACGCTGAAGAAATCTCTCTTAGCCTCAAGCATTTGAAACTTCAAGTATTGTGATTTTATAAGCTGAGAAGGGGAAGAGTTTCCTACGGGCCAATGGTTTCCCCACGGCCAATGTGTAGCCGGACTGGATTTGACAATCTGTGATATATTAGTGAAGAACTTTGCTGTTCCAGGTTGTGCTCAAGGTTTAGAGAGGAACAGTGAAGACAAATTGCAGTCTGGATGAAACTGATCCCCAAATCTAAGTTTATAATATTTTGGAATGAGGAAGCTGGGTGAAAACATGCTGTGCACTCAAATGAGGGAGAGGGAGAAAAGGAAGGAAGGAAGGAAGGAAGGAAGGAAGGAAGGAAGGAAGGAAGGAAGGAAGGAAGGAAGGAAGGAAGGAAAAGGAAGGGAGGGAGGGAGAGAAGGGAAGGAAGGGGAGAGAGGGAGGGAAGGAAGGAAGGAAAGGAAGGGAGGGAGGGAGGAAGGAAAAGGAAGGGAGGGAGGGAAGAAAGAAGGGAGGGAAGGAAGGAATTTGCATTCAAAATACACGAATATTGCCCTCCAAGCTGAAAATGCTATTTGCTCTAAGGCAAAAGATATGGGGTGGGTTTGAGGCAGAATTCTTGCAATTTACCATATTTGGGGGGAGAATCCATTACAGAAATCACATTTTTTTTAGAAAACTCTTCAGTTGTATCATCAGGTGACCCGGAGTACGACATAGGCCAGTTATTTAATCTCTTATGTTTTCATGTCTTCTTAAGAAATTAACATAAGACCCGCCAGCATAGAGGAGCATTTTAGGAGCATTTCCCACTTCCAATAAGCAATCCAATTTGCCCGTGTAATACGATATAAACATTGATTTTTAGATGCCTATTGTGAGATCTTGAAGATGTTAAAAGAAGGTTGCAAACCCTGTTCCTGATTGCAAAGGCTCTACTGTTTAGAATGATCCACAGAATGATAAAAAGACTGATCGAGGAAAGCAATTTTTCTACCTGGCAAGATGTGCTATCTCCATGACTCTTTTTCAGGAGGAATAATTGCAAATCAGAGTGCAGATCTTCATGCCCTTTCACGGGATTGTATCACCCGAATGCCTGGAAGCCCATTTCTTCTCAACAGAGTCCATCAATCCTTCAGAATAGAGCTGGAAGGGACCTTGGAGGTCTTCTAGCCTAACCCTTTCAAACTAGGAAGTATCAGTCTCTTCTTAAAACCTCCAGTGATCAATATAGGAGAAACAAACCCAACGGGGCAAGATTCAGTAGCCCATCTGCATTTAAAAGACACAGGCCACTCTTCTGAGGACAGCAAAGTCCACATTTTGGACAGAGAGGGGACCGCTGGTTTGAAAGAGGGCTCAAAGAGGCCACCTATGTCAAAATTGAACAGCCCTCTCTCAACAGAGAGGAAGAAATACAACATCATCCATCTCCAATCTACAACACAGTCCTTTCAACAGTTCCAAGAAAGCTCCACACCCATTTGCACTAGTCAAGTGATCCTGATGACAAATAAACCTCCAGGTGGCCTCAACAACTCTCTGAAAGAATGCAAATGACCAGCTGTCTTCAAGGAACATAAACCCTTACATTCCCCACCATCCAGTCAGAGATGAAGAAGCTTCTTAGATGAGAATTGAAACGTATTCAAAGAAAAACAAGAAAGTCCAGTTGCTTCTTGAAAAAGCACCTTTAGGACAACCATGACCTCCATGATGAAACACTCACAACTTCTGAAGGCAACCAGTCCCACTGGTTAATTATTCTTACTCTTAGGAAGTTTCTCCTTAATTCCAGGTTGCTTCTCTCCTTCATGAGTTTCCATCCATTGCTTCCAGTCTTGCCTTCTGATGTTTTAGAAAAATAGGTTGACCCGCTTTTCTTTGTGGCAGCCCCTCAAATACTGGAACACTTCTATGTTACCCTAAACCCTTCTTTTTTCTAGACTAGCCATACCCAATTCCTGCAATCATTCGTCCTATGTTTTAGTCTCTTAGTTGCTCTTCTCTGTACTTTTTCCAAAGTCTAAACATCTTTTTTTCCCAATGTGGTGACCAAAACTGGGTGTTCTGTTGCCATGTGCTATATAGCAGAAGGGGGTTTAATGCATGAAGAATAGTCATATTTGACTGACTGGTTATGAATCATATTTAAAATTTAATGTCAACATTTTTTTTGACTTGGCCTTCTGTGTAAGTCCTGACATCACATTGAAAAGCTAAATTTAGCTTCAGCCAGAAATTGGTTGCAATGCTCTACCTTGGAAACATGGAGGAGAAAGAGAAGGAGCTCGCTCCTGCAGCATGAATCAGAACCTGACATGGGATAAATATCTGAATGTCAGAAGATGGCAACTTAATCTACGTTTTTTTCCCTTCCACTGTCATATCTGCTTCAGCACAATGTAGAGAAAGGCAGAGTTATGGGTTGAAGAATTGAAGGCATCAATATTACAAGCCAGGATGACATGAAAATGACAACAGAGGTGCTGGGATGTCATTGCACATATGCTATAATTTGTCATGTTCGGCACAAGTACATAAAACACACTTACCTCTCCTGAGAGAAGGACAGGAGGTTAGGTTGTGAGTGATGGTCAGCCCTTTAAGGTAGACTGGTTTAAGAAACAGATACTGCAGGGATTACGAGAATTTTATGTAAGTATTGAAGAACAGAACAACACAATCTTGAAAACTGCTCCATGTTTTTCTCTGTCTTGTCTTATATCAAATAACATCAAAGTGGAGTTACCTTGAGTTTCTTTCTGATACTTCCTTCAGTCTCTGGTCTTCTTCAAGTTTCTCTGTAATGATTCCTACCTTCCTCTCTTAACAGCTCTTTCATACTTCCCCTCAAGGTAATCTCTATATTACTTTACAGTCACTGGGGAAGGGAAACAGGTAGGTGCGATGGTCAAGAAAGCAGGAAGAGTGTATCTGATTAACAACAAGATGGGTACAGTCATGGGTGCATTATGCTGGCAAACCCAGATTTCAAAAGAGTGTTTAGAACTGTTAGGACAGAGGAGATGGGTCAGCCTTTCAAAGTAGACCAGGTAAGACTTACACCTAGAAGTACAAGTTCTAACTTTATTGTAAGATTACAAGTCTGACAGTGCATCTCCCTCCAACTTGTCTTTTGAGTCCAGGAGGGAAAATCCCTTTTGAGATGTTTGCCAGGCCACCATTTCTTCCACAGCTGCCACTTGTCTGACTGTGGCCTAGTTTGTGGCTCTTCCTCCTCCTTCCTCTCTTCAATGTCACTCCCACACACCATTGAGGCACATATGGAAGAGCCAATAAGACAATGGTCATATAAGAGAAACCTGTTTCCCCGGGCAAGAATCTAAATGTGAGTAAAGTATCAATAGAGCCCCTCTCTAGATTTCACAAAGATAAAGTACATTCAGATTTGCAAGTTTTTATTAGTTTATCTGTATGATAAAAGTAATATTGACCTACAGGGCATCAGTTCTAATCTGTCTGCCTTAAAGGGCTGACCTGCAATTCTAGAGCTTAAATGTGCTGCCATAGGCTTTTGTGGTCGGCAGCAATGAAGCAATGATGAACATTGGGGCCAGAGGCAGTATTCAGCAGGTTCTGACCAGTTCTGGAGAACCAGTAGTGGAAATTTTGAGTAGTTCGGAGAACTGGCAAATATGACCTTTGACTGGCCCCACCCCCATCTATTCTCTGCCTCCCAAGTCCCACCTGATCAGCTGGGTCTTCTTTTGTTGCCCTGGACAGGAGAACAGAGCTGGAAAGCAGGTTCATGGGGTGGGGAAGGAATGGGATTTTGCAATAACCTTCCCCTGCCATGCCCACCAAGCCACACCCACAGAACCAGTAGTAAAAGTTTTTGAACCCCACTACTGATTGGGGCTCGATGTCGGAGGCATTCAGAGGCAGAATGAGTTGTTTTGGGATGTTTCTCTTGGCAACTCGCAAGCAAATGAACTGGACTGACTGGGCACAGTTTGCCAAATTGCCAACTACAAGAGCCCAGTCATCCCATTTCCAGTTGTCAAGAGATACACCACAATGCAGCTCGTTCTGCCTCTGAAGATGCCAGCCACAGCTCCTAGCAAAAAAAACCAGAACAAAAGAAAACTAGATCACAGAGATTTAGCCCCAAAGCTCATCCCTGCTTCTACTATAGAGCCTAAAGTTGCTGAACAGTGCTTAGAACCAACTTCATATTGACTGGGACTCTAAAGTCAATCCATCCCAGCCAAGTGCAAACACTGGGAGAGTGAGAGCAAAGCTTCCTACAGAGACTCAGAAGGCAGGATCAATTACATTTTATAACTCCCCGAATGTATACTAGAGCAGGGGACTCCAACCTTGGCAACTTTAAGACTTGTGGACTTCAACTCCCAGAATTCCTCAACCAACTTTGCTGGCTGAGGAATTCTGGGAGTTGAAGTCCACAAGTCTTAAAGTTGTCAAGGTTGGAGACTCCTGTACTAGAGTAGTTTGCTTATGCCTGAAGAAATATGCATTTCAGTTTAGAATTGCAGGTGTGTTAAACTGGTGGCCTATGGGCTGGATGCATCACATGCAGGCCACGCCCACCCCGGCTCTGCAAAGGCAAAAAGCATTGCAATGCATCACGTGATGTCACATGACACAATCGGATTTGACACCCGTGGTTTAGAGCCATGATGGTAAACCTATGGCATGCAGAGCCACTTCTGCCAGCATGTGAAAGGTTGCCCAGAAGAGCCCCCCACCAGCCAGCTGATTGTTGGTATCTGCCTTGCATGAAGCATGAGGCATGCGGGAGGGGTTGTGTGCGCATGCACAGAGGCGTGCGGTGCATCATGCGCATATGCGCAGGGGCAGGGGAGTTGCACGCACATTGCATCATGGGTGCAGGCATGAAAGTGAGCGCATACGCGCCCTGTTGGCATGCAACGTGGAAAAGGTTAGCCATCACTGGTTTAGAGCAACATTTTTCAAACGTGGCAACTGTAAGACATGTGGACTTCAATTCCCAGAATTCTGGCTGGGGAATTCTGGGCATTGAAGTTCATGAATTTTCAGGTTGTCAAATTTGAGAACTTCATTCTCACTTGCTCAAATTTGCTCTTGGGGCATTTTTAGTTTCCAGGAAGACAGGAAGAGGCCTTCAATTTAATTTCTAGCATTAATCTACTCTTCTATGTTGTTTTGTTTGCCAAATAAACACTCTTATGATCAGATCGCACACACAAAATTCTCTTTTTTCACTTCAAAAAATTAGAATTTATTACAGTTTAGTAAATCTATTGCTTTCCCCTGATATTGATATTAGTATTTTCTCTTCAACGGAAACATTCTATCATTAAATAATTTCAAGGTACAATTAACAAAAAAAAAAAAAAAAATGGCTTTGGATGGCTAGGAATTTCTGTTGCAAAAAAAAAAAAAAATGCTAGTGCTGAATTTGGCATTTGACAATGTTTCCTTCTCTTCATAAAGATTTCTTAGTGGCTGAGATAATTCCATTGTTGTTCAGAATATCAGTAAACTAAAGGCCATTTAAGGCTCATGGACATACTTTGGGAAGGGATTTGCTTAAACCGTGGAGTATTACCACAGTAAAAAAAGAAGCAGAATGTCATTTGTTTGGTTTGGCATTAGCATCATATGTGAATCTAAGAAATAATAGATTTATTTCTATCCTATACTACAGTATAAATCAAGCCATAAATCAAGATTCATGGCTTACCAGGTTGTGCAAACCTTGTCAGTAAGTCATGCCTTAGCTTAATGGACCAATCATAGCTCCTTCTTTCAGAAATCCAGGTCCTTGTTCCATGGGGCTGCTATTATCTACACATCTTTCTTTCTCAAAGGATACAAACTGCAAAATAAAAGAGAACGTTTGTAACTCAGGGTTGAATTATGAGGTCCTTTGTGCTCTCTGAGCTAGGTTGGCTTTTTTTTTTTTTTTTTGCAGAGTTTCATGACCCAATTAAGTAATGCCATAGTGCTCTGATGATGTTATCTAGTTGGATAATGAAACTTCTGCAGGAAAACCACATAGCTCAGAGAGCATCAAGGACCCCACAATTCAACCCTGAGTTACAAATGCTCTCTTTTATTGCAGTTTGTATTTCTTGACAAAGATGTATGGATAATAGCAGATCTATTGAATCATAGAATAGAATAATAAGAGTTGGAAGTTTTCTAGTCCAACCCTGTGCTCAAGCAGGAGACTATATTTTTTTCAGACAAATAGTCTGTTTTTGAAAGAGTGATGGAGCACTCAAAACTTCAGAATAGAATAGAATAGAATAGAATAGAATAGAATAGAATAGAATAGAATAGAATAGAATAGAATTCTTTATTGGCCAAGTGTGATTAGACACACAAGGAATTTGTCTTGGTGCAAATGCTTTCAGTGTACATAAAAAGAAAATATACATTTGTCAAGAATCATAAGGCACAACACTTAGTGATAGCCATAGGGTACAATAAGCAATCAAATCATACTAGGAAACAGTCAATATAAATCGTAAGGATACAAGCGACAGTCATACAGTCACAAGTGGGAGGGGATGGTTGATAAGGAGTGATGAGACGACTAACAGTGATAGTAGTGCAGACTTTGTAATAGTTGAACAGTGTTGAGGGAATTATTTGTTTAGCAGAGTGATGGTATTCAGGAAAAAACTGTCCTTGTGTCTAGTTATTCTGGTGTGCAGTGCTCCATAGCGTCGTTTTGAGGGAAGGAGTTGAAACAGTTTATGTCCGGGATGTGAGGGGTCTGTAAGTATTTTCACAGCCCACTTTTTGACTCGTGCAATATACAGGTCCTCAATGGAAGGCAGGTTGGTAGTAATTGTTTTTTCTGCAGTCCTAATTACTCTCTGAAGTCTGTGTCTGTCCTGTTGGGTTGCAGAACCAAACCAGACAGTTATAGAGGTGCAGATGATAGACTCAAAGATGATAGACTGAAGGCAAGCTATTCCATTGGTTGATTGCTCTTGCCATTAGGAAATTTCTCCTTAGTCCTAGGTTGCTTTTCTCCTTGGTTAGTTTCCATCCATTATTTCTTGTCGGGCCTTTTGGTGCTTTGGAAAATAATTTGACTTCCTCATCTTTGTAGGAGCCCCTCAAATATTGGAATACTGCTTTCATATCTCCCCTAGCAGCCCTTCTTTTCTCTAGACTAGACATACCCAGTTCCTGCAACTGTTCTTCATATGTTTTAGCCTCCAGGCCCCTAATCATTTTTATAGCTCTTTTCTGCACTCTTTCCAGAGTCTCCTCCACATGAATAGGTATCCCTATAGGGACAGACATCCAAAAGAGAAAAGTGAGATTTTGCTATTACTGTGAGTGATTCTGCCTATCTTTTTTTTTGATTCTGATATTCTGGAACATAAGCTGCCACCATCTCATCCTGAAAGAGATATTGGTATGAATATTGTTTGTCACTGCTACGGATGTGCCCATAAAAAAAAACAGCAAGTAGGCAGGACAATCAAATCTGGTTAATACAGCATTGCAAAAACTGTCATGAACATTTGCCAACTGAAGCCTGGGAACATTCTTGCTTGATTTCCCAGTATGATGATTGATGATGTAGAGGTTAAAAACACAACACAATGCTAAATGATTTTTCACTGGTCTGTCCAAAAGCATTAGGTAGCCCAGATGAATAGAGTAGGGGGGTGGGGCTTTGCAGAGGTATGATAATATTCTAAGCATTGATTTGCTCTTATGGTTTTATGCTTTTCCCCTCTGAGTGATTTCCTTTATACTAAACATTGCTTTCAGCAGTGATTAATACATATGACATTGACATTGTACATAATCACCTAGCATGGCTTTGAAAGAGTACCAAGCATAGAAGCATAGAAGGCTTAAATAAACATTTCAGTACAGAATAGTAGTAAATGATTTGGGGAAACCGATTTCAGAAGATGAGAGATCTATTACAGCAATATGCAGCTTCACACCACACATTCAATCTGCTTTAATTGAATCAACATTCCGGTCTGTTTGACAATTTGGATGAAATCCTCGTACAATCAAACCTTGCATGTAACAAAGATATTTCTTAAAGTCAAACTTAGTCCCCGACTCACAGATTTGATTTGATGTGCTGAACTGATTCAATTTGTTGAACAGAGTCCCAAATTCAGATCACATCAATGAAATGATCTGAATCAAATGCAGGAACTGAATTGAATTATTGTTCTGAATCAAACTGGAGCCACAATGTATACCTCTTGGATAACAAGCCATATATTTTTCTTGTTTGCGATTGATTTAAAGTCTAGAATTATGTACAAATACCTTGTTTATGGCCAAGCGGTCACCATTAGTTGAGGAAAATTACCAAATTTGTATTTTCTTTAAGCTTCACAAACAGGAGTGAGACAGAAGAACAGAGTTTGAAGGGACCTTGGAGGTCTTCTAGTCCAACCCCCTGCTCAGGCATACCATTTCAGTCCAATCTCTTTTTGAAAACTTGCTGTGTTTCTGCCAACCCTTTAGACATTGGAACACTGCTGTCATGTCATCTTTGGTTCTTCTCTTCATTAAACTAGACATACCAAATTCCAGCAACCATTCTTCATATGTTTTAGCCTAAAGTGCCCTAATCAACTTTGTTGCTCTTCTCTGTATTCTTTCTAGGGTCTCAACATCTTTTTAACATCATGGCGAGCAAAACTGAATGCAGTATTCCAAGTGTGGCCTTACCAAGGCATTATGAAGTGGTATTAACAATTCATGTGATCTTGATTCTATCCCTCTGTTTATGCAGCCTAGAACTGTACTGGCTTTTTTGGCAGCTGCGCCACAGTGCTGGCTCATATTTGAATGGCTGTCCACTAGGACTCCAAGAAAAAAAAATGTTGGAAAGGCAATACAAAATTTGTGTCTGCGTTGAGATTGGTATTCCTAGATACTCTAGCCAAAACAGAATTTTGAATTAAAGGCAAAAATAAAATAAATAAATTAGATCAAATCATGTTTATGTTACATTCCGCATACATCTGCAGCACGTTAAATGTTGGGTTTTCTAAGTGAATCTTGCAGACGAATTACCTAAAGGTATCCCTACCTCTTAATATAAGGGATATACTGGTTAATAATGACGCTATTTGCAAACAAATAAGAATGTGACTATTTTAAAAAAGCCACCTGTATTGGGGAATGGGATATCTTATTTATTTATTTATTTTATTTATTTGATTTGCCAATTGTTTACAAGATAATAAGTATAAATTTATACATAGTTGTGAATACATGAAATGGTTACATATAAGAAAAATAAAAGAATAAGAGAAACAATAGGACAGGGACGGTAGGCACGTTGGTGCGCTTATGCACGCCCCCTACAGACCTCTTAGGAAAGGGGTGAGATCTTCTTTCTAATATTCTACTGCAAGATGCAGTAGTGGTCACCAGTTTGGATAGGTTTTAATTATGAGAGAGAAAATTCATGGAGATTATTTATTAATACAGTTATTAGCCATGGCGCTTAAGTAAAAACTCCATCTTTGGAGAGAGCAGACCTTTAATTGCCTGGGGCATAACTTAAGCATTAGATATGCCTGTCTTCATTAGGTATGGAAGGGCATCCAAATTCTCAGACTCTGACTTCAAGATGCCTTCTCATTAACTGGGAGATTCAATGTCAATGGTGCAAACGGTGAATTATAACTGATACTTACAACTGTTGCAGCATCCCATGGTCACACAATCAAAATTTGGATGCCAGGCAGCCGACTCTAGAAAGAGTGCAGAGAAGAGCAACAAAGATGATTAGGGGACTGGAGGCTAAAACATTTCAAGAACGGCTGCTGGTATTGGGAATGTCTAGTTTAATGAGAAGAAGGCTTAGGGGAGACATGGTAGCAGTCTTCCAATATCTCAGGGGCTGCCACAAAGAAGAGAGAGTCAAACTATTTTCCAATGCACCAGAGGGCAGGACAAGATGTAATGGGTGGTAACTAATCAAGGAGAGAAGCAACCTAGAACTAAGGATAAATTTCCTAACAGTTAGGACAATTAACCAGTGGAAAAAGTTGCCTCCAGAACTTGTGAATGCTCCAACACTGGAATTTTTAAGAAGAGATTGGACTACAACCATTTGTCTGAAATGATAGTGGGTTTCCTGCCTGTGCTGGTGGTTGGACTAGAAGACCTCCAGGGTCTCTTCCAACTCTGTTATTCTATGTATTTAGGAGAGCTGCAGCACCTTAGGTTCACACAACCACCATTTGTGACCTTCCCAGCTGGCTTCCAACAAGTAAACAAAGCTGGATTCATATAACAGGTGTATGATTCTCTTAACTGTAATGATTTGCTTAACAGACATGGCAAAAGAGATTGTAAAAATGAGGCACGACTCACTTAACAACCGCCTTGCTTAGCAACCAAAATTCTGATCCCAGTTGTAGTTCTAAATCAAGGACTACCTGTACTGTAATTATTTTCCTTCTTTTTTCATGCTTTCTTTAATTAGTCAAAAGTTCCTCGTGAATGGTAACTTGCTGGACCACAGTGAAGATGCTTATAGGGAAGAGGTGAAGGCTCTAGCGGACTGGTGCAATACAATGTTAATAAAACAAAGGAGGTCATTGTAGATTTTAGAAAGAGCCAGCAGGGTCATATTGCACTCAGAATCAAGGATGCAGCTGTAGAGGTAGTCCTCTACAGCTGCTTCCTACATCCTTGATTCTGAGTGTATCTGGCGGTGCAGATAACTAACAATCTGAACTGGTCTCTCCACACATTATCCTTAGTGAAGTATGCAAACCAGCATCCGTATTTCCTGCATCGGATGAGAGGAGCACATATTTCTCCTTCTATCCTGGCCACTTTGGTTTGGTGGCAGCAGTGCCTCAGATGGAAAGCCCCTACAGAGAGTGGTAAGGATAGCAGAGAAGATTATAAGAAGCTCACTTCCTGTTATTCAGGATATTGCTTGTAAGCGTTATGTGCTTAGAGTTCAAAGCATTGTTAAAGACCCCACACACCCACTTGACAGTCTGTTTCTGTTGCTCCCCGCTGGAAGGAGGTCTTAAAGTATTTCTAGCAGGATTACCAGATTCTGTAACAGCTTTGTTCCCTATGCCATCCGTCCGGTAAACTTGCCATGTATATGTACTGTATACATCCAAATTTAGGCTGTGTTATTTGTCTGTGTCTTAAGAGTATATGTGGGTATATACATAATTTTGTATTTATTTATTTGTTTATTTATTTATTTATTTATTTATTTATTTATTTATTTAGTCATGTTTATGTAGTGTATATTGGAGGTGATGACCCTTTGAGAGCTGTATACAACAAAATTTTGTTTTAATGTATGCCAATTAATGTACATTCAAAGCAACAATAAAGTTATTATTCTGTTCTGTTCTGTTCCTTTCCGTTCCGTTCCATTCCATTCCATTCCGTTCCGTTCCGTTCCGTTCCATTCCATTCCATTCCATTCCATTCCATTCCATTCCATTCCATTCCATTCCATTCCATTCTATTCTATTCTATTCTATTCTATTCTATTCTATTCTATTGGTAGTCCTTTTGTTTTGTCATTGCTAGAACCAGAGGAAGGAACACAATATGCTGATAGGTTAATTTCTCCACTGTGTATAAGTGCAGACTTTCAAAACTCCTCCCACCCACCCCCAAAAAGCCCTTTAATTTTCTAGACGTGAGGAAAATCTGCAAATATAGGAGCAGACATACCAGTTGGGCCTTGAGTTGAAACTGTGTTATGCAGTTTGTTTTCCTTAATTTAGTATTGGCAGGAAAAAAAAATAGCTGGGCTATTTGAACTTGGAATATATAGATTAGATTTTTGGATTCTCTTTGGCTCAATATAGGATGCCATTATTTAATATTAGACAAGTGCCAGATGTTTTCCAGCATACATGAGACCAGCCAAGTACTTAAATAGCATCTAGCTGCAAAAAAAAAAAAAAATGACATAGCACAACTATGAATAGAAGATATTTATGCAAAAACAAAATAAAAGACCCACTGGTCTCATAAAATATTAAATCTAAGAGGGACTGCAGTGCATAAAAGACCTGACCAATCTGTTTTTTTCACTCCATATATATTGGTAAACTGAGTTCATGCTAAAAAGTTCCTTGTTCTTTAACTCTGCCTTTCCCAGATATCAATATTCTAATGAAACAATTTACATGCATAAAAGGTAGATTACTCAAGCATAACTTCTGCAAAATATCTCCCACTCTTTAATACGCTATTCATATGGTCTGTCCATCATATAACCCAGAATCAAATTCCTTTAGATCAGGGACTTCAGTTAGGGTTATGAAGCCGTTTACTGGATCTTAGATATTGGTGGAATGTTCTATCTAGAGCAGGGGTGTCAAACTCAAGGGCTGGGGGCCAGATCTGGCCCACGGGGTACTTAGATCTGGCCTGTGGGGCCACCCTGGAAACAGCGAAGACTACCTATGGTTTCTGCCAGTGAAAACATGCTCCCAAGCTCCATTTTCAGCTGCCACAGCCTCCTGCAACCCTCTGCCATTTAAAATGGCATGTGGGCCTCCCATATGCAGCCCTCCCAAGTTCCATTTTCACTGGCAGAGGGTTGCAGGAGGCCGTAGCAGTCAAAAACATTGCTCAGGAGCTGTCATGCCCCTGTCGGAATCTGTTTCTAAGGGGGAGGCAGGGAGCTGGCAGGGAGTGGGAGTGTGGCTCCAGTGGCTGTGGAAGAAATTGGGGAAGGGCACTGTCTGGCTGGGCCTTCAGAGGGAGACTCAGGGCCACACCTCTTCATCCTAGGGCACGCAGGGAGGAACAGAGAAGGGAGCAACATGGGTTACGGGCAAGAAAACGGCCCTGATTCCCTTCATTAGCTGCAGCTGGGAAAACAGGATTTAAAAAGGGCGTTTGTGCACAGCACCTTGCTGGAAGCAAAGCATGAATTATCTTGGTTTGTCAAGTCTTATCTGAGTTCTGGCATCCTCCCAACTGTGTATGTTTTGTTATCTTTTGAAGTCTGCAATTCCTTATCCTGCCCTGTCTCATTAATTGCTGCAGCGTGGTTTGTGTTGGTTTTTATTTATAATCTATATGTACTTTGGGTTTGGACTGAATTTCTTCCCTTTAAAAACTGTTCTTGGGAGAGTTTTTTTCTCCAGCTGCTGATAACTGGACGTTGGGGGCCAATTTGGAGGTATTAAAGAGACTTTACCTACTTTTGTGACTTTGTTGCTTTTGTGCCACACCCCGGGTCATCATAGAAGCCCATTTTCACTGGCAGAGTACTCGGGCCGCCACAGGTGCCCCCGACACAAGTGACGTCAAGCTGTCCATGCCCACCCTGACCCCCTGAGGTCAAACACAACCCTGATTTGGCGCTCAATGAAATCGAGTTTGACATCCCAGATTTAGAGTGTTTACTGGGTTCACCATGTTGCTCTTCTCTCTTGCTCTTCTGTTCTAGTTTGGTTCTGTTGTTTTGCTATTTTTTATTGGATTTTTTTTTTTAATATTGTCTGGGGTATTGTGAGCTGTGCAGAGAACTGGAGTCAGACAGAATATTTTTTTAAAAAAATGAAATGAAATAAATACTAAAATAAAATAAAATGTGTGATCTACTGAATAACAACAAAGTCTGCTTAAAGAGTTTGGAATTTATTTATTTTTTACTTTAAATAAAATGTTTGTGTTTTTATTTAAAAACATTATCCCACTAGAGAAGGAAAGCTGGGGAATCCACTAAATAATGGTAGATAGGTAGGTAGGTAGGTATAGGCTAAGAGTTTATTGTGAGGGAAACCACAGAGTCCAGGGTAAGAGAGAACAATCTTCCTAGCTAGGACATATTTCTACATCTTCTCTTCCTCTTTCAGCTACTTATCAATGTTGCGATTGATGAACCTAACCAAAGCAGCATCCAATCTCTGAATGCAAAACTTATTGAGTACATAATTTCGACATTGATGAGGGAACAACCAGATCTAGCTAATTCCCACACACATCCACATAATAAAATATATGATTCTCCCTCTCCTCCTATAAGTGCAGGTCATATCGTCCAATTGAATGTCACTGTATTGTTATGAGAAAAAAGTCTTTGGTTTTGGCAAACACCTGCCAAAGTGTCCTTGGCTCTCACAGTTCATCTTCTTGATGTCTGGAGCCTACATTCCATCTTACCCCTCCCTCCCCCCCCCCTGGTTTGTTGGCAAGCTGAGAAACAATAATGGTTGCAACAGCAAAATTGTGCTTCAAACTTGACACCACCATTCGAACACTGAAATAGCCATTCCTGTAGATATTAAGGATACGTTAGATTCATATGAGAGTCAGTGATCTATTAAGCATTTATTTCAAGCGTAGAAAGTTGCAGAAGATCATTCTTAGTCCACTGAATTCTTGGCTGAAGAAATCTCCATGTCAACCTGAGATGTAAATACAAATGCTGGAAATCTAACCTAATTCTGAGTTTTATCAGAATGTTAAATGTTAGCGAGGACACAATAAGAAACCCAGAAATATTCAATGTTATCTTCCACTTCATGTTCAGAGGTCTCCACAAAACCCTTTGAAAAGCCTCAGTGGAACAGTTGGTTTTATGATTTGCTTGATGGTGTGGGGAATTTTGAGAAAATCCCTCCGGGCGACGTGCCAGAAAACACATGTTATTTAGGAAAAAAGTCCACTACAATAATTCATGGTTCTCCTGGAAGGAAGACATAGGTTTGCTGATGGAACAAACAAATAATGTTTAGAGGCTTTTGGTGCTTAAAACACTGGAAAAAAATTGTTCAGGGACTGTTCAGCTGTGTGACCTCTTTAACTCTGCTGAGGTCAGTGAAAGCCCATCAGACCACTGAATAAATACTAGGGAGGGAAGTTTAAGCTCCTGGGGGCAAATGTATGAAGCAGAAAATGAGGTCTTAACAAAGCTTTTAATGGTACTTGTCTAAGTAAATTCCGCCAGCGAGTGAAAATATTTCCCCATTCTTTTCACTAAGTCCCACTTGCTTGTTTGTCCCAGTTTCTGCCCATCTCTCCTTCCAAGTGTCCATTAATGTTTTGGAGATTCTTGCTACTCTTGCATTATCAGAGAAGTCAGTGTGATGAAATGAAAATATATCAATTAATCAAAAGTGGCATTTTAGGTTGCCTTTCTTTCTTTCTTTCTTTCTTTCTTTCTTTCTTTCTTTCTTTCTTTCTTTCTTTCTTTCTTTCTTTCTCTCTTTCTTTCTCTCTCTCTCTCTTTCTCTCTCTCTCTCTCTCTCTCTTTCTTTCTTTCTTTCTTTCTTTCTTTCTTTCTTTCTTTCTTTCTTTCTTTCTTTCCTCCTTCCTTCCTTTTTTCTCTTTCTTTTCTCCTCCTCCTCCTCCTCTTTCTCTGGTGGTAAAGAATACCGACCAGGTGACTACAAGGAATATAAATCCTTCCGTCCTCCACCATTCAGCCAGCACTGAAGTAGCTTCTTGAATGAAAAGCAAAAAGTCTTCAAGAAAAACCAAAGTCCAGTTGTCTTTTGAAAAAACATTTTTGGGATTTTCATGTCGTTGCCCAGAAAAGTGCAGGCTCATGAAGTGTTGCTGTTATTTTTAGAATGGTGAAAATGCAACCTACAAAATGTCACAACACATATAGAAAAGGGGCAGAGCTCACATCACATTGCTGTGGCACTGCTTTCATTATTCTGACATGCTCTTTGGCCTCTGTTGTGGACGCTACAGCGTTGAGCTCAATTGGAAGGAGATTTGACTTTTCTCTGACTGCCTCCTACTGTTGTGCTTAACTTTCTCTTACCAGAGAAGGGAAATTTATGGCTGTTCAGATTTCGCTGAACAGAATTCCCAGCAGGTTTTTTTCAGCATGGCCAATGAGGAGGCGTGCTGGGAGTTGTCACTCATTAATAATTGGTGCCTGTTTCTACCAATACTGACTGGCAGCAATTTCTCAGCCAGGAAATTTCTATAGCTTTATGTGGAGATGCTTGAGACTTTGGACCTGAAATGTTTTGCATAAAAAACATTCTCTACTGTTATGATTCTTCTACGATGTACAAGGGACCTTCCCTTTCCCCTTTCCTCCGCTTTCCTTGCCACCGCTCCAGATTCAAAAAACTCCACTTTCTTCCCCATTTTAAATCTCTGCTTGTTTTAGGCAAGGATTCACTGAAAGTTGTGGCTTTATATTTGTTGTTTATTAAAAGGAATTGTGGTTCATGGATAGACAAGTATGCACAGTGGTGGAGTAGCCTTTCTGAATTGATCATTCCCCGACTTGGGGTATACAAACATTTATTATTTATTTATTTATTATTGATTTTGTCAAAAGCTTACTATACAATACAAATAAGAATAAACATGTTTAAATATAAGAAATAGGAACTAATAGTTGGGGACAATAGGACAGGGACGGTAGGCACGATTGTGCGCTTATGCACGCCCCTTACAGACCTCTTAGGAATGGAGTGAGGTCAATAGTAAAGGATTGGGGAGTAAAAGATTGGGGAGTAAAGGATTGGGGAGTAAAGGATTGAGAGTAAAGGATTGGGGCTTTGAGCAGGTGACAACAGAATCAGACAGTGAGTTCCAGACATTGACCACTCAGTTGCTGAAATCGTACTTCCTGCAATCAAGTTTGGAGTGGTTTACATTAAGTTTGTATCTGTTGTGTGCTCTTGTGTTGTTGTGGTTGGAATATTCATTAACTGGTAAGGTGTTGTAACATATGATTTTATGTACTATGCTTAAGTCCAATCTTAGCCGGTGTAGTTCAAGGTTGTCTAAGCCTAGAACCTTAAGTCTGGTGGTGTAGGGAGGATCCCAACCTTTCGACGCCGCGCCCGGTCGGCGCGTTAGCTGGCGCCGCCATCTTTTTGATGAAAATCACTTCCGTGACATCACCGAAGTGATTTTTCATCAAAAATAGCGCCTAGCGCTTCTGGTGAGCTTTTCGGTAGAAATGGCTTTCTACCCGAAAAGCTCACTGAAGGCTGCGCCGCCATCTTTTTGATTAAAAATTGCTTTTTTTACCAAAAAGATGGCGGCGCCAGCAACCAGCGGCCCGGTAAGGCTTGTTCCATGCCCGGTACCGGTCCGCGGACCGGCGGTTGGGGACCCTGGTGTAGGGTATTTGTTGTGAACAGAGGAATGTGATACTCTTCTGGTAAAATACTTCTAGACTCGCTCAATTGTATTTATATGTCTGATATACAGTGCGGATTCCAGATAGTGGAACTGTATTCAAGTATAGGTCTAATGAAGGATTTGAATGCTCTAGTTTGCAAATCAGTATTACCAGAGGAGAAGCTTCATAAAATTAAATTTACAACTCTTAAAGCCTTTTTGACAATACTGTTGCAGTGAGCTTTGGCGCTCAGGTCATTTGATATGAGAACTTCAAGGTCCTTGACAGAGTGAGGGTCATCAACAAGGTCATATCCGCCTAGCTTGTATTTGGTATATATATAATTTTTGCCAATGTGTAGGACAGAGCATTTGTTGGTCGAGATTTGGAGCTGCCAACTGTTAGACCATTCAGACACATAATCAAGGTCTTTTTGAAGGATGGTAGCATTGGCAGTGGTGTTGAATAGTTTTACATCATCAGCCAAGAGTTAGCCTAATCCACTCAAACACAGGCAAGCTGAAGTTTGAAATATTTGGAAAATACCAACTGGTAGACTAATGAATCAGGTTTAATTCTGAATTAAAGCAGTGATAAAGAAGATTTAACACTATTGCAGAGAGAGAAAAGTGAATTTCACTCAACTGCTGGATTTCTGCTACACCCAAAGATGCTTTTCCAAAAAGTAAGTGGATTTTGTTTTTCCTTGAAGAGGTTTTGCCTCTCATCCAAGAAGCTTCTTCGGTTCTGGCTGAACGGTGGAGGATGGAAGGATTTATATTCTTTCTAGTCATTTGGTCATTAGCACTCTGGTTGTTACAACACAGTCCTTTTAGCAGTTTTAAGAAGATCCCACACCCATTTGCATTATTCAGGTGACCCCATGGCCTCAATGATTCTCAGAAGAGTGCTAATGACCAGATGACTGCAAGGAAAAACAAAATCCAATTGCCTTTTGAAAAAGCATCTTTGGGACAATCATGACCTGAATAACTGAGAATCTCCATAGACATTTCTAGCTACACATTCTCCAGATATTCTGTTCAGCTAAACAAGATGCAAGTCAGAAGACCACAAACTGAAAACATTCACTTTCTATGAGTGTATTAATTTAGGAGCAATGATTTCCCAGAAAATATTTTTGTGCTGTTTTCCAGTAGGCAATAATTCATAATAGAGGCATAACTTTGGCATAAGTAAAGTTCATTGAAATCATCCTGATTTTCCTTTTCCTTCTTCCACCCTTCCTTCTCCGCCAGAAAAACCTGATAATAAGTATTGTTGGCAGCTAACAGAGATTCTCAGTCCAGTAAACAGGGGGATCAAGAACCATGCACAAAACAATTTCTAATATTCAAGCAGAACAGATGTCTAGATGTAAACCAGGAACATCAAAAAAAAAATGAAACAAACCATAGCAGGTCAAAAATCACAGCTGGCAATAGAGTGCATTCCTTTGACAAATCTTGATGAAATTACAAAGACATATTTCACAGTGAAAAGTGAAGCTTCAGTTATCTAGCAGATTTAATAACATTTCTTAAGGAAAACAAACAGAGGTGTTCCTGAACTTGCCACAGTCCATTTAATGACTGTTTGAAATTACAATGGCATGGGAAAAAGTGACTTATGATCAGGGGTGGGATTCAAAAATCAAAGCAACTGGTTCACTGCCTGGCTGCTGGGTGATTGTGACCATGGTGGGCATGGTCTACCAGAACTTCATTTTTCACCCTCCCCAGGCTCTGGAGGCTTTCCTCGAGCCTCCAGGAGGTAAAAATGGTCTCGCCCAGGCTCCAGAGGCCCTCCGGAAGCCCAAAACAGGACCATTTCTGGACTTCCAGAACTTCCGGGTGGGGCCATTTTTCACCTTACCCAGGCTCCAAAGGCTTCCCTGGAGCCTGTTTGCAGCTTCCGGAGGGCCTCCAGACCCCAAGGGAGACCGTTTTTGCCCTCCCACAGGCTCGAGGGAAGCTTCCGGAAGCTAGGGAAGGCAAAACATGGCCTTCCCGGAAGTTCCAGTAGTCCATTCCCACCATGGCTACACCCACCCAGCAACTGGGCAGTGAACTGGTTGCTGGGATTTTTGAATCCCACCTCTGGATGTCCCTTCTTAGGATCTCCAGCAGCAGCACAAGGTGTCTCCAGTTTTTGTTTGGCAACATATTTGTGTGAATTACTGAAATGGATTCTTCTTTTACAAGAACTCATAGCCCTCGTTGTTGTGCTTTTACAAGAACTCACACCATTCGTCATTGTTATCTAAATGATCAGCAAAAATCAAATTTAGAAAACCGCACCTGTTGTGTGAGGATATAGTAGTGTTGTAAACAATTAATTAGTTGTGCACTAGGAGTAAGTTAAAGAGTCTGTCAAGAATGGTTATGTTTTTGAAAGGCTACCTTCCTGCTTTAAGAGAAACTGTCATTAGCTTTTCTGCAACAATTGCGTTGTTAGAAAATAGATAGTTGTCCAGGTTTTATAGAGAGTTGTTAATTTGCATTATGATGTATAGTTTGTCTTTGTAGTAGAATTTGTTAGATGCATCTATTGTCAATTTGTACAAAAGAAATAGCAACCTAACTAAGGCTTTATTTTAAAGCCAGACTAATGGAGGGTTGGGTCCGATAATGAAACCCAGTAATTTGATGAACTTTGCTTGTTTGTTTCTATTTAAATAGTACAAAGGCAAGTATAATAAATAAGAAACTGTAAAGAAAAATTATTTTATAAAAATTCACATGGACAGAATTCCACTTCCATAGTAGGTGTACTAAGTATAAATAGCTAGGTTCCTTTCCTTTCTTTTCCTCTCTTTTCCTTTCCCTTCCCTTTCCCTTTCTCTTCCTTTCCCCTTCTCTTCCTTTCCCCTTCTCTTTCCTTCCTATGTCCTTTCTTTTCCTTATTTCTTTTCCCTTCCCCTTCTCTTTCTTTCCCCTCTTTTCCTTTCCTTTCCTTTCCCTTCCCTTCCCTTCTTCCCCTTCTCCTTCCCCTTTTCTTCCTTTCCCCTTCTCTTCCCTTCCCATGTTCTTCCCTTCCCTTCCCATGTTCTTCCCTTTCCTTTCATCCCCATCCTCTTTCCTCTTATCTGCACTGCCTTTGCAATATTACAGTGTCTTGGAAGCATAACAAGTAAGAAAGCCCAGAGTGAGAAACATGCATGGTAGCATATTGAAGAGCAGGGCCTTACTTAAAGACCAGCCATTGATCCTCTGAATAATTCCCTCTCCTGCGTATTGGAGAAGACAAGGAATGGGAAATCTACACTATCTTAGTAGGGTTCCAAATACATTGTCTCTGTATAGCCCAATCTAACCAGCAGATAGATAATAGATTTGTTGTTTCCCCCCCCTTCATATCTTTGATTTGTTATGCCATGAGATTTTCTTAATGCTTTGAAAATGTATTTTTATCATCAATGTATGATTTTATATACCATGCTTAAATCATACAAAACATTTGCTAGACCAATACTCGAATACAGTTCATCAGTCTGGAACCCACATTACATATCTGATATTAGCACAATTGAGAAAGTCCAGAAATATTTCACAAGAAGAGTTCTCCACTCCTCTACTCGTTGTAGAATACCTTATGCCACCAGACTTGAAATTCTAGAACTAGAAAACCTTGAATTACGCCATCTTCGGTCTGATTTATAAAATCATACATTGCAATGTCCTACCTGTCAATGAATACTTCAGCTTCAACCATAACAACACAAGAGCACACAATAGATACAAACTCAATGTTAACCGCACCAAACTTGATTGCAGGAAATATGACTTCAGCAATAGAGTGGTCAATGTCTAGAATACTCTACCCGACTCTGTAGTTTCTTCCCCAAACCCCAAAAACTTTAACCTTAGACTGTCTACTATTGACCTCACCCCTTTCCTAAGAGGTCTGTAGGGGGCGTGCATAAGCGCACCAACGTGCCTACCGTCCCTGTCCTATTGTTTCTCTTATTCTTCTTTTATTTTTCTTATATGTACCCATTTCATGTATTCACAACTATGTATACACTTATACTTATTATCTTGTAAACAATTGGCAAATCAAATAAATAAATAAATAAATAAATAAATATACTTCTTATTCGGGGATCATATATTGTGGCTGCTATTATTATTCTTTATTAAATATGTAAGCCATTGCATTATTCCATCTACCAGCAGCAAACAACAAAAGTAAACAGAGTAAAACATCCACCATTATAATGAAATGTCCACAGTAAGGGGGAAAAAAAACCAATAACACAGAAACAAAATTTACTGCCCATAACCTGAATAACCCCAAAATTCCTCATATAAGTAAAACTAACAACAATAATAATAGTAAAAAAATAATGTTGGTGATCAGTCACATTCCAAGGCTCCCTGGAAGAGTTCAACCTTCATTAACTCCTGGATAGCTGTCACCAAAGAGGCCAGTTGAACTGTAAAGATTACAGAGAAACAATAACTCAAGCTGCTTTGATTCATGAACATAAAATAAATCCATCGGACCTTTTCCCAAACATTACACAGTGCATAAAGCAATTCTAGTTATTCCTTAGATCTCTATCTACCCAGCTCTGAAATCAGCAATATTTCCCCTTGGGGTGTAAGAAGTTAGCACCCACCGCTCTTCTAGAAAAAGGAAATATTCTAGGAAATATTAAGAGGGCAGAATATTTCCCCTAAAAAGGAGGCAGAAACTCAGCCCCACTTCCACCCTTGTTAATGGACCATTAAGGCCTGGGGCAGTCTATTCTACATAGCAAAGATCTACCCTCTTCAGGCAGAGCCATTTAATTGCCCTTCATTGCATCACCCAGCAAGATTCAACCAAACATAGCACACAGACAACCTAAAAAGCTAGCTATGAGCTCTGACAGCAATCAGTCAGGTTACTCTTCCTCTGCCCCAGGAAGCTCAAAGCCGGAGAGGGTATGAAACAGTGGTGGGATTCAAAATTTTTGTACTACCAGTTCTGTAGGCATGGCTTGGTGGGCTCAGTGGACGTGGCTTGGTGGGCATGGCAGGGAAAGGATACTGTAAAATCTCCATTCCCATCCCACTCCTGGGGGAAGGTTATTGAAAAATCCCCATTCCCTCCCCACCCCACTAACCTGCTTTCCAGCTGTGTTCTCCTGTGCAGGGCAACCAAAGAAGACCCAGCCTATCAGCTGGGACTTGGGAGGCAGAGAATAGTTGGGGACGGGGCTAGTCAGAGGTGGTATTTCCTGGTTCTCCTACTCAAAATTTCTACTACCGGTTCTCCAGAGCTGGTCAGAACCTGCTGAATACCACCTCTGGTATGAAACAGAGCGGGACTCTCAGCATGTCTTCTCTTTTTCTTCGCCCGAGATCTCCAAGGCATGTGATGATATTCCTGTTCATCAATAAACCTTCTTTCCGAGCAACCTCCATGAATCCAGTGTCTTTTTCCCCACTTGGAACTGAACCCAGAAGGATATTTCTTCCAACAGGGGTAAACATTGTGTGCTAAAATTTATTTTAAAAAGCTAGAGATTCCTTTGAACTTCAGGAAGAAATCCATGTGGTTTTTCTGGCATCAGTAAGAACGTGATTTGAAAGTCTTCTTTTCAGATTGTTTTGCTCTGTCCAGGGTAGCCGAATTCTCTTTGATGCCTTGATATTCTCTAATTCAAGTGCTAATCAGTAGGGCTGGGAATGTTTTTGAAAATATGTGGAAGAATAACAGAATAATAGAGTTGTAAAGGAACTTGGATGTTTTCTAGTCCAATCCCCTGCTCAAGAAGAAAAATCCTATACCATTTCAGACAAATGGTTGTCCAACCTCTTATTAAAAACCTCCAGTGTTGGAGCACCCACAGCTTCTGGAGGCAAGTTGTTCCATTGATTAATTGTTCTAAGTATCAAGAAATTTCTCCTTAGTTCTAGGTTGGTTCTCTCATTGATTATTTTCCATACATTGCTTCTTGTCCTGCCCTCAGGTGCTTTGGAGCTTGGAGAATATGTCAACCGCCTCTTCTCTGAGAAAGTAGGGAAGGAGGGAAAGAGGGAGAGAAGGAAGGGAGGGAGGGAGGAAGGGGGGGAGGAAGGAAGGAAGGAAGGAAGGAAGGAAGGAAGGAAGGAAGGAAGGAAGGAAGGAAGAGGAAGGAAGGAAGGAAGGAAGGAAGGAAGGAAGGAAGGAAGGAAAAGAAGAAGGAAGAAGAAGAATATACTATCCAGGAACAAAGAACTGTTTTTCCTGCAAACCTCTTGGTCTACCATAGACAAACCTATACAGATGAAACTAGTTGTTGACTTTATTTATTTTATTCATTAATTTTGTCAAGCATGCATTTGATGATATATAAGTATAAACATGATTATTAGTACATGAAATAGATAGGAATAAAAGGGAACATTAAGACAGGGACGGTAGGCACATTGGTGCACTTATGCACGCCCCTTACTTTATTTCTTTATTAACCTAATTATTCAAGCAAATGTTATTTAACTGACAGACCTATGTGATCCATGTATTTGATAAAAGTAAATGTGGAATATCGTATTGAAAAATAAACAAATGGGATCTGCAAGAAAATATTGTCACCTGAACTTCAGTCCTGTTCAAAATGCCCATTAATAAATCACAATTCTTTTCCAAAATACTCCATTCTTGTTCACATAGGCTTCCCATTTTCTCTGTTTTCTCTTCCCCATCAGTAATCAATATTCTGTCTCCACTGAACATGCTTGAAGGTCTTTTCAGTCCCTCATCCATTTCTCTTTTTATTTCTCAAAATAAGCTTTGTTTTTCTGAAATCTTTGAAGTCCCCGTCCTGTGCCTATTGGCACACTTACATTAGTGTCTGGACTGTGTAATTTTGGGGGAAGTGATAATGGATTGGCCATATAAGACTCCATTATGAAAACACTGAATTTTCTTTTAATGTATAGGATAAATTAAGGATGTTCTGTCTTTTGAGGAAGGGCTCATCAGCAGAAAGACCATTTTCCTAAGTGAGTAATTTTAATATCAAAGTCATCTAAAAGGTTACCAACTGTCTGTAAGGGAAGGGATTATAGCACTAATGAGGCAGATCAGTTCCAATGAGAAAATAATAATCATCTTGTAATTAGGGCATCCTCTTTCCATCTAAACATTGGCCAAAAATAACTTAAATCCTTCTCCATTATTTGGTTAAAGGGTATGCAATTGATTATCCCATAATATAGTTTTAGCGCTGAAATTGCACAATTAATTTCGTTGCTAATGTACTGCACTTGATTTAGGCAGTGCATCTTTTAAAATAATATAATACAATACAATACAATACAATACAATACAATTAAATATATATATATATATATATATATATATATATATATTATGTATGTATGTTTATCCCATGGAAAATTATGAAAGTATCCTCCGCAGAAAATTGAAAGTATCCTGGTGACGTTTGACGAAAACTCATTTGTCATCTTCAGGCTTGTGTCTTCAGCTTTGTGCTTCTCGGAGTAATGTGAGCTTGCAGCTGCTTCTTCCTTTTAACTGCTAGTGGGGGTGTGACTTGATTGGGTGGGGGCTTAGCTGTGTTCTGATTGGGTGGGGGTGTGTTCTCATTGGTTGGGAGTTTGGCTGTGTTCTGATTGGTTGGGGGGTTGGCTGTGTTCTGATTGGCTGGGGGTGTGTTCTGTTCAGGTGGGGGCTTGGTTGTGCTCAGGTTAGTCTTAGTTGCTGGGGGATTAGAGCTGGTGAGCTGTGATCCTGTTGTTTGGCTTCACGTTCATGGTCATGGTCCGTTCGCTTCATGTATGAATTGGAGGGGTTTGAAGCGGGTAGTGATGTAGCTGCGGTATGGCTTCTGGTCCGTGGTCGTGTCTCATCATCTGTGTGGGTGTGAGTCTGCTTTCTATGTGGATGTGTGGTGGTAGCATCTTGTGTGGCCCTCGTGGGTGTGGGTCTGGTGTCATTCTTCATGTTAGGTACTCGCTTGTTAATGAGGGTGGGTTTCCAAATGGCTGGTAGGGCGGGAGGTATCATCTCGTTTATTCATGCTGTGTGTGCATTTTTGTATCTCTATGGCTTCTCTGATCATTCTGTTGTTGAAGTGTTCAGTTCTGGCGATAGTTCTGGTATTTTTAAAGTCAATCTCATGTCCTGTGGCTTTGAGGTGTTGGACCAGGGAAGAGGCCAGTTCTTCTTTCTTGATTGAGTTCTTGTGTTCTTCAACGCGTGCACTTATTCTTCTGTTGGTTTGTCCGATGTATGTGTTGGGGCAGGTGGTGCAAGGGATTTCATATACTCCTTGGTTTTCTAACTTGATTCTGTCTTTAGGGTTTCTTAGGATGGTGGATATTTTTCTGTTTGTGCAGAATGCTGTCTTAATGTTGTGTTTTTGGAGGATCTTGCTGATTTTGTCTGTAGTGCCTTTTATATATGGGAGAAGGGCTTTGCCGTTCTCTTGTTCTCTGTCTTGGATTTTGGTTGGGGTTTCTTTTTGGATTAGGTGGGTAATCTTCTTTCTTTGGAATCCATTGGCTGTTAGTACGTTAGTGAGAGTGTGTAGTTCGGTTTTTAGGTGTTGTTCGTTGGCTAAGCATTTCCAGAACAAAATGCTTAGCCAACGAACAACACCTAAAAACCAAACTACACACTCTCACTAACGTACGTAAAAGCACAACTATAATGACGTGGGAAAATACCCGAACAAAGCTGAATACCATACACACACACACACACACACACACACACACACACACACCCTTGAGCTGATATGTGCAACCACTTTCTAGAGATCATAAATTCCACTGAATCTGGCAATGCAGGTATGTGTCTGTTGGTGCAGAAAGCAGATTCAGATTAAGACTGTCCAGTTCCCATATCAACCCAGTAATCTGGACAGGTCTTTGATTTACCTGGATGAAATAGGAATGAAATATTTTTATATGTTTGAAAAGAGGCCAGGTGTTTTTCTACTATAAACAATGGCTAAATGAAACTTTCTATTATCCTTCTGACAGCACCAAAAGACTTTCCTATTCAACACGCATTTAGAATTTCAACAAGTTCCTCTGGGATTTTAATTATTTTATATATGTTTAATTAGGATTCTTGTTCCAGTAATAGAGCTCTTTGCAGATGAGTGGTCTTCTTTATTAAAGACACATTTCATTTTTCAGCCTTAATGATCAGTTTCCTAAAACCTATTATAATAGGTTGATTTTTGTTTCTAGATTCAAGCCAGAATCCATGTAAGATGATCCAAATCAAGTCCAATCTTGATGTAGGACCTTGGTTTAGATTACTGCAAATCATCCTTTATGTCCAGAGGCTCAATATTATTGTCTAATGAAGACTAGTTTGGGAGATGCATAATGATTTGCTTAATTAGAGATGACAGGAAAATCAGAGAAAACTATGGAAATGAGGAAAAACCCGTGAAGTTATTTCTCCAGGTCAAAAGGTAGCCTGTTCCTCTATTAGCATAATGTATAAGGAGATGAATGATGTTACACTCTCTGGATTTATTTCATAATGGAACCTACGTTTTGGGAGGTGAATAATGATTAATATAAGCTATTGTTGATTTTATGCCTTGTATGATTTATCTAGCTATGTTTTATTAAACAAAATACATTCATCAGGCCAGTGAATTGTTGCTATTATGGTTGGTGCAGTGTGCACACTCAGCCAAAGGTAGCAATTGGTATTGCTTTCTTTCAATGGAAGAGAATAGCTCAGGGCTGAACTGTGGAGTCATAGGAAGGAAGGAAGGAAGGAAGGAAGGAAGGAAGGAAGGAAGGAAGGAAGGAAGCAAGGAAGGATTGATTCCTAATGTCTTCATGGAAAATGCTCACTACCTGCCTGGAAGGAAGGGAGGAGGAGGAGGAAGGAAGGAAGGAAGGAAGGAAGAAGGAAGGAAGGAAGGAAGGAAGGAAGAGGAAGGAGGAAGGAAGGAAGGAAGGAGGAAGGAGGAAGGCCATTGATTCCTAATGTCTTCATGGAAAAATGCTCACTACCTACCTACCTACCTACTTCCTTCCTTCCTTCCTTCCTTCCTTCCTTCCTTCCTTCCTTCCTTCCTTCCTTCCTTCCTTCCTTCCTTCCTTCCTTCCTTCCTTCCTTCCTTCCTTCCTTCCAAATAGGAAGAGTCTTATGCAGAACTGTAATAATTTTTTTAAAAACATATAGGTACTGATTCCCTAGGAATTCTCTCCTAACGTTGGAACAATTTTGTGATGAATACTATTGGACTGAAATGGCCCATATCCCATCATTATGATATCACTGTTACTGAATGCCTTTTATCATTATTTTATCATCATAATAAATTATTATCAATTGTAATAATTAGTTTAGAATTATAAAACCAATATATCCAAATCAGCTAGTGCACCATCTAATTAAGACAGAATCTTGAAATTGCCTTGAAGGGAACATTCGTTTTCTCAAGTAGCACCAAAACAAAGGAACTGGCAGGATAGTTTTAGAAGAATCTCAGGGAGCCTGATGCCAATTTGTTAACAAGGGACTTGCTTATAAAATGATGTAGGGATCTCCATAAATTCAATTCCAGTGTGACTCTTATCAAATATTTACACATCTATGTAGCTGTGGTGGTTGCTGGCACTATTATATGGAAGTTTGGTGATTTGTTGGAATTTTCTTGGGAGGATTCCAAAGAAATGAATGAAAAAATCCTCAGCTTGGCCAAAGTTGAAGGAATGTATTCGGTCTTTAATTGCAAGTAGAATGAAGTTATTTCATCTCCATCCAGTTTCTGGATGCACAGTACATGAAAGATTAACAATCTTTCATGCTTTAAAGATTTTGATAATACTCCCTTTTGGAAACTTCTGTGGTTGAAATGTCAGCTACTTTATTGACTTCTTACTTCCTGTATGTGAAGTAGATGAAATAATTTTGTGGTTGGTCAGCTGGCATCCAGGTTCTACTGATTAGCTGCTGTCCACTAGTATTCAGTGAAGAAGGGTTGATAAGATATATACCCTTCATTTTCTGCATTAAGATGGGGGCCTGCTGGTACAATATAATTGATAAAAGGCCATTGTTAATTCAGAAATGTCCATGAGGGAAGATAAAAATAATTCAAGATGGAGCCCATCACTGCATTGTCAAAGTTCACCCCCTTTTTAGTGTGTTGTGTCTATCATCTCAAGTTTTGAATACCCCTCCATATAGGCTATTTGCAATCTCTTAGTGGTCTCCAGTCTCTAAAAAATATCCATTAAATGATAGAATGCTATCTATTTATAAAATTTATTGGCCATCCACCTTGCTACAGGGTACGTTCTGGATGGCTTACAATCATAATGTTCAAAGCATTTCTATCGACTTACTATATTAGTAAACATTCATTTATTTCTTTACAACATTTAAACTGGACTCCTGGCAGTTTACAATTTCTGAAATATAAAATTCAGAAAAAGTCATTTAAAATTAATAAACACATAGCAGCAATATAACCCCTGGTGTACATATTATGGCAATCATACCAAAGGTCCATTAATACTTTTTCAAAGCTCAGTGGAAATGCTCAGTTCTGACTGAATTCCTAAATGACTTCAGGGAAGGTTTAATCCAAATGCCTGGTAGCGAGTGGTTTCAAATGTAAACTGTAAATATTATGTTCTTACTCCTCCATTTCTTTGGTTGCAGATGGAAAAGAGATGCTTGGCATCTCAGGCTGGGATTAATGCAAAAAGAAAAAAGAATTGGTTCCACTAAAGGATGCATTCCGGCAACTATATAGTTGCCAAACCTTAAATGGGCTTTGTATCTAGATCTAAATGTTGAATTACACTCAGAAGCTTACTGGAAGCCATTGCACTGCCTGCAATATTGGCACTATATGTTCAACAGATGGGTTATTTCACTCCACGTGCAGTCCATTGTAGAAGTTGTTAGTTTTGAAATGTGAAGAATGTGTGGATAACCATTACTGGAGCCCCATGCTCTGGGATGGACTTCAACTGGTACACAAGACAAAAACTGAGAAAAGTCCCCCCACCCCAGCTGAATCTTCTATCCACACATTTAGCAGCAGCCACAAGTCAAGGAGGACCTCAGGTCATGGATTTGGTCCTCCAAGGTGAATGCTACTTTGTCCATCTTATTATTAAGGCTGACAAATTGTCCACATAGACAATTGTAAGGATAAAGAGCACTTCCCTTTTGCAAAAACTAAGCCTTGGTTCCCAGTTCAAACTCTTAAAAGCCTCTAAACACCAAGTCAAGATATAGACGGCATTCCCAGACTGGAAATGACAAGGTGGCTTGAAGAGTTGACATAGAAAAACCTTGTGGCACCCCAACTATCTAGACCATTTTTCACCCCCACTTACTATCTAGTTAGTACCACCAATCCAGAAAGGAGCAAAACCACAACAGAATAGGGCCCCTCATGCCTGACCATGCAGGCAATCCATCAAGACACATAGTCAATGGGTATGAAAAGTGGTGACAAGTATTAAAGGACCAAGGAAGAAGGTACTTCCCCATCCAGACCCTGATGAAGATCATCTACCAAAGTCCATCTTCAAGGCATTGGTTGGATTGAACCATTTAGATCAGAGTTCCCCAACCTTTCTGGCCTGGTGGACCAGCTAGTGTGGGGGAGAGGGATGGTTCTACATGAGTGGCTAGCAAACATATGTGAGCACCTCCATTTATGTGAGCAGCATGTACGTTAATCTGCCATCCATGCAAATGGAGTGTGTCTGCACATACTTGCCCATGGCTCATGCAAGTACATGCATAGGCATACGCTCACACTCCATCTCTGTGCCCCGTTGCAAACACCTCATGGTCCACTGTACTAGTGGGCCTTGACCCAGAGGTTGAGGACCTCTGATTTAGACGAAGCCAAAAATTCTGAGAACTTTTGATAAGTATTATTTATGGATGAAAATTAGAAAGCCATAATCAAAGAATGTTAGTAATCGTTGTGTTTCAGGAACAACCCCCATATAAAGAAACAACATTCAACTTCCCACATTTCTTTTTTCTTTTCTTTTCCTTTTCTTCCTATCCTACATAATCCACTACTTGGCCTTTTCGGTAGACCAACCTTTTCCCATTTGTTCCTTATTATTTGCTAATATGTTGCTTTTCGCTGATTGTATGCAATGAAATTCTCATAACCATGGCAACCGATCCAGCCTGAATTCAGATGGAAAGGGATTGAAGTAATCAACTTTTTAAGTTATTCCATAAGAGCAGCCTTGCTGTTCTCCCCCACTTCCTAAAGAGAGGGAAAATGACCAGGTGATTATGACGGTGGTCTAAATTGTCCAGATCCCGGCAGGACCCCTTTACAAGGGAGCACTTGTAAACCACTTGTACACCACTTGTACACCTGATATAGGTTCTCCTGCCTGAGCAGGGGATTGGACTAGAACAGGAGTGTCAAACTGGATTTCTTCGAGGGCTGGATCAACACCGTAGTTCTCCTCCGTTGGCCAGCCAGGGAGGGAGAGATAGGACGGATGCCTCCTGCAGCACCCTGCCAGCCAAAATGAGGTGTGGGGGGGTTCCTGAGGCCCCCATGCCTTGTTTTTGACCTGGACAGCCTCCTGCAGCACCCTGTTGGCTGAAACTGGGCACAGGGGGGCCTTACATGCAGAGGTGGTGTTTAGCAGGTTCTGACCAGTTCTGGAGAGCCAGTAGCGGAAATTTTGAGTAGTTTGGAGAACTGGCAAATACCCCCTCTGACTGGCCCTGCCTCCATCTCTTCTCTGCCTCTGATGAGCTGGGTCTTCTTTTGTTGCCCTGCACAGGAGAACGGAGCTGGAAAGCAGGTTAGTGGGGTGGGGAGGGAACGGGATTTTGCAGTAACCTTCCCCCTGGAGTGGGGTAAGAATGGAGATTTTACTGTAACCTTCCCCTGCCACGCCCACCAAGCCACTCCACGCCCACCAAGCCATGCCCACAGAACCAGTAGTAAACAAATTTGAATCCCACCACTGCTCACATGCCCTCCATGTCCTGTTTTAAGCCTGGATGGCCTCCTGCATGCTTGCCGGCACAAACAGGGTGCAGGAGTGCGATGTGAGGCCCTCGTTCTCCATTTTTGGCCTGCATGCAGGGCCTCCTTCAGCAACCTACTGGCCAAAATGGGGCACTGGGGGGGGGCTGCCCCTTTTTGGCTGCCAGAGGCCCTACAACTGGTCTTTTACTGTTTCCAGGCCAGGCCCGTGGGCCAGATTTAAGCACCCCATGGGCTGATCCAGCTCACAAGCTTTGAGTTTGACACCCCTGGACTAGAACATCAGTCCCAAACTTTCTGGCTTTGCAGACTGACTGTCAGGACAGCAACAGAGGGAGGGGGAATAGAGGATGGTTCTGCACAACTAGCTGGTGTCTACCATTCACAAAAATAAAGTTTTGCACACAAGACAAGTATCCACCACTCGCGCAAGTGGAGTTGCATGCACAAGCATGCTCACCTGCTGCTTGCACAACTTGGTACCTTCCGCTTGCCGGGATTTGGAGCCGCCTGTTGTGGTTCGCCGGCAGAAGGTGCGGATGGCTGAGGAGAGTGAGGACTTAGATGAGGGGCCAGGACCATTAGGGAGTGGACTGCTGCCTTCAGAGATTGTGGGGGCTGGCAGCAGCGATGAGGAGGTTCCCGAGAAGCCTGTGCCAAGTATGCGTGTGTGCAGGGTTGCTCACAAGAAAGAGCAGTTGCAGCAGCATGGGCAACTTGGGAGTAAGGCTGCAAGGTAATGGCCCCTCCTTCAAGAAGATAAAAGTCAGCTGTGAAGTGAACGTTCTTTGTAGGAAGCAAAGACGTTTTAAAACTCAGCCTTGTGAGCATTACAGTATCTTAAGTTGGTATTTGAAGACTCTTATGTTGTGAAAGATTTCTTATCTGTTATTCTTGGCAGACTTGCACAGTTTTGTGCTTATCAAAGTTAATTAGTTTGCAGCAGCCTTTTAACCGGGGATTCGTAAGAATCATTAAAAGGTTTCTGTTCCCTTTGGTTCATGTTTTTTTTTATTGGAAAAGGGTTTGGAATCAGAACACCGCCAAACTAGAAGACCTCCATGGCCCCTTGCAACTCTGCTTTCTGTTCTGTACTGTTGAGTATTTTATTTATTTCTTTGTTGAAATTGTACCGTGGACCTTTACATCTTAGTTTCTATTGGACATGTTTTAATTGTGGTTTTGAAATGCACCAGGAATCTGCTTAGATTTGGCAGCCTATATATCTAATAAATAAAGTCCCAAATGATTATTACCGTTCAACAGCCCCACCTTAGAATCATAGCTATGTTGTGTGAACCTACCCAATGTGCTTTGGGCTCGAGGTTTAGCTGCTGTCTTGGCATAGCAGAGTGGAAGGGAAAACAAACTGCAAGTGTGAAACACAATATCCATGCAAAGTTATTACTCCAAGAAAAAAGCAAAACATGTCAAAGTTTGTCTGAACAAGGTGACTTTCACAACCTAAAGCAAGTAATTCCACTTTCAGCTGCTGCAGCAGACAGAATTATGACCCATCTAAGTTGCAGTTACACCTCAGTGATTTCTGCAAACATGAAGAAGAAATCTTAAGGTGCTGCAGCATGGCAGGAGTGTTTTAAACAAACCATCAAGGAGATAAAGGTTTTAGGGAACATTGCCAAAGATTAACCAGATTAAGAACCCTTTGAGTCTCCTATTTTGGAAATGGTTGTCTTTAGAAGTTGAAGTTAAATTTTACATCAGTGACTACTCAATAGCGCTAATGCTTTGAATGTAGAGGTATTATGATTGCAGAAAGCGCTGCTAACCCCAATTTTAATATCTACGAAAGAAACTCTTCTCAATCTGCAATCTGAAACAAGTCAATAACCTTATTATGGAGTATGGCATTTTGTGACTAGAGACACATTGCTATAATTTTCTAAGGACAGATAGTTTTTTTTTACTTCCCAATCTGGCCTGCAGCCCTGAGATTTCTAAGTAGTCTCCAAAATCCAAGTTCTATGCTAGTAATCTTCAGTAATCCAAGTATTAATCTAATCCTCCCTGCTTAGGTTTTTTTTTTTTTTTTTGAGATAAAGCAAGATGGCTAGGGCTGCCACTTGTTGAAGTGTGAGAATCAATAGGAGCTGCCATTAAACATCACTGTGGTTCAATGTCCCTGAATACAATTTTTCTTTCACATTTCCAGCCATCCAGAATAACAGAATTGGAAGGGGCCTTGGAAGTCCTCTGGTCCAACATCCTGTTCAGGCAGGAAACCTTGTACCATTTCAGACAAATGGTTGTCCAATCTCATCCTAAAAACCTCTGGTGTTGGAGCATTCACAATCTCTGGAGGCAGGTCGTTCCACAGATTAATTGTTCTCATTGCTAGGAAATTTCTCCTCAGTTCTAGATTGCTTCTCTCCTTGGTTAGTTTCCATCAATTCACTCTTGTCCTGCCTTTAGGTGCTCTGGAGAATAGGTTGACCTGCCCTCTTCTTTGTGGCAGCCCCTGAGATATTGGAAGACTGCTATCATGTCCCCTCTCATCCTTCCTTTCATTAAACTAGACATACCCAATTCTTGGCAAGACATCTTGCCAGAGTAAAGCACTTATCTCGATTACTATTCAATATACCCTTTGAACCAGAGGTGGTATTCAGCAGGTTCTGACCAGTTCTGGAGAACTGGTAGCGAAAATTTTGAGTAGTTCAAATAGCACTCTGACTGGAGTATCCTTCCTCTGAAATGCCCACCAAACCATGCCCACAGAACCGGTAGTAAAAAAAAAAAATTTGAATCCCACCACTGCTGTGAACTGCTAGGGAGGGTCGATCTTCACCCCTTTCCTGTCTACCAAAGATTCCAAGCTATTTTGATTCTTTGCTCCCTGGAAAAGTGCCCTTCCTAGCGACTCTGAATTACATTCCACCACAATTATCTTCCATTAGAGTCTTTTAAGAGACTATTTGCACATTTAAAATCCTCAGAATCTCAAAGCTGCCTCATATCTTCTTAGCAAGCTATACAATATTAAAGAAAAATATTTTGCAGCAACCCCTATGGGTTTTTTATGTAACCTAATTTATTCATGGGGTGGCCTCATATCCAAATTCGGAACATTTATTTACTTTATCTACTGAGGCATATATGTTGCTCCATTCAAAAGCTCCGCTGAGTATTTTACAACTCCGGGGTATGCTATTGAGATTAGAAACATGTGACAACATTATTTGATAGATATGAAAGTTATAGATCTTACATATGCAGATCATAAACTTATAATTGTAAGATTAAATGGAGCAACAGAGGATCAAACAGTAAATTTCTTCACTGTTACAAGAGAAACTCAAATTGAAGTGCCAACAGGGATTTAAAAGCTTCTTCCAAACCAATTGGCTCTTTATTTACTGCATGGAGTCCAGTAAAGCATTTACGAAAGATCTATTTATTGTAGTGGAATCAAATAGAAAGAAAGCTATGCAAAAACAAGATGTTTTGTTCAGTGGTGGAATTCAAAATTGCATGCTACTGGTTCTGCACGCACAAATCAGCTGAACTAAAAAACAATGGAATATAGGATGGGAAAGGGTGGGGCAAGTCAGAGGTGGTATTTGCTGGTTCTCCAAACTGGTCAAAATTTCCCCCCCCCCACCAGTCCAAACCGGCTGAATACCACCTCTGGTTGTGTTGGTGAATACATCGAAACAATTAGAATCAAGCATAGTCCCAATTCGGATTTAGAACAAAATATTTTAAAGATTCAGAGCCAAGCCATCCTGCAGAGTTCAAATTCAGACTCCACATGGACTTGTAAGGAATCCCACTTCTGAGGAAGCTTCCCTGGAACGCAAGACAATGCGTCTGCAGAAAAAGTGCTTTCTGCTTGGATACTGGTCTTCAGAAATTCAAAGAACTCCAACTCAAAGTATGGATAACAAACTGAATTACCCTTATCCCCAGAAATCTTCCAAAGATCACAGAGATTTGTAATTAACCAGACTCATTGGAAGGAAATGAGACCTATAAGAAATGGACCATTGTCAAATGGAGAACAAGGTTTGATTGTGGAGTTCTAATATGCTAAGCTTGGTGATTTCATTTCAGTATGACATCATCATCGCTAGTAAGTGTGAAGTTTATGCCCTGTGTATATATGCAATGATTTGGTGGGGGTGTGGTTTTCGCCTTGGTATTTCCTTGCTCGTTTGGCTTATCTGGTTGTTTTGGTGGACAAGATGTGTTCTGGTCTGTGTTTCCTTCTTAAATTTTTATTCTCTTTTTTGAATGGAATATAAACGTCCTCTACATGTACACATCCGAGCTAGACTGTGTTGTTTCGCTGTGTCATACAATAATACATGTGGGTATATGCATAATTTTGTATTTATTTATTTATTTAATTTGTCGTGCTTATGCAATGTATATTCGAAGTGGTGACCCAGAGAGGGCTGTATGCAACAAAATTTCATTTCAATGTGTGCTAATTAGCGTACATTCAAAGTGACAATAAAGTTATTATTCTATTCTATTCTATTCTATTCTATTCGATTCTATTCTATTCTATTCTATTCAGTTCAAGCCTCACCAACTCAAGGTTGACTCAGCCTTCCATCCTTCTGTGGTGGGTAAAATGAGAACCCAGATTGTTGGAGGCAATATGCTGACACTATAAGCTGCTTAGAGAGGGCTGTAAAGCACTGTGAAGCAGTATATAAGTCTAAGTGCTGCTGCAATTCTACTCTACTCTACTCTATCCATGTGTTTCTTGATGCTTTATCTGAATTGGGTGGGCTGCTGGGGGTTTGCAGGGGTTCGGGAGAGCACCTAGCTAAGATTCTGTGCAGTTCGGAGAACCCCTAAATCCCACTTCTGGCCTGACCCACTCTGCCCACCCCTCCCCGGAGTCCGCACACGGCCCATTTTGGATACAGGTAAGTGCAGGGCATGTGTGGAGGCTCAGGGAGGGCAAAAATGGGCCTCCAAGAAGTTCAGGAAGGCCAGAAATGGGCCTGTTTCTGACTTCCAAAGACCCTCCGGAGCCTGGGGAGGCCATTTTTGCCCTCCCAGAGGAAAGCCTTCAGAGCTCGGGGAGTGCAAAATCACCTCCTGCCATGATGCAGGAGGTCAACTAGGCCATACCAACCATGGCCACCGCTACCCAGCAATCAAGCAGAGAACCCTTTGCTAAAATTTTTGAAGGCCACCCCCGGTCTGAATGTCAAGCTTCAGGAATTCTCTAGCATCGTTTTGATTTAACTTCATCTCAAATGCTCAGTTTCCTGTTTGAAATTATGAGTTGAGTCTGTCCATGTAATTGTGAGATTAAGAAGTTTCATTATGTCTTCTATCTGCTAGTTGGAGTTAATGGAAGTGATCTGTTAATCTTCTGCCTGCCTGTCCTATTTAGTTGCTGTATATACCAAACATTGTAGATGACTCCTATTTTTCCTTCTTGGGCTGCTGATTTTTTGTTTGTTTGTTTATTTAGTGTTTTGGAGGACTTTAGTTAGTTTGTGTGCTATGGTGATGTCACTTGGTTGTAATCGTCTGAGATGTTTCTGATGTGTAGCATTGTTATTCTTTTCACAGCTTGTGTTGGTTGAACGATCAGGTACCTTATCAAGTTTATTATTTTATTTTAGTATTGCAATATTTGTTGGACCCGATTTATAAATTTTGGGTGAAATATGATTCAGAAATTGAATACATTAAAGGCTTCGTGATTAAACGGATGCAGAATTGAGATATGATAATTGATATGCAAAACCAGGAATTTCAATGGAAGAAGAAGAAGAAGAATACATTCATAGGGGAGATAAAGTTTGCATCATGACTCAAAACAAGGGCAAAGCAATATCAGGGCATTTTAACCTCTCAAAACATTGTGTTACTGGTCTCAAAGTACCCATTTGGTGACCAAAAAAAAAACATTATCCGCATAACTGAACAAAAGTTTGCTGACAACAAAAGGTTTCATGCTATTTCAGAAGCTAACAAATGCAACTGCTTCTTTATAACCATTACATTTATTAATTGATGAAGTACTTGTAATCACTTGTTTCTCTCAGGTAATTGCAAAATCACCATGTTTTCCTCTTTTTTCCCCCTCCCTACCTCATCCCAGTTTAAATCCTGCATCAGTTTATCCCCTCATTGTTTGTTGCTAAGTGAAACATTTGTTAAGTGAATTTTGCCCCATTTTATAACTTTTCTTGCCACATTTGTTAAGTGAATCATTGCATTGTTAAAGTTAGTAACATGGTTTGTTAAGTGAACCTGGATTCCCCATTCACTTTGTTTCTCAGAAGGTCACAAAAGGGGTTTCACATGATCCCGGTGTTAACCCTGAAGCTGACCTATTACTTGGGTCTATTACTTCGAACCCTGACATCCAGGACACTGCAACCGTTATAAATGTGAGTCAGTTCGCCACACATCTCAAATTTGATCATGTGACCATGGGGATGCTACAAAAGTGTGAAAAAATGGTCATAAGTAACTTTTTTTCAGTCCTGTTGTAACTTTGAATGGTCACTAAATGAACTTGTTAAATCCACCTGTACTCCCAGGTGTAGATGTCAGGTAGTCCTCGAGTTATGACCACAATTGACCCCAAAATGTATGTCGCTAAGTGAGTTTTGCCCCATTTGATGTCCTTTCTTGCCCCATTCTTGTTGTTAAGGGAATCATGGCAGTGCTTCAGTTAGTAACATGATTGTTGTTAAGTGTTCCTGGCTTCCCCGTTGACTTTGCTTGTCAGAAGGTCACAAAAGACCTCAGGACATTGCAATCATCATAATTATGAGTCAGTTGCCAAGTGTAGGTGCACCAGCATGATACAATTTGGCAAATATAAAGTCAGCATGTCAGAAGCAGATGAATTGTGTTTAACTTATATTAAAGCGTCTCTGGGTTGCTATGGAAAGTGACACTGTAAAACCAACGTGGGAAAATATATATATATATTGCCAGGCATTTTCAAGAGTGAAAGATCAAAGGGGCTTTGAAAACAAGTTATCATAACTTTTGGGCAGCAAGAAAGACTCTGTGGTCTCTTCCCCAAACCCCAAAAACTTTAACCTTAGACTGTCTACCGTTGACCTCACCCCATTCCTAAGAGGTCTGTAAGTGGTGCATAAGCGCACCAATCTGTTTACCGTCCCTGTCCTAATGTTCCCTTTTATTCGTATCCATTTCATGTATTTATAATCACGTTTATACTTATACCTGTTATCTAATACATGCTCGACAAATAAATAAATAAAATAAAAAAGTTGTCCAAATGCAGTGGTGGTATTCTACCGGTTCTGCCGAGCCGGTAGCGGCGATAAGCAGTGGAGACCGAACCGATTCTCTCCACCACTCTGCTGTTGGGCCCACCCGCCTTCCCGCTTTCCCATGCTCACCTTGCTTTTGAAGCGCAGCTGCTTTGCGCAGCCCCGAAGAGTGCTGTGCGGCAACTGCTGAAGCGACCAGGAGAGTGCAGGCTTGCAGGAGGCGAGCTGGAATGCCTCTGCGTCTGCGCAAAGTGCGCATTTGGCGTGTGCGCGCACACAAAGCACGCCCACCAAGCCACACCCACCAAACGGGTGATAGACCATTTTGAAACACACTGCTGTCCGAATGCAAACTTCCAACGTCAAGCACGAAAGGAAAAATATCAAACCATATTTTTTTCAGTAAAGAGAGGAACAAGACAAAATAAAACGGGAGATTTTTTTTTTTTAAGAAGATGAGAAACCATGGGAAAAAATTACCCCTTAGACAGGGTTATTCTAGAGCAGGGGTGTCAAACTCAAGGCCTGCGGACCAGGTTTGGCCCATGGAGTGCTTAGATCTGGCCTGCAGGACCACCCTGGAAATAGTGAAGGACTGGCCCATGGTGCCTCTGCCAGCAAAAATGGGGGTTTCATTTTTTTCTGGCAGAAGGCTGCAGGGGGATCCCTCCCAGCCCTGCCCAGGCTACCACAGGTGCCCCCTGACATGAGTGATATCAAGCTGGCCATGCCCATCCACTCCCCTGAAGCCAAACACAATCCTGATGTGGCTCCCAATGAAATCAAGTTTGACACCCCTGTTCTTGTTCTGACCCAAGCCTCATTCAACACAAACAAACACCAAACAGAGATAAAATCAAAACCTTTTTAATGCTTCTCTGTGAATTCCATTCATTCACAGTTAAAAGGCAATGAAAACTAATTGTCTCTGATAAGAACGAGCCTTGCCAAGGTTGTTGTGCTAGGCTGCCAAGAACACTGGATTAAATTGCCAAGAAATATTCAAAACGAAAAGTCCCCAAACACCAACCAAGATATTCCAAACGTCCACAAGAACTTGAAGTGCAAGAACTTCTTTGCTTCCTGCAAAGAATCCCACCTCTGAGGGCTGGCTTTTATCCCTTAAAGGAGGGGCCATTACCTTGCAGCCTTACTCCTGAGTCGCCTGTGCTGCTGCAGCTGCTCTTTCCTTCGAGCAGCCCTGTGCGCATGAGCATTGGGCACAGGCTCCTTGGGGTCATCTGCATCACTGCTGCCAGCCTCCACAATCTCCAAAGGCAGCATTCCACTCCCTGATGGTCCTGGCCCCATCCCTGCATCACCCGCAGGCCCCTCATCTGAGTCCTCGCTCTCCGAGACCTCAGCCATCCGCACCTGCTGCCGGCGAACCACAACAGTTCTAGAGTAAACCCAGAAAAATCTTTTTTTCCCCTTCCAGGTAAGAAAATACTGTACTCTTTTTTTAACCAACAAATATTGATTCACTTGTTGTGACAGGAATTGATTAACCAGCTTGTCAACTGAGTGTGATGTTGACACACTGAGAGAGAGCGATTGGCCCAAATCCAATCTTGGCTTTCTTGCCCAGGACAGGGCTAGAACTCCCAATCTTCTGGTTTCTAGCCTGGTGCCTTTACCGCTAGACCTAACTTGTTCTCTTAAACCCAGGAAAGTTTTGATTAGGGCAAATGAATTAAAGGAAGGTGGAAAGAGCACATTAAGTTCCTTCATCAATTAAATTGTAGAATGTAAGAAATATTTGTAATGAGAGAAATCAATCTTACTAGAATGTCATGACCAACATATGATAGACCATCTGTCAAATAGTGAAGAATGAGACACATATGCCACTGAACTGTTTAAAGAACCAATTAAGTCTTTAAAGCTATAATTTTATGTCATATTCTAATGTAACATAAGTTCTACAATTGTCAGCAATTATACAATGGGATTAAATCAAAACAGTTGGAAAAGAAAGGAGACGTAGCAACTGGGGTGGGATTCAAATTTTTTAACAACCGGTTCTGTGGGCGTGGTTTATTTGGTGGGCATGGCTTAGTGGTCATGTGACTGGCTAGGCGTGGCCAACTAAACATCATTCACATTGAGGCATGCATCTCCTCGCCTGGCCTCTCATGACTGTGGGGATGCTGCAACAATCATAAGTGTGAAAAATGGTCATAAGTCACTTTTTTCAGTGCCATTGTAACTTTGAATGGTCAGTCCACACAAGCAAAGTACCAGCAAAGGAGGGGGGAAAAAAACTCCAGAGAAGTTCCAGAGACAGGAAGTTTAGTCCTGCCAAGAATGTAATAAGGGTTAATGGAGAGGCAGTTTCTGTAAGCAACACCAGAATGTTTCCTTCCTGCCTTCCTCACAGGGTTAGGCCAGTAATTTCTTCTAACAACCGGTTCTCCAAACAGGTGCGAACCTGTAGAATCGCACCCCTGCGTAGCAATATATAAATGTTAGTGAACCATAAGTGAATCTTGGGTTGTGCTAACAAAGTTTTGCTTAAAACCTTAAAAAGAATAGTGCCAATTAAAAAAATACTTCTTTGGTCTTTTTGGTTGCCAGCAGAAAGGGAGTGGAGGAAAGCAGTGCATTCCTTAAATGCTTCAGATAATTGCTTTGGCAGTCGAAGCTTCTGGCATGCAAGATTATTACTGGAGAGCATGATTGATGACTCTTGTCTGTGGATGTGTCTCATTGGAGAATATACAACCAGGGGGTGGGGAAAGACCAGGGTCAAGTGTGAAATGAATCAATGTGTCAGAGTCAGCTGCAACTGGGAAACACTGACATGTCAACTCCTATTAAATAAATATTTTTTACTCTGAGAGATGCGACTAGAGCCTTATGATTTGAATGGGGGTGCATGTTGGAGTCCTGACAAATAGAGCTACACAGGGGAGGAGATTAAATGATATTAATTAAGAAGACAAAAATAATGTCTTCATACTCTTAATGAACCTTTTTAATGAACCAACTACCATAGTGGCATAAAAGTAAATACCATTGTTTACTTTAGGCTTGAAAATAAATACAGATAGTGTGATGGGGCAGTAAGGAATAGGTGAGTCTAGAGAAAAAGGCAACAGCAGACTTACACAAGATTGTTAAGGAGAAGAATGTTTCAATAACACCAAAGATCTGAATGGTTATAGAAAGGTGAACATAAAGAGTGTGTGAAGTATATATGTGTGTGTGTGTGTGTTCATTCTGTCACTGTTTCCTAATGTTCACCTTTCTATAACCATTGAGATCTTTGTTATTGAAACATTCTTCTCTTTTGTGAACGTGTCTAAATAAGTATATCTAAGTGTAACTTGTATGTATGCATGTGTGTGTACACACACACACACACAAATATACGTATATAAAACATACTGTCATGCCCCTGATGGAGATTGACTCTGAGTCAGAGGAGGACCCAGGCCCATCCCCTATCCATCCTAGGGCATGCAGGGAGTAGAGGATCAGGGGAAAATGTGGTTTACTCGGAAGGAGAGGGCCATGATCCTCTTCATGGGTTGCAGGTGTGAGATCTGCGTAAGAGTTTGGACCTGCGTGTTAACAAACGCTGGAGACAAATTAGTGTTTTATTCCTAAAGAAGGTTTATCTTGGTTGGCGTTCTTCCAATGGACTGTACCTGGTTATTTTCCTGAAGTTTATAATTATTTATCCTGGTCTGTCATGGAACTTTATTCAGTGGAGTTTGTTTTTGGTTTTTGCTATGTTATCGGCTCTTTGAATTTGCACTGTGATTCTTTCATTTGGAATGTTATTTTGAAAATAGTTTAATCTTCAACTGTGAACAATTAAACAGTGAAGCCAAGTTGAAAGCATTAAAGGACCTTTATGTACATTTTGGTTTTTGTTATATTTTTGATACACTCCAGGTCATCACACATACATTTAAATTATGAATTTTGGAAATTAATAATGAGAATACTGTGAATTGAAGGAATAACCAATCAATCTGTCTGAGTACATCTAAAGACTGCTACTACGAGTGATGTAAAAGCTCATATATACTTCAGACATGTGTGGGAAGGGTTGATGGATCTGAAGCAAGGGAAGGTCAACAGACAGTATCAAATTACTGGCCCGTCCATGAAAGGAGTATTAATTGTGGCTGAAGTGAGGTGGGGATGATGAACTAGTTTCATGAGGTCAACAGAAGTTGGGTCTGACTTTATGACATCCAACTTGAATAAAGAAGGAAAATCCATACTTGTTGTAAAACTTGTTTCTAGAAAAGTGTCTGTTTCTTGTGGCATCTGTTTCCTCAATGGCCAATATCTAAGACCAGAAGGGCATTTACTTTTAATCACAACTTAAAGCAGCTTCCTTTAAAGGAGGCAAGAATATACCCCACACTCAAGATGTTGGCAGCCTGCCTTTAAAAAAAGTGGGGGATGAGTTGCAGCAGGCTAGTTCAATAAACAAGTGGCCACACTCATCATTCCACATTCTGTCTACCACCTTGAGATCTTACAAGCTGAAAAGAAGCCATACGAACTCAAGAAGTGGTTGCCAAGGCTACCACCCATATGACCTGGAAGTATGCCAGAGTCCAAATTGAGGTGAATTCGATTGACTTTACCTGCAAGAATGATGAAAATTGCTCATAGCAAACCTCTGCCTGGGTCCCGTACCTCAACATTTTGATTAATTGGTCCCACTGTTGAGGTATTAGTAAGGCACTTTTCCTATCTTCCTGGGAGTTAAATCTTGTTATTTTGTGTTGTGCACTCTGGAACCCTAAAGAATAGATTATGGTCTTCCAAATGATATCTTATTTTTTTCCCCCTTCAATATTTGAAGAGTGCTATCTGTACAACATTAGGCTAACCCTTTCTATTGCTTTGGTCTCTCAATTCCCTCCTTCAATAAGTCTTAGGCTACATAAGCACTTGTTATTTAAGCAGTTCCATTTCTGGGCTCATGCTGGCTAGACTCTAAGCTGTTTTAAGAAAATCCAAGCTGCACTGAGACACTTTGCAAGTCACTGAGACACTTTTGCAAGTCATTCAATCTGAGCTGAAGCCTACCAGTCCTCCCATTGGACAGTTCCCGTGGTGATATGTCCCTCCCTCATTATTCTCTCCAATTGTCAATCATTTGCTTCATGTAGGGCAGGGGCATCAAACTCGATTTCATTGAAGGCCACATCAGGGTTGTATTTGACCTCAGGGGGCTGGGTGGGCATGGCCAGGGTGGGTGTGGCCTTTTTGACATAACTCGTGTCAGGGGCACCTGTGGGGGCCCAACATTCTGCCAGTGAAAACAGACCTCTATTTTTGCTGGCAGAGGCACCGTGGACAATCCTTTGCTGTTTTACAGTGGCCCGCAGGCCAGGTCTAAGCACCCTGTGGGCCAGATCCAGTGTAGGGAAATCTTCCTGGACATATATACTTTTGTGTGTGTACATATACAGGGAACTTCAAACTTGACAGTTTTAAGATTTGTGGACTTCAACTCCCAGAATTCCTCCTCCAATCATGTTAGCTCAGGAATTCTGGGAGTTGAAAAGTCCACTAGTCTTTAAAGCTGTGAAGTTTGAAGACCCTGATACTGTATACAAGTTACAAAATTAAGTTGAATACGGGTAGTCCTCAACTTAAAACAGTTTATTTTGTGACCATTTGAAGTAACAACTCCACTGGAAAAAAGTGACTTAAGATCATTTTTCACACTTCTGAATTTTGAAGCACACCGATAATCATGTGATCAAAATTAAGGCACTTGGCAACTGGTTCCTATTTGACTGTTGCAATGCCCCAAGATCATGCGATCCCCTTTTGTGACAAGCAAAGTCAACAGGGAAGGCAGATTCACTTAATAGCCGGGTTACTAACTTATCAACTGGAGGGATTCACTTAACAGGTGTGGCAAGAAAGGTCATAAAACTGGGAAAAACTCACTTAACAAATGTTGCACTTAACAACAGAAATTTTGGTCTCCATTGTGGTAAGTTGAGGGCCAACTGTAAATGGAAAAGATTAAGACAGATACTTATCTATGAGGCTGATCTATATTTTAAAATATATTGTATACACGTGTTTGTATTACCTAAAGCAAATCTACTTGCTGTTAAATCACCTTCTCTGGCATGAGTATCATTCAACAATTTCACTACATGAATTGGAGTTGCCTGTTGGGAGAGATGGATTTTAATTTCCTTTTTTTTTTTTTCAGATTTATTACTGGGCTTTTCTTTTTAGTTTCAGTTACTTGATGGAAAAACAACAATAAACATATAGAATTTAGCTCCTTTCTGGGCTTAAGTTAAAAGCTCTTATTTAATCTCACTAGAATGCTGGCACAAGCATTATGTTTTGGGACAAATGCCAATAGCTACACTTTAATATAAGAAAGATGCTGCAAATATTCTGAGAAGCTCACAGGAAAAGCTCACATTATAAAATAATTCCGATAAAGATGCCCAATAAATGTATCTATTGGGCAATAGATTAGCATTGGCAATTAAAGAAAAAGAAGAAACCAAATATTACAAGGTATAGCACCTATTATATCAATGGTTGGAAAATAAAACAAGTTAAAACTGAGTAGTTGACTACATAGAGGAATAAGTTAAGATTGTTATAAAAGTAATAGATCTAAGAAATAATGGCTTATAAATAAAATGTGATTATTGTTATATTGATAAGAAATGTATTAATTACAATTGTTAGCACAAAATATATGTACCCAGTCGACACACTGTATGAATGAAAGGTAGAGTTATTGTAACTATAAAAAATAAAAATAAAAATATTTTTTTTAAAATGTATCTGTTGGATAAACTGAACCTCCTGGAATGTTATATTCTGGACCAATTTAGTGCTAATGTAGCATTTTTATTTTAACAGTGAGTTTGATTTGCGTCAAGAATGTTTCTAATCAGCTTATTCAATATTCATTTGTCACTTGGATAATTTGGTTTTACAGGTAGTTCTCAAATTATGACCATTCATTTAATGACCATTCAAAGCTACGATGGGGCTGAAAATACGTGATTTTTTGACTGGTCCTTGCCAGTGGTGGGATTCAGCCAGTTCGCACCGGTTCGGGAGAACTGGTTGTTAACTTTCCCGAGCAGTTTGGTGAAGTGGTTGTTGGAACAAATCATTAGGGCAGAGAACTGGTTGTTAAATTATTTGAATCCCACCACTGGTCCTTGCCCTTTGAACCATTGTGGCATCCCTGTGGACATTTGATCTAAATTCAGTTGCTTGGCAACCAGCATTTATGACAGTTTCAGTGGGTTGCCATTGTAGATCTTCTCAGCCAGTTCCGATTATGCAAAGTCAATGGGGGAACCTGGATTAACAATTGTGTGATTATTTAACTGCAGCAAAAAGAGGGTTGGATTTGAGACTTCAAATGCATTTTCAAAACTCTAGGATTTGCCCAATAACAAAGCCTAAAGTAGGCCTGTCCAACTGGTGGCCCAGGGGCTGGATGAGTCACACCCACCCTGGCTCCACAAAGGCAAAAAATCATCATGATACATCATGATACATCACATGACACAATTGAACTTGACACCCGTGGGCTAAAGGAACAGAATTACATGCCTTCAAGAAATACCTGCAACAAGATAAGACATTTTTCGTATGTTCTAGCAGCAGCGCCTATATAGCTTTCTTGTAAACTTTTTAACAACCTAATATGTGCTTTATAGATAAACTAGCTCGATACCCGTGCTTTGCTACAAAACGATGTGGTCGGGCTTAGTTTTTGGGGAGGAAAAAAATCTGCCTTTGCCTACCAGGATCCATCGGTATTCATCTGGCTAGATCCTGTCAGTGTGTGAGAGAGTTGAGGGCTGTTTGAAAACTGAAACAGTATTTGCTAGGTGAGCAAGAAGGAGGCAGTAAGGAGCCTGGGCATGGCTTAGCTCAACTGTTCTGTACTAAAGCTGCTTGGCACTGTGAAACTAAAACTGAAACTCCTCTGCTTGTGTTTTGCATTTGGAACAGATTTCTCCTCAGGTGGAGAGGGGGAGTAGACTTCCTTAGCATCAGATCATGTTAATAATAATTTAGGAAAAACTAATGCTCTGATGGTTATTCGAAAAATCCTTTCTTAGTGAGCACCTAGAAGCCAAGAGAAACATATGTGCCAAATTTCAAGTTTGTAGCATTACAGTTCCGGAGATTTTGTGATGATGCGTGAGTGGTATTTCCCTTTTATATATAGATTTTAAATCTTGGTAGCTCCGAGATTCCTTCAGGTCTAATTTATATGCAGAATTTCATCCCATAAACAACAACAACAACCACAATTCAAGTCCATTTTTCTGCTTTCCAGGGTTAGATAATAGAACAGAGTCCTTTTTTCCCTAATCCAACGTCTAATAGAGTAAGTAACGAAGAAAATAGACACCCTGCTTAGTGACACAGTTGGTCTATGAAACAGGTCAGAGCATTATAAAATATTTTATCCATAATGTATTAATCTCAATAAAAACTTGATTTCTTATTATCTCTTGGAACTTGGCAGAAAATCCTGTTGATTTTTTAATCCAGATAGTTGAGTTGGGATCAAGCAAATGGCCCCATTCAAACAGAGTTAATGTGTAGATATTTATCCATTCTCTGCTAGGTACTTGTCAATATATTCCTATTGTGTTTTCTCAATCCCCTTTAAACAGGTGGATATTGTTTTTTCTAATTCTCTTCAAGGGTCTAATAACTTAAATACAGCTGCTCCTTGTTAGAACAGTTGAAATTAAGCTTAAGGTGTGCTAGCATCTTAAAAAGAAACTTACTTATGAAGCTATCCAGGTAGAAAAACAACATTGTTTTGCTTACAGCAAAAATATTCAGCCAGAAAATCAAATTGGATTTCCACTGGTCATGCTGAGTGATATCAGCAAATAAACCCTCAGCCAAAAAAACATTTGTAAAACTCAAGGTTTTTCTTGCAAATCATCTCTTTGGTTTGAGTTATTCAAAGATGCGTTTTATAAAGTTATAAGGCAAATAATATTCCTTGTCAAACTTGAAAGAAAATAAAAATTGTTTCAAACCATAAAATAAAATGTAGATACTGTATCTCACTATCAGCTATTACATTTATACAACAGATATGCAAAGAAAAAACAACCACAAGCACCACCACAACAACAAAAGCTAGTGCAGAGTCCCAGGTTGCATCAACAGAGGGGTTCAAGATCGTGTGAAATGATAGTACCACTTTATATTGCACTGGTGAGACTACACTTGGGAATACTGCATCCAGTTCAGTGGTGGTATTCTACTGTTTCGGCCTGGTTCTGCCGAACCAGTAGCAGCAATGAGCAGTAGAGACCAAACTGGTTCTCTCCACCTCTCTGCTTTTGGGCCCACCGACCCACCTGGGCTCCCATACTCACTTTTATCCTCTGAATTTGAAGTGCAGCTGCTTTGCGCACCACAGAAGAGTGTCGTGCAGCAGCTGCTGAAGCGACTGGGATCGTGCAGGCTTGCAGGAGGTGAGTTAGAACACATCTGCGCCTGCACAAAGTGCGTGTTTGGCATGCACGTGCACGCCAAGTGTGTGCAAAGCATGCCCACCAAGCCAGGCCCACTGAACCAGCGGCAACAATATTTGAATCCCACCACTGGTACCACTTTATAAATGCACTGGTGAGACCACACTTGGAAATACTGCATCCAGTTCTGGTCGCTACGATCCAAAAATGACATTGAGACTCTAGAAAGAGTGTGCAGAAAAGAGCAATAAAGAGACTGGAGTTTATATCATGAATAATTGAGGGAAATAGGTATGTCCAGTTTAAGAAAAAGACTAGGGGTGCTAGGATAGCAGTTCTCCAGTACTTGAGGGACTGTCAGAGAAGAGGGAGTTGACCTATTCTTCAAAGCACCTGGGGGTAGAACAAAAATTAATAGATGGAAGATCATTCAAGAGAGATCCAACCTAGTACTGAGGAAAAATTTCTTGACAGTGAGAACAATTAATCAGTGGAACAGCTTTCCTCTGGAAAGTGTGGATGTTCTATCACTTGAGGTTTTCAAGAAGATAGTTGTTTGTCTAGAATTGTATAGGTTCTCTTCCTTGAGCAGGGGGTTGACTAGAAGACCCCAAGGTCTCTTCCAACCCTATTATTCTATGATCTATGTTCTATCAAACTGACCTCCATCAGAAGACAGTGCAACCGATCTGCCTATTTTTAGTACCAGATAAAACTTCTTTTAAAACATTAAGTTCATGCATTGAGAGCTCATTTTCTTGCTTGACTTTGGTATAGTCTGTGCTTTTCAATTAAAAGAAAGCAATTTCCAACAAAATTGTACTGTTTATTGATTGATGAAAAGAACCTAGAGTTATGCTGCCTCTTAATACAATGGCTACAGGGAGCTGTCTTGTGCTGAGTCAAAGCATTGCTCCATTGAGTTTGTCCTTCTCCTTTAATGTTCTGGCTGGGTATGAGGAAGCCTAACCTCCACTGAATGGTAGTCATTTACTCACTGTGTTCACACAGCTTATTTGTTGTAATGACGAGGCAGTCGAGTTGTTTGATCATGATCAACTGAATCATGATGATCTTTATTGGAATTTAGTCTTGCATTTATACGCATTTTTAGTTATCCTCCAACACTGGTTAACTTTGGTTACTGCTTAACTTTCGTTACTGTTTAGCATAGCAAATAACACAATTAATTATCTCTAGTTAAAGTCTAACATATGTTTACTTCCTCTCTCTAATCCTCCTTTAGATGAGTGACTTTGTTTGCCTGAGTTGTATTTGCTTGGAAACATTCTTTATCTGAGGTTTGCCATCCGAGATAGGAATATTCTTGCAATTACAACTCTACACTTATTAAATCACAAAAAAGTAACCAAGCTTAATGCTGACCAAGCTTAGTATATTGTGTACAAATCAGTGGTGGGATTCAATTTTTTTTACTACCGGTTCTGTGGGCGTGGCTTGGTGTGAGTGGCAGGGGAAGGATGCTGTAAAATCTCCAGTCAGAGGTGGTATTTGCCAGTTCTCCAAACTACTCAAAATTTCTGCTGCCGGTTCTCCAGAACTGGTCAGAACCTGCTGAATACCCACCTCTGGTACAAATACATCTGTTAACATCTGTTGAAGGTGCTTCAATATGGAGAGTCAGAAAGCTTCAGAGGGAAGAGTTTTTCAGATCTAACCCAAGGCAGCAGATGGTGATGTCTTGAATGCAACATCTTATTTTGCTTGAAATCAAAGATCAAAGTGGGCAAGGGTCATATGAAACTGCCCAAGCAACTGTCTAGCTAGAAACATTTTATTTAGTCAATAACAAGCAACAAAACAAATAAATTGGATTTCTGCTTTTCAGAATAGAATCCCAGCAACACTACTTACCAGTCCGTTGTAGGTGTTTTGCCTTTTTTTTTTTTTGCCTGTAATAAAATCTAAACATCAATGAACTCTTTAGGCAGATGTCTGAAGTGGTTGCCCACAGAGAGTTTTGGAAATTAAATTGAAGGTCTTTTGTAAATATTCTATTTTGACTAGATCACGCACAGACACACAAAAATTGTTTGGCTAACTTTAGTTTGTTGGCTATTTGAAACCCAAAGACTGGATTTGCTTGGTAGATGGGAAACCAAAGAATGATTAGAGTTGTAGGTTGGACTAGAACAGTGATGGTGAGCCTTTTGGGACCTGAGTGCCCAAAGAGTGCATGCATACCCAAAATGCACACATGCGCACCTTTGCACATGTGTGTGCCATCCTTCCGTACATGCTTGGCAGAGACCCAAAGGCCAGCTGGCTGATGGGAGATATGAATGCATGTGTGGTGGAGCTGAGCTGGGATGATGGCACATGTGCCCACAGAGAGTGCTCTGCATTCCAGTTGTGGCACGCATGCCATAGGTTTGCCACCACAGGACTAGGAAGTTAAAAAATGGGGGGCAATAACAACATCATTATTTTTCGGCAGTCTCCATTCTCAGCCATTTAAAATTTGATTTTTTACCTTCCCATAGAAGGCTTCGTGGTATCTGAAGCAGAACATCCACATTCAGCCACAGTTTTGTTCCATACAATATCAGCCTTATGAACTCTCAGGCTTCCTCTTTCCGCTTTGTATTCAAGATGTACATATTTATATGCATTTATACGTTAGGGCAGGGCTCTTCAAACTTGACAGCTTTAAGACTTGTGGACTTCAACTCCCAGAATTCCTCCTCCAGTCATGTTAGCTCAGGAATTCTGGGAGTTGAAATCCAACAAGTCTTAAACTTGCCAAGTTTGAAGACCCTTGTATTAGGGTGTAAGTACAGTATATAAATATGTCTGTATATAGCATGTCTATATGTGTGTTACGTATGTGAACACTTTTGAGAGCAGGCAACCAAATTTCATTTTTAATGTGTGCCAGAGTGCCCACAGGAAAAAAAAATAACAATAAAGGTTATCTTATCTTTTTATAAAGTTGATCGGTTATACTTCATCAAGTCCATGTTGTCTCTTAAAGGTCACAGAGATAAACCTTCTCCAGAATGACCCCAAACCAAATTGTTCTTCCTTCCTTCCTTCCTTCCTTCCTTCCTTCCTTCCTTCCTTCCTTCCTTCCTCTTTCTTTCTTTCTTTCCTCCTCCCTCCCCCCCCCCCTCCCTTACCCTTTCTTTTCTTTTTTTCTTCCTTCCTTCCTTTCTCTTTCTTTCTTCCTTCCTTTCTCTTTTTTCCCTCCCTCCCTCCCTCCCTCCCTCCCTCCCTCCCTCCCTCCCTCCCTCCCTCCCTCCTTTCCTTCTTCTTTCTTTCTTTCTTTCTTTCTTTCTTTCTTTCTTTCTTTCTTTCTTTCTTTCTTTCTTTCTTTCTTTCTTTCTTTCTTTCTTTCTCTTTCTTTCCAGTATAACCATCATCCTCATAATTGGTGTAAAGGCCATCCACTCTTCTCTTTGCTTCCACTTTTCCTAGCATTCAGGACTTCTGAGATGCATTGGGTTTTCATGAATGGATTCAAAATAGGGCAATTTGGACCTGAAATGAGAACTCTGAATTGATTTGTTCCATGATTCATTTGTTTATTTTCTTGGCTATCCATAATGGTTACTTTCTTAAAGGAAATTGTCAGTGCTTTTGATGTCTGCTTCTTCAAAGTCCATCTTTAATTTCTATAGAATGTCACAGGGAAAGACTACTGCCTGCTTGATTCTGATCTATGTATGTGGAAACACATCATCATTTTTGAATATCTTTTCCAACACCTTTGTTGCTACTCTACCGAGTGCTAGGCAGTAGCATATTTCTTGACTGCTCATTCTTTTATTGTTGATAATCAATCCTAAAGGCAAGAGCTATCCATCACTTGTGTATCTTTACTGTCATCTTGGAGCTGATTACTGTACTTGTTTTCATTAGTTTGGTTTTTGTATGTTTTATCTCGGTACCACATTTCTTTCATTGTATTTCTTGACTTCATGATTACTGCTTGCAGATCATTTTGACACTCAGAGTACTATCATCAGCATAGCACAAGTTATTTATGTTTTTGTTTTCCTCCACTTTTACAACCATACTCAACTTCTTCCAGTCCAACCTCCTTCGATGCATATTCAACATGTAGGTTGAATCAATAATGGGAGAATTTACAGCCTGGTCTCAATCTCTTTGGTAGCCTGTAGCCAGACTGTTTTGACATGCTCTGTCCATATTGTAGCTTCCTGAGACACGTATACATTTCACACGAAGACAATGAGATGTTATTGGATTCCCTTTTTATTAAATACTTTCTACTACCACCACCACGGACATGATTGAAACAATCAAAGGTCTCTCTGGATGAAAGAAACAATATAATCTACAAAATCAACAGTAACCATTGCAACTGATTCTATATGGGCCAAACATCATGTCAGTTAAAAACCAGGATCCACAAACCCCGGCTGGCAGTCAAACACCATGATCCCAAATCTTTAATCTCTACCCACACTGACAGCAAAGAGCACCAGTTCAATTATTTATTTATTTATTTATTTATTTGTTTATTTATTTATTTATTTATTTATTTTGTCAATTGCTTACAAGATAATAGGTATAAGTATATACATAGTTATGAATACATGAAATGGGTACATATAAGAAAAAGAAAAGAAACAATAGGACAGGGACGGTAGGCACATTGGTGCACTTATTCACGCCCTCTACAGACCTCTTGGGAAAGGGGTGAGGTCAGTAGTAGACAGTCTAAGGTTAAAGTTTTTGGGGTTTGGGGAAGAAACTACAGAGTCAGGTAGAGTATTCCAGACATTGACCACTCTGTTGCTGAAGTCGTATTTCCTGCAATCAAGTTTGGTGCGGTTAACCTTGAGTTTGTATCTATTGTGTGCTCTTGTGTTGTTATGGTTGAAGCTGAAGTATTCATTGACAGATAGGACATTGCAATGTATGATTTTATATACCATACTTAGATCAGACCGAAGATGGCGTAATTCAAGGTTTTTCCAGGTCTAGAATTTCAAGTCTGGTGGCATAAGATATTCTACAACGAGTAGAGGAGTGGAGAACTCTTCTTGTGAAATATTTCTGGACTTTCTCAACTGTGCTAATATCAGATACGTAATGTGGGTTCCAGACTGATAAGCTGTATTCGAGTATTGGTCGGGCAGATGTTTTGTATGTTCTGTTAGTGGTGATATTACCAAGAAAAGCACATAGGTTAGGTTAACACTCTTAATGCCTTTTTGGCTATGTAGTTACAGTGGGCTCTAGCACTTAGATCATTAGAGATGAGTATTCCAAGGTCTTCAACAGTATGGCATCCAGTGAATAGAGATTGCCAATCAAGGGATGAGAGATCATTGTCTATAAGATCATAATTGCCTTTTTGAAATTATAATTGAGGATTCCGTCATTGTGATGATTTTTGTGTGGACGTATGTTGAGACAAAAGTCAATCATATTGTGGTCACTGTTGGAAAAGGGTTCTTTATTTTTATTCGATAAATTGAATTCAAACTATTGCAGAAGATGAGATCGAGGCAGTTGTTAAGTCTAGTGTTATTGGTTAGTAGTTGTTCTAGTCCCAGATTTGTTACTGCATTGTAGAAGGTTGCATGTGTGGGTTCAGTTGTACATTCATTTAGGGTCCAGTCAATATGAGGTAGATTGAAGTCACCAAGAAAGATAAAAGTGTGTGGGCAAGATGCTGGCCATGTTAGAAGTGTATTTAGCTTGTTTACATGTTCAATGTCATAATCAGGTGCTCTGTGACATAATAAGAATCGAAATGTGATATTTAAGGATAGTTCACAGATGATGGTCTCAGGAACAGCAAGCTCCTGGGTAACTTGGATATTTCTTAGATGTAAGGACTTTTTATAGAAGATAGCAACACCACCTCCTCTATGAATTTCATGATCTGATCGGTAAACATGATAGTCTCTTACTGTGGTAATGGAGTCAAGGAGAGATGCATTGAGCCATGTTTCACGGACAGATATGATGTCGAATTTAGCCATATTTAGTAAGAGGAGAAATTCAGGTATTTTATTCGCAAGGCTTCTTGCATTGAGTAGCTTGCATTTAAGGCCAGTTGTAGTTGGAATTGAGGTAGTTAGGGGCGTGCGTGCCTAGTCTTGGTGGATTGGTTGAGGTAGGGTTGTGGTTGAAGGTTAAAGCTGAGTTGTGGGTTGTGTGACTTACTTTTGATACAGTCAGCATGGTAGTCAATGTACAGGTCCTTCTCTCCATTGTCTAGACGTTTTTTGAGTTTGGTGCGGAGTACACGGGAGCGGGCGCGTTGCTGTATGGTTAGGTCAGGCGACAACAGAGGTTGTTATGGTTGGTGCTGGTTTTGGCGAGTGAATTTATAGTTTAAATGAATTTACGTTTGCTTGATTCATTTTTGCAAATGACCCTGAAGAAGCGAGGGGCCACAGAGCTGTCTCTGTTTTTGAGCTCTCGGCCAATGCGGGAAATGTCAAGTATTTCATCAGGGGAGATGGTTGATGCTTGATAATCACTGATGATGTTTCGGACAGTTGTGATGTCATCATTATCATTGATGTCCTCTAGACCAAATAAGATGGCGTTTGGACGTTTCCGTTCACAGCTTCGGATTGGGATATCATTATTTGTCTGGCTTAATTTTTTTGTGGATTAGGTTGTGGATTGGGTTGTGGTTGTTGGGTAGAGGTGTGGTTTGTCACTATTAGATGTTCAGGTTTTTGTGTTGTGTCTTTTTTTTCAAGGTTGGATAATCTTTCTTTTAAGGCGTCCAGGGATGCTACTATGGTGTCAAGGGATGTTATTCGTGTTTCAATGGTATCAACTTTTTCCAACAGATCCAGTTTGGGTTTGCATGATTTGCAGAGATATGGAAACTCATTGGATGATTCTAGGTATTGAATCATTTTCTCGGGTAATCCCAAGCAGTCATGATGAGTGTATTTGTTACATAGAGAACATTTGATGGAGTTTTCATTATCCTTTAGAGTTTTGTAGCATTTAAGGCATGTGCAGGAGTCTTGTGGTTCATTGGTGGGGATTACTTTCTCTTTAGATTGTGGTTTGGCATTGGATTTTTTTCTTGGCATGGTAGGTTTGTTAAGATGGTACGTTGATTAAATTAATTAATGGAACAATTTTGGGTAATCAATATAGCCAATATCACACCAATCAATCAATTGCAGTAATCTCTCTAGTGAAATAATTTTCCTAAGCAACAATCAGTCTAATCAATTAATTACACTAATCGCTAATCAATTAATTACACTAATCATTAATCACACTGTTCAATTAAATTCACTAAATCACTGATTTTACTAATCAATTAAATTACATGAATTTGATCTTTTAAACTAATCAGTATTCACACTATTTGCACTGAACACTCTAATCACACTAATCAATTAAAACAATAAGTCAATTAAACCATTAATGAAATATTTTATAGAAATTGATTATCTAATCATTGATATAGGTGATGAGGTAGAAAAGTTGTAAGTTTTGAGGTAATGGATTAATCGGTGTTTGATTAAAGTAATGAGGTAGTATTGAGAGTCTGCAAGGAAAGGGTTAATTGTTTTACTAGCAGCTGTGATTTACTGGGTGGGAGGAATTTATTGCTCTGATTGCTGCTGCTATTACTCTGTAAACAATAGGCTGTAACAAGATGTTCAAAGCACGCTGGATTTTTGAGAGAGAGCAAAACTCGCTGAATTAAAACACTTTAACTACAATCAATATGTCTCTGAATAAGATTGTTTTCCAATAGTTTCCTAAAGTTCTTCAAGTTGAGTAGTAGTAAAAATACAGTCCAGAAATTTGGGTTAACCAATCCAATCTGTCCTTTACTTTTAAAGTTACTTCTAGTTGCAATATCTTTTTTTTTTTTTAAACTAAATCTGACAGTCACTCCAGATCGTTAATCGCAGCTATTTTCCTCCTTTGAGTCCCACTTTCCAAGGAAAATTCCACTGCAGAAAGTGGAGTGATTCTTACCAAGACTAAGCACACTGTTACAAGATCTTTCCTTTCTTTTTAACTTCTGTCTCAGCTGCCTTCCTGACTTCGATTTAGCCATGCTGGCAGTTCTCTTTTTAGTTCGGATGGAGGGGTTTTCTTTGGGTCAGTCGAGGAGACTCTCCTCTCCTCGCGACCACCGAAGCATTCCTCTGCCTTTACCACCTGTCCAGGGTGACTTTCGGCTTCTAAGAGCCTCAGGGCTTTCTCCTCCCTCCTTGTTTCTCCCTGCCAGCTGTCCGATGTGGCTCCAGGGAAACTGTGTGGGGGGTATTAATGGAAACACGTTGTCTGGCGTGGAAGATACTTCTATCTGCTGTGTGGGGGATTTAAATGAAGGTACGTTGTTTGCACTCCGCTGGCTCCAAGTGATCCAGTTCAAGAGCTCCACCAGTGTGGTTAACAGGGCTCGATGGAAAGAGCTTCACTTCTCTGGGGAAGGAGAGGAGGGCTCCGGATCAGCTAGCAGGAGCTCCGCCAGCATTATTAGGGCTCCACGGCTTCAGAATCTAGTGTTTTGGGGCTTGTTTTGGGGGCTCTGGTTTACTCACGGTTGCTGGTGCAGGCGGCAGCTTTAAAAGTGATTTCTGGTGCAGGTGGTGGCTTTATAGGGAGATAGTGCTCCAGGAGCGAGAGCCTCACCTTCCTAGTTGGGCGCCGCCATTTGAAGAGCAACCCAAAAACTGGCAGCCACGCTACCATCATCCATGTTCATTATTTCATCAAAGCCTGGCACTCCACAAACAATTCCATCAGAGGTGTTATTCAGCAGGTTCTGATCAGTTCTGGCGAACCGATAGCAGAAATTTTGAGTAGTTCGGAGAACCAGCAAATGCCACCTCTAACTGGTCCAGCCCCATCTCTTCTCTGCCTCCCGAATCTCAGCTGATCATCTGGGTCTTCTTTCGTTGCCCTGCACAGGAGAAAGGAGATGAAAAGCAGGTTAGTGGGGTGCAGAGGGAATGGGATTTTGTAGTAACCTTCCCCCAGGAGTGGGATGGGAATGGAGATTTTACAGTATCCTTCCCCTGCCATGCCAACCAAGCCATGCCCACCAAGCCAAGCCATGCCCACCAAGCCACAGCCACAGAACTGGTAGTAAAAAAAACTTGAATCCAATCATCAATAGACACATTGACCTACAACCCAGCCTACAAACCCCTCAGAATCCAAATCAACTGCACAGCCAACTAGAGACACACTGACCCTCAACCAACCCATGCAAACTCCCCCACCAACAGCTCATCTTTGATGTAACCTCCCTATTATAAGACACATCACAACACTCTCACTGATGTCTCATATCTAACCCATCACAAGACCATCACAAGATCCTCACTTGACACACCCATAACTGAAGCCCTTATAAATAGAAAAACACTGACAGTGACATTCCCCTAAACTCTGCTGAAGGTGTTACCTAGCCTGGTAACAAAACATTTGGAAAGCAATCCACAAGCTCGGAGAATGAACCTTCTCCTTCAAAAGTCTCTCTATAATTAATGAAGCACATGCTTCTTGGTATTCTATGGCTTTCTTAATTATCCAGAGTGCATCGTAATGTCTCATGTTTTTCAGCCTTGGCACCTGGCATCTCTTTTTACATGAAGGGCTCTAATCTGCATTGAATAATCCTAAACATCATTTCGTTAGCACGTGAAATTAGGATATTTTGTGATGGTATTAAGTCTGTTAAGACTGTTTTCTTTGGTATTGTCATGTAGACCAACTTCTCCAAATGGTTGACCACTGTGTCATTCTCCATTTTTTCCAGCAGAGCTTGATTAGAATCTTTATTGATTCTTCTCATGTGGCAAGATTCTGTTATTATAGTCAGTATCAATAGAACAGAGGTGGTATTCAGCAGGTTCTGACCAGTTCTGGAGAACCTGTAGTGGAAATTTTGAGTAGTTCAGAGAACCAGCAAATACCACCTCTGACTGGAGATTTTACACTATCCTTCCCCTGCCACACCCACCAAGCCACACCCACAGAACCGATAGTAAAAAATTTGAATCCCACCACTGCAATAGAAGTTGATTGACTGGCCTGGTCTACACTATGAGGCTGGACAAAGTCCCATCTTCTGGTACTACACTGCCCATACCTTTTATCTTGCATATCCATGTGACTTTCTTGGTAAAATACAGGAGTAGTTTACCATTTCCTTTTATACAGTATTAGTCTTTTCTATTGTCATTAAAGTCATTATTTCTCTCCAGCCTTTTCCTATATCACTGCTTCCCAATATATGTCCATTTTCCTTAGCTGGGCAGATGGAATGACCATCATTCCTTGGGTAAGCCTGGTGAAATTGTATATTTTTGCTATTATTTTCAATGTCCTTCTTTCCTCCTAGGAACACTTTCTTCCCCTACAAGGCAGCCTAGCAGACTTCAATATAAAATAACACAGTAAAACTAAAATTGAAGAGTTTACATATTTCCCTTTTGAAAAGCTAACAAGATGCTCACGAACCTTTCTAGACATTTTATTATTTTCATAATCTTTGGTGAATTATGGAGTACCAGCATGTGCCAGGGATTTAGCATATATTGCATATGTTCCTATTTTTTTGGAAAAAAAAAAAAAAAGGAGAAAGAGGCTCCATATAACTATATACCAGTCAGCATGATGCCATTTAGATAAGATCAAGAAACTCTTAAAAATTGATAAGAAAATCCAAGAATTGAAAATATGATTTCTTCATAGAATCAAACTAAAAAATGTTATCCATAGCTGCAGTGGCACAGTGGTTAGATTGCCGTACTGCAGGCTACTTCTGCTGCCTGCTGGCTGCCTGTAATTTGGCAGTTCAAATCTCACCAGGCTCAAGGTTGACTCAGCCTTCCATCCTTCCGAGGTGGATAAAATGGGGACCCAGATTGTTGAGTAAACTGCTTAGAGTGGGCTGTAAAGCACTATAAAGCGGTATATAAGTCTAAGTGCTATTCCTATTGCTATTTTTCAGCAATTGCAAATATTCAATAACAAACCATATATTGAGCAATTAACTTCAAACATTAATTTGTTTTTCATTGCATCTTATATAGTAACCTACTTTGAACCCTTCCCCCCCACCCATTGGGTTGGCTTTCCACCAATATCCTTCACTATTACCATTTTCCAATTTATTCATTTGTTAGCATGATAACTAACACACCTCAAGCGAAAGTCAGTTTCTGAATTTTGCTTAGTGGGAGGCACGATAGTTTATCAAAAATAAATTATATTGATCTGATCTTGGAATAGAGTTACTAGTTTAATTGAACATGGAAGTATGATGGACACTGTCTATTTTGACTTCAATGAAATTGTAATAGAGCAAATGACAAAATGGGGAGGCATTGGTGATGTTTCACCTGGAGAATAAAATTACAGACAGATGCAATAGCTAATTCAAAGTATCTGAAGATCTGGGGTTTTTTTTTCCACAGAAGACAGGATAAGAAAAAATAAATTTAAATTGCAAGGAAGAAGATTGCTTCATTGTAAGACTTTTTCAGCAAAGAAATAAACTGTTACAGTAGGAGAACATTTTCAAAATGAGGCTGGATAGCCATAGGTTGAGAATGCTGTAGTAGTGGGTGACTGTATGAGCAGGAGGTTAGACTAGATCATTTTCATGGTGATTTCTAATCCTTACATTTTCTTGTATGCTACTGCCTGCACTGTTCAACTTTTAAAAGGCAAGAAATGGAAGGGTACAGAAATACTCATAAGGATGGGATTTCCTTTCAGGGTAACCAACATTACACAAAATGAGATGAAGAATGAGTGGTAAACCAAAATAATTACGGTATGAGATGAAAAAAGAACCAGTGATTGCTAAGTCTAATGTCACAGGTTCTTCTACCTATATCCAGATTAGTGGGCTCCAAACCTCCAGAGAACCAACACAAGAACACCTGGCCTCTAAGCAACACGCACACAATAGAATAGAATAGAATAGAATAGAATAGAATAGAATAGAATAGAATAGAATAGAATAGAATAGCTTTATTGGCCAGGTGTGATTGGACAGACAAGAAATTTGTCTTTGGTACTTAAGCTCTCAGTATATATAAAAGATATAAGTGATAAATCATGATCATAGTCATCATAAATACATTCATCATGAATCATGAGATACAACACTTAGTGATAGTCATAGTCATGGATATTGGCTGGTGCTCACAATTTACTATATTCCTCCTCCCCTAAGCTATTACAACTTCTGTTCCTCCACTATTTCTTTTTTTGAGCCCTATTTCTGGAGTACAAGAACAATAATGTAAATTTGCCTTAGGCTGCTTCAGGCTATTTTAGTTCTTCAGGCTATTTTAGTGCTTTAGTTCAAACAAATACAAATCACCTTCACTGCTAGACATCAACTGTTGAGCTGGCTTGGGAGAGATCTTGATGCACTAAATCCCCAAGTGCATAGCAATTGTGTAGGCTCTCACATCTAGATTATACCAAGGGCATTTGCCATCCCTCAGTCATCTGCCTCTAAGCCTAACTCTGATTTATATAAATATCTTTCACTATGTTTATATTTTTCTTTCCTGTTTCCTTACTTCCATCATACTTATTATACACTACTTCATATACTGCATCATGATCATATATTAATGAACGTACTCTATAGACCAGGGACGTCAAACTCGCAGCCTGCAGGCTGGATGTGTCACGTGCTGGCCACGCCCATGCCCGATTTTAGCAAAGGCGGGAAAAGTAGTGATACGTCACATGACAACACGATGATGATGCAAGTTTGACAGCCCTGCTATAGACACTATTTCATACATTAAATGTAGCTCCTGATCGGTGGAGTGCAGGCAATAGAATATCTCTAGATTAGTGTGATTATTCTTGGGGTCAAAGTGGGCATTTGACCTATGACCAAAATGTGCCAGAACAAACCAATCTTTCTGACTATTATCAGAAAATGCTCGGTGTAGGATGGAAATGATGAAATGTGCTAATCTAGCCCAAATATTCTTTATCCTACTAAACAGCATTCTGTGAGAGGTAGAAGTGCTTGTGGTGATCCTTTTGAAAATGTTCAATGACACGCTATTTTTTTTTTTTTGTAATGCTAACAGCTTATCAAATGAACTCCCAACATCTGTACAGACTGTCAGAGACTTGCTTTAAATATGTCTTTTTTCAGAACAGTGCGCAGCATATGTTTCCATAATCAGACCAAAGTATGGTTTTGCATATTGTACAGCGTGTTCCAGTTATTCTAGACTGATCTTGTTAATGTGGTGAAAGCCAGCCCAGCCTCTCCACATTATTGGTTGAGAAGCTTCCCACTGGTAAACAAGATGTTGGATTAAACAGGTTGAAGTCCAGTCTGATCAAACTCTTCTGCTGTAACTCTAGCAGTTTGCAAAACTAAACTCACTTGGGATAAATAGTTTGGAATATAAGACAATGAATAGCTGTTGTCCAGCTTAAGGAACCAGAATGACACCCTGAGCTTCTCCAAGTTTCTTTAGTATTGTTGCATGCCTGTTTACAAGAATCTGGCCAAACTGACTGCATTTATGTCAAGCGTGGGAAAATTAGGAGACTCAGGCAGTTCAAAGGAGTATAAAGATCATTGCAAGCTTGAGCTCTGTACAAGAATCTGAGCTACTAACAGTCAAGGGAAATTAGCAAGAGTTAAGAAAGGAATTCAAGGTGGGCTGGACTTAGATTTCTTGCAGGCATGCAGGGACTCATGACTGATGACACATTTGACACATCCCTCAGGTTCATCCTGGTCATCTCCTACAATTCCCTGGGGAATGGTCAGCTAAGGATGCAGAGGGGGGAGGTAAGAGCTGTGCCCCTTCCTGCTATGCGAGGACTCTAAGCTCAGGTCCCTCTTCATATCTTCCCCCATTCTAGCTGGAGATTCCACCACATCTGCCTTTGTATAATGCAACTTCATATACCTTAAAAATGCAATTTGTTTGGGCTGAAAAATAGAATATCAACAATAAATATTGTGCATGCATACAGCATCAACTACTGAGTAATTTGAGTTGGTTCCTCAATTCCAGCCTGCCTTTCCATGAACTCCTTTGTCCTAACATGGAACTTTTATAATGAGTGTCTATTCCTTCTTCTTGTGCGTTTTAGCCATTGCAAGCAGTAGTTTGTACTATTAATCCAATACACACACCCCTACCTACATAGATATACATGCACACACACATTTTGTACAGACACATTTCCCAGTGTACAGAGATTAAAACTAAGCCCACAACATAAAACCCCATGACACCAAAGGTTAAAGCAGTAAACTCCAATCACAAAAGAAAATATTTTCAACAGCAGCAGAACACTGCCTGACCTTCTGGCTCAAATGCCTGGGGAAAACCTCCTAAAACCTCTTGTTAACAAAGAACAATGGCATTTCTCTCTGCCATTGTCACTAGTTCTAATAACAACTCTGATGATTCCAAGTTTACCCATGGCACTAATACAACGTTTATTTGCTTTTGACGTTATAGGATCACAGCCAATCGACTTGTAAAACCAATGGCTTGGTCTAGTTTAGGGGTGCCAAACTTGATTTCATTGAGGGATGCATTAGGGTTGTGTTTGACCTTTGGAGGCCAGGGTGGGCATGACTGGGCATGGTCAGGGTGGGTGTGGCCAGCTTGACATCACTCGCTAAGGTAGGACTTCGCTTAGACCCACCCTCACTCGCAGTATAACCTACCTTCCTTTCTTCTTTCCCTCCTTCTCTTCTTTTTCCTTCCCTCTTAATTCTCCTTTCTTCTTCCTTTCCCTCTTTCCTTATTTTTCCTTCCTTGCCCTCTTCCTATCTTTCCTTCTTTTTCTTTCTCTTTCTCTTTCCTCTTTCCCTTTCTCCTTTCCTGTCCCTTCTTGCATGCTCAAATGCAAAAGGGGAAACATTTCTCCTTTTGTTTTGTTTTTAGTTTGTTTTGCTAGCCCTCTGCCAGTGAAAACGAAGCCCGGGAGAGCACACCAGAGGTGGGATTCTACCAGTTTGGACCAGTTCTATAGAAGCAGTTGTTACGAATCTGTGCAGTTCGGAAAACCGGCAAATCGAGCCACTGGCTGGCCCCTCCCCTCGCTTCCTGTCGGATTTCTGCTTTCTAATTAATCTAAATCACTGTTGTACTGCTTTACCTTCACCCAGGATGTTTCCCTGAGGCCCAATCAGGGGTGGTATTCAGGAGTTCGGGGTGGGTGGGAGAGAAGTGGCCTGAGAGCAAAGCTGCACCTTCCTTAAGACTGAAGCTTCTATTTTTCAGTGCAGACTCAGGCAGCAGATTGCAGAAAGATAGATCTCTGAGCGAATCTGCCATCCTCCGACCATCTCAATCTGCTTTGCCTGATTTTGGATAAAAGTTGCTCCTTCTTTATATATGTGTGTGTGTGTGTGTCTATATATATATATATATATATATATATATATATATATATATATATATATATATATATATATATATATATATATATATATATATGTTTTCTGAGGTTCTCATGGGTATTTGTATGTGGATCTTTGGTTATTCGGGTTTTCTCCAGTAGATTCAAAGTATCTGAGCAACGTTTGGCGAGGTCCCACTCGCCATCTTCAGGCTGGTGCTTTCGGCTTAGTGCCAGTGCAAGCAGTGTGTGACCGGAGCTGCCATCTCTCTATATATACAAGTGGTGGGGGATGGTGTGCTGGGCTGGTTGGCTGTGCTGCAGCCTCTTGATTGGTTGATGGAGTTGATGTTGGTATAAGGGCAAAGGCTTTTTGGTGGAGAATCTCCTGATCTTGTCCGCAAAACACCTGGAACATAATAGAACGGCTAGGAATGGGACCTATGGAACAGATGGGCCTGTCATAGAGTCTTGTGGTATCAGGGGTTAGTAAGGTAACTCACGGACATTAGTTTATGACTCCCTTTCAAAAGCCGCTGAAAATAGCTTGGCAATGGTTAGCGATACCCCAAAGATTTATTGTGGTATCCTTGGACTTGTGCTGTGATATCCTGAGTCATTGCTGTGTTGTGACTTCTTGAGTTCATTGACAGAGCAATTTTGAGTTTCTGATTGATGTCCTGGGCGGTGGCTGAACAGCAATTGGAGTTTTAATAGGCTTTGAGCTTGGGTCTGGGTCTAGTCTAACACATTGGCTTCAGGTCATAGCATCAACTCACTATGGTGGGGTCAGTTCGCTCATGTATGGTTCAGAGGAGTTTGAAGTGGGTGCTGCATCACTACCCACTTCAAACTCCTCTGAACCATACATGAAGTGAACTGACCCCACCATGAAGATGTGGTTCACGACCACAAACTCAAGCCAAACGAACACAGACCCAGACCCCAAACTCAAAGCCATATTAAAAACCCAAAATGCTACATCACAGCCACCCGCTCAGGACATCACATCAGAAAACTCAAGAAATTACACTCAAGAACTCAAGAAGTCACAACACAGCAAATGACCCAGGATATCACAGCACAAGACCAAGGATACCACAGCAATAAATCTCACAAGGTCATCACACAACCCATTACCCAAGCTGTTACTACACAGGAGGCTAATCGAAAAGAGATCAAAACACCAAACGACCCAGGAGATTACAACGCAAGACCCAGGATACCACAACAAAAGAACTCACAAGCCCATCACAGAACCCATTACCCAAGCCATTAAAACACAAGAGGCTAACGACCCAGGAGATGACAGCACAAGATCCAGGATATCTCTACAACAAAAGGCCATTACACAGCCCATTATACCAACATCAACTCCATCAACCAATCAAGAGGCTGCAGCACAGCCAACCAGCCCAGCACACCATCCCCACCACTTGTATATATAGCAGATGGCAGCTCCGGTCACACACTGCTTGCACTGGCACTAAGCTTTAAAGCACCAGCTGAAGATGGCGAGTGGGACCTCGCCAAGCCGTTGCAGATACATTGAATCTACGCAGGAGAAAACCGAATAACCAAAGATCCACATATATATATATATATATATATATATATATATATATATATATATATATATATATATATTTCAATATTTACATAAATATTTACAATATTTACATATAAGGCACGCCCAGCCAGTCATGTGACCACCAACTCACCCCCAGTCAGCAAGCCACACCCACCCAGTCACATGACCACCAAGCCACACCCACAAATTAGGCCAAGCCCACAGAACCGGTTGTTAAGAAATTTGAATCCCATCCCTGGGGCACGTGCGGTCCTCCCAAGCTCCATTTTCGGTGGCAGAGGCATCACGGGCCAGACTTTTGCTGTCTCCAAGGAGGCCCCGTGGGCCAGATCTAAGCACTTCGTGGGGCCTTGAGTGTGACACCCCTGGTTTAGTATGTGAAACCAGCCCATTATAGCTTATTCAACAAATCATAGTAAAATAAGTCATGTTTTAGCTCTCTATGGGAACTTTATTTCCAAAGCTGACTCCTCTGACAGCTTGTTAAAGCATTTTAGAGTAAATTGGCCATCTTGCTTGGACAGTATAGAAGTTGATTACACAAACAAAGAAACAACCCTTGAACCAGATCTTCCTTCACAGATCATGGTGATATTGCGGTCTTTTAAAACCTTTGGACCATATGTCTCATGGAACATTAACTGAGCCCAGCTGTCACAGCACACAGCAATAACTAGATGACCTTGGCTCATCTGGAAAAAACTGAAGAGGATCAGATCTGACTAGTACCTGGAGGGAAGAGCTTCAGAAAATCTTAAGACTTGCAAGTTAGAGTGGGAAATTAAGTAGCATCCTGGAAGAAAATAATAACCATCTACTTCCACATTGCTACAAGAAAACTTACCCAAAGTCACCAACTTGAGAAAGTCTTCATTTTAAAGTCTTGATTTTATATGAGCCTAGCAGGTATCACTAGTGAATAAATGATATGTGATCTTCCCTTTTCTGTCTCTGTAAAATGTAGTAGTGGTCATCCAATGCTACTCAACCTCTTTGGAAATGCTAGAAGTTCTTTCCTAGACTTCGAGAAAAGCTGATTTGAATTATTTTGGATCACTTCAAAATTCCTACAGTTATTTCATATGAATCAAGATCAAACTTTAACCATTAATAGTTTTAGGCAAAATCCAGTAATGATTTTTTGTGGTGGTTCTGGTTAGAGGACTGTTAAGCTTTCAGGAGGATGTGTTTAAAGATCCTTCCTTCCTTCCTTCCTTCCTTCCTTCCTTCCTTCCTTCCTTCCTTCCTTCCTTCCTTCCTTCCTTCCTTCCTTCCTTCCCTCCCTCCCTCCCTCCCTCCTTCCTTCCCTCCCTCCTTCCTTCCCTCCCTCCTTCCTTCCCTCCCTCCTTCCCTCCCTCCCTCCTTCCCTCCCTCCTTCCTTCCTTCCCTCCCTCCTTCCTTCCCTCCTTCCCTCCCTCCCTCCTTCCTTTCCTCCCTCCTTCCTTCCCTCCCTCCTTCCTTCCCTCCCTCACTCCTTCCCTCCCTCCCTCCTTCCTTCCTTCCCTCCTTCCTTCCCTCCCTCCTTCCCTCGCTCCCTCCTTCCTTTCCTTCCTCCTTCCTTCCCTCCCTCCCTCCCTCCCTCCTTCCCTTCCTTTCCATTAAAAAAACATTTTTTTAATACAGGTAGTCCTTGATTTATGGCCATAACTGGGACCAGAATTTCCACTGGTAAGCAAGTCAGTTATTAAATGATTTACACCCAATTTCATATCTTTTTTACCATGGTTTTAGCAAATGACTACAGCTTTAAATGAAACATACAGTTGTTAAACAAATCTGGGTTTCCCCCATTGACGGTGCTTGTCAGAAGCTGGCTGGGAAGGGTCACAAATGCAATCACCTGATTTCAGGATGTTGCAACCTTCAAAAATACATGCTGGTTGCCAAATGTTGATCATGTGACAATGCAGATGCTGCAACAATAAGTGAAAGGACCAGTTGTAAATCATTTTTTTTTACTACTGGTTCTGTGGGCATGGCTTGGTGGTCGTGGCAAGGGAAGGATACTGTAAAATCTCCAGTCAGAGGTGGCATTTCTCTGAACTACTCAAAATTTCCACTAAAAGTTCTCCAGAACTGGTCAGAATCTGCTGAATACCACCTCTGTTGTAAATATAATCCTTTAATATTTATTTTAAGAATAAAAATAACAATATATGTTTGCCTAATAAAAAAAGGTTACCAATGTCTCTCCTTCCTTTTAATAGTCTGTATTATTTTATTAATTTAAATAGTTCTTTAATCTGTCATATTTTCTTTTCATCACACATTCTTTCTATAAATTCTAGATTAATACAAGTTTTAACACAAGAGAAAAAGAAACAAACTTAGGTCCCCCCCCCCCTTTTACTGCTTTGAGTGTGACACCTCAGTGGTTAAATATATATCTTTATTCCCTCATCTTAATTCCCAATAAACCTTTATTTTTAAGTAGTTACAATAATAATCATTACAACTTTTCATTTGGATTCCACAATATATTCCCCCCCCACCTTGATTTTATTTCTAATTTCAAAAAGGTAATAGGGAAAATTGATTATTTAATTCCTGGTTACTGATATTGACCTCATTTTTAAACATCTTCACATTCATTTCAATTATTACAATTTCTTCAATAAACCTTAACTTTTCTTTTAAAGATAAAAATAAAAATGTATATTCATCTAATAAGAGTTATCAGTATCTATCCCTCCTTTAATAATCTATATTACCCTATTTTCTAAGTATTTTTTAATTGCAAATATATTCTTGTTACCCCTTGTCACCCTGCAGAATCCCCTTTTTAATTCATCAACCATTATCTCTAAAAAAAAACCAGTTTCTTTTCATCATTTTACTATTTCCATGTTTCTTTATTTCCTGTACCTGTTTCTTACTGCCTCTTCTCCCTCTCTTTTTCCCATATCTTTTCTCATTCCAGTTTATATCCCTCTTTCTTGATATCTTTCTTTCCCCTTTTCTGCTGCACCTTTCTACCTCTCCTGATTTCACAGGTATTCCCCTTTTTGATTACCTTCTTAAATCTCAAATTTTTAGCCTTCCTTCTTTCCCCTCGTCTTTGTAGTGTTCTTTGTGTTAATTGTCTATTTAAGATGGCTTCTCCTTGAGCCTCCTCCTCCTCCTCTGAAGTTCTTTCTTTTTGTTCTTCAATCACCATTTCCATTTCTTCTAACACAGAACAAAGTGATTCGCCTCTTTCCTGTAGTATTTCTCTCATATTTTTAAGTTCCATTTTTAATTCCTGAAGAGATATCATCATTACACACTCTTATATTTTATAATCATTAAAGCCCACAAAAAACACTTTTACTTTCCTTCTTTCTTCTTCAAGTTTTCTAAAGTTCTCAATTGTTCCAACCCAGGGTCTATACCAAAAACATCAATCAATCCCGCAGTCAGTCTTTCCTTGCTTCTTTCTTTGTTCTGGTTCAGCTTTCACTTACTAAGATTCTTACTTAGTTTCAATGTTTCTTTAACATTATATCGACACAAGTTCATACAGAAACATGATGATTTCCCTTTTGTTTGAATTTAAGTTTTTATCCAGAAGATGACACTCTCCATTATACAAAGTCTTCACCTTTTAAATAATTTTATTATTTAGGGTTTTTTGAACGTCAATATTCCAGAGCAATTCAGTCTCCAATTTGTAAATTTTATTATTATTATTATTTGACAATCTTAAGTCCAGCTTTATTTTATGCCTATTTATTGCCAAAATATTTTAATCCAATTTAATTAAGTCTTTAATTCCGGCTTATTCCTTTCCCAGTTCGAAGCCCCACTTAGCTGTCAAAATTATTTTCTTATTTTTTTCCTGTCCCTTTGTATTTTCGCTGCTCACTTTTCTTTTCTTAAAAGTTCAATGTTACCTTAATCCCGGGGTACTTTTTGTTTGGTTGTTTCGACCAATTGTCCTGGCTCAGATGTTACCCACCTCTTTCTTCACTCCTGCACAAATCTTAGTCCAGCTGAGTCCTCCTCTTCAGGGTGGCCATTTTAGACTACCGCTTCAGTTGTCTTCCGGGGGAAAAATACCAAGCCCAGAAGGGGAGATGCGGCTCCCCTCAACCTGGCTGGTGACTTCCCCTTACTCCACCGCCCCTCCAAGGCAGCTTCAGCCCCTAATCACAATGATCGGGGCTCTCCAACGAAAGAACACAAACCATAGCCACGGACAGACACAATCTACAGTCCATCAGCAAGGAGGGCTCAACCCGGATGTCCAATAAGACTGTCTATTGGCTTTAAACATTCATCCTCCCTCCTGCAAGATTAAGAATGTAATGTTAAACAAACTGCGCATTCCTTGAATTTTTCAAACAAAGGTGATTTTCTTTTTCTGTTCCTGGTATAAGATTGTTCCTGGTATACATTTTTAGCTTTTCATTATAAAAAAATATTTCTTAAATGTACATAATTAACACCAATGTTCTTCTTATTGGTATGTGTGGGTGGGTGTATAAAATCTTAATTATATAAGTTGACTTGAAACTTTGCAGCACCTTTATTATTTACAGTTCTTTTTTTTTTTTAAATGAACTTTGTAACAGCTGAAAGGAAAACCATTTAAGGAATCACTTGTATTAATTAATCCTAGTGGCAAAATTACTTAACTCTCCTTTTGAAAGCCTACATTTTTTTTCTATAGCTACTGTGTTATGTATCTTTAGGATACAGAACTTCTAATTCTAAATAACTCCAATAGTAATTAATGTATCTCAATGTATTGGCTCTGAACTGAATCCATATTTCCTGCAGAGAAGTAATAGTTTCTTCTGCATCCTCAGTGGGATGCATCAATTGTGTAGTGCTGCAAAGAAATTATCTATTTATGACAATAAGAAATACCTCTGTGAAATTTCAGAATTTCATTCCACCTAGCAAACAAAACAAGCAAGCTTTTTTTTTTTTTTTTTGAGTCTACTTTCATATCTTTTTAATTTTAACCATTACTCATTTACTAATGTAGGACAAGAAATAAATGGATGGAAGCTTATCAAAGAGAGATCCAACCTTAGAATTAAGGAGAAACTTCCTGCCGGTGAGAACAATTCATCGGAGGAACACCTTGTCTCCAGAAGTTGTGAATGCTCCAATTTGGGAGGTTTATAAGAAGAGATTGGACAACTATTTGTCTGAAGGGCACAAGTAGTTCTCGACTTTTTTTTTTTAAAACAAGTTTTATTAAAAATTTCAACAACAAACAAATCATTACATATTTAAATCTTTCAACAACAAACAAATCATTACATATTTAAATCTTTTCCTGTCTTTCTACAAAAATTTCCCCAATATTCTCATAAAACACAAACAAACACAAACAAACATAAAAAATCTTTTAGTAAAGTACCTTGGCCCCAGTTACCTCTCTTTGCATGGGCAGCATATCACTCTTCACAATTCTATCTTATTTAATCCATCTTAATTAAATCATTAAATTTATATCTTTTGCCCATTCATTATCCCTCTATCTCTTCTTATAATAAAAAGAATTTCTCCTGAAATCACTAAATCAGAGTATGATGCCTTTCTATCCTCCCCTAAGTTAGTAAAATTAACATTCAACATAACAAATACCCAATTCGGTTCTGCTTGGTACATTCTATCCACCAAAAATGTTTAAATACATTGTATCCTCCTTTCCTTCAATATTTTATTACATTTTAAAAATCAATCATTATTAAAAACTTCAACATTTTAATTTCTTATTAAATCTTAAACCATTCTAATTTACTATTTCAAATATAAATGTTACAATACCATCTTCTGTACCTAGCAGAATCTTTCTTACAGAAGTTTATATTTCATCCTTTGTCCCTAAAAAAAATTCCTCTTCTCCCATCCAATTTTAAAACTTTGAGGCTTTTCTCCGCCTTTCCCTTTCTTTCTTCCCCACCAAATCTTCCTACCCCCACTTCTTCTTCTAACCTCTGCCTTGCTGGGATCCCTTCTCTGTTGTGTTCCCTTTTTCTCTTGTTTGCTATCATTATATTTACTTTGCATCATATTTTTCTCTTTCTCAAATGTTTTTTAGATCTTAAGTCCTTCATTTTCCTTGCTCTCTTCCTTCCTTCTTCCTTAGATAAGTTTTGGGATTCAATAAAGATGGTGTCTTCGTCTTTTCCTTGTTGTTGTTCTTCTGGAACAACTTCTGTTTCCATCTGTTCCATTGTCTGTTGGTAATTGACCAGCGCCATTTCTAGAAATAGAAAAGCTTTTTCCATACCATCTTTGCAGGCTGCTTTTGTTTGCTCATATTCATCCCTCAGGTCTTCAAAAGGGAAAGCCATTATAAATAAATCTTTTCTTTTTTTTATTCCTCTTTCTTCTTACACCAACCAAATATTCCGAGAGAAAGGTAAAACAATCCCAAAATCCACAATCCTCTATAAATCCAAGCAAGCCAAAATTCCCCCTTCCTCTTCCAGGGTGGTATCAAACAAATAAAAAAAAGAGTCCAAATCTATATTTTAAAGCCTTATTAAAATTATATTTCTGTCCTCAAATCTTCAAGGCATCTCCTCCAACAAGATCCAAATTTATATTTTCTTTATCCTCTCCCTTCCGGCTTAATTCCGTCGGGAGGGAGAGTAAACTTTCCTTTCAGCACCTCAAAATAGCCGCTTTTTTTCTCTTGTGGAAAAAATCATCAAAAAACCATCTTTTCCAGGAATTAAATTAGATAAATCTCAAAGCCCTGGGTCGACCAAGAAGAACTTTCACTTTCAATAACTTTCTCTCTTCCTCCTGCGCATACTTGCCCGGCTGCCGACTTCTTTGTGGCGGCCATTACGGACCGCCGCTGCACCATCCTGGTAAAAGGGGGTTCTGCCGGCTAGGGAGGGTCTGCAACACCCCAGACCCTTCCTCCGGATCCCCCTTACCTTCAGCTACCCCTGCAGGGCAGCCTTGCTCCGCACCCATCCGGGTCGGAGCCCCAAAACGGCTAGCGCGGCAGGGATCGCGCAGCTTCGTGAATCCCTACCGCTTGGCGAAGCCGACAAACCGGAAACTCCTCAAGTAGTTCTCGACTTTTGATCACAATTGAGCCCCAAATTTATGATGCTAAGTGGGACATTTGTTAGGTGTGGTTTGCCTCATTTTATGACTTTTTTTGCTGAATTGATAAGTGAATCGCTTCTTCTTCTTGCGCCGTATTCATCATCGGACGTTGGCAATCATGTTGGCGATCCTATTTTTATCAACAACTGCACAAAAAAGTGGAGCTGAGTTTTCTCCAATCTGGTCCCTTAAATTTTGAAGCCATGATGTTCTTCTGCTGCCTGCCCCTTGTTTGCCTTCAATCTTTCCTTGGAGGTGAATCCCTGTGAATCCCTGCAGTTGTTAAATTAGTAACACAGGTTGTTAAGTGAATCTGGCTTTGTCATTGACTTTGTTTATCAGAAGACCACAAAAGGTGATCCCAGGACCATGGACACTGCAGCCATCATAAATGTGTCAGTAAAATCACATGACCATGGGGATGCTGCAATAGTCGTAAGTGTGAAAAATGGTCATAAGTCACTTTTTTTCAGTACCATTGTAACTTTGAATGGTCACTAAGTGAATTGGTATAAGTCAAGGTTTACCTGTGTAGACCAGGGATCTTCAAACTTTATGTTTTTAAGACTTGTGGACTTCAACTCCCAGAATTCCTCCCAGAATTCCTCTGGTCATGTTAGCTCAGGAATTATGGGAGTTGAAGTCCACAAGTCTTAAACTTGCCACTTTTGAAGACCCTTGGTGCAGAGTCTCCTTCTTGAGCAGGGAGTTAACAGATAACACATAATCAGAGTTGGAAAGGACCTTATAAGTCATCTAGTACAACCCCCCATCCAAGCGGGAGACCCTACACCATTTCTGTCCAATCTCTTCTTGAAGGTCTCAAGTGATGGCATTTTCACAACTTCCAAGAGCAAGAGTTGTTCTCACTGTCAGAAAGTTTCTCTTTATTTCCAGGTTTATTTATTTTTATTTTATTTTATTTGGTTTGTCAATTGCTTACAAGATAATAGGTATAAGTAAAAACATAGTTATGAATACATGGATACATATAAGAAAAATAAAAGAAACAATAGGACAGGGACGGTAGGCATGTTGGTGTGCTTATGCACGCCCCTTACAGGCTTCTTAGGAAAGGGGTGAGGTCAATAGTAGACAGTCTAAGGTTAAAGTTTTTGGGGTTTGGGAGGTAGAGTATTCCAGACATTGACCACGCTGTTGCTGAAGTCATATTACCTGCAATCAAGTTTGATGCGATTAACCTTGAGTTTGTATCTATTGTTTCCTCTTGTGTTGTTATGGTTGAAGCTGAAGTATTCATTGACAGGTAGGACATTGCAATGTATGATTTTATATACTATACTTAGATCGGACTGAAGGCGGCATAGTTCTAGGTTTTCTAGGTCTAGAATTTTGAGTCTGGTGGCGTAAGGTATTCTGCAACGAGTAGAGGAGTGGAGAACTCTTTTTGTGAAATATTTTTGGACTTTCTCAACTGTGTTAATATCAGATACGTAATGTGGGTTCCAGACTGATGAGCTGTATTCGAATATTGGACTAGCAAATGTTTTGTATGCTCTAGTTAGTAGTGTGATATTACCAGAGAAAAAGCTACATAAGATTTGGTTAACAACTCTTAATGCCTTTTTGGCTATGTAGTTACAGTGGGCTCTAGCACTTAGATCATTAGAGTTGAGTACTCCAAGGTCCTTGACAGAGTTTGGATCATCAACAAGATCTTGACTATTCAGCCTGTATTTTATTTTCTGATTTTTATTTTTTTTTGCCAATATGTAAGACAGAGCATATATTTGTTGAGATTTGAAGTTGCAATTTGATACATAGTAGTGGTCTTTTTGAAGGGTAGCAGTATTGTCTGTGGTGTTGAATAGCTTCACACCATCAGTGAAGAGAACACAGTTGCTCTTAATATGATCACAGAGGTCATTTATCTAGAGTATGAAGAGAGTTGGTCCTAGAACACTGTCTTGGGGGACACCACTGTTGACAGGTACAGAATTTGATAGGACGCTCCCAATTTTGACCATTTGTTGTCTGTTTGACAGGAATGCTTCTATCCAGTAATGCAGGTGTCCAGAGATACCATAAGATTTTAGTTTTAGGAGTAGTTTATCGTGTACCACTGAATCAAGGGCTTTACAGAAGTCTATGTAGATTTTGTCTATTGCTTTGCCTTGATCGAGTTGTGTAGTCCATATGTTTTTGCAGTGTAATTGTTGCAGATTGCAGGATAAAGTTCTCCTTGTTCAGTTTCCATCCATTATTTCTTGTCTAGCCTACAGGCACTTTTGAAAATAGCTTGACCTCTTCCTCTCTGTGGCAGCCCCTCAAATATTGGAAGACTGCTATCCTGTTTCCCCTGGTCCTTCTCTTCACCAGACTAGCCAAGCTCAGTTTCTGTAACCGTTCTTCATATGCTTTAGTCTCCAGTCCCCTAATCATCCTGGTTGAATCATCCTTCTCTATACCTTTTCTAGAATCTCAACATCTTTTTGTAATGTTGTGACCAAAACTGGATTCAGTTCTCTAGGTGTGGTCTTACTAAGGCTTTATAGAGTGATATTAGTACCTTACTTGATCTTGATTGTATCCCTCAATGAAATTTAGGATTGCATTAGCTTTTTTGGCTGCTGCTGCACACTGCTGGCTCCTATTTAGCTAGTTGTCCACTAAGACTCCAAGATCCCTCTCGCAGTTACTGCTATTGAGCCTGGTTGAACTAGAAGAGTTGGACTAGAAGACCTCCAAGGTCCCTTCTTGCTCTGTTATTCTCTAGTCTCTATTCTTCCTACCCGTATCATCTCCTCCCTTCTCAGTGCTGGAGCAAGGTGGAGAGGTCTCCACCTGCTTTCATTCCCTTTGATAGTATCAGAAGTAACCAGAGGCCAATAGTTCCTTTTCATTTACTGTCCTTCAGCTGCTGCGCACATTGAAGGGAGGACCGATGGGAAATGGGCTTTTCATTTCGCTGTTAAATAACCTTGCAGACTCTAATTTGAAACAAGCAAAGCATCTCAAAGCATTTTTCCTTGGAGAATTGCACTGAGTGTTACTAAATTGCCTAATATTTAATAGTCATATACATGCTCCAGACTCCAAGGTCTGTCCCCCAAATGATAAGCTCTTTTTTATTATTAAATGAACTTTAATTACTTAATAATTAGACCATCTGTAGGGAGAAGATAGGGATCTTGATAGGCTTCCAACTAGGCTGTAGGGCAAATCAAGCTTCCGTGGCATTTTTTTGATTAGAAATTAAAAGCAGGTGTGCTAAGCCTTTGCTGAGGCCTCAGTTAGGAGGCAATTTTCCCTCAGGGGACAAAGATTTGATGAGAAGTTGAGCTGTGAAAGACATTGTTCTGCGATGATTGTGCAAATTAACAGGAAGGGAAGGCAGAAAAGAAGCTCAGGACAACCCAACAAGCTTTGAGGAAGAGATGATAAAGAGGTTAGGTCACAAGACTTCATTGTGTATTTCCAGCTCCACACAGGAAAGGAGAATTTACAACACTAGCTTGAGTTCCAGTTATGGTGAGAGAACTTAAAACCTGTGTTTTGTCTCTGCAGAATTAAAGACAAACAACCATAAAGGTAAAGGTACAGGTTCCCCTCACACATATGTGCTAGTCGTTTCCAGCTCAAGGGGGCGGTGTTCATCTCCGTTACAAAGCCGAAGAGCCAACGCTGTCCGAAGACATGTCCGTGGTCATGTGGCCGGCATGACTAAATGCCGAAGGTGCACGCAATGCTGTTACCTTCCCACCAAAGTGGTCCCTATTTTTCTACTTGCATTTTTACATGCTTTCGAACTGCTAGGTTGGCAGAAGCTGGGACAAGTAACGGGAGCTCACTCCATTACACGTCGCTAGGGATTTGAACTGCCGAACTGCTGACCTTTCTAATCGACAAGCTCAGCGTTTTAGCCACTGAGCCACTGCATCCCTTATAAACAATCATAGAAAGACGTTATTAGACTGCTCATTACAGGTAATCCTTGACTTATGACCACACTTGTGCCTAGACTTTCTATGCTAAGCAAGGAAAGTGAGTCATGCATGCCAAATCTTATGACCATTTTTAGCCATGATTGGTCAATGAATCACTTCAGGTTTCAAGCAAATCATGCAGTTGTTATAAGAAGGCAGCTTCCTTGATTGACTTAGCTTGTTGAAAGTTGGTTGGGAAGGTTGCAAATGGTGATCAAATGACCCCGGAATGCTGCAGTTGTCATAGATAGAGGAGGTGCCAAGCACCTGAATTTGGACTGTGTGAGGGTGGGGAGGTTGTGATAGTCAATAAGTGTGAGGACCAGCCAGCCGTAAGTCACTTTTTTTTCCAGTACACTTGTAATTTCGAATACTTGCTAAATAAATGGTTGTAAGTCAGGGAGTACCTATAGTTACTGTTCCTCTTCTCCTGCTGGTCTCCAACATCTGTTCTTTATAGGTGGGGTTGGTATTTTCCCTGCAATCTCAGGCTCCTCAAAGGCAGATAATAATAGTAAATGCCATCCCCTGGCCATTTTTAACAGCAGTGCTCCTTTCATCATTAGATGAAGGCCTGCTCTTGCAAAATACAAACCTATCTATCTATCCACCCATCCATCTATCCGTCCATCCATCCATCCATCCACCCATCCATCTTCCATGTGTCATCCATCTATTTTCTCTAGCTCTTCATCCATCCATCCATCCATCTATTATCTATTGCCTGTTTGTCTATCCATCAAGGTTGACCCATCCTTCCAAGGTCGGTAAAATGACGACCCAGAGAGCTGGGGGGGCATATGCTGACTCTGTAAACAGCTTAGTTCTATAAAAGCACTGTGAAGCAGTATTGTTCTGACCCAAACCCTTTTCCAATAAAACAAACACGAACCAAAGGGAACAGAAATCTTTTAATGATTCTTATGAATCCCTGGTTAAAAGGCTGCTGCATACTAATTAACTTTGATAAGCACAAGCCTCGCCAAAACTGTGCAAGGCTGCCAAGAATAACAGATAAGAAATATTTTACAACACAAGAGTCTTCAAGTACCAACTTAAGATACTGCAATGTCCACGAGGCTGGAGTTTCAAAACGTTTTGGTTTCCTACAAAGAATGTCCAATTCACAGCTGGCTTTTATCTTCTTGAAAGAGGGGGCATTACCTTGCAGATTTACTCCCGACTCACCCATGCTGTTGCAGCTGCTCTTTCCTACAAGCAGCTCTTCGCATATGTGCACTTGGCACAGGCTCCTCGGGAACCTCCTCATCGCTGCTGCCAGCCCCCACAATCTCTGAAGGCAGCAGTCCATTCCCTAATGGTCCTGGCCCCTCATCTGAGTCCTCACTCTCTTCAGCCATCTGCACCTGCTGCCGGCTAACCACAACAAGTATATAAGTCAGGGATGTTAAACTCAAGGCCCGGGGACCAGATCTGGCCCATGGGGGTGCTTAGATCTGGCCTTCGTGGCTGCCCTGGAAACAGCAAAGGACAGGCCTGTGGTGCCTCTTGCAAGTGAAAATGGAGCTCGGGAGGGCCACATGTGGCCCTTGCAGGCTTCATTTTCACTGGCAGAAGGTTACAAAATTCTGTCCCAGCTTAAAATGAAGCTCACAGGGGCCACGCATGCCCCTCATCCGGAGCTCTGTTTTTGCTGGCAGTGGGTTGCAGGAGGCCATTGCAGCCAAAAATGAAGCTCAAGAGTCCATTTTAACTGGCACAGCATTCGAGCCATCACTGGCACCCCCCTAACATGAGTGACATCATCCTGGCCACACCCATCCCGGCCCTCTGAGGTCAAACACAACCCCAATGTGGCCCTCAATGAAATTGAGTTTGACACCCCTGGTCTAAGTGCCTGTTGCTGTTGCTATGACAAGACAGATCTGTAACTGAGGAAATACGGAATTGAAGTAGAACAGATTTAGAATAACAGGAAGCCCCAGCAATCATGAAGGAAGTTATTCCATGCATCAGTAGATGGGGGAAATATTCAATGTCAAAGCAATTTTGAAATTCAGATAATACCAGATACCTCCTGTCATCAAAAAAAAAAGACAGAAATCCTTCCTTTCTGATTCCAATTCCTCTTTGCTGCTCTGTTATGTGATATTCTGCCACAGATGTCAAAGTAGTTTTAAACAGCTTCCTGAGGTCATTTTGGGAATTGTGTCACCGTATCTATCTATGTTTTAATTTAAACAAGCTTAAAAGGCACTTTTTAATCTGTCTTCTTTTCGAGAGCATACTGGATGGTTCGACACCCTGACATTGTGGCAAGAATTTAGTGTGAAAACCGGGAAGATTTTGTGTTTTTATTTTCCCTGATGACTAGAAGAAATGAAAGAGAACTAGCTAATTAGTCTTTTGCTCTGCAGTGTAAAATAAAATAAAAAATCAACCTGCTACCATGGGAACTTTTTTAACTGTAGAAACAAGAAAGGGGATTCAAACTATACATTTCCTAAAGTTATTGTCAGCCAAGATGGCTATTTTAGGAAAAGAAGGTGAAGATGATGAGTATTCTCATCAAATACAAAGGTGTTGTGGCAATCAGGGAAGTAGTTCTTGACTTACAACAGTTTGTTTAGTCGTCTTCTTCTTATGCCGTATCCATCATCGGACATTGGCGATCATGTTGGCGATCCTATTTTTATCAACAGCTGCATGAAAAAGTGGTGCTGAGTTTTGTCCAAACCGGTCCTTTAGATTTTGAGGCTGAATATACTGAGACACTAGAGAAATATGAAGAGCGGTCAGACAGGGTTATATGCTCTCTCCACTGTTGTTTTATATCTACTCTGAGTCAATTTTCAATGAAGCACTGGAAAACATCGATGCTGTAAACGATGTTTGGATCAACAATTTAAGATATGCTGATGCTACAGTTCTGCTTGGCAGTAAGCATGAAGACCTTCAGCTCCTCATCAAAAGAATCACAGAAGCACTAAGGAGGAGAAGAGATGATGGATAAAAAAGAATTGCCATTTAAATATTTAAGTAGCCTGATTATAAGCTTAACAACCAGGTGACTAATTTACCAGACCAACTGCAGGGATTCACTTAACAACTGTGGGAAGAAAGATTGGAAAATGGCCAAAACTCAACAAATGTGTCACTTAACAACATAAGTTGAGATTGTAAGTTGAGGACCACCTGGACATGATACTTGACGTATCACCAGAGTTGAGCTCAAAATTTCTGTTGCTAAGTGAGACTTTTGTTAAGTGAGTTTTGCTCCATTTTGTGATCTTTCTTCCCACAGTTGTTAAGTGAATCACTGTTTTTAAGTTTGCAACTGTCATGCCCCTGTTAGAATCTGATTCTGAGGGAGAGGAGGAACAGCCAACAGGGAGTGGGAGTGTAGCTCTCAAGGTTGTGGAGGAAACTGGGGAAGGGCACAGGCTGGCTGAGCATTCAGAGAAAGACCCAGGCCCATCCCCTCTTCATCCTAGGGCACACAGGGAGGAACAGATAATGGAGCAATGTGAATGGCATGGTCTATGGGGAAGGAAAGGGCCTTGATCCCCTTCCTGGGCTGCAACTGTGAGGACTGTTTAAAAGGACAAACTGTGCTTGGGCCAGTGCTGGAAGCAATGTGTGAAAATATTTCTAGTTTGTCAGTTCTTATCTGAATTCTGGCATCCTTCCCAGTGTGTGTATTTCCATATCTGTGGACGTCTTCAGGCCCTTATCCTGCCTTGTCTCATTAATTGCTTCATTGTGGTTTGTGTTGTTTTTTCCTATTCATAATTTATATGTATTTTGAGTTTGAACAGAAGTTCTTCCTTTTCGCAACTGTTTGTCGGGTTTTTTTGTGATTTTTTTTCTCCAGTCAATGATAATTGGACCTTTGAAGCCAAGTTGAAGGAATTAAAGGGACTTCACCTGTTTTTATGACTTTATTGCTTTTGTATCCTACCCTGGGTCATCACAGTAACATGGTTGTTAAGTGAATCTGGTTTCCCCATGGACTTTGCTTGTCAGAACGTTGAAAAAGTCATCACTGTGACCTTGGGACACTGCAACCATCATAAATATAAATCAGTTGCCAAGAATTCAAATTTTGAACTAGAAGTAGAAAAATCCAGTTTTAGAACATTACCTAACATTGGAATATGGACTGAGTGCACTGCAGCTACCAACACAGCTAATGCAATCTTGGGATGCATCAACAGAAGATACAGATAGTACTTACTATCTGTAAGTATCATGTTTCCCCAAAAATACAAACTACGCCAAAAGTAAGTCATCCATTTTTGCTGGCAGAGGCACTACAGGCCGATCTTTCACTGTTTCCATGTCAGCTCCGTGGGTCATATCAAAGCATCTCATGGGCTGGATCCAGCTCACGGGCCTTGAGTTTGATACTTCTGCTCTATAGTATCCATACTTCCACTTCAATTGTAATTGTAATTGTAATTGAATTTCAATTCTGGTTACCACACTAAACCAATGAAGCTGAGAAAATGAAAACAATATAGTGACCAATGATAAAAATGATAGGGGACTTCAAGGCTAAATTTTATGAAGAATGGGTAAAGGAACTGGTTATGCTTAACTCAAAAGAAGAGAAGATTGAGGAGAACCTCATAATAGTGTTCCAATAATGTTCCCATGTCATGTGAAAGGAGGTATGAATTTGTTCTCTATAATTCCTGTGGATAGGACCAGAAATAATAAATTGAAACTTCAGAGGAGATCTGAAGTAACAAGAATTTTTCTGATCATGAAAATTGATAAAAAGTTTTTCTTCTGGAACCATAGGCGTCCTGGACAAAGAGCTGGTGTCCTGCCTCAGTTTTCAATTACTGACTCACACAAAGTTGGGATGGTAAATCACACTTTACTTAAAGTCAAGAGATAACAGCCTGAAAATCAAAGAGTTTCAGATAGTTGCCTGAACGATATGCTGCCAAATAAGAACGTTCAAAAGAATAGTCCAAATACAGTCCAAATTTCCAAGAACTGAGCCAGAGTTATCAGCCAATTCAATGTTTCTAATATCATGCAAGAGCCACAGATCAGAGATTGTATCCAGTAAAGTGAACATAGATCACAGCTTCTTATTAAATCAGGCTGCAGCCAGCTGTTATTAATCAAGAGACATAATAATTTACTCTCTTGCTTGGCAAGAAGCCAAATAGAACAATGTTGCTGTGCTCTTTACTCACCCAGGTGTGGGGGCCAAATGTCATCCAAATTATCTGACTGTTCCAGCTGTGTCTAAGTTTAATCAGCCTCAAGTGGTTCTTGGCTTTATGTCTTCTAAGATCCAGAGGTTCTGCTAAGATCCAGAGCCTCTTTTTCAATGTCTGTCCTGTCTAAGTCCAGGGCCATGACAGTTACACTAGACCAGGGCTGACATCCACAGGCTGGATGCATCATGCACTGGCCACGCCCATGCCCAGTTTAGTGAAAGGGGACAAATTCCCAATATGTCACGTGGCCAGAGGTCAAATTCCTGATATGTCATTCAGCCAGTTCAGACCAGTTCTGGCATACCGGTAGTGGAAATTTTGACTAGTTTGGAGAACTAGCAAATACCACCTCTGGCTGGCCCTGCCCATCCACCCCTATCCTTTCCCATCCTTTATTCCATTGATTTTTTAGGTCAGCTAATTCATGTGGCAGAGTGGATTGCTGCGCCTCAGGTGAGCTAAAAAAAAGCTCCCCTCACTGAGGGCAATCTTTGAGCTCACCTCACCGAGGGCAATCCACGTGCAAAGTGCACAGAACTGGTACCGCACAATTTGGAATCCCACCACTGCACATGACGATGCCGTGACAATGCAAGTTTGACACCCTTGATATAGAAGAACCTTTTAGATGCCTGTCCCTTCAGCCTTTCAGCTTTTCACAAAGTTTTCAACACCATTTTATTCTGGATAGCATTTGAGCACTAATAGTAATAGAGCTACCTTTTTCAAATGTTTTGACAGACTCCAGTCAGTAATTTTCATTCATAGGACATAGAATAATAGAATTGGAAGGTACTTTGGAGGTCTTCTAGTCCAAACCCCTGCTCAAGGAGGAGACCCTACACCATTTCAGACAAATGGTTGTCCAGTCTCTTTTTGAACAACTCCAGTGATGGAGCAGCCGCAACTTCTGAAAGCAAGCTTTTCCATTGGTTGATTGTTCCCACGGTTAGGAAATTTTTCCTGACTTCTAAGTTGCTCTCCTTGGTTAGTTTCCATTCATTGTTTCTTCTCTTTCCTTTTGGTGCTTTGGAAAATAGAATGACCCTCTCATCTTTGTGGTGGCCCCTCAAATATTTCTTTTCATTTGTGGTTTGGGGTGGGGAGATACAAGAAAGGTAGAATTTCATGTAAGATTTTTTTGATTGTGTAAACTGCCTATAGTCTTTGCAGAAGTACTATGAATTTTTTGTACAAGATAATAATGATATCTTTTCTTAACTGATAGATTATGTGCCATCTAATTGAGGTCAGTTCTCAGTGAACACATAAATAGATTATCTTCACGAGAATTTCTCTGCACTGTGGTTTTTCAGATCTTTCAATGGTGCACCCATCACTGCTATAATTGAGTCCAGATAATTATCTTACATATATTCAAATTTTCTTGTATGCTTCATTGTATTTCTATACCCCTAGCAGATGGTCATTCTGGTTTTTTTCTTCTTCTACTCTTCCAGCAAATAATCTCTACTGTCAAATAATGTTTATCATTATGAAATTTCTTCTAATCTTTACCCCATATCTGTTGTCCTTACCAATATTATTCTTTGACTAGATTGATATATTGCATTCCATTATTATTTGTTAATTGAATTCTTTGTGTTGTTGTGGTCTGATTTTTTTCTGATTATTATTATTATTTGTCACACAGTGAGTCAGATGTTTAGACTGGATGCTGCATTTTTGTCTGCTTATCGATTCCTTTCCATCGATTTGGAATAGGCAGATGTTGATGTTTTGTGGTGTTAGAGGTATCTTTGCAGGATGTAAGGTATTCTGAGTAAAGTTGTCTTTTGCAACTGACTGATGGTGAATTTGTCAATGCCAATAATGCTGAAGTAGTGCTCCAGTTCTTTTAGGATGATTATTTTATTTATTAAATTTTCTTGCTGCCCATCTTGCCTATTAATCAATCAACCACCTCTAGTGTGATAGTCCTTCAGTGTTGAAAAATTATATCACACAAAATAAACAATCTGGTTTCAATCTAGGACTTTAATTATTTTTAGTTGAATTGTATCTTGAGGAATGCCATTATCACAAAATCCCATTGGTTGAAAAGTTGAATATTACTTTATTGCTATACTAATATGTGAAATCATTTCTGATTGAAAGTTTCAGCTATAAAGAACCAGGACCACACATATTAAATTCCAATTAAATTGTTTATTGCTCATGAATGTACACAGTAATTTAGTCAACTCTTGGTCAGCACTAAATTAGTGCTAGATAGAAGTTAACAGAATTCAACAGGAGATGGACTTGGATTGTTTGTGGCAACATAATGATTCCAGGCTAATTTCTTATTCTCTCCAAACTGTTTTATAATATTGTTTATCATGTTGTAGCTTCAAAATTTGTCATGGTGCAATGGTTATAAACTCAATAAATAAATAAGATGTGCATTTGTGTGTGTATATGTATCTTTTAGATTTATATTCTTCCTTAATTTCAATTATCTTTTTTTTTTCCTGCAGGTCCACTGAGGTTTCTGTCCCAGACAGACTCTGTCACAGCATTTTCAGGTGACACCATTTTATTAAAGTGCGAAGTTGTGGGTGAACCTATGCCTACAGTCCACTGGCAGAGGAACCAAGAAGATCTACTTCTGAATCCTGGTGACACTCGAGTAGCCATTTTGCCTTCTGGATCTTTACAAATCAGTCGGATTCAAGTAGGGGACAGTGGGATCTATAGATGCCTTGCCAAAAATCCTGCTAGTTCAAGAACTGGAAATGAAGCAGAAGTCCGAGTTTTATCAGGTAAGGTTATGCATTACTCTTAATACCTTTCCTGTCTGATGGAAAAAAATCAGGACAATTTTGCTCTGTCCCCTGCATGACAGTTCTTCAGGCACTTGAAGAAAATTTTCATGCAGTCTTCTCTTCCCAAAGCTAAACATACCTAGTAACTCCAGCCATTCCTCATAAGATTTTTTTTCTTTATCATCTCGGTTGCTCACCCGTCCATAATAACAGGATAACAAGAGTTGGAATGGACTTTGGAGATCTTGCAGTCCAACCCTCTGCTTAAGGAGGCCCTATAACAGGGATGTCAAACTCAAGGCCCGTGGGCTGGATTTGACCTACAGGGTCCTTAGATCTAGCCCACGGGGCTATCCTGGAAACAACAAAGGACTGGGACACAATGCATTTGCCAGCGAAAACAGAGCTGGGGAGGGTTGCATGTGACACTCCCGAGCACCGTTTTTGCTGGCAGAGGGTTTCAGGAAGCTATGGCAGTCAAAAATGGAGCCCAGGAGCCCATTTTTGCTGGCAGAGCGCTGGGGCCACCACCTGCGCCTCCGACATGAGTGACATTGAGCTGGCCACACCTACCTGGCCCCTGAGGTCAAACACAATTCTGATGTGGCCCTCAATGAAATCAAGTTTGACACCTCTGCACTATACCACTACAGACAAGTGGCAAGTGTTCCATCTATACCACTACAAACAAGTATTCAATCTCTTCTTAAAAGCGTCCAGTGATGAAGCATCCATAACTTCTGAAGGCAAACCGTTTCACTGATTAATTGTTCTCACTGTTGGGAAATTTCTCCTTAGTTCCAGGTTGCTTCTCTCCTTGATTAGTTTCCATAAATAGTTTCTTGTCCTGCCTTCAGGTGCTTTGGAGAATAGGTGGACCACTCCCTTCTTTGTGGCAGCCCCTCCAATATTGAATAGTACTATCATGTCACCCCTAGCCCTCACTAGACTAGAGATACCTCCAGGCATGCTGGCATTTATCAATCCTAACATGCAGTACCTAGAATGGGATCAGTCTTCTTGATCTTCTAGAACAACTCTTCATAACCTTGGCAACTTTAAGACGTGTAGACTTCATCTGCCAGACTCCACACATCTTAATGTTGCCAAGTTTGAAAAACAGTGCTCTGTGTGAATAGTTTTCTAAACTAACAGGCATTACAATGTTATGAACTTGAGGGCGGAGCAAATTAATATCTGCTTTTAAATAGATGCATGCAGAGCCTCAGTCCCCTTTGTGGCTAAATTTCTATGTGAAGTACTAAATTAATGTCCACATTTAAAAAAACAGCATTTTTTGGTATTCGATATTGAAATTATTGTCAGCAGATATGTTTATTTTGTGCCAAAAATCAGGAGTATGGTAGTACCCTTTCTGACTAACACATTTTACTTAAAGGCACAAGCTTTTGTAAGCTACCGTGGTCTCCTCGGGTCAAACGCGCACCGATGGAAACATGACTTTTCTAGAAAAAAGAACTACAAGAAATTGGCTTTTTCTTTTTTAATTTTAAAAAAGGTGATCTTTTTAGTGCCATTTTTTTTGTTTTGTTACATGGTGTTATCCATTGATCCTGGATATATATGGAATTAATTGCAGTTATATTTCAGCCTGCATCCATTGGTGAATGGGGCGATGCAAAAATATTAAGTATTTTCTAGTAAAGTAATATAAAAATTGCACTAACATATGCAAAATTGACTCCAGGCAGAAATAGATTGATTCATTTATCTCCAGCAAGTGATGCTTTGAGCTGCTTCACATTCCTGTTATTTGGTGCAGATAAGTGTGGAACATATTATTTTTCCATGTACAAGATAATGCGCAATTACAAAATGTTTAGATATACATTATGCAGCGTGTTTTTGTTGGATGTCCCGTGTGCAGTGGCTTAGTTCTGTGCTGAAAAATGTTCTCGTTAAGACAGCTACTTTTTTTTAAACCTGCCCAATTGCTTCATTTTATTTAGTAACAGTTAGTTGTGGTTTTACTTCTGCAGTGGGTTTCATTATTTGTTTTTTTTTTTTTTTTGCATTTTATAAATCACTTTCTTTTGGGAGTACAACCTCAGCAGGAAATATGCCCTACATAAAGAGACTTTTGAAATTATTGTAGATAACAATCCATACATGCAGTACTGTACAACAAAAAACACACATTGCTTTTTTTTTTTTTTAGGGTACCAAGCTTATACTTATATGGAACTATGCAAATTTTGAGTAGTTTTTATTTGTGTGTATGTGCATGCTTGTTAGTTTCAGTTGCTTGAAATGCTTCAAATTGAAACAGAAAATAAAAGATTGGTAGAGTGAGTGGTGGTTGTGAGGAAAGTTTGGTTAAACAGGGGTCTCCAACCTTGGCAACTTTAAGATTTGTGGACTTCAACTCACAGAGTTCCTCAGCCAGCTGAGGAATTCTGGGAGTTGAAGTCCATAAGTCTTAAAGTTGCCAAGGTTGGAGACCCCTGGGTTAGAAGACACTTAGAAATGTAGGACACCCCTTTACCAGAACAGGTTATTTATCAGTTAATTCATTACTTGAGTTCTCCAATTGGATGTCTCCAGATTGTGGTTGATCCTTTGATCTGGGCTGAGCTTGGGACCATCTGCATGAAGAGTCTGAGCATAGTTCCTGAACTCTCTCTCTCTTAGTCAGAGGTCTTCAAACTTGACAGCTTTAAGACTTGTGGACTTCAACTCCCAGAATTCCTCCTCCAGTCATGTTAGCTCAGGAATTCTGGGAGTTGAAGTCCACAAGTCTTAAACTTTCCAAGTTTGAAGACCCTTGCTCTTATTAGACCTCAGCCATGGAAGTCTTTGCTTCAGGTTGTGAGTTACCTAGAGATGAATGTCTGTGGTGATTCTCAGTCATCCAGGCCATAGTTGTCTCAAAGATGAACTGATGAAACGTCTTGGATGAGAAGTGAATCATCTTCCTCAAAAGAAAAAAAAAAAGAACATAGCTCAGTTTCTGTAGAGATTCTTGGTCATCTAGGTCATGGGTGTCCCAAAAGTGCATTTTCAGGAAGCAATTTGACTTTCTTGTTTTTCTTTGAAAACATGAAATCCTTCTGTGGGAACTATGATTCTTTGTTCTTTGTGTACGTGCTAGGACAACGGAGCCTTCTGGTGGTTGGCCGCAACACGAAGCAACGAGCAAGGACAAATTGTTGCCATTTCTTACCCAGAACTGTAGCAAACTTAAACTTTGCAGCTTTGTATGCTTATGCGAATAATCAGTGTATTTTGTGTGATGTAATGCGTTTGTGATAGGACGCTAACAAAAATTGCTACGTTAACAAAGATTGCTTCTAATAAAAGAGGGTTTCAGGGTTTGCTCTGAGCTTTCATCCCGAGACAACCTTGCGTTGTGTCTTCTTTTCATGAGAGACCACCACATCCTTCCATTCCCCACTATCCTGTCAGAGCTGAAGAGGCTTCTTGGATGAGAAGCAAAACATCTTAGAAGAAAAATAAGAAAGTCCAATTACCTCCTGAAAAAGCACTTTTGGGATAGTCCGGTTTCCTTTTGAAAAAGCACCTTTGAGAGATTACCTGGTTGAACTTTGCATTTCAAGACACCCTTTATAACTCCATCCTACCCACCTTTGTAACAATGTGCTGAATTGTTCTAGAGCAAGAAAATAACAATACAGATATGCCCTCAGCCTCCATGAGGCATCAAGTTTGTTCTGAATGTGAATGACCTATAAACCGAAAACATCATTGCATACTAAAAATTCTGTAAAACTTATTAGTTGCAATTGCAATATTGGAAGTTGAAATGGACACTTGTTTACTTTCTAGAGATCTGTAAGCACTGCACTTTTCCCCTTCAACCAAAAAAGAATGAACTTCTGAAAGCTAGGCACTTCAAAAGGAATTCTTTATTGAAAGGAAGTAATCCCAGTACTAGTCAAAACAGAATCTAAGATGCTTCCAGGCATACAGTAATAGATAAAGGGAGTTAGAACCCCTCCCCTTATTTAGATGTGGATTTAGTCAAACAAAGAACCAATTAACCATGTTAATCCCCCCCCCCTTTTCTGGAAACTATCTTAGAAGAGTTTCCTAGGGAGTAACTTCCAGAGCTTGAATTTTTGTGGTCCCTTCTCCTCTTGCTATCTCTCCAAGATGTGACAAGTTTCTAGACATCTGGCTCCAGTCCTCCAGTTGTATATCATGTGCAAGTATACAGATTCAGTATAAGATTTAATATATTCAGGTTACATCAAAAAGGATTACTTGTACCAACTCCCCCGCCCCCTTCTTCTTCTTCCATTGAAGAATGGTAGATACACGGATCTGAACCAAACAAAGAGAACCAAGACAAAAATTCAGAGCTGACTTCAGACTGATCAAACCTGAATTGTGAGCCTGAAAAGGCCTATCAGCAACACAAAATACTGTGATGCACACTTATCTCCTTGTTTACAAGTTGGAGGACACAGAGGAAACATTTAGCTTTTGTGGGGCTTTCCAAGGATCAGTTAAAGAAAAGAACTAAGTCAAAGGAGAATTTTAATCTGTAAAGCATTGCATGATTCAATGAGCAAGGAACTTTGGATATAATACAATGCTTGAACAATAGGAGAATACGTGGACGAAAGGTTTAAAATGTACATTAAATTACAGTTTAAAAGAACATTTTTATAAGATGATTTATTGCTGGCATTTAACACCAGACAAGCTGTCAAGAATGTATAAAGGTATTTCAAATGAATGTTGGAAGTGCGAAAGTAAAGAAGGGACCTTTTATCACTTATGGTGGACATGTGATAAAGCAAAGAAATATTGGAGTAGGATTCACATCTTAATGCACAAGATTCTCAAAGTGAATATAAAGATAAAACCAGAAACTTTTCTTTTGGGTTTAATAGGAAAAGACTTGGAAAAAAATGGGAACTTTAGTGTTATATATGTTGATGGTAGCAAGAATGTTCTATGCACAAAAAAATGGAAGGACTCTTTGATTTCCACAATGAATGAATGGCTACAAAAGTTGATGGAATTTGCAGAGATGGCCAAATTGACTGCTTTGACAAAAGGAAAAAAAAAATACAATTACTTTTGTTTCTCCTGGAAACCGCTTCTGGACTTTGGGCTTGAGGTGGAAAAATAACATATAAAAACTTTGATTTTGGATTTTTACCAATTACACAGGTTTGTTGTTATATAAAATGGCTAGTTTATATTATTATGTCAAAGTAAAAAAGTTCAGGTTTGATGTTATTATCTTATTCCATTGCACAAAGGGAGTCTGAAGTCAATGCCTTTTCTTTCTTTTCCCCCTCTTTTCTACATATTTCCCTTCTCTTTCCCCTCAGAAACAGATGACAACAAGCTTCGTACATATAAAAAAATAGAACCATATGATTGTTAATGAGAAAGGTTTGATTGTTCATTTTTTCCATAATAACCTTGCATTCAGTAACTATTTAAATTCAGCTTGTAATCCAGAAAGGTAAAATGTCCCTTCCTTCCTTTCTTCCTTCCTTCCTTCCTTCCTTCCTTCCTTCCTTCCTTCCTTCCTTCCTTCCTTCCTTCCTTCCATCCTTCCATCCTTCCATCCTTCCTTCTATCCATCCATCCATCCTTCCTTCCTTCCATCTTTCCTTCCTTCTTCCTTCCTTCCTTCCTTCCTTCCTTCCTTCCTTCCTTCCTTCCTTCCTTCCTTCCTTCCTTCCTTCCTTCCTTCCTTCCTTCCTTCCTTGTATTTGAATGCTAATACAATTCCAATCATTGGTAGAAAAATGAAGAAAATCTTTTAAACCTATGTATTGTTTAACATTCGCTAATTAGCTTTTTAGATGATTCAGTTCTATGCATAAATTGAGCATGTCTTTGTGTGAAGTTAGAATAAGATGGCTATAATGCAGCATTAAAAGAAATTGGTACTCTGTCATTAAAACAAAACAAGACTCAACAGGCTTTGCTTTAAAAAGCCTGATGGTTGTTAAGCAACAGCTACATTTAAAAAAAAATAGCAGAAATTAAAATGTCATGCCTCCTTAAGCACCACTTAAACTAACCCAACCCCAGTCGGTTCAGGAAGACTGCATTCTTATTCAGGAGAATTGCTTTAGTGTGTTCAAACACAAAAGAATAATCAATTAGATGAAATCAATTCCATGGGTTTTGCTTTCAGCGTAGTGGTTTTGTAGGCTGAAAATCCTTTTGCATTCATATGATTCACCCCATCTGTGCCTACTTCTCCTTCTAACACATATGCAACACGTACAGTGTTCATCATTTTATGTAAAACTAATGACTATGGAGTAAAACTAATAAATAATAAAAACTAATAATGATGGAATGGTGGAATGGATAATGAATCCAAACCACCAGGAATATTTCACAAAGACCAGTTTTGGTCTCCATGATACAAAAAAAGATGTTGAGAACAGAGGTGGTATTGAGCAGGTTCTGACCAGTTCTGGAGAACCGGTAGCAGAAATTTTGAGTAGTTTGGAGAACTGGCAAATACCACCTCTGACTGGCCCTGCTCCCATCTATTCTCTGCCTCCCAAGTCCCTGCTGATTGTCTGGGTCTGCTTTTGTTGCCCTGCACAGGAGAACAGAGCAGGAAAGCAGGTTAGTGGGGAGGGAGAGAATGGGGATTTTTCAGTATCTTCCCCTAGAGTGGGGTGGGAATGGAGATTTTGCACTATCCTTCCCCTGCCACGCCCACCAAGCCATGCCCACAGAGCCGGAAGTAAAAAAAAAAATTGATTCCCACCACTAGAACAAAGTGCAGGAAAGAACAACGAAGATGATTAGGAAGATGGAGGATGAAAGAAATAATGAACTGTTTCAGGAACTGGGTAGGCCTAGTCTAACGAAGAGAAGGACTAAGGGTGACATGATAGCAATCTTCCAATATTTTACAGCCTGTCACAGAGAAGAGTTGACTTTTTCTCCAAAGCACTTGAGGCAAGATAAGAAGGAATGGATGGAAGGACATGAAAGAGAAAACCTATCTAGAACCAAGGAGAGATTTCCCGACAGTGCGAACAGTTAACCAGTAGATTAATTGTGGGTATTCCACTGCTGGAGGTTTTCAAGAAGAGGCTGGACAGTCATTTGTCTGGAATGCTATAGAGCAGGAGTCCCAGCCCCATCTGCAGGCTGGTACTGGGCAGTGGCCAGTGGTGGGATTCAATTTTTTTTTTACTACCGGTTCTGTGGGCTGTCAATTTCCGGGTTTGACAGGAAGTTGTCTTGGAAGATGGCTTTTGTTTTATTCTTTTTAAATGGATTTCATCACTTGGAAACCTGACCTGGGTGTGGCTTGGTGGGCGTGGCAGGGGAAGGTTACTGCAAAATCCCTATTCCCTCCCCACCCCACTAACCTGCTTTCCAGCTCTGTTCTCCTGTGCAGGGCAACAAAAGAAGACCCAGCCAATCAGCTGGGACTCGGGAGGCAGAGACTAGATGGGGGCGGGGCCAGTCAGAGGTGGTATTTGCCAATTCTCCAAACTACTCAAAATTTCAGCTTCTGGTTCTCCAGAACTGGTCAGAACCTGCTGAATCCCACCTCTGACTGGCTCCACCCTCATCTATTCTCTGCCTCCCAAGTCCCAGCTGATCGTCTGATTGGCTTGTTACGAACTGGGCCACACAAGCAGCGGTGAGCACTCAAGTGCACGAGCCGGAAAGAGCTGGTGTAAGTCTTCTGCTTCAGCAGGGGGTTGAACTAGAACAGGGTTGTCAAACTCAAGGCCCGCAGGCCGGATGCAGCCTGAGGAGTGCATAAATACGACCAATGGAGCCACCCTGGAAACAGGAAAGGACCAGCCCACAGTGCCTCTGCCAGAGAAAATGAGCAGACTCTGTTTTTTGCTGGCAGGGGGCTGCAGGACATTGAGATGGCTAACTCCCACCCACCCCCTATGCCCACTCATCCCCTCCACCCGAGGTCAAACACAACCCTGATGCACCCCTCAATGAAATCGAGTTTGACACCGCTGGACTACAAGATCTCCACGGTCCTTCCAACTGTGCTATTCTGTTATTCTGTTAATTCATATTTTGACAGTCAGTTCATTGTTTCTCAGTAGTGAGAAGGTTCCAGAGCTGCAGTGGTTAAACCCGATTAATTCTTTTTGAAAGGAATTCAACTGACATTTTTAAAGAGATTATTGAGGGAGTAATAGTTGCTCTATTTTTCCCTTCTTTCTGATTACTGGAGATAATTTAAACAAGCTTAATATTCCAGTACTCCAACTTCAGTTCTATTACAATGAATTCATGTGTTGTTGGTTTTTGCACAAGAGGTCAGTGGCTGACTTCTCTTACAGCTTTCTATAAAGACTATAATTTTAGATTGTCCTTTGGCCATGCTTGATCAAAATTTGGGTTTGAAAAAAAGATGGTTGATAACCCTTTATGATTTCTCCATGGGAACTCAGTAGGCAAGTTAATAATCAGCAAATATGATTCATTAGACTTAACCCAAGAAGAGTAAGAAAAATCTCTCTGCATATGAAAAGAATAATAACAGACATTTGCGATTCAGAAGAACTTAGAATCACTTGCATTCATAAGTATTTTAGAGGGATTAATCCCTAATGAGGATTAATTTGTTCACCAATATTTAATATTAAAATCTAACTGAAACAAAAAAACAAAAACACTCCAAATAATCCAAGCTTTATCAAAAGTGCTATTTAAAATCTAGTATAGATAGACCTCAAGTTACAATGTGTTGTGGTTCTCCAGCAGCAGGTGCGGATGGCAGAGGTCTCTGATAGGGAGGACTCGGGTGAGGGCCCTGTGTGTGATGGGGCCAGGGCTAGCCTATATTGATTATCCATTCTTTATCTCAAAGTGTTCTTAATGTGCCAAAGGGCATCTTGTACAGATGGCAGCAGCAAGCAAGGTCCCTTGGTCTCCGTCATCTTCACCAAGAGAAGTTCAAAGAACTACCATATGCATTAAGATAACTGGATAAACTCAGTATGTAAAATCTGGTCTCAGAACAAGAAGGGGTTAAAAAAATATTGCAGATATATACTGCAATGTAATAATGTGTATTAGAGGTAGTTCTGCCAGTTCCATCACAGAATCACAGAGTTGGAAGGGACCTTGGAGGTCTTCCAGTCCAACCTCCCTATCCCATTTCAGACAAATGGTTGTCCAATCTCTTCTTAAAAACCCCCAATGTTGCAGCATCCACAACTCCTGGAGGCAAGTTTTTCCACTGCTTAATTGTTCTCACTGTCAGGAAATTTATCCTTAACAGTTTAACAGAGTTGGAAGGGACCTTGTAGGTCATCTAGTCCAACCCCCTGCCCAAGCAGGAGACCCTACACCATTTCTGACAGATGGCAGTCCAATCTCTTCTTGAAAGCCTTCAGTGATGAAGCTCCCACAACTTCCGAAGGCAACTTCTGTTCCATTGGTTGATTGTTCTCACTGTCAGAAAATTTCTCCTTAGTTCCAGGTTGGTTCATAAAAATGTGTTCTGTCTCCCCTGTGACCACGAGGTGAGAGTCCAAGTTTCCAAAGGAATATAAATAAACAGACAGGACCAGGAACAACAGACTTAAATTCCTTTGGCTGGAGAAGTCCTTGGCAGTCTTCCAAAAGCTGCCTGCCAAGTCCGATAACAAGACAAGACCATAAATCAAAGGCAAACGCCGCACAGAGAATTTGTCAAAGCTTCTATCCCAAATAAACAAGTTGTCCCGAAGAAGGATTCAGAGCTAACACGCCCCCTTTTATTTCCTGAGGGGCGTGTCAGTCTCTCATCTCAGTCCCTGATTTGACATTTCCTGTTACGTTGCATTTCACGTCTATGTCTCCGTCTTTGCCTTGCATCAAACCAACATTCCTCAGTCAGAGGATCCGCTACGCTCTCCTGATTATCTGCCGACACCTGAGGCACAACCAGGGAGGAAGGTCCTGGGGAGGAAGATGATTCCGAATCCTCCAGCAAAGCAGGCTCAAACCTCAGAGCCAAATCCTCCTCTTCCTCCTGGCTCAAGTCTGTGTCTTCCAGCAAAGCAGGCTCAAATCTCGAGGGCAAATCCCTCTCTTCCTCATTGCTTAAGTCTGTATCTTCTAACAAGGCAGGCTCAGACCTCCGAGTCACAACAAAAATGTATACGTTGTAAAGAGATAGATTAGATTCTTACATTATTTTGGAAAAGTAAAAGAACTGCGCTGGATCAACTTTTGTTGATATGTTCTCATAGTGTACAATTAGATGACAGTGGGAAGCCAACACACACCATCCTTCTGCTCATGTTTCCTAGCAACTGACGTTCATCGTGACACAAAATTGATAAGCACTTCTTTCTAACTAGTTATGATCATAGATTTAAATAAAAGTATTTAAGGGATGTTGCTTACCTTATGGGGATAATTTTTCCCCCATTGCTCTAAATTAACGGGATGTTTCCTCCAAGGAATGCTTTTCAGATTGCCCTAATCTGAGTTTAACTGGCTTTATTTTTATTTTTATTTTTTTTAACTTTAACTGGCATTGTCAGATTTACTAGGCTGGCTGAATTACCCCTGAAATTGGTTTGAATGCAAGTATATCTATAAATAACAAGCCAGAAGGTGAACAGAAATGAGCAGGACATGGACATGCATTCTTTATCAATGTGTCATGGAATGATTAAAACAAAGTTATAAGAATAATAGAGTAATAAGAGACAAAATGAATAGCTGTCACAAAAAGTGCTGATTCCCCTGCCCCCCTGTGGAGGGTGCTGGCTTGTGGCCCAGTGTGGTTTTTAGTATGTTCCTTATTAGATAAATTTGCACTTCTGTGATCAATCTAGAATTAGCTGGATTGCTTTTTCTTTGCTTAAGAAACAGGGAGTGCAGACCGGAGTCACAGCAAGGAGCTTAAGCAGAACCAGCTAATATGTTTTACATGCACTTGAAGTTGGGGATGGATCATTCAGTCAAACAGAATAGAGCTGGAGGTCCTCTAGTCCAGCCCTATACCAGGGCTGTTCAAACTTGTGGCCCATGGGCCAGATGCGTCACACGCTGGCCATGCCCATGCCCAGTTTAGCGAAGGACAAAAAAGTCTCAATATGTCACGTGATGATGCCATGATGGTGCAAGTTTGACACCCCTGCCCTATACCATTTCAGACAAGTGGCTTTCCAGTCTCTTCTTAAAAGCTTCCAGTGATGAAGCTTCCACAACTTCTGAAGGCAAAAAACTAGTTAATTGTCCTCACTGTTTGGAAGTTTCTCCTTAATTCTAGGTTGGTTCTTTCCTTGATTAGTTTCCATCCATCATTTCTTGTCTTGACTTCTGGTGCTTTGGAAAATAAGTTGATATACCTACAGTAGGATTTACTTCATATTTCCCCACCCAAAATTCGGCCTCTTTATCCCCAGGTATATTTTCTGATTTTAGCTAATCTAAGAATTTGTGGCTGAGATGTTTTGCATGCAGTTTACCAACTAGAATTAAGAGACCAACAGAATGATAGTTAGCTGGATTTTTTTTTTGTACCACACTTGCTATATTTTAATCTTTGAGGTTATGGGCCTGTTTAATTTACATAAGCGAATTAAGGTGTGTTTGTGTGTGTTGTGTGCATGTGTGCATGTGTGTATGTGTGTAACTGTTCCCCATTCACAACTTGCTTTTCATTAGTTCACGATAGTACAGGCAGTCAACTTAGGAACACAATTTGGATGGGAAGATTTGTAATTAAGTAATGTATCACATGACTGCACCTGTCCCAAAAAGTGCTTTTTCAAGAGGCAACTGTACTTTCGGGTTTTTCTTTGAAGATGTTTTGCTTCTCATCCAAGAAGCTTCTTCAGCTCTGACTGGATGGTGGGGAATTGGAAGGATTTATACTCCTTGGAGATAGCTAGTCATTTGAATTCTTTTAGCAAGTTGTTAAGGCTACTTGGAAGTTTATCTCAGTCCTCCAGGGTCACCTGAGGGGTGCAAAAGGGTGTGGAGCTTTTGGGGAATGGCTGAAAGGACTGTGTTGTAGACTGGAAATAGATGATGTCATAACCCTTCCCCTCTGTTGAGAGAGCGCTGTTCAATTTTGACACATATGGCCTCTTTGACCCCCCTCTTTCAAAGAAAAACCAAAAAGTCCAGTTGTCTCTTGAAAAAGCACCTTTAGGATGTTGGAAGAAATGTCTCGCTGGGTTCAATTCCAAGTGGGGAGAAAGACATTGGAAACATTTAGACTGCTTGGAAGGATGGTTTAATGGTGAAGAGGACCACATGGGTTTGAAGTCCTCAATATCTGACCACCTGGAGTGGAGAGTGAGATATATTTTAAATTCTAGACCTAGTAGGCAAGTTAATAATCAGCAAATATGATTCATTAGACTTAACCCAAGAAGAGTAAGAAAAATCTCTCTGCATATGAAAAGAATAATAACAGACATTTGCGATTCAGAAGAACTTAGAATCACTTGCATTCATAAGTATTTTAGAGGGATTAATCCCTAATGAGGATTAATTTGTTCACCAATATTTAATATTAAAATCTAACTGAAACAAAAAAAAAACAACCACTCCAAATAATCCAAGCTTTATCAAAAGTGCTATTTAAAATCTAGTATAGATAGACCTCAAGTTACAATGTGTTGTGGTTCTCCAGCAGCAGGTGCGGATGGCAGAGGTCTCTGATAGGGAGGACTCGGGTGAGGGCCCTGTGTGTGATGGGGCCAGGGCTAGCCTATATTGATTATCCATTCTTTATCTCAAAGTGTTCTTAATGTGCCAAAGGGCATCTTGTACAGATGGCAGCAGCAAGCAAGGTCCCTTGGTCTCCGTCATCTTCACCAAGAGAAGTTCAAAGAACTACCATATGCATTAAGATAACTGGATAAACTCAGTATGTAAAATCTGGTCTCAGAACAAGAAGGGGTTAAAAAAATATTGCAGATATATACTGCAATGTAATAATGTGTATTAGAGGTAGTTCTGCCAGTTCCATCACAGAATCACAGAGTTGGAAGGGACCTTGGAGGTCTTCCAGTCCAACCTCCCTATCCCATTTCAGACAAATGGTTGTCCAATCTCTTCTTAAAAACCCCCAGTGTTGCAGCATCCACAACTCCTGGAGGCAAGTTTTTCCACTGCTTAATTGTTCTCACTGTCAGGAAATTTATCCTTAACAGTTTAACAGAGTTGGAAGGGACCTTGTAGGTCATCTAGTCCAACCCCTGCCCAAGCAGGAGACCCTACACCATTTCTGACAGATGGCAGTCCAATCTCTTCTTGAAAGCCTTCAGTGATGAAGCTCCCACAACTTCCGAAGGCAACTTCTGTTCCATTGGTTGATTGTTCTCACTGTCAGAAAATTTCTCCTTAGTTCCAGGTTGGTTCATAAAAATGTGTTCTGTCTCACCTGTGACCACGAGGTGAGAGTCCAAGTTTCAAAGGAATATAAATAAACAGACAGGACCAGGAACAACAGACTTAAATTCCTTTGGCTGGAGAAGTCCTTGGCAGTCTTCCAAAAGCTGCCTGCCAAGTCCGATAACAAGACAAGACCATAAATCAAAGGCAAACGCCGCACAGAGAATTTGTCAAAGCTTCTATCCCAAATAAACAAGTTGTCCCGAACAAGGATTCAGAGCTAACACGCCCTTTTATTTCCTGAGGGGCGTGTCAGTCTCTCATCTCAGTCCCTGATTTGACATTTCCTTTTACGTTGCATTTCACGTCTATGTCTATGTCTTTGCCTTGCATCAAACCAACATTCCTCAGTCAGAGGCTCCGCTACGCTCTCCTGATTATCTGCCGACACCTGAGGCACAACCAGGGAGGAAGGTCCTGGGGAGGAAGATGATTCCGAATCCTCCAGCAAAGCAGGCTCAAACCTCAGAGCCAAATCCCCTCTTCCTCCTGGCTCAAGTCTGTGTCTTCCAGCAAAGCAGGCTCAAATCTCGAGGGCAAATCCTCTCTTCCTCATTGCTTAAGTCTGTATCTTCTAACAAGGCAGGCTCAGACCTCCGAGTCACAACAAAAATGTATACGTTGTAAAGAGATAGATTAGATTCTTACATTATTTTGGAAAAGTAAAAGAACTGCGCTGGATCAACTTTTGTTGATATGTTCTCATAGTGTACAATTAGATGACAGTGGGAAGCCAACACACACCATCCTTCTGCTCATGTTTCCTAGCAACTGACGTTCATCGTGACACAAAATTGATAAGCACTTCTTTCTAACTAGTTATGATCATAGATTTAAATAAAAGTATTTAAGGGATGTTGCTTACCTTATGGGGATAATTTTTCCCCATTGCTCTAAATTAACGGGATGTTTCCTCCAAGGAATGCTTTTCAGATTGCCCTAATCTGAGTTTAACTGGCTTTATTTTTATTTTTATTTTTTAACTTTAACTGGCATTGTCAGATTTACTAGGCTGGCTGAATTACCCCTGAAATTGGTTTGAATGCAAGTATATCTATAAATAAAAGCCAGAAGGTGAACAGAAATGAGCAGGACATGGACATGCATTCTTTATCAATGTGTCATGGAATGATTAAAACAAAGTTATAAGAATAATAGAGTAATAAGAGACAAAATGAATAGCTGTCACAAAAGTGCTGATTCCCCTGCCCCCTGTGGAGGGTGCTGGCTTGTGGCCCAGTGTGGTTTTTAGTATGTTCCTTATTAGATAAATTTGCACTTCTGTGATTAATCTAGAATTAGCTGGATTGCTTTTTCTTTGCTTAAGAAACAGGGAGTGCAGA